>NC_091393.1:1202500-2402500 GCF_032191515.1 Phaenicophaeus curvirostris
CTGGAGGTACCTTGGCCTTCAGCATGTTAAAAGGACCCTGGATGAATGCAGCTGTATTTTCAATTATAAGTATTTTTTAAGAGTTAGCATGTTGCAATTTATACTCTTGAAAGGAATCAGATAAACAAGCAAGCAGACCTTGAGCCTCTGTAAACTGCATTGGTTCTTCAGTTCGCATGGCTAGAAGGGCCCAGCACGCAGCATGAAAGAATAGTTCAGTCTCAGTTCCCATCAAACCCTTGACCTCTCTGTGAGACTGCCAACATGGATACCAGTTATGGAAGTAATTTAGTGCACAAACAAGCATTTACCAGGAATTAAACTGAGACCACCAAACACATTTCACAGTGGAGACCAAACAGTCATTAGGCTGAGGGAATTTTAGGTCACTACCAACTTGGGTTTGATTCAAGAAAGCAACCTCAAGATAAAAGTCTCTACATCCTATCATCCGAGTCCTTGAGGCATTCAGTCCCCGAGTTCCTTTTCTGTTATAAACATAATTCCTGCACAAGATAAGAAGTTTCACTGTACATTCAATAATCCAGGAAAAGATTAGAAACAGAAGGGGGGGAAGGGGGGAGAGGGAACAGGCATTCAAAGCATTTTGCAGAGAGAGAAAGGGCAGTGTTTGTGTGAAGAAGTGGGAAGAAGCCCGAGCATTCATTTTTAATGCATGAGTAGTTAATTACTTTATGGAGGGAGCAGGGATCTGTCCTTCAGGAGCTCAGCACTGACATGAGGCACATAGTTACTCCACAATGTTCCCTTAATACAATTCCTACATTGAGTTATCTTAATTATCTTTACGTATTTGCTCCTCTTTAAATACTTCACTTCTGCTTTGTTTCTGTCATCATTTTCTTGTTCCATCTGTGAATCCAAAAGTAAGGGTGAACTGTCTCCTCACAGAGAACTCAACCTCCATGGTAACGGACAAGTGCTTTTAAAAGTACACTTTTTTGCCACATATATGCAGCTGTTAGGAGGAGCAGCAACAAAGAGTACAATCCTGTCTGTAAGCAACATATGCTGTGCTGGTAGTAAAAAAGCACGGAGTATATTTGCCATCTATTTGCCTAGCATGTTTCAGATCTTGTGGGGAGCTGGTTTCTTTTCCTCACCTTTTTGCTCTCACAAATGAAAACTCTTATGCCCCTCCCTGCCATGAATATTTGCTTTCCAGACAAGGAGGCAGTAGCCAGGCATCATTACAACCCACCCTCCAAGAACAAGACACAGCTTAAATGTCTTTCTGACTAAGAACACAGTGGTGCACTCTTATACATTGTTCAGTACTAGAGTGCAGCCCATCCTATGGATGTAATTTAATGTGACAGCAGTCAGAAATATGAAAAGATTACTTACCTGATTTTGTGCCTGTAGATGAGTACCCCCCAACATTTCATTTTAGCTGTCCTCTCATCACTGCTGGAGAAAGCCTCTTCATTGCCACCAGTGCTACCACACAATGGATAGAAAAAATACTCTCAGTCAAATCTGCCTACCTACCTACTTTACCGCTGAGGCCAGGGACTATCCTTCACGGCATGATTCAATCCTTTGTGCACAGTTATTGCTGGTAATAAGCCGGTTCATCTCTAGATGAGACTGTAAAGCAAGACAAGTTTCCTAGTTAGTTTAACCCAAGTGAAAACCAGTGAGTATAATAAAGAAGTTTAGTTATTATGTGTGATAATAGTCAAACCCAGCTCTTAAGTAGTGATTTTTCACTCAGTTAAAGTTACTATTTATAAAGGAAATGTGTACATCAGAGATTTAGGCAGATGGGACAGAACTCTTAATCTGAATTGAAACACGGTCTTATGAAATAGCAAGAACTAAAGCTTTGGATGATTAATATTCTTTAATATGGGATAAAAAAACTACAGCACATTAAGTCGTGCTCATTAATAGAGGTAAGTTGGAAGCCTTATTTGTATGAAAGTCCAGAACTGGAGTTGGAACCCAAAGTTCAAAATCAGGCCCATCTTTTGCTGTTGCACTGAGAGTATATGGATAATTTGATTAAGTAATATTTTGTGTTATTTAATCCAGAAGGTACTCAGTGACTAATGACTGTAAGTGACTTGTAAGTTCACTGTAAGAGATCTTTGTTTGGCTCCTCTTCTGGCATCAGACACATTATATCATCAGCTAGGGAAATGTCCAACATGTGTAAGATTAATAAAGAAACAAGTAAGTCATATGTGAAGTTAGTTGTTGGCCACAACGATGGGGAGAAGTATTTGGCTGTTCCTCACTACAATGAAGTCAGACTGGGGGCAAAAAAGGACTCTAAGTGGCCTTACAAAGAACAGCAATAGAATCTCAGTATCGTATTTTGTGATGTTGCAATGATTGTGGTGATACGACATGTTCTTTCTGAAAGAAGTCAAGCTCTGGAGTATTCGTATTCTGCCAGAACTTTTCTTTTCACGGTACTTACCTCTAACTTCTTTTTTTCGGAATGAAGTCATAAAATAGACCATCTTGCATAAAATCGCTTAGAAACTCTCTTCCTTCCTAGAAAATGCCTCTTGCCATTCTTGTAATTTGAACAAGTCACTGAAAGCATTTTTTTAAACTGCACTTCCTTCCATTTACTTGCTCATTTGTGGTTGAAATACATTTATTTACTTCATAGCTCTCATCCTGCCAAGGAGCAAACATGCAACACAAGCCTCTAAAACAAATAAGAGAGTTACAAATGCCAATTTATGTTACCCCCAATGTAAATCCTTTGCTTCAGCTCTTGGCTCCTTATTAGATGACTTCAATGGACAGCAAGGCACCTGAAGGGGACTGAGGCCCCTAAACCTCTCTCTCTGGATTTTAACTCCACTGATGAATACAGATTCACACTAGTATAAATAAGAACAGTAAGGGATTCAAAATCTTGATAAAGTGAGCTAAAAGATATTTCACTATTATCACTATTTTCCGTGTCACAGTTAAGCCTATTGGGTGGACAAGTAACCAGAAAGACTGAGCATAGTCTCTGTGCATAGCCACGAGGCCAGAGATTTAGCTTTTTGAGGACAAGGAATTATTATCTATGGCAAACAAACATTCACACAAAAGAGCTTGAAACTTTTAGTTGGCAAAAGATATTAACGGAAAATTTATCACTTGCTAGAACCTAACTTTGATGATGTGGAGTTACATAAGTTAGAACAGCTCTGTTTTCAAAGATTGGCATCCCCATTGTTGGAGTAGCAAAAGGTTTCACAAGCAGCTTTTGGGGCACGAACTGCCTGTGGCAATAGGAACATTTCCCATGACTTACTCTACCTTTCTTTAAGGATTTTTAGTGGAAGTGTTGAAGGTGAAGCCACCTGGCCCAATCAAGTGTTTCCTTCCTCCGATGACTGTTGGATACCTGCTGCAAACATGCACAACAGGTTCTGCCTCTGGGGAAAGACCAGTGTCAAGTGATGCCTTGGCCTAAACACACCTGTGGTGACAGAGTTTGTCTGGAGGTGTGTTTTGGTGCCCCACACCTCTCAAAACATTATACCTTCTGCCCTTTCCATCCAGTGGCATCACGCTTTGATGAACAAAGAACAGATATATCTCTGCAGCAGGTGAACCTAAAATTACACAGGAAAGAGTGTGACAAGATATTTCCACCTTGTGCTTCTGTGGAAATCCTGTTTGTTATGATCAGTCTTGCCCCATATACAACACTCGAACTTCATGGGGTGATGAAGTGCAAGGCAGCATCTGACCAGGGGCCATCATTGAAAGACCATCACAAGATGATTGAAAAAAAACAGTCCTTAAAAACTGCAGGGTCTTTTCTTCAGTGACGCAGGCAGTAGTCTATTTAAGTTGTGGTTTTGTGTCTTCCCCATCAACAGATTTCCTGTCTTTCCAATACCGTCTGCCGCACCAACAGGCCATGGGATGGTTAGCATAGGAGGAACACGGGCCCAAGGAGAGGCAAGAACAATGTCTGCATCCTTTGATAACTCCTTGGGATGAAAAGGGAAGGCTTTGGGATGAAAAGGGAAGGCTGTGCTTTGTGTGCTTGCCCAGGCACGCTGCCAAGTGTATGCAGTTCAGCTCTCTGACTAAGAGAAAGTTAAATGTAGCCCTAGTCGTGGAAATGACCCTTCCAGAGTCACTTTTGCAAGAATGAGAAAACTTATGGAAACATGGGTGGGAATTTCTTGCTGAGATGCGGTAGCAGTGCCCATAAGCAATGCTGTTCTTGCCTGGGAAGGAACAGTCTTTCTTCTGATTGTGACAATAACAGAAAGGCCAATATTGAGCATCTAGCTGAGGTTTCAGAAGTTACAGTCCCGTCACATGCACCTAACCAGATCCAAAATCCCCAAACCCAGCCCACTCCTCCAACACAGAACTTGGCAAAGAGTGACAGGAACACCCATATCAGGGATGGCCATTAGAAAGGTAAAAGAGCCATATGTGCTTTTGCCTGATCCCTTTGCTTTCACATTTTTTCTCCTTTTCTTCTAACAACCGCTTCCACTGTGGGTAATACCAGCTCTCTCTCACATCTTCCCTTTTCCTCTTCAGATCGTTACAGTAATACAGATCTTGTTGTCATGTATTAGAGCTCCTTTTACAAGCTGCTCACCAAGCTGAGCTATTTTAATGAGCCAGGACAGGTACAGTCCCTCATAATTACACAACCGCTTCCCCACTCTGAGCGGTAGACAAAACTTTGTGCCACGCTGCTTATTACAGCGAGATTAAAAATAGCTTTATAAAGATATGCAAAGTACTGCTAAATCCCGTTCTTCCCACATTAAAAGCAGATGCTCAGACAGACTGAATCAGATTGAGTGATTTTATTGAGTTAATTTAGTTGCATAAAAGCTTTACAAGGACTGACTTCAGTCTGTGTTTAACTAGGACTGGCAGTATTTTCAGAGTTAAGAAAAATACTGTTTTGGTGTAGACCAAGTGTTCTTGTTTGGGGTTACAGCGGCCTTGGGGTCCACCCCGATACCAGTGAAATAAGTGGAAATCTGGATTGAAAAAAAAAGAGGTCAGATCCATTTTAGGACACCTCTTCCAGTCTGAAAATTACACATGTAAGGAACCACAACTTGTTATATAAATAAATAAATATAAAAATCCCCCTCCACCCAGTTCTAATAAGTTAAGGCTTTAAAACCATTAAAAGTCAGAGAAAAGAAAACGGTCTGATATTTGTGAGGTTTTAGGTAAGCATTGTTTTTCCCCCTTTCACTGCTGCTCCCTGAAGTCTAAATTAAGAGACTCTCAAAGTCAGGAAGCCAGACAGACTTCCAAAATATGTGGTGACGCTAAGGGGTCTGTGAACCGGAAACAGACATTTACTGTCTTCTTTCTCAACCCAATTGGCTCCAAGTATCTGTAGCTGATGTTCTGGCATTTTGGGTTGTGGCCAGAAGACCTAACCTGAGAGAATGAGAGCGCACAGATCATGGAGGTCATGAGTCGCTTAATCTCCACCCACTTCTCTTTCAGGGAGAGTTTACAACACTGGCACTTTCACAACAGGAGATAGAAAAAAAAAAAAAGAGGATGTTTTTAATCCATTAGACTGCTGCTGATTCAGTAATAATAAACATGAGTCTGTTTCCTTGATTATTCTGTACACAGCAAACATTTGTGTAATGTGTCAGTTAAGTACGTGCGCTGTAAGGATCTGTCATTGAAGTGTGTCTGCGTCAATAACAAATATATGAAAATGTGCCTTTGTGTGCGTTTGTGCGTGTCTGCATGAGCAAGAAAGAGAACAAGAACTCAATTCCCAAGACCCTTAGTCATCCTCTGATCTTTATTTCTGAGAGTGATCAAAGTACCAGCTTTTGAGAAGATGATTTGTCTCTGCTAGACTAAGATATGAAATTCAGAAGACAGCGTACTTTGCAACAGCCTGCTAGGAATGAATGCTTTAAAAGTTTGAGATGTTTGCAGGCAGTGAGAGGGGAGTTTGTTGCTGCTGCTTTTGCTGTGCCTCTTGCTGTGTTACAGACATCTTGACTGGCCTCACTGATTTAATGATGAGTGTTTGTTGGCCCGCAAAATGCAAACACATTGTAAGACTGTTTTTATGCTAGCTAAACTTTTGCAAAGTTTACGTGCTATGGTGTGTTCTTTGCACACATTTATCTGTATTCCCAAAATGTGTCTTCCCTTCTCAATGGAGACTTTTCTTTGCTCTTATTTCACCTTAATCTTGCAAAACACATCAACTTTGACTAACTTCTGATCACATGAGTAGCGTAAGGACATTTATATGACAGCTAGGCTAGCTTACACTTTGTTGAAAAAATTGCAACTGCATTCAGAAACAAAATGGAGAGCACAATTGTACAGAAAGGTCAATGCTTCATTTTGAAACAGTTCTTACGTTTCAGTGTTAACCTCATGTTTTTTTGGAAAGAGCTAAATAAGGTCAACCCGAAATGCTTTGTTTCAGATAAAACATTTCAGATCAAAGAAAAATGGAATATTGTATGTTTTCCATTTTCCTTCTTCCCTCCCAAAATCCCATCCCTCATTTTTTCCAGCTCAGTCATGGACTGAAACTTTTATCATTTACACAACTGTATCTTAGAGATTCACAGAAGGGGAAGAGCTTAGGGATTTTGCTGAATCATAACTTATATTTATCAGTGGTATTAAACTGACAATACATAGGAGAACATAAAATTTGTAAGTTTAAAATGAAATACATGTGGTAGTGGATATCACATCATTACAGCGTATGGATACTGGGAGTGACCAGATGCAAAAAGAAAGATGAGGGAAAAACAACTGCTAATTTTTCTTCCTAATTTTCTTCAGAATTTTTTTTACTGCCTCTATTTTTAATAAAGTTTGATCCATGCCGAGAGTGATGATCTGTGTCTCATATCTCAGCCTTAGGCTAGATCAGAGCTCCTGGACTGGATTACTCCTAGCTGGAGGCTTTTAACATTAGATCTAATAGTGCCACTGTGCAGTACATTACCACCCCGTGTTTCACCTCAGTTCTTTGAGTCAGGTAAAGCAGGAATGTAGCTCTGCTTGTGGATCCAGAGCTTTAATACCAGGCTATCTGTATTCTGACACTTTCTGAACATCCCTTCTCCCCAGTTAATAAAACACAGTGATTGTAATTTAGCTCTGCTGAAGTTGATGGTGAAACTCTCACAGAGTTTAGAGGAGCCTGAACTTCATTTAAAATATTTATGTTCTGGCAATCAACCAAACCCTCTTTCCAGTAGCCTGAGAAGCCATATTCCCCTCTATCTCAGTTTATCTTTCTATGAATGCTTTGCCCAGTAATGCATCTCACCCAGACATAGCATGCAACTTCCATTACTGTTATTTTTCTGGCTCCTGTCACTCATCCACCAATGGCTACAGTTTCCATTGCCTCCTCCCACAAAAAAATTCTGCCTTCCTCTCCGGTATGGCATTTGCACATCAGCTCCAGTCTCCTCTTCCAATTCTCTTCTCAGGGTTCCTGCTTTTTTCATCTGTTGTTTCTTGGAATTAATTTTATTCCCTGATTTAGAATATTACTCATAAACTTTAATTACCAAAATGCCTTCATAAATAAACAGAAAGCAATGAGATAAAAATGCAGTAAGGAAGTTTCAGGTTATATGCTAAGGAAAAATAGTAACCTGGAAACTGCTGACATATCCCATAAATATTTGAGAGGCATTTTCTACTTCCAGATGTCATTGAGTCTGCTGAGAGAGCTCTGGGCTAAACTTTACATTGCAAGGTGAGCCTCAGTCATACCAAAATTAAAGAGGGAAGGAACAAGCAAAGCCTGAAGAAGGGACAGCATTATCCTATCTGTGCCAAGTCACAGATCCACACAGGAGGCAACATGCTGCATGCCCTGAAGTTGTGCAGGAGCGTTGTGCTGTTCATGATGCCTCAGGACCATGGGATTCTAACAGCAGAGCGATCAGCTCTTCACAAGAACATCTCTTCAAAATCCTGCTGCCTTTCAGGCAACCATTGCAATATATTTCCTAAATATTGCTTAGGATTGGTGCAAAACATTTGCATGTGTTTCATGGAAGGTGCATGAGTTTGGGAGACCAGGCATCAGCTGAGACGGGAATTTCTATGCAGCCCAGCAATCCTGGACTTTTGTAACTTATCAGCCAGTCGGACAACAGTCCCGGCTCCTCAGCATTTATGGCACATTTTTCCAGTAAGCTCTAATAAAATGCTTCCTATCATCCCATTTCCTTGGAATGAGGAGAGTTCCCACAGAAAGTGTGCAAACTTGGCAAAATATAGTAAAGCAAATATTATCCCAGAAGAGCAAACATGAAATAAACCTTTCTTATCACGTAATAATCAAAAGGCTTTCAGATGACTCTGACACTCCTTTTAGGTACTGTGGGATAATAAGTTAGGTGCCAGACTGCCACATTTATCCTCAGTTCTCCTCTGAACTGGAAATAAGGATAAAAACTTTAAAGACGCTGTCCTTAGACATGGCTTTGCAATATGCTACATGTCTAGACTGCTGTAAAATTAGGAGGATTTTGTTTGAACTACTTGTTTATATGACTCCCATAATAAATAGCCTGAGTCTCCCTAGTTGTATTAAAAACACATTGGAACAAATTCTATTCCGGATTAGACCACTGCAAGTCCACCATCAGCTATCAGGAGCTATTGCTTCAGATAGAAGTTTCTCTGCCATATTTGTAGTCATTGTGCTGATGAGAAGTATGACTCCAGAGTGTTATATGTATTGGAGTATCAAGGAGTGCAAAGCTGGAGGAAGCCTGAGGCATTTAAACTAAGAGGAGAGAATTAAATCAAGTTTTGACTTCATGTAGTCCTATACTTCATCTGCAATAGAGGTGATGCACATGAAAAGCAGAATATTAAAAGTGTCAGCAACCAGTGCCTGGCCCAAAGAAAAACAAAAAGAAAAACTGATTTGAGACTTCAGCCTGAGGAGAAGCAGGCCTTGTATAAGACCTGTGCCATCCTGAAGAATATGGGTGATTGGTTGGAGAAAATTTGGTATTTTTTACTCTTATTTCTCTGTAATTCTTTTGTTGTAAATTATGGCTGCCCTGCCCTGCTTGCAACAGTCTTACTGAGTCTCATAAGTTAAGCAGCTCAGATCTGTCTGGTCCTTGGATAGTTGGAGGTTCCAGTTACAAAAATCACAGGCTAAGAAGATACAGTTGAAGCTGAGCATGAAGGAGCTGGGAGACTACTCAGCCCCACTGCCCCAGCCTTGCTTAATCAGAAATCCAGCTTCTACTTTACTGTTTTCTTCCATGTCAGGGGATTTTCCCTGAAGCTATGCTCTCACAGTTGTGGGGGTCTCTCTGCCCCTGTGCATTCACATCAAGCCCTGTGCACTGTGAGACAGGTTCTGCTTTGCACAGGGGCATGACCAGAAGATTTTAAGTCAGTATTTTTCACAGGCTAAGGACAAAATAACATGATTTTTCTTTCCCTCTGCCATGATCAAGTTCCTTCAGAGTAACTGGCTCAAACACCCAAGGGTGCCATCAGCCAATGGGTTTCCGCGCTGTAAGACTCATCCCCAGGCCAGTTGCTGAGGAGCTGGTGGGGATGTTGCCTTCACACAGCAGCGGTTTTAACCTAGAATCACCTAAGCAGTTCTGGCTGTGGGTTTCCAGCAGCTGCTGTCTCCCAGCTTTGCCCACAGCTGCAGAGAATAGCTGCAGAAGCTGCAGAGAATGAGGAGGTAAATGAGGCTGAGGAAGACAACTGTTATAGTTTGAGAAGCTGCTTCAAAAAGGGATTATTCCTGAGCTTGAAATACACAGCTTGCTGAACTTGATAAAGGTGCACATTCAGCTGAGGAAAGAAATCTTGGTTGGTGGCAAAAGATTGTGTTCTGGATGCAAGAAGGTGAACCCCCACTGCAAAAGGATGACACAGGCTACCTTCCAGGAAATCTGCTGGGAGCACAGTACCAAGCCGCAAAGACAATGCAGAAGAGGCTGAAAAAATCTCATATCTCTTCAAAATCATAAACCTATCATCATCCTGACTTCTGCTAATAAGGTCAGCTTGGGTACATTGCCTGTGAGGCCGCAGGGATAAAAGCATACCAAGAGAGATCTCTCCTTTGCATATGGAGGCATTTTTGTTGGTGCAGTGGATATGTTAACATTATGGCCAGTTGGTCTGGAAATGTGTCCAGCACCAAGAGCCTGGAAGATCCTAGTCATAGGACTGACACAGGACTAGATTCCTCTTCCACTCCATTGACCTCACTCCTTTACAAACACTCAGCTTTGGCTTCACATTTGAGAGTATGAGTCAGGAAACTAATATGAGCTGTGGAATTAAAAAAAGACTGCCCTTGCAGGTGCACCTTTGTAATCTCAGTACTGATTGTCCCAGAAGGTGACAAATAGTAAGATATTTAGCGCTGGCATCCATTTGGAACCAGGTAGGATGCCTCAAGCATTTTAGATATGGGATCTGCAATGATTATTTTTCTATACTGAGGATAGTATAGTGAGGATATCAAGAACATGGGAAGGAGAGAAGCGGTACTGATGACTGAAAATTTTCTTAAAGAGTAGATTTGCTTAATGATAGCAAAGGCCTAGGAGCAGACTGCAGCCTTGGATGGATCTGATATATAGCAGCGACACACAATGATTTTTGTTTTAGCCACAGTTTTTGAAGAAATCAGCTTTTCTTTCTAGGATTCCATATCTGGATATTTCAGGGCATATTCACTCTGCCTAGTTTTGCACAACTATTTTAGTCACCAACATGACAAGTCTGTCTCCCCATGCTATCTTTACTATTAACAGAGAGACAGAATGTGACAGTTTAGAGCATAAGTTTACCTTGGGCATTTATGAATCCCTTTGAGGTACCTCTTACTTCCAGATGGAGCCTGTAGCCTCATAAATTAAGGATTTGAGTCAGTGTTTAAATTTACATGATGTAAATAAGGTCCTCTAGGTCCATTTCAAACTACCTCATAGACTTCACTGGAGTTACTCCATTTTACATAACTGTTTGCGAGATCAGAATTTGACGCAGCTCTCATCTTTACTCCAGCAGCTCTCAGTCTTCATCAAGAGGCTGCTAGTGGATTTAGGTTTTGTTTTAGTGTCAGTGCACTCATTTGGTAGCTTTCGGTTTGAATGGACGCGAGTGTTGGCTTCTCCGAGATATTTGAGAAGCTTCTCCATCAGTGGGGGCAGCCTCAGCAGACTCTGCACTCTGCTTTCGCTTCCCACCTCTGTGCCGCACTACAGCACCAAGCAAATTATATGAATTCATTGCATTACATTTGCTGAAGCAACTGCATGGCAATTACACTAATCCTGAAATCCCCTTGGTAGTTTATGTTTATAGCATATTTATGCTGTGATACATGATTATATAGTCTGATTGGTTTTCCCAGACCACCCTCAGGAACAACAGACGCACTAGGGGAAAGAGGGAAATTTAAACATCGTTGAAGTGAGACATGGCTTGGTGTGCACACACAGTGCCACACACCTCTGCTACAAGCTCACTCAAACTAATGGACATATGTCATAGAAACATTTGCCCCATGGTGGTTATATCCTATGAAAGACAAAAGGGCACATTGCAGATGGAGAAAGCGTGGCTGTCTACAAGGTTAAGTCAACAGCTCCAGTAGGATTTACTCTGTCACAGTCATGTCCTTCTGCCAGAAAGCTGGGCTATGTGGATGCAAGGCTGGTTTACTTCTGTTCGTGCATAATCAGGAGAGAAACATGCAGCTCTGCTAGCTGGGAGAGGGGCCCTGGAGGCCCAGGGTACTTGGCAGGGTGGCTACCCCAAGAATAGAGCAAGCTGATGCTTTGAGTTCATTCAGCAACCACCAAGTCATGGCTTGAATTCTTAACTTTTAGAGGGAGAAAGATGAGTACTTCCATGCTGCTCGTGTCCATTTGAATCTACCAGCTGCTGGACAGGCATCCATATAACTGCAGGAACTGGGTAGGTGAATACCCCCTGATTTTCTGTAGCTCCATACAGGCATCTCCCTAGGTATTATTTGTAATCCATGGAGAAGTTCAGGAGTTCTGCACTTTTTCTCTGTTCCTCCCATGACATATTTATGCAAAATCTTCCTAAAATGAATGGATGCAGTTGGAGCAAGTTAATACAATAAGAAGCAAGCGAAAACTGGTGACGAACACCCAGCAAACTCCAATGACACATACCTGAGTACCCACAACTCCTTCTGCACGAGAACAAATACAATAAATGTCAGCTGATACTGCATTTAGTGCTGAACTTTAGTCACAGAAACAAACACTAGCTGTTAATAATGACACCTATTTCAAATAAAGACTTTGAACACAGACTGAGGGGAAATCTGTGAATTCATTAGAATGTGGATCAATGTTCCTCTTAATGGAGCTGACTTAAATTAGGAAAACTGGATTACTCCAAATTTCTTCAAATAATTGTTTGGTTAAATGCAGATGTCAGAACTTAAAGGGCTTTTTATCTAGCAGGCTTTCACAATAAGATGTGCATTGGTCATGGGAAAAAGCATCCAATAAAACTGTTTGTCTTAAAATAATTATTACACCAAGTAATGTACACCAAGTAATCAGCAAGTTTTATGGTAAGCTTGAAAACTTATAGTAGTGTAGGAAGTCTGCTTCTTTGCAGACAGTGCTGTTATTATCACACTGCACATCATTACACTGCAGATGATTGAAAAATAAGCAAGAAATTATGAGTAAGAAACTGAATGAAATCTTGGAGGCTTGGCATTTCCTCCTGGTTCAGCCACAGGCTCTCTGTGTGACCTATAAAACATTATTGATCTTTTTGTTGCCACAGCCTTCCCTCAGTAAAATGAAGATAACAATATTTCCTTTCTTTCCAACTTCTTCTTTTGCCTTTCTTTTCTATTTAGATTGAAAACTTCTTGAAACTGGGAATATGTCTAACTGTATATTAATCACAACAAACAATGCTGCTGCAGCAACCACTGTAGAAATAGCAAAATGAAGAAACAAGCAAGAGGGTGAAAAAAGCAAGTCGACTGGAAGAAGAAGAGAGAGAAAGTGTCCTGAGTAATAAAAAAAAAAAAAAAAGAGGGTGGGAGTAAGGAAAAGGAAAGAAGCATGGGTTAGAAAATATGAAGAAACAAAAGATGGAAAGATAACAAAAATAGAAAAATCAACAGGGCAAAAACCCAGAATGAGAAAAACAGAGTGAGGAGGAAGAAACAGGGGAACAAGACAAAAAAGCTAAGGCACTGAAGGATGCAAAAAGGAGGGAAGGCAATACAGTGTTAAAAATATTTTTAGTATCGTCTTAGACTGTGCTGAAAGCCTAATTATGAGGGAGAGATTTCAGTACAGACTGACCTCTTGGTTTGGGTCCCCTCTTGCATACTTGGAATATCTAGAACATCAGTGAGTCAGTTGCAGTTTGGGTGTCTGGGAATATAAGGTTGGGCCCTTATGGTGCACTTGGGAAAAATACACAGAATCATGCCTAGAGCAACCTGATGGAGGAGTGCTGTGATGTCAGCGTTGCCTGCAGAAAGAACAATTTGTTGCAGATCACTGAAAATCAAAAGTGCTTTCCAGGAAGCAAAAAACTGGCCATCAAAAAGAACACAATCATGCATGAATGGTAAGCAAATATAATTCGCTTTCAGACATGTAGTTTTGAGTCACAGAGCTCACACACCATCTATTCTAAATACAATGGACTTCTTGCAACGTGAGAGGAAGTCTTGTGCCCATCTCACATGTCACCTTTCCAATGAGGTTTCAAACAAGTTAGACCTATTCCTCTGATGGCAAAATTCAGTACATATTCAGGCCAGAGATTTTTTAAACTCAAATTAAGTTGCTCTTGTGATTTTGCTACTGGGGCCTGTGCCTTTCTTTCCTGAGGAGTGGCAAAAGGGGTCAAAAATGCATAAGGACTGTGTATATATGAAAGAGAGAGAGAGATGGAGGAAGACTAAGATGGCTTAACAAAGAAAGATGCACAAAGAACAACTCAGGAAATCTTCTATTCCATGTTCCCATCTCTTATTTTACATTAGAAGCTTTGCATTCCAGCTTGCTGGGGCTTTTATTGGAGCTATGCAATACATAGATGCTGTTTCCCAGACAAGTTAAAAGAACAAGAGATACAACCCCCAGTAGCTGTGATTTTCTGTATTTAATTTTTGACCAATGAATCTCTGAAATAAATACAACAATACTGCATCTACAAACCACAAGTGCCAGTACTGTCTCATGAATCAATCCAATTACACTTCTTCCCAAGACTGAAATATCTGATCCACGTACATGCACTTTGAACACCACGTATATTAAGAAACACTTTCCTACAAAGCAGAACATTGCAGTCATGAAATTCATCAAAGGAAGCATAGCTAGATCATGCCCATAAAGTGTTCAGCACAAGGAATTCTTGTTGCTTGACATATTACTGAAATAAAATCTTCTACTGGAAGAGCAGTATCACTCAGCTATACTAGGACTTGTAAAATACTCGTTTACCTCTATCACCTTTTCTTAACTGAAATGTCATTACACTTTTCTGTATGTTGACACATCGGCAAAATCACCAAAGAAAGATCACAAATATCTCCCAAATTAGTGTAAGAGAAAGGTTATTTTTTAGTTTGAAAACATGAGCAATATAGGACATATGACTTTCTGAGGAAGAAAGCAGTCACACTAAAGTGAGTGCTTCTATCCTGCTGTACCACAAAGTAGAAGTACCAGTAACAGCTAAATCAGTTTTCAGCCTTATTTATGTTATAATCACAAGTATGGTAAATTCAGTCATTCTGAATGGTGCTTAAACAAAGTTTTGTAGTGATGTAAGTAGACTGGCTTTAAGTAAATCTAATTACACCTCTATCAGTTTTTAAGCATAAACAAGTCCTTGGTGATGACATTAATGAATCTCCTTGTGAATTATGCCAATGAGCACCATTACTGCAGTAATGAGCTCCTCACACTTGCGTTAGTGTGTCAGCCTCTCTCAGTGCTGGAGGAATAAAACATAAAGATGAGGTTTCAGTTGAAGGCCAAGTTGTTTCACTCAAGGCTCTTGAGACATGTGATGTTCCATGGAAATCCTGGGAAATGGCCATACTATAATAACTTCTGCTCCATTGAAAAGACTAAATCCAGCATGGATGTCTGAGATATCCCTCTACCCAACTTCTGTATGTCAGATATTTAAAGCTGATGCTGAGATGTCTCTTCTTAAATGTGGTTTCCACATGAGAGGTGTTTTACTTATTCTTCCTCAGTTTACCATACTTCATATATTGGGATTGAATCACTGACATCCAGAGAAGCATATTTACTGTCATAGCACTGCCTGAACCTCAGATTGTCAGCTCAAGTCCACATGTTTCAGCAGGCACAAACAATCTTCTAAGAGATAACGCTCAGACTCTAAACTTATCATACAGTAATCTCATGACTTCTGCAAATAAAATGTATTAAAATATGGATAAACAACATGTATGCACATTCTCATTATTGGAGACTGGGAGGTTTTGTTTAAGACTGCAACCTAAAATGTATAGGAAGATACTATGCTTTGGAAGGGCAGTAAACAGTTTAGCAGTTGACTTGGCATCAACTTTCAGACTTAAAATTTTGAACTAGCGGTCTTCTCTGTATGTCATTGGAGAGGGAGAAATTATTGATGTCATATTCTTCCTGAAGACTGGAAAACATGTACACAGATTTGGTCACAGATCATTCTGCATGAGACAGTTGTTTATAAGTCACACAGGGTTGTTTCCCATAGACCAGAGAGATACAACTTTTCTGAAGAACAGAACATTATGTGAACATAGGGCTCTCAGTGAGCTCATTTCCAGACCTTCAGGAGCATATAGCAATGCATGACCTTACAAGTGAAATATTCAACAGTAAGGGAACCAACCAGGTCACACAGCTTCAGAAGAAAGGTCCCAGTCAGATTTCTGAAGGAATGTCAAAGAAAGGGCTGGAAGATAGGAAGGATGCTTGAGGCTAATCACAACAGCTGTGCGAGAGAGTATTAAAATGTACAGGAACAGGTACCAATTAATGCTTGGCAGGGAGGTAGAAAAGCCTCAGGAGGATGCCAGAGAATTTCATTAGGATAAACTTGAACAAGAAAAAAAACCAAACAAAATACAACCTAAAATTTTCAAGACCACCAGATGGCATTTCCAGAGGTACCCCCCCATTATAGGCAAAGATAAGTTCCATGTCTTGGAAATGGCAGAGAAGAGAAAACTCTACTACAATTTTCTGGGAAGAGAAGACAGTTCTCCCACACCCTTTTTATGAGAAAGGATTCATGATGTGGGTGAAGTGTAAAGTTCTGCAAGCCTCCCTTTCAGTTTCACAATTAAATTAGTGTTTCCGGAGTTCCACCTTCAAAAAAATACACTTAAACCAACTTCTTGTCAGAAATACATAGAGCAGCTATATAACAAGTTAAAAAGCTCTCCCATAACCTAAAGGACAAGTGAATGCACTGCTGTAAAATATTACACTGCAGTAATCTACCTAGATTCAAAAGTAACTGGAAGTAGGGGCAATGGGTTTCCAACACTACAGATCAAATCTCTGGACTCTTCTTATTAACGCAAGAGTTCTAAGCCACTTCAGGCCAAAGAGATACCAAGACTATCTTGTTTCTGCTGCAGTTATGGGGAGAAGTAACTTCTTACCTAACCTAACAAGAAGCAACTTTTCACAGCTATGCACCAAAGCTTTACTCAGATTTCAGGGATTTGCTTATTACTTCATATGCTGAAGTATACGAAAGGATCAGATGCTCTCGGTGAGCCAGGTTCCTGTTTTGAAGGAAAAAGGAAAGTACAAAGCAAAACATTGATAATGTATCTATGTTTGTAACAATTTTTCTTTTTTTTTTCTTTTAAGCTATATGAGCAATAAAAAACTATTTACAAGGCATACAAACTTCAGTTTATAGCTAACTCTCTGTCTGTGTTGTCTCTGCAAGTGTCAAAACAGACTTGTATTTCATACTAATAAAACATGAATTTCATGCCAAGAACAGCAAGAAACAAAATAAAATGAAGCTATTTCCTCAGAAAAAAACAATAAATTATAACTCTGACAAATCTGCCTCTGATCCCGTAATTGGGCTGGTGGGAGCAGATACCATGGGAACCCATATAGTAGCCTGCTTCTGCATATCCATTCCAGTAGGACCCCCTGTAGTTTCCAAACAGTACTGAGAGGGTGCTTCTTTCCTCCGATTAGTTCCTTACTTCTAAAGTGTTCCAGTTAATTTCAGAGGGTGAAGGGTTGTGAATTTAGCCCAGAGTGTGAAATCCAGAGTTATTGCTAGAGCTGGTTAAAATTTTTTCCAATGGAATGCTTTTTTCCATCAGAAAATGCCTTTTTGTCAAACCAAAACTGCTCTCTGAGGCATGTTGATTTTCACAACCTTTTGTTTTGGGGAAGAAATGGGGTAGAAGTACTGTGAGAAGGTCAAAATATTCCATTTCAACATTTTTGGAATGGAAGCTAAGAGGGAGGAGGTGTTTTTCAAAACTACTTTTTGTTTCAAACTGTAATTTACTTTCTGTCAGAGAAAGAAAAGTATTGTGATGCAAGGATTTTTTTTTCAGTCATAGCAATTCATTTGTTTTCATTCTGATTCAGAGAAAAGTAAATGTTAATTTCCTAGAACTCCTTTGGAAACTGAAATTTCTTGTGCTGTCATAGCACTAATTAGGGCTATATTGTAGTTGTGAATATATTGGAGATACATTTTATCCATCAATCTTTGCAACACGTGCTTAGATGGTTAGTTGATTCTAGCAATTTTCTCAGATAAATAAAAACCAATATTCATACAAACACTTGGCTTGAATAAATGTCCACAGATAGCCAACAATGAAGACATAAAACAGGCATGTATGACAACTGATAGTGATTTGCCGTAGTATTCTTATACGGATCCTTAACCAGTCAGATTTCGTGTTTGTTAGCTCTGTAAGAAAGTATAGATCTTAATATGTTTTGAGTAGTGTTTTTAAATGAGGCCCTTCTTCATCTAAAAAATTAGGCTTACATTTAAGTTCATTCCAGTTCATTTAGAATGTGCTAATTAAACCAGATCTAATTTTAGTTATGTTTAGTGTGTTCATTTTATTTTAATCATTTGATACTAAGCCTAGTAAATCATACACAGCAGATAGGTCTGTCACAAATGAATAAAAGGATTAAACTCTTAGTTTGTTACCTGCATTTAGCTCTAAAATAACACCTTACAGAGATCTCCTTATATTTATAATTTTCCAGCTATACCCTATGCCTTGACTAGTAAAATAACCCAGAACTGTGTGCTAACTTACACCACATTTGCACATCTAAAAGGGTGTTGAAAAACTAAGAGATCAAAGATCTTGGAGCATACTGTAGATCTAAAACAAAGAGTAGCACTATTTGTTTGATCCTGTTAAATTTCTAAAAATATCTTCCTCTTTAATAATCAAGTAGGGTGATTCATAGGAATCTAGAAACTTGGCCTCAGTAGAGAGGTATTACCAACACCTTGTGGGCAGAACAAACATGTCCAAAGCTCTGAGAGAGGAGGTGGTGTCATCACAAGAAGTGGCCCCTCCTTCCACTGCTCCTGCTTGCCCAGTAAAAGTCAGCAACTTCCAGGCCTTCCAGGTTAGTCCCCCAAAATCTCAGGAGTAGCTTAAAAAGTACAGGGTCCTAAAATTATGAATTCTAGGCCTTCTTTATTGCCTTTTGACCTTTGAATGTTTCTGTTTCATGTTCTGAAGACACTTCTTCAGCTTTAAAGCCCTAGAATTTAATTTTTTAAGACAGACTGAGATTTTAAGTTACTCACCTGCTGCCAACAGATGGGAGAAAAGAACACTGGAAAACACCAAACATACTCACTTCTCTGGAGCTACCCAGGCTGTGTCATTTGCAAATGCAAAGGTGGTAAATATTGTCATATGTCCCTTAGAAAAGAAGAGCAGTAAATCTTGATTATGACAAGCAAAGTGTAATTCTTGTTTAAGTGAGTAACACTAGATCTTCAGCCAGTATAAAGTACCTCAAGCATAGCTAGTCCTTAAAGGTTAAGAAAACAAAAAAAGAGAACATTATAGTTCAACTCAACTGAAGTAGGACTGGTCCCTAAGTCCAACTACATTATTTGGCCTTTCATTTTCATATGTGTACAATAAATTGTAAGAAAGTTGATCATATCCAAAGCGTGTGTACTGGTGGATGAACCAGAATATCCACGTGTACATATAAATTCAATATGCCGATTTACAGAATGTTTACGCGTATGCACCGTTTTCATAAGTATTTATGGGATGAAACAATCAACTATCATAGCTACAAAAAACTCACTTCTTTATAGTATGAATTGTGTTAACTTTTAACAAGCATAATGTCAAGTTCTGTCTTCACTGGGTATTTATATAGACAATAAAAACCACAGGAAAAAAGTTTTACTCAGAGCTTAAATACACACTCCCTGGACCTTTCAGGTTTCTTTCAGCATCTTCTTGCTCTTGCTGTCACTACACCCTTAGACTCCCACTTCCAGCGGCAGGGCATCTGCACAAACTCCTTGTTAATACTCCCATTTCATGCCTACATCTGAAAATCGCTTCTTAACCCCTCCTTAGTTTAGCTAGCATCTGAATGTGGAGGTTGTTCAGCTGTTTAAGTGTAGAGACCTAATCCTAGCAAGCAGCAATGGGTCTATATAAATTGTAGCTGCTTTGTTTGACAATTTCCTGGGCTCTGTGGTTAGTTCCTCAGCTGATCTTCTGCAATTGTGTTTCTTTCTTTGCTTGTTTTTAACTTAGAGGAAGGGGCTGGAGTGACCCTTTCTCTCCCTTTTTTATATGACCTATTGCCATCTGGATTCCTGGACAATGGACCAAGTTCTGAACTCTGTTAGAAAATATAACATATCCATATAGCATTATCTCTTCTGACTCAACCACTTATGTCAAATTTACAGCCTCTGAGGGCTGCTGCAGATACATGGAGAAGATGCTGTTGTCAATTGCTTGAGTTGTTCTACCACTCTAATTTACAACGAATATCCTTTTTCAAAATAAATTTTCTTTGAATAGGGTAGGGATTAAAATTTAAAAAAAAAGAAAAAACGAAGAAGCATCTCTCAGGCTGTGTAGACACACCTTCGATCAGGTGCGGACAGGCTGCTCTGCACAGGCTCCGAGGTGGCTGGACCCTGGCCAGCTGAACGCAACAGCATCTTCTGAGGGTGGTACAGACGAGCTCAGGCTCTCCTCTCAGGCTGACTCGGCGCACGGGTGGAACAGCACCAGCCAGGGGCACTGAGCTGTGTAGACGTGCCCAGAGACTTCTCCTGCCATTCAGGTTTCTTTTCCAGTTAGTGTTTTTCCGCAGGCAGTCTCTAAGATTTTCTGAGGACACACTTACTTTGCTGCTCTGACTGTGTCCTTGGTAGTCCTGTCTCTCTGAGACTCTCCTCAGCTGCTCTGGCAAGCACTGGCACACATAGCTGCATCCATCCATGCTGCTGCTTTGTTCCCAGTGGATCTTTGAGCTGCAACAAGAGTGGGGCTGGCAGGCGGTGCACTTCTCCCTTCCCTCTGTTTTCAAACAGAATGATTACCCTGTCCGTCCTTAGGGCCTAAAAGAAGAGTCACTTCTACACACATGTGCCTAACACGGTCTGACCAGCTTGCCACAGCAATAACAACAGACACAGCCATGAAGAATGTTCTGTTCCCCAAGTGCTTACTGCTCCCAGCTCATCCCCTGGATCTTCTTATTAGATATTCCTGACATAAGTCCTGAGTCCCTCTTGTCACATTAACAGAGGTTTGTGTGAGAGGAGCTGACTTTTGGGGAGCACCTATAGGGGACACTTGGAATGTAGCCAGGACTCTATCAGCTGCCTAATGATAAGATCAGTAGCAGTAGGTGGGACAGGCAAGAAGTAGAAGGGAACATTTTGTTTAATCGAGATATTAGGGATAAAAAGCTTGGCCTATCTGTCTAAATGGGATTTATCACACTGAAGAAAACAACATGCCTTTCTTAGGCTGCTCATTCTCTTTGTAGTTGTTACAGGCCCGTAGTGCAATTTAATGCACAAATCCATGTACTCGTGACCTTTAGAAAAGGTACCACTTTCAATCTCCTGCACTGAAGTCTCCCTTCCCCACCCAGACTCACATACAAGTCTTCTGCAAACAATGTGGCTGGCAGCAGGAATCTGTTTGGTAAAGTGTTTTCCACAATTACATAAGTGCAGCCTGAGAGCTGATGTGGAGGTAGTCAAAAATGTGAGAGTGAGATTTACCGTAATATAATTAGATCACTTACAGTAAGAGGGAATGCTCCTTCCCGTGTTAGGCCAAATGCCATAGGAGCCTCCCGCTACTCCTCCTCTGAGTCATCTTTCCAGAGGCACTTCTGAGAGCCAGCCACCCTCAGGTGTTGAAGAGTATTTGTTTGTGCTGTGGGTGAAAAAATATGTATAGGCGCAAACAACCTGAATTTGATTAAGCAAACAAGGGCAAAGAAACAAGAGGGCTGTGGTTTCTTTGAATGTCTGTCTGTCTGCTTGGTGACAGAGCCAACGCAAGCAGTCTAGCCACAATACCTTGAATCATCATGCAGTCTAGAAGCAGCACTCATCCCTGGTGGGGCAGGAGCTGAACTACATGCACACACTGGAGAGTGGCTGGGAGAGCACTGACAGCATTATCAACCTTTCTTGATGCTCCTCATCCACACTCGTCCACACCATGGTGAATCTGTAGTCCAAGATTTATCATGGTAGCATAAGCAAGTGCTTTAACTTTTGCCAGCTTAAATAACTTTCAAAGCACTGCTTTGGCCTAGGGATAGAAACACATGGTTTGGAGCAATTCTAAGTTCCCTTCCAAGCTCTGCCTGGGCAAGTTGTTTATCTTTGGTGTTCCAGCAATAGGGTCCTGTCTCTTGGTTCACAATAAATAATGTCTTCTGTGCATAATAAACCTTATCCACCTTCCAGGCATGTCGTGAGAATGGATGGTTGTTTTTAAGGGGTTTTGTAAGCTGTTACAAGCACACAGTATATAATTATTGCCCTTATCTTACACAACCATCCGAGTACCGAAGGAATTCTGGCTTCATACACATGAGGCAGCAAGGGCACACTACAGCACCAGACTTGCAGGAAGGAGAAGGTTCCACTCCAGTCAAGATGAGCCTCAGTACTTATTCCAAGTGGAGCTAGGTATGTGACTGATGTGATTTTTTTATTCTACATCAGCTGGGTGAATTACAGGTACTGGGTGAACTACAAAAGCCTGGAAACAGGAACCAGAAGCCAAGACAGCTTTGTTCCATCTGACTGTTACAGCCACTGGGCTACAAGTCATGCCTCTCCTTCTGCCCTGCTTTAGTCCTGTTAGCTCCTTCTGGCAATGCAGTATAGCTTTAATTTGGCCAGTGGAAAGTGCCCCTAGCCATACTGAAGGGATTTAGCATTGATGATTAAAGGTATCTGAAATCACAGGTAAGACCCATAGAAACAACCTGTGCTATTCACCTCTGAGTCATAAAGAGAAAGAGGCATTTTTTTAAGCAACACATTGACAGGCTTGAGCACAGCTGCATACAGACAGCAAGAAAACTTTCAAGGCAAGTACTGTGTTCTGACATAACAGACAGACCTGAGTCACTAAAGGCTTGAGCCAAGCCTTGTTTTTTTCAGTCAGGAGATGGTTAGGAATTATTTACAAGCAGTAGCAAGGAGAGTTACATCAGAGCCAGGTTCTTGTACCTGCTTCAAGCGAGCTATATCCTCTGTGAGCAAAGAAAGCCCCCAGAATCTCATAGTGGGACAACTACAGGTTATGCCAACTGCCTTGTATTTTATATGACATGGAAGCATACGTGCACTGGAAATAGGGCAGTCTAAAGTCCTGAGTAATCCTGACATGGGTGGTCAAGGGAGGCTGTAGCAGATCTCTAGCTCCAAAGAAAGTGCTAACAGCTTCATAGCACTGATGCATACTCAAGAACGTGACTAAGCTCAAGACTTCTAAAGTTTACATAAAAAAAGAGAAAATAACTAATATTATACCTATTTTATAGGCAAAACCCCAAAGTTCACATGTAACTTTCTAGAGGTCATTCAGGAACTTGTCGCAGAGGCAAGACCTGACTAGTGCCTTTTTCCTCTCCTTGGGGTGCACGTCCTCAACTTTGAGTATAAACTTGCTGATTGCTAAGCTAAAGTGGCACAGTGACAGAGGAGCATTTGTGGTCTATGAACTTATTTGGAGAACGGGAAGGAGGTATACTCTGTGGGCATGTGTGAGATCTGAAAGTGTCTATAGATAAAATGAGGATGTGAATTCCTATAGCTCGGAATAAGGAAATAACATTGATGCTTTCTCTAGGAGTGGTAAAGTGGTTTTTGCAAGTACTAAGTAGCAGGTTCTGTGTAAGTGAACTTGATACCCTCCCTGCCTTCCCAGGTAAATTCCTGCTGAGTCTAACAAAACACGTAGTCCATAGAAAGAGGGGTATATCCCCATTATCAGCAAGATCTTAAGCAGTCACAGAACGATTATGTGAGAAATTCTTATACTGCCCCTGGGGAGGACCATTTTTACACTGAGCTTTTACTTTAGTTTTTATGGTTGGTCTCTCAGCAGATACACATAGCTACATAAAAAAATACTACATTTTTGATTATTCTTTAGACCTAGGGATTTCCCTAGGGGCTAAACCATCATCCCACCTTTATGTTGGAGACACATTTTCCTCATCAGTTCTGGTCTAGACCCATGCTGTGTGGTTGAGGGTAAAAATCTTTGCAATGAGAATGTGATTCTGCCGTCTCATCTCAAAGGCTCCTGAGATTTTACTCTCCCTATTCACAGCATACAGTGAGCCACGTCAGTTTACAGACACAAACACCAAAAATATTCGCTCTGAATATCTGAAAAGCAGTCTGAAACCCCTCTCCCTAAGTCTAATGACAATGATTTCAGTGGTTTCAGTGGGAATAGGATCCATTTTAAGCAGGACAACATGAAATTATGTGCAGTTTGAATGTCTAGACTTTGCAAGTAGCCAATAGTCTCATGCATCTAATTTCACCATTGTTTTAAGAATAAAGTATACACCTGTAATCCTCAGCATGAAATAACATCTTGCCAAGGAGGGCATATTCAAATACCGACAGAGTTAAATTAATGATTTTGCCCTTCACTGTTATGATATAAGCAACTCAATATTAATGAAATACTTTTATATCTATTTGGGGATTATTTTATTTTATTGTACTGTATTCTATTTTATTTCTTTTATGTTTCTATTTTATTTTCCTTTTTCAGATTTTATTCTATTTCCACATGTTGCCAGCGAACAGAAGAAGAAAAAAGAGCAAGGATCTGACTGAAGCCATTGCAATCAGCCAGCAGATGTTCTTTTCTTCAGTCTCGGATCATACCTCAAGAAGTTTATGTCCTGGTACTTGCCACCTTATCAAAAACATAAAAAGCACAGGTATTTCATACTGCTTAAACACCGGAACACATTATTAGGAAAGGCTATACCAACCACAATCGTACTCTGCATGCCAAAGGTTGGCTTTTCACTCAGGTCAGTGTGTTGGTGGTAAAATCCAAGACCAAGCTGAGTGATTTTTCTGAAGAACTCAAAGGCAAGTGTGTGGAGTTCTTGGGGTTTTTTTGTTGCAGATGTGGTCTGAGTGGTAGACTCTGTTATTTGCTGGGTGGTACAATAGAAAGTAGGCTGCATTTTGTCTCTTTGATCCCCGTAGGCTAAACAGTAGCTTGTAGAGAAAGTCCAGTAGTCCTTGGAAGTGGGTCTGTCCTCATCTAGGTGAGATGGTTGTGTTTTCTGAACTCTGCCAAAGAGCAGCTGATTTTGCAGAAGGGGAATATGCAGTGTGAAACCACTACAAACACTGATTCCACCAGAAATAACCAGCTCTCCCTTCTCACTGTTTAGAAATGGAGAGTACAAAAATTCCAGTGATTCATTCACTTATCTACCAGAACAGAGAGAAAAAAAATCCACCTAAATAAAAGTGAAATGTTTTACTCAGAAGTATGGTTTTACATGAAGTTCTGTTAACCTCTCACTTTGCCATAGTTTGTGAAACTAATTTGTAGACAAAGAACCCTGAAATCCCATATTCGGTTCCTTCCCAAGAATTCCTCTGGAGTGTGTGGTCTGGCAGGCTATCCCTGACCAACTGATCTCACAGGTTTCCCAATGATCTCCTCTCCAGATAAGAAGAAAAATGAGATACTTTATCCTGCTTGGGTTTTTTCTTGAGAAAAGACCTCTCTGGCAGAATGAGCCCTCCTTTTGCCCCCTGCCCCCCTTACACCTTCAGCTATATGACAGCAAGCAGAGAGCTTCCTCTTCTCCTGAGACTCCTGAGCTCTTCTTTGTATCAGCATGGTTACAAATTCAGGCAGAAAGAAAAGTGCCTACAATCAAAAGGTACCTTTACATAAATCAGTTTAAAACCCTGATATATGTTGATTACATGAAGGGGAGAGCCTGATTGGATTTTTTTTTATCTTGTTCTGCTCCACTAGTTACTGATCATTAGTTAACATAATATTAAAATCCTTTTGTTTCTAACATGATTACAGTCATTCATTGCTTGCCCTTTCCATAACTCAGTTCCTTCATTCATCAATCTGAGTCAAATGGAATCATTTTGTGTAAGAAAAAAAAAGGCTGAGTGTTTAAAATGTGTCATATCAATTTGTGTGTGCACGCAAAACAGATAACCACAAACCATTGATGCCAACACTGCCACTCATGGGATTTTATTTCAGATGAAATATATCCCGACTTTTAAGTATTTCACATCTTTGTATTTTGGGGTTGCTTTTTCGGTTTTGGGTTTTGGTTTAGTTTTTTGGTTTGGTTTTTTTTTTGAGACTGAGAGAGGTCTGATTATGCTGTAATTCATCAAGGAAAAAAAAGAGCTACAAACATGATTCCATAATGCATCAGAAGGTTTGTGGCTATTATGCCAGAACTACAAAGTGAATGTTGTATACTAGTTGGATGTGAATGTAGATGAAAATGGATTTAAACACATGTATGCAATGGGTAGACACCATAGTCAAACCATCAGAAGGTTGCTTAACCAGGATTTTTATGAGTCAAGAGAAAGCACAATGCAGATGAGCAAAGCAGCTGAGAGCTGCAGCAGCTGATCCAGCGACCACATCTCAGACATAAAAAATCATAGTGATCAAGATGGCCAGTGAAGTTCCCAAGCAACCAGATGCTGTGGTAAAAGTATCTCAAATACAGCATTTGGTCTAGACATGAGTGAGAAGTGAGGAGGAGTGGGAACAAGACTTAGTAATTCTAAGGCACAATGCATTGTCATGCCAGATCAAACAGATTAGGTAGTCCATTATGCCCCTTCTGCTCCTTGTGTGTCTTAAGGCTATTTTAATGCTTCTGATGAGCTATCCTTCTCTTCTTTTAGGGGCAGTGGGTATAAAATGGATAGGGGCAGATTTAGACTAGACATAAGGAAGAATTTCTTCACTATGAGAGTGGTGAGACCCTGGCACAGGTTGCCCAGGGAAGCTGTGGATGTCCCATCCCTGGAGATGTTCAAGGCCAGGTTGGGTGGGGCCTTGGGCAGCCTGATCTAGCGGGAGGTGTTTCTGCCCATTGCAGGGAGATTGGAACTAGATGATCTTTAAGGTCCCTTCCAATCCAAACTATTCTATGAGTTTATGATTCTTCCTCGATCAACTGAGAATTCACTAGCAAAGCGATGACTTGGCACACAGGAAAGATGAATTTGTGACTCTCAGTCACACCAAGTGCTCTTAACTCCTTCAAATATGTGTAGTATTTGCATATCCAGTCCTCAAAGTTTCATCACCAGCTCTAATGACAATTCCATCATATGCAATGGCATTTTTCAAGAGATTTTAGTATTCCATTGTTCATAAAAATACTAGAAGCTGCATGTATATATATGTGTGTGCATGTTGTTTAAATCAGTTTTGCAGGATAAAAGAAGTTTCATTTACTTGATAGCTTGTACATTCACATCTGTAGTGGAAGAAATACATGGAATTATTTGATTGCCTAAGTGCTTAGATGGCCACTTGCTCAAACACCCTCAAGCACTGAAATTAATTGGTAAAGCCACAGGCAGCCTCAGCAGAGAAGCCCAGAAGTAATAATAAAATATCCTCAGACTTCCTGGGAAGGTTCCTCCAGGCTGACTTAAGTACATGTACTCCTCTCATATCGAGCTTAGAGACTTTTGGTTTGACCTTTAAAAGCTCTGTTTCACCTATTTTTAGGTGTATGCTGCTCTGCAGTCTCTAAAGCTCTGATACAAGTCCCCAGACTCTTTATAGAGATTAAAAGGGGATCAGCTCTGCATGCCTAACTAATAGCATTACTCTTTGTTTACTAAATGGCTCAGTAATTAGGTCCTTACCAAGGGACAGGCATCTGCCCATTTAGATTTATTCAAGGAGATTTCATATTACTCTTGAAATGCTTCCCTCTCTCCACGGAACTGATTGATACTTCTAGGTCTGCTCAGCAAAATAAATTAGGCAATGTAGAGCTCAAGGCCATGACGGCGGCTATGTTTCTGGCTGAGGGGGAAGATCAGTTCTCTGGAAGCCAAAGCCAAGCTTAGTCAGCGCTGCTGCCGTTTTACCCTTCCCCAGCTCATCTGGGCAGGGAGCCAGCTCTCAGGGCTGAACTAGGTAAAGACTAACCCTGCAAAGAAAAACAGTGAATTTCCAGCCAGCATGGCTCCCTGTTTGGGCTCATGGCAGGGAGAGAGCAGAGACATGCAGCTGGGGTAGGAGACTTGTAGGTCCTCACTAAGACAATTCCCTGCTCTGTCTCTGGACCTTCAGGCACATAAAAGTTGGTGGTGGCCGAGGAGGGGAAGGATACTGTTAAGTGGAGTTTTAGAGCAGGGAGTGTAACCTTTGGGTTTTTACCCTTCATTCTCCAGAGCCCTTGACTCTTGTTTCTGCTCTATATTTCAAATAGAAAGGTAGCATGCAGCTGGTCAGCTTCAGCACAAAAGAAAATCTTGCTCTGATTGCAAAGCTGCTCGTGTGTTTGTTCCTCTTGCCTTTGAACGTGCCCATCTCCAGCTGTGGTATACTTTATGCTATAATTCTGACTATTCTCAACAGTCTTTGTGAAGGAAGTGGCAAAAAAACTTCATTTGTACAAAACTTATGGATTTTGACCTAAGAGATGCTTACCATTTGGAGGGGCCGGCCATGGAGAAATGTAAGGAAACTTTCCCTGCTCACATCCTCCATGAAAAAGCGAGACACAACAGCAGCCCCTCTGCCTGTTTTTTCTTAATGCCCTTCATGACTCATAGCACTTTAAAGGGGGTTGGAAGGCACTTTTTGTCAAACTTCTAGTAACACATCATGGATCAATTTTTTTTTCTTCTGAGCCAGAGCTACCAACACTAATTGAAACCTGACAATGTTGCCGAGACCAAATTTCATGAGAACAACAAAGTTACTTAAGAAAAAATAAAATGATTCATTCCCCACTCCGTGCACTGTCAGTTACTGGTACTCCCCACGCTTAATGCCTGAGGTAGCTAATGGCATTAACACATGAAAGAAATCATCAGCATGCTTTTGTCTCCCATTGGAATACTTTATTAAAATAGTCCTGACACTTTTTTCTCTGTAGAGCTGCTCTGCCAGCAGCCACACAGCCAGTACTCTGACCAATGGAGTGATAATTCCCAGAAATACAGAATTTGTTTAGACTTCTCCAGAAGCAGTCACCTTGACTGGATAACCTCTTCTGGATTTTGTGATGCCAAATGAGTATCTGTTATGGCTAGGCAGGGCCACCGTCCAGCAAGGAGCACAGCTCTCCCAGACCTGCATTCGGCAGGCAAGAGTAAACAACTCCTGTCCACAGTCATCCTATGCAGCTGCTCTGGAGACTTCTCCGTTCTTTTCCTCCTGCCCCAGGGTGCACACATTGGCATAGTTTTGCCATAATCAATGGCCAGGGAGTTGCGGGGACTCCACAGAGCACATCCAGGGAAACCGCTGGTTCCAGAGAGATCCCCACAGCTGACAAGAAACATATGAACCACTAGAAAAAAAACATACATGGAAAAGTGAAAAATATAGAGAGTGGTGGTTAATATTGCCTTCTGTGAAGTAGAAGTGGTGACTTATAGACAGCAAATATTTTCAGCAAGTGAGTATCTTTTCCTCTATAGAGAAAGAAAGGAGAATAGAAATCTGGAGCTTTAGCCTTCCCCTACATTGTCCTTATGTGGAGGCCACTGTGGCCGTGCTGCCTGCTTTCCTTTCCTACCCTCCTACTCTGACCTCACACCAGTCCTTTTCACCTAAAAATGCATATGTGTGTGTGTAAGAAGGAGCAAGTCAATGGGGAACGAGTAGTTCTTGCTGCAGAAGGAAGTTTATCCTAATTATCCAAGCTGTGGATTCACCTCCAGATCACAGGCAAGTGGTATTTATCTAGCTACTGATCAGAAGAGTTGAGAAAGGAAGCCAGATTTAACCAGAGAAATAAACTTCTTTGGAAAGATGCAGAGATTTAGATGAAAGACTGTGGTCTTAAATAAAAAAGGCTTTCATCCTTATGCTCATCAGATAGAAGCAAAATGAGTGAATTATAATCTAAAATTATAACAAAGATTTGTACATGACGTCACATTACAGAAGTGTTTACCTACTAACACGTTGCCTTCCTGTCTCTCTGGGACTCTGCCATAACATTTTACTACCATCAGAACTGTAGCTCCCAAGACTCATTTATGGTGTTGGCCAGGTCTTTGTTTAAAATTAACTAGAGACAATCTATTACTAGCAACGTAAAAGACAATAATCCAGTGGCTGACAAAAGACAGCTAAGTCAGTGGAAGTGTGGCTAAATCCGGGACACAAATAGTCTGACTCTCAGATGACCTGCTGTTTTGGTACAGCTTCAAACTTCAAATAATTGCAAAGTGATACAATGGTGAATCTTCCTCATAGCTTCTCTGTTGAACTGAGATTCCTAAGGATTTGTGGGAGAGAGATATTTCAGAATTGGAATTTTTTTTTTTTTTTGCCTGGGTGGAATAAAAAGTTACATTTCCTGCAACCCAAAAATTCCAAATATTTCAATTTGCAAGCACAGAAGCATTTTGTTAGTGTCCTACAACTAATTTGCAGATACTTGTACAGCCCAGAAAATATTAGACAGACCTAGCATATGCAGCATACTGGTAGCATATAGTAGTAATATTCCAACATCCAATATTTTCATACATATAGGCTAACACAGAGATTTACCTTAAAAAAACAAAGTAACGTCATCATCATTCTCCCCCTGTCATTCTGAAGCAGTGAACTGGGCACAGTAAGAAAAGTGTACTCTGATCTTCCTTTCCTTCAATAAAGCCGCCGCCTCTGTTTCCCTCCAGCCTCTTTTATTCAGTGGCCTCTCTGCAAGTTGTGTTGTGCTGCCCACATCCTCCAGAGGCAGCTTGGAGTAGCACTGACCTGAAGAAGCTGTGATTTCTGAGGAGAAAGTATACTTAACTTTCCAATGGCCCAAAGAACTTGTTTTAATTTCAGCAATTTACTGTGACTTCTGCACAGTAAACTTCAACATACAGATCCCTCCTGTGGCCACAACTCCAGTTCCTGGACACAGGAAAGTGTAACTTTACTGTCTGGCTGTGGTTTGTGCTTTCTATGTAGCAGGGAGAAATGTTCACCCACTCAGAAGACCAGTCCAATTGGATTTTTTGTGTTATTTAGAAAGGGATTTGTTAGGAGCATGGGGTGGTATCCAAGTTCAGCACTGCTTTGATTTTTAAATTTAGATTCTTGAACACTAATATCCAGTTTCCCCATTCCTTGAGTATTTCCATGTCCAGTTTTAGGGAGGCTGTGCCCTCATGAGAGTGGCTGTGTGTGGGCAAATGACACAGCCTGAAACACATGTCACTCACCCTTCTACAGACCATTTCTTTTGTATTGCTTTGTGTTTGACCTGGTTTTGCATGCACAAGACCTATTTTTACCAGGCTGCATAGGTAATGCCTATGTACTCTGAATTGTCTCATGAAGTAATCAGCCACTCATTTGGGATATTAAGCAACCACAGCCTGGGCTACTATTTGTGTGTGTGCGAGCCTGTTTGGAGTCAGTTTGTCTCAGCATGTATTTATTGCTCCAGCTACCACGGCTAGCAGTAAGCACGGAAGACTTTCTCTGGTTTTTCCTTCGGATTTGAGATAAGGGAAATGGTTCATTTCAGGACTCTGCATGGAGGTAATTAAAATGTCCATGTACTTCAGAAATAAATCTCTTGTGGTAGCACTGTGCATCCTTATCTAGGAGATGGGGTCCACAGCTGTAGACCAGAGTTTGAGCTAATTACTAACTTGAATTTAACTTACATCGCCCCAGGTGCACTCTGGGCACTGCCTATCAGGAGTAGCAGGGACTGCTCTTCTGCCACGGCCCCTCTTTCCTGTGAGTGCATATCTCTCAGCTCTGTGTTTTCTCCTACTCACCCTCTTCTCTGCTACATGAGACCCTCCTCAGGTTGTTTGCTCAGGGCTGACCATGCTGTGCATAGCCCTGTCCTGCACAGCACCACTCCTAATGTGGCAAGACCTAATGAACAAAGACAGAATGTGGTTTTGGTTTTAGACATGCAAAACACAGCTGCTTGGGTTTAGCTAAAACCACCTTTTTTCCTGCCTGCTTTAGCCTCCACTTTCATCTTGGCATTCAAAAATATGTCCCCTCTGGGATTTAGTTAGAGATGTGCTGTTGGACTAAAAAAGACACAAAAGACCTCTCACTTTCTTAGTGGAGTATTCACAGAATAACAACCATAACTGGTCCAAAATGTTCTTCTTGTCCTTGTCTTCTGCCCTTCATAAGTGCTACTTATGGTGGTGGTTGTTGTTTATTAGCCCCACAAGCCTCAATTACAAAGTCTTGAAAAAAAACACCCAACACAACAGTTGCGATATTTCCAGAGCTGGCAATGTGTCCTTCCTGCTCACAGCGTTGTTGCTTAACAATCAACCTAAATACTCCTTGTCCCTTCACTGCTGAATACATTACACTGACTGATGCCTCGGCTCCTGGACTAGCTGGGAAGTATAATTAACCCTATACTTAGGCAAAAGTCATTGCAAAAACTCAGAGAGGATCTGGTGCTACTCCTGAGATTACTCCTGGGCCTGATGGATGGTGGCTCTTTGTGGACTTTAATTCCAGTGATTTATGGAAACAGTGAAACTTTAGAAACCTGGCTGTGAATGTCCACCTTTCTCCTCCAAATTTGAGTGGTCCCATAGCGAGCTCTGCTGGTAGTACTGGCAGTGCCTGAAATGGAGTCTAAAAAAAGGAAATCCAAAACCAAACAAGCTGCAAAACCCCATATATTCCTCATTCCTTTGTCACTTTCCTCTTTTTGCTTAAAAAAAATAAACTAGGCAACATATTCGTTGCGTAGTAATGCACTTGATCCCCATAAAAGAAACAAATGATTCATTAGTGCTCAATGCTTTATGTCCTGAGTGAATGTTCTTTAAATTAGAAATGGGTAATTGTTAGGAGGCTAAATAACTGAGTAGTTTTGAGAATAAACACCCTTCTGAGAGACATGAAATACTGCTTTGCAGATTTTCCATTATCAGATCTTGGAAAAAGCATGATCTCTTGCAAAACTGCTGACATGGTGCCATTGTGTTCAAGGTCTGAGTAGATATAAGTGGAAAATCCATATTTGCTCACAGGAAACAAACACAGATTCCTCATATGGAAGATGAGTTGGATGGAAATAGTCTTTCATCCTCTGATTAAAACTTCTGATTCAAAAAAAAAAAAATTGAAATACTTCCCAAAACAATGTTTAAAAAGAAGAGGGAAGAGGAAATCTGGCTAACAACAAAAAAGAAAATTAATCCAAGTCTGCCTGAGATCATCTTTCCTTTCACAATTCCGATATAACAATTTTTTTAACAGAATTCTAATGAAAATGTTTACTTGTAACCTGTCTTCTTAGAAATATAAATAGGCAAATGGAAGGACAAGAATCTGAAAAGGGAAGGAGGATCTTTCATAGTGAATATTTATTAAATTGCATTTTTCATCAGATATAATAACTTTTTTACTGTTTCCTGTTCAGCACTTCAGGGAAGGAAATGTAGTGCTCACAACAACTAGTTTTTTCCTTCAAGTATTTAAAGGGTTAAAATAAATCTAAGGTATCTAATAAGAAGGAAATGCAAAAAATTATGTTTTCCAAAGAACTGAGCTGGGAGATTACAATTGTGCATAGTAGCACTGTTCCCCCAATCACTGAACACCAGTATTCCATTTTTACATGAAAATTTTCACTGACTTATTTCACAGAGAATTATTTTTTTCCAGGAATAAAACTAGTTTATGAGAAGATAAAACTAACCTTCATCCTTAATGTTTTCCTTTCATGCTCAGAAAGCAGGCTGTAGAGTACTAGAGTTCAAGATAAATTTTTAAATAATTTTTTTAAAATCCATATATTATACTATTACAGCATTACTTCAATTCAGAATAACTCCACTTAAAAAACACAGTATTGCAGTGACTCACAGTTAATGTCAGTGTAGTGAATCAATCCACATACTTATAATATAATATTCATCCCTGAACTTTCTGTGTGTGTTTAAAAACAACTCTTTTTGTCTGGCAAACTCTGTACTATGTAATCATATATGGCCTTTCAGTCATGAGGAACAAAGATATCAGCGTTTACTGCATAACAGTTTAACATCCTTTATCAGTTAAGAATTCTTCTCTGGTATTTAATGTTTCTTTTAGTATCACCACCACCTGCTTAACAGCTTCAGACCTTCCCTCTTCAGCTTATGCCTTCCATACATTTAGATACTACCAGGTATCCTGACAGTTAAAATACTTCCTGAAAAAAATTCTTGTTTTGTGTCAACCCAAAAGTTAGTGCAGAAATTCTCGATTCCCTCTGTTACGATGCTCTGCCAATCTGGCTGAAAAATGGGTGTGTTCTCTTGGAAAAAGGACAGCACAAAAGAAAACTAAAACAAGCTAAAACAAATGAACAAAAATTAGACTTTTTTTTTTCCTGGCATGCTTCTCAGAGAACATTTGGATTTAAGTTATCACTTTGAAAGGCAAAAGAGGCTAGTGTAAAACTACAGAACAAGTATTTTTTCTTTGAAAATGTGGCTGTAATACCTCTTAGGGGTTTAGTTTGGGTGTTCTCCATCTCCCAGGTTTTTAAATCTCTGATCCACAGTCTTCTTTTGCAGGTTCTTGGAAAACAGAAATACTAAGAAAATAGTACTCAGTTTAAGTTGGCCATCCATGAGTTTGGGCTTCCATCTGGAGATCAGGGCTAAAAGGGTCAATACCATTCTTAGACATGCAAGCAGGAAGCTGGTACCAGGACAAATATTGATGTTTTCCCTCTTTCCCGTTTTTTGAAAGCTGCATGGAGAGCCGCCTCAGCGGAGGCTACTGGTGGGCCAAGGAATTTCATCTGCCAGGCAAGGCAGGGGGTTCCCTGCTCCTCACTACAGCAGGCAGCACAAACCTGCGTATATGAAACCCTCCAGGAAGGGAGACAGAGTTTCCATTTTGAGACCTTCTCACCACTTGTCTGGAAGCCGGGTAATTCATACCTGGCAGCTTGGAAGCAGCTGGCACCCATGCTTGCTTTTACTTGTTTTCCAGGAAGGCTACGGGAGGAAACTCCTTGCAGGCAGCCCCATGGGCAGGTGTGAGTCATGGGATCCTGCAGCTGGGGTCAGATTCTTACGGGCCATCTGTCTGTCTATCTACAAGCCTGCTGCAACACTACTCTCACCCTGGGAGGGGCTAGGCTGTCCCAAAATAATATGGACCAAAGACAGGAGTCAGATATGGAAGGGAAAACCCTTCACAATAAATCTGGAAAGACTGGGCACAGAGATAAACGTAAGCCCAAGAGGATTAGAGGGTAGATGTAGGAGGGGTGGCTGACCACCTGAGAAAGAAATAACAAGCAGCCCTTGGAGCGTCCTTGTCACATTGCATTTGTGGATGCAGTTCTGGAAAACATCCTTGAAGAAGTCCCAATGGACTTGAAATGCAAAGCCTTTAGCTGATAGCCTTTAAACTGTTCTTCAAGCATTTAAGTATGAGTTGAAAAGTCTTTTTTCTTTGAAAAACTTGCTTGAACTTTTGCCCTATACAGAAAGTGTCTGCGGCAGAAGTGCCAAAAGTTTTGTGGAAAAAAAAATTGTTTAAATGTTCACAACTTCAAATACCCAATGCTGAATCATTATTTTGAATTACGGGCAGTTACTGTAGGTTGAGACGTGAGTATGACTAGTTTTCTCAGCAAAGTATTCATATAAGAACAGAAAATATATTATGTTTTCATCTTCTGTCAAATTCTGTTGCGATGGTTCAAAAATCATAAAATGCTTTCTCCACACTGCTTTGGTTGAAGTAATTTAAAACTGCTATTATCTTAGTGGCAGCAAAGCCATAAACATACTCAAAATACATGTTCCCATGAACAGTCACACTGACTGCAAAAAAAAAAAGAATAGATTTTTCTCTGGACTACACATTTGTTTGTCATTGACTACAAAAGGGCATTGATACTCTCAGAGTTCTTTTGCTGTAGCAAAGATGGCATATCAGATGCACTATTTTACTTGGAAAATGCTGGGATTATGTGCTAGGGATAGATACAGTATCATTGAGTTAGGGATTGCAAAGGAAACTGAGGCAATTACAAGGCAATCAGACTTTACCACTTCTGATACCCTTTCTTAACACCCCTCCTTTTTCAATACCCTTAACAAGAATTTATAAGCCCTGTTGTTTCAGATAATTTAAAGTACATAGAGGTCTCATTTTTTGTTCAATTATGTCTCAATAAGTGACAGTTTATAGCTGGAAATGCAAATACCCTTGTGGAGAGGGATTCCTGGGCTAGCTGTGGCTTAAGAAGTTGCTTTAAAGTGGGATGTTCCTCTCTCTACATGTAGAGACTCCTCAGCTGTTTCACTGCCAGCACCCCAAGTGTAAAAAAAGGTAAAAAAAGACCTTCTCATCATTCACACAAGAGTGTTCACAAAGCTCACAGGCACTAAAGACAAAAGACACCAACAGGATCATTTCAAATGATCAACAGCAATCATAGGCTGTAGAGTCACTTCCAGTAATTCTTGCATCAAGTCTTATAACCTGTGGCCTGAATTAGACCATATCTTTTTGAGAGAGCTGTAATCTTGATTTATTAGTTTGATTTGATTTCTTTGCTTTATTCCCTTGTGGTTTGAATTAGTTCCAGCTATGTATTTTTGTTTGAAATGGGGTTCATAAATTCCCAAGTGAAGCCAATCAGGCAGCAAGATGTACTCTAACACATACCTTGCACTACTGGTCCTGTGCACAGACACTGGCCCTATCTATAGTCTTTCCAGTGCGCCCCAAAATTAAAACACTCATGGATGACACAACTGAAGGTAGTACCTGAAACAGTCCAATGCGATCCAAATGCAACTAAGTTGCACTTTAAATTGTGTCTGGTTACAAATGGTCATAGTTGTAAGGTGCCTTGGTGCTGTGGGGTCTCATGACAGGACAGATTACCACAATTTACCTGTAGGCTCTTGAGACAGAATGGACCAAGCAGAGATCTTTTACTATGTGCCCTTTAGAGACAAATGCTGGTGCCAGGTCTGCTCTGCCCCAGGCTTCCTAGCTTTGAAATTTTCTCCCATTGAAAATCTGCCCTGGCATCTGTGGGGTGGGGTTCCGAGAAGTGGGTGAGGCATGCTTATATGGTTTAGTTTTTCAGTTATCTTTGTTGCTGATTGATTGACTCCTGTCACAGAGAAAGCGACAAATTTTGGTATGGCGATGCTAGTCCTTATGGAGGATTTTATACAAGATACGGCTTTTAAAACTCCTGGGTGGGCAGCTTTCTACTACAACTGTAAACCAGCTAAGGTTATTTTACCATGATGCACCATGCATTCTAGTCTCTTTTCCAACCAGCAATATAGATGGGGTGGACGCATTAGTAGTGCAAGTACCCACTGTTATGCTGTGTTTTTTCTTTATATGCTAGTCTCAGACAAAGAATAATTTTTACATATACAGTATTCTTACTAAAGTTATATTTGCCATGATCTGATGTGTAATATTTTACCAATATGCCTTTATTTGGCTGTAAGAGCAGAAAGCAGAATAAAGCCGAGAAAGTGGTCAGCATCATATACTACAGGAATATTGAGAAACGCTGAGTGGGTGGGGGAAGGAAATTACTTCAGAGACTGAAGGGATGAAAAGAGGAAATGACTTCACTCCCCACATTACCATGCAATGTCTCAACATCCAATCACAGGGAATAAGACAGGTAAACAGGAAAGGCAAAGAAGAAGTAGGTCATTCCCCAGTGTGATGGGAAAGGAGCACTTAAGTAACTGATCAGGGTGGCTTCAGATGTCCTGCATGGTAAAAGCAAGAAAGGATGTTTGCAGCCTACCTGAGGCTGGTTGTAGCAGCTGTCTGGCCTTCCTAGCAAGCTACCTAGGGGACTTGAAAAGACTTCTCGCTGTTAAGTTTAGTCTTACTCATGTGATTTGGGTTTAGTTTTGGGGACTTTTATTTCATTATTATGGAAGTATATGCTTCAAGTAACCCCACTCTTCCATACATAAATCCGCTAAAGATGACTGAATAGACTAACAAGCAACACATTTCCTTCCTATGGACCTAGTAATCTTTAAAACCAGAATTATAGACAGTTTCTTGAGTGCTCAGTGCTTGGGACAGCTGAAAAAGTACCAGCAGGTAAGTTGTTGCCAGCAAATTAAACAGGACCTCGACCGCTGTCTGCCAGAGAGGCCACCAGCATGATGCCCAAGTTCATTTGGTTCCAGAATGGGACAACTGCATGCAAACTGCCCATTGGCTTTGGTCTCTGGCCTCACTAACTTTCAAGCTATACGAGGAATGGTTTGGCACAAGTCAGCACCATATAGCAGAGGCTATTCAAACAATTTAACAGAGGTTCAATTTCCAGTGCCTGGGAACGTATCCAGTTTTATTTGCTAGCACAGATAGAGTTGAAGTGTTCCTGCACTGAGCTGTGTGATGTGGTTTAAGGGTTGAAAAAACAGTGTCTGTGTGCGTGTGATCTCTTCCAATACCTAACAGAATCTGGGGAAGTTTCTTTGGCGGACAGTAGTACACTGGATTAGAGCCTGAACCACAAAAGTCCCCAGGGAATAGGTAGCACATTTGCAAGACTCTCTTCTGACCTAGCCCAGCTAGTGGCAAAGATCTCAAAGACTGACAGAGACCATTGTACCTCCAATGACTTCTCCGTTCACCCACTCGGTGACTTCTGCCTGAACCACCCATCAGGAAGCAGCAGCCTCTGACTTTGGTTCTGCGCCAACTTCTGCAGCCTTGTCCTGTCCTGGCAATACAGTGTCCCTCATGCTGCTGCAGCCTCACTTGGAAAGCATGGAGGGTTGGGTTTTTCTAGGCTCTGAGTCTTCCCTCATTTCCTCTGGGGAATTTCACAACAGCTGGATTAGCTGAATAACTTGGCTCACAGATGCTCCATTTTGTACTGATTTCTGCGATTACGATGATAAAAGCTGTGCTATCAGGCAATGTGTCACTAAGGTCCAGAGAGCTGTATAAAAGAATAGGTCTTTTGGGGCTTCCAGTGCACGTGATGTATAATGCTGATGACTGCAGATCAGACCTGTTCTGGCTGCTTTATCTGGCTTCACAGACAGTCCAGGTTTATGACTGTTTCATATCACCAAGATGATGCAAAGCATCCCAAGCATACCAGAGAATGCGGCCTGATGAATACACTGTATTTCTTCATACCTAGGGGAGATCATTGTTCTTCGGACCGGAACGCTCTCTGAGTCCTTTTTGATTGCAAACATAGGAGCCAGTACAGGAAAAGCACCCTTAAGCCAAGTTATCCCACTCATCCAGCTGTGGAAAAATCCCCAGAGGAAATAAGGGAAAACCCAAACTTCAGGAAAGCCTGAAATTTGTGTAAGGGATGTATTAATAATTGATTTACTGTCCCCTTTTGGCCAGTTCTGTGTTAACTTTCATTTGTTTTCTAACCCTAAGGCTGTAATGCTCCTAGGCCTAAGCAGTAGGGCTTATGTGGCTCAGCTTTGGATAAGCATCTGATCTTCAGAGAAAGGGCCGTATCCTGACTGAATCATTCCAGTTTTTGATATGCATTTGCCTCTAATCAACGCCTTCTCAGAAGAAAATTATTTGGAAGATACGTGAAGAAACTTCCTTTGGTATTTTAGGATATTAGCTTTAAAATGTGTGAGAGTTACATCAAATAAGCCATGAAAAAAAATAATGACTGTCCTTCCCCAAATAAACTGTATTAGTAATTTGCTGCAATCACCTGGCACTTTCTCCTTGTGTCCACATGCTGAAAAAAAAATTCTGTTTAAACCACTCCATTGTTTAAGGAGGGTGTTTTACAAGGGAAACCAAGAACATGCCGAATCATATTAAGCTCTTGACAATTGCTTTCTGGCTTCACATTAGTTAAATATGCTCCTGGATCTTGTATTTAAGAAGTCATGCTTTTGACTGCTTTTGCTCATTCCTGAAGCTACATAAAGAACAGGAAGATGTAATGACTGGCTCTGGCTAAGCAATATTTTTCTGGAGAAGTCTGAACCTTTGATACTCAAGACCTGGGTCCTGGTGAAGCCTCTGGCACATGGCAGTGCAGGGGGCCAGAAGACAGACTGGCAAGAACTACACCTATCATAAGGCCTGCTGCTGAAATGCTGGTTTTGCTGACCAAGTTGCATATTTTCAATGAAACGCTCCCATTTTGAAGATTTTCAAGGCCATGCTCCCTTTCTCAGTGGCATCAAAGGGATAGGACCTCTCTCACATACTTTTTTTTTTTTTTCCCCCAGGCCCACAACCCTGAATCATAGAATCACAGAATGGTTTGGGTCAGAAGGATTCTTCGAGCTTGTGTAGTTCCAACCCACCTGACATAGGCAGGGACACCTTCCACTAGACAAGGTTGCTGAAAGCCCTATCCAAACTGGCCTTGAACATCCACAACTTCTCCAGGCAATCTCTTCCAATGCCTCACCACCCTCATAGTGGAGAATTTCTTCCTTATATCTAATCTAAATCTGTCCTCTTTCAGTTTAAAGCCATTGCCCTTTGTCCTATCACTATATGCCCTTGTAAAAAGTCCCTCCCCAGCTTTCTCACAGGCCCCCTTTTAGGTACTGGAAGGCTGCTATAAGGTCTCCCCCGAGCCTTCTCTTCTCCAGGATGAACAACCCCAGGTTCCTCTGTTGGAGAGCACAGAAAAGGTGCTCCAGCCCTCTGATCATCACTGTGGCCCTTTTCTGCACCCGCTCCAACAGGTCCATGTTTTTCCTGTGCTGAGGACTCCAGAGCTGGGCACAGCACTATAGGTGGGGTCTCACCAGAGCAGAGTACAAGGGGAGAATCACCTCCCTCGACCTGCTGGCCACTCTTCTTTTGATGCAGCCCACACTTCTTTTGATGCTTAGGATATGGTTGGCTTTCTGGGCTGCAAACACACATTGACAGCTCAAGTTGAGCTTCTTATCAGCCACCACTTCCAGGTCCTTCTTGTCAGGGCTGCTCTCTAACCCTTTTCCATGCATCTCAGAGTTTCCTCGCTGAAATACAGGAGCCCATTTTCTCTAAATATCCTACTCAAAGCAAAAACACATTTGGAAAAAAGGACTCAGGATGCTGCAGTCCAATATAGGACACACTGGGAATAACAGCTTAGGCATGAAGCAATTCCCTGGCAATCAAATCTGTAAAAACATACATGTAAAACTACTGTCAGCAAAATGATGACCTGACCAGGAAACTGAAAGAGAACTTAGCCTATACGGGGAGAAAGATTCAGTGTGCCTGATGCTTTAGTGTCATCCTGAAAACTGCCAATGCGATAATCAAGTCATTAGTGCCGTGGCTATTTTGCATTAATTTCCCTGCAGAAGCATACTGTACTGAGTGTGCTTGTTATGCTGGTTTTGGTGTGCACACTATTGCAATTAATTTTTCTGGATGTTTAGTGTGTTTCTCTCAAACCACTGAAAAAAAATGAGTAGTTTACCATAATAAACGGATAGTGACGATTTCACTACACTCCACATTTTAGCAGTTGTCAAACGTAATTATTACATGAAAAAACTTGCGGATGCTGATCTCTCTGGACATCTGCTCCACCCTGGTTCACAACATATGGGAGAAGTAAGATATTTAAAAATACAAAAGGTTTAAAGAAGTAGATTTTATAAATATCACTCTCTAGGAACAACAAAAATATCATCTTTCTCCATTGATTGTCCAGCTGAACCAAACTCAGGCTTAATCACACAGCAGCAGCTGGCCTATGTGTTTTTCTGAGGGATCTTGGCATGTTCCACCAGAGCCCCCATGGACAGCATTTCCCACATGCTGCCTGCACCAGGCTCCCCTTCAGTCTCTGTAACTCTCCCTGTGGAGCAAGCACAGGGGACTTTGGTGGATTTCAGGCCATCTGAATGTAGCCCTGAGGCAATCAATAAAAGGCTATGTTGCTTTGATCTCCACATCCAGAAGAGTTAATTGTGAACAGCTTCATTGAAGTAGGCAGGGTGTTTCGCCATAGAAAGATACCCCGAGATATGTACTGAATGCTGGCCGCAGAAGGGTTGCACTTCCCTAACTGAGAGCAGATTTGCTGTTCTGCTTGGAAAAAATCAACAACAGAAGCAATAAACAAATGGAACTATTATCTTTAAAATAAAGGAAGGATTTCCAGTTGGCTGGTTTTCTCTTATAAAACTATTTATGGTGCACATTTTTGTACATGGATAAGAACATTAACATGCAAATAAATCAGTTCTTTGAAGAATGGTGGAAAAGTCTTCACAGATCATGTAATCAGACGGTATTTTTTCTGTTTGAAGTGGAAAGGGGATGGAAACTGGTGGGGAAGGTCAACAGTCTAAAGATACTAAGCGATCAGATACATTACAACTACGTCTTAAGATATAGTTCTCTAAGCAATATGAAATCCATATACCGTGGTTTTCTTTAAAGTGTGATGGCCCCTAAGACTTTAAATTCTGGTTTTAGCTACACTGAGAGCCCTGATCTGGTTCTGGAGTTGCCTGCGGCATTAAAACTGCCATGGCTTGAAGTTTTATTTCACCTTTGCCACAGCCCTCCAAATTTGTACCAGCAAGTGCTGCCGTCATTTTCATGAGGGATCTGATCCAAAGACATTTATTACTAGTGGGACGGAAAAGACTGCCTCATCCTTGGGGTCATTCTGCAGCCAATTATGAACTGGCTGAAAACAAGGGTAAGCTAGTTCTACTCTCATTTTCAAATTAGTTCTTCAAATTCCTGGTGCTTTCCAACAAAAAAGCTTCTGGAGAAAACTGGGAAGCAAGTGAAACCCACTCTCTCTTCTTTGCTAGTGAGAAGATGGATGGGCTGTGTATGGTCATGGTGCCTTTGCCACCTGCTCTTCCCATTGTATCTGAACGCGCCAAACCACATGTTCCTCAGCAGCTCTCCATCCTCCTCACTCTGCTTGGGGCTTTTAATTTTCTTTTTCTAAGGCACCTCAAGTGTCTGATGATCTTGAAGTCTTAGGAAAAAAAACTGTGCATTTTTTGCCCTATTTTACATCAATCCCAAATTAGCCACCTTTGTGCTAGATGTAACTTGCTGCTGCACTCTGACTGAAATGTACTTTGCTGGCTTAGCTGCCCTCTTTAACCCTCTGTGTGGATAGGATACTAGCATACAAATAAGAACTCTCTTTAATCTACTACGAATTCCCTTCAGTATTTACTAAAGAAAATTAATCAAAGCTCTTCTTTTCATCTCTCTCTGGCTCCAGTTATATGCAATTCTTCTATCATTTTCATTTCTTGCTTCCACTTGGTTTCTAACTTGTCCTGAAAATGACATTTCAGTTGAGTTGCAGAGACCTGGAATTCATAGTGTTTGTTTGGATATATAGTCTGGATATGCAACTGGTTTACAGAATCACAAAACAGCTGAAGTTTGAAGGGACCTCTAGAGATGGTCTAGTCCAACCTTCCTGCTCAGAGCAGCATCAACAGATGCCTGTTGCCTCTTGTCCTGTCACTGTATGCAACAGAAAAGAGCCTGGCTCCCTCTTCTTTACTCTCCCCAGTCAGGTATTTATACTTGTTGATGAGATTCCTCCTGAGCCTTCCAATCTCCCGACTGAGCAGCCCCAGCACTCTCAGCCTCCTCTCAGGGCAGACCCTCCAATCCCTACACTTGCTCCAATTCTTTCTTATAATGAGGAGGCATTCTTAAATATTAGCAAAGAATAGTTAGTGGAAAACATGGCCAGTGGATGAGCTAAACAGAAAATAAGAAACTCTTTGGACTGATATTTCAAAGTTATCATATAAATCACATGCTAGTTTTACTCTCTTAATTATGCATGTATGGAAACGATGATGCCCTTGCAGAACATGCAAGTTCTCTGACATAAAGGATCCAAGCACAATGCAAATGTTTGATCCAAGACCCGAGTGGCAAATACCTGAAGGTTTAGAGCTACACATCCAGTTCCCATGTGAGTTATTTCAATCTTCGCCCTTACTAAAGAAAATTGGTAGCAAAGTACTCTCCCAAATACTGTGAGAAGGTTTGTGAAAAAAGGATCGGAAAAACAAGGTCTGTCCTATGAGGACAATAACTGTTAGGAGGATGATTAAGAAAAGAAGTAGACAGCAGATGGCAGAAAGGAAAAGAGCAGTTAAAGAGCTAAATTAATCCCAAGGAAGGACTGTTCTCTGGTGTCCTCTGCTACAGGCTTGGAAAGGTAAAGCTAAAAGAAAGATTCCTACCAGAATACAGTCCTGCCAGACACAGGGGTAATGAATTACCAGTTCACCCAGGTGGTTTTATGACATTCATAATAAAGCACAACTTTACAGAGCAGAGACTTCTTCATACAACAGAGGCAAGATTCAGCTACTCCTCCTGGAGACTCTTAAATGAACTTGCCAAATCCCAGCATTTGTCTGGGGTTTATTTATTTGTAAAGAGGGAAATAAGCAATAGTGCACACTCCCTTTCCAGGTCCAATGAGTCCTGGTACATAACCTTTTGCTGCTGTCACCCGAATATTCATGTGATTGATTTTTATTGCCTGAAATACTTGTTGAATGTGGTTCGTTTTTTTGTTTTGTTTTGGGGTTTTTTTGTGGCATTACTTTGTTTTAGCATGAAAATGCAATGCATGTCAGATAATTCCCTCTTTCTACATATTATGTGGAATCTGACTGGAAACTGTTCCTTTTTTCAGCTTTATAGGAAAGGGAGATTTTACAATCTTCTGTTTGTTCATTATGCCAAATGTACTTGAAGAATTCCATCACTCTGAATAAGTGCCAAATGTGACAATGAACTTCTTCACCCTTTAAAGATCACACACTCAAGGGATTCTGTAGAAACAAGTCACTCTGAGCAATCATCTTGTAGACTAATGATAAAAGTTTCACGAGCACAGACATCACGTACTGATGTTGACACTTGCTAGTGACTAAAGGATAAACGACATGCAATGCTGTTGCCTTGATATCCTGTATTCTGACCAGATTTAGTTCATCTTCCTGCCTAATTTCCTTTGTCTTGTTTGTAGTTCTTTTTCTCATTAATTGGTGCTCTAGCCTGTCTTTATAAATTGCATTCCCGCATGTTTACTTGTCAGGGGCACAGTCACCATGTGACAGGACGTGTGTGCTCAAAACTCACAACGTGTGTGGATCAAAGCCAGCAAGGCAAAGAAAAAGCTTCATAAACAATGCTGTAAATAACATCTGGGCTGTCCAAACATGGAAGAATGTGGTAGTTTTCCCTCTTTGTTGTTATTTTGTTTTGTCATGGACATATCCCTATAGACACAAACAAGTTTGAAGTCAGTAATTATGGTACAGATTATTTTAAGCTAATTCTCATCAGCAAATGCATATAACAACATGCTGCAGACAGAAAAAAAACAGCAGACAAGGTGAAGTGAAATTTCAGGAAATGAATGAACCAGTGTTGGAGAACAAAGCCAGAAAAAAAAAAAGATACCAAGCTGATTAAAAGACACATGGAAAATGATTAAATGAAACTCATTTTAAACATCCTCATCTCATCTGAGTGCATAAGACACTGACACATGATCTTTCTAACTCATATGGATATCAGAAAGTGGAATACAAACAAAGAAGAAATGTTCACCCTCCCAAAAAAAGTGGAGTTCAGACAAAATCAGTCCTGGGTTTGGAAATATTCCTACTTTTGTTTTGTGAGTCAAAGCTGGACTGGATGCTACTTTGCTAGGATTCCTGGCTGTGGGTGTTGAACCTAAGTTGCTGCTGTTGCTTTGGCAAGTTGCATAAAGAGATGGATGAGAAATTTATTTGCCCCAAGGTTATCAGACACTGGCTTATTTCTGGAATCAGTAGAGAGATGTGTGATGTGTATATTAAGCCCCTCCACTGGGCAGCAGTCATGCAGTGGTATTATAAAATGGGAATTAGCATTCCTGCATTCACCTCATTTAAACTTTTAGCTCTCTTGGTTGGGGACTTTCCTTTTCTTTATACACAATCCAGTTCTCTAGAGCCTGCTTTTGGTTGGAAGCTCATAAAGGTAATGTTAAAGCCAAATAACTTTATAGATGGATAAATTAATTTGAAAGCCTGGATCTATAAATTCAAGAAGGCTTTAGTCTCCATTAAGGTTTTTGACAACAAAATAGATGATACTGAAATACACTCCTATTTTCAGTATTCTCCATTCAGAGACATAAATCGTTGCCTCTGGGATTGTGTTAGCTATAGCTGATGGTGGTGACAAAGAAACCAGTCTTTTCCTATACCTTTCCTCAGTCTTTGTGGGCTTACATAAAGAGGAAGCATAATTAATCCTTTTTATGTGTGAATATAAGATCTCATGCATATTCAGAACAATATACTCTTTTAGATCTGATCAAACATATCATTATGATTATGTCTTCCCAGAAATTTAAATAGAGTTCTTGCTGGGTTCAGATAGAGATGACAAATGTCATGGTTTCCAGGAGAATGTAAGTCACTCACGACTTTGGTTCATTGCATACATACAGAAAGAAATCTCAGTTGTCACGCATTTCTGCCTACAGCAGGCAGTATTTTTTTATATTGAAGTCTGTTCACTGCAGGCTGGCAATAGGCTGCACACAAGAGACCCAATGAGGCTGCTAAAAGCTCTGCATAACTCTGGGAATCTGACGCCCATCTCACCTTCAAAACAGAACAGAACAGGGACTTATAACTACTGAAACTGATAATGAAAAGGTTAAAATTACTGTTTTCTGTTATAACCTGATCTAAATCTCAGTGAACTCCAGGAGAGGGTGTTGTTTCAGTAGGCCTCAATGGATGTCCTCATCTTCTGTGAATCCAGTAAATGTCCAGCAAAGATAACCGTTGATTCTGGGTATTTCTGATGCTTCGTGCTGGTGATTTTTATGCAGTTAATACATATGTTTGTAAATAGTTTTGCAACCATTAAAAACAGCTTGCCTTTTTTTCTGCAGGCTATCAACACATTTACAGGATGCCAATGTGTATAGAAATACAAATCTTAAACCACATGGTCAATCCAGCCTAGACTTGAGCAGCATTTCTAACATTGTCCAGACAAAAGTACATGGCATTTAGACCATATTCATGCTAATGAAGTAACATACATATATTGTCCCCCTAAATCTGCAGGCAAGCACTGTTTTAAAATTTATTTCTACCGTAGTACAGATGCTGACCCTTGTAAAGTACAGCTATATTAAAACCAGGCATAAGGGAGTAAGTGGGTCATTTTAGAAGTGCAAAGTCTGCATGAATACAACCCACTGTGCTCTCCATAGATACTCAGAGCTGTTAGAAGACCATTTAAAAAAGCTGTTTGCCTCTTCGTAAAATCAGATGGATGCAGCTCAACAACGCTTGCTGAAACGTTTGGTGCTACTAAATACTAACTAGGATGATGATTATTTGTATTATGTATCATTTGTCTAGAATCATCTGGATAGAACAGTTTTTTATTACCAAAATGACTCTATAATGTGGATTGTTCTGTCATACCACCTACGTAGAAAAATAGCAAATTTATACACCAAACTCTGTAGCACCTCCTGAAGTTTTCCCATTGTGTTGTGAACATTTTGCTTTCTTCCCAATTCTGGTCAGAGTAAATCAGCTCTCAAGTAAATCACAATTTACGTGAGTCTTCAAAGAGAAGTAGAGTTAAGGAGAAATTCCACACAGCACATAGCACCTTTTAAGAAGCACAGATGAGAACTTGAAAGCTACGAAGGAGATGATGCTCCTATCATTTCTAGCTCCGTGGTGCCATCCCATCCATGAGCTGTTCCAGGTTCCAGGTCTCCCTGCCACAGATTCATCTTGTCAGAGAACTAACAGAGGCATCCAAAGCTGTGAGAGCCTCATCTAGCCATCTGACAACTTTCAGTGTTCCCCGAGGTGCTTCGCGTCCCCAGAAAGCCCACCTCTGCTGAAGGCATGAGCTTGGCCCATGGCAAATGACAAAATGAGATTGAGCCCTCAGGAGGCAGCCTCAGGGCTGTCTGTCAAGGCCTGCACAAATAAATCTTGTTTGTAGGGCAGACTTTGCCTTTAGAGCTCTCCAGAATTATTCCATTCGGCAGAGAGGACTTACTTAGAATCATAGAATCATAGAATAACCAGGTTGGAAGAGACCCACTGGATCATCGAGTCCAACCATTCCTATCAAACACTAAACCATGCCCCTCAGCACCTCGTCCACCCGTCCCTTAAACACCTCCAGGGAAGGTGACTCAACCACCTCCCTGGGCAGCCTCTGCCAGTGCCCAATGACCCTTTCTGTGAAAAATTTTTTCCTAATGTCCAGCCTAAATCTCCCCTGGTGGAGCTTGAGGCCATTCCCTCTTGTCCTGTCCCCCTTCACTTGGGAGAAGAGGCCAGCACCCTCCTCTCTACAACCTCCTTTCAGGTGGATGGATAAGGGACTGAGGTAGGGAGAGAACTCAGTCTTGAGATTCAGCATTCAGCTACTGGATTTGAACTTCTTTACTCCATATACATTATCTGTTCTATGGTGTGTTCGGAGGATCTCTTAGCAGGAAAGGAGTTTCCAGGGAGCATTGGAGGGACAAATGGAGATGTCAGGGTTTGAGTTTGAGCAGCGGGAACCATCTGATGCAAAGAGCTCATCCCCAGGTTTTCACGTCATTAACATTTCATGTTAATTTCAAGTGAGGGGACCTTGCCTTCTTCTTCCAGCTTCTAACTGATCATGAGGGAACTATGATATTTCACAAGGCAGGAACAGTGGTCGAATTCACCTTAAAACATTAACATAAAAACATTTACTATAGGTATCACATAACAAGAAACACTAATCAGAGTAATTTTCTTTATTTTTAAACTGAGAAACAATTTCCAATGTTGACAGAAAAGCACTGACGAATAAAAATTATAAAATCTCTTTTGTGCGAGAGTTTTATTTTATTTGTTAACAGCAGCCTGATGTTGGCATATATCATAACCAAGGCATTATTCTTGTGCATTTTCTTTCTTTCTTCAGCCCAAATGACACATCCCTGGAAATATATAATGAAGACAAAACCGGACGGTACCATCCCATGCTACACCTAGAATATCTGTCTTATTTGGTGACTCTGTGGGTGCTTCCCTACAAGGATGCTTCCATATATGAGAAGTGTGATGGCTTTCATTAAAGTTTTAAATAAGAAAAACTAGGAAAGTGGCAGGGAGGGTGAGGGGGGAAAAGAGGGGAGATTTAGTTTTCATTGGCAAACTAGAAAGCTTTAACAAAACATTTCCTCCCCAAAGGAGAATTATAAAGTTATGTGCCTAATAATCCTGCTGTCTGTTTCAGTTTCCCTTCTGGAGGAAAGCCAATGGGAAGCTTGTGGCAGGGTAGTTATTCCCCTGAAATATTGATTTCCTCAAATCTGTTGATTTAGCTTACGAGCGTGGCTATGACAAAAGTGTCATCAATCATTACTTGTGTGTAGGAGACCAAAATATCATCAGAGTTCCTCAGATTCATACTAGTCTTTGATATCAGTGTTCTGAAGATTTACTGATCTGCATATGCTAGAAGTGGAGAATTTTGTTGGCGTTAAGAAGCTTAGTTCCTGTGTTCTCTAAGGAAATGACCAGAAAGCTACAGTTTTGTCCCAGAGGCGGAATACCTCAGGCAGCAGTTTATTAGTGTTCCTACACAGCATGCGCAGATAATTTCTGCAAGAACAAGTGAGGAGGAGATAAATTTTCTGAAGTAGTCATTTAGCTGATAACCTCCAAATAAGTTCTTCTATATATTTTACCTGGTGATATGGCTGATAAAAGCAGGTAGTCTGGGTAAGAATTATTTAGACTGTCTTAGGTAAGTGAGAAAAGACTTATTTTCAGAAGTATATGCCCCACTTGAATTACATTCACAAAATCCAAGTGTGGTTTTCAGGCTTGGCAGTGAGGGACTTCCTGGCCATTTTTTCCTGAACACCTGTACAAGGATATTTATTAAAATAAGGAGCAGAGTGTTTTCTTTAAAAAGCATGTATACATGCACTCTCTCTCCTCACTGTAGGGTTGTTGCTATAGACTCTTTCCCCATCCTGCCTGGTTTCCTGCTACATGTTTAAAGAAACAGAACATATATCCTCATAAAAATAATATCAAGTCATTGGTTCAGAAGAAAGAATGTCACCATTTGAGTTAGCAGGAATACTTCCTTCTGCATTAAGAAGCATGACTGGGACAGACACACCTGACTTGGGATCCGATGTTATCCAAGCACGTGTAGTTTTGACTTCAGGATGTTAAAAATAAGCTGGTGATAACCGGACAACCGTGTATTTGGAAACAATTATTTCCTTGGATACAGAGAGAGACAGTGTGTGTGCTTCTAACATCTGCACTTTTTCTTATTCATGAGTGCATGAAAACAGGAAAATAGCATGAAAGACCTGAAGCAGAATTTTTGTTGTATCACAGTTCTGCCAATGAACTTCACTGGAAAGATATTGATGGTTGTAATTGTGTTTTTTAAGTATGTAATATACAATTCATTATTGTGTCATGCATCCTATGATTGTGAGATACTCTTTATTACCCATTGTTATATGAGGCAACTTTTCTCTCCTGCACACATCTGGGTTTATGTAGTTCTAGCAATGGAAAAAACATAGCACATTCTTTGTGGCATCTCCTCAGAGCTGAGTTTCCTTTGCTTGCCTTTTAGATGGTACTTATCATTTGCTTGGAACTTCACATTTTTGAAACAAGTCTTTATTTACAAGTGATGACATTAAAGATGAATAACAGAAAGAGAATCAGTTCAGTGATACAATTTTGAAGTGAATAAAGAAACTCATAGTAATTAATAGATAATTCATTTTAATCTTTTGCAACAGATGCATGTGCTTCTCTTGGCAGTTAACTGCTTTCAGGCACTAATTTGACACCATATGGGTGTCAGATTTCTGATCTCAACAACTGCTTAATTAATTGATGTCTTTATTCTTGAATGGGTTGTATCAGCTCAGATCAAAAACCGAAGTGTGCTATAAAACTGTAAATAGAGAGAGCTTTCCTTAGAGACTAATGTAGCATAGCACCAAAAATCGGGATATCTTATGTTTATGATTGGTTTCACTTGGATATCATGTTGCCATAAATGTGAGAAAGAGAAAGGAGCCAGAAACCAAAGACAGTGCTGGGAAGCACATATGTAACGTATTGCTAACTTCCAAAATCATGAATCGCTCTCCCTAATAAAGATAACTAAATAAAAAAAAGAACCAGAAAGGGTCCTGAAAGTGGTATGCTGTAGAGCCAGATACACAGAAAACTGAGATTTTAATATTTTCTCTATTCTGTTACAACAAATGGACTTTACCATGGCATTTGAGGTGAGTTGCAATGTAAGTACATGATTTGACTTTAGATGCTTCAAAACTGATGCCACACCTGTCACAGTCCACTGCAGTTCCACTAAGCCCATTTCTAGAAGATACAGTAAAATGGAAAAGATGCAGACAAAAGGTTGATAAAGATGATAAAAGGTATGGAGCCAGGAAAAGAACTAAAACTCTTTAACTTGTAAAAGAGATTACTAACACAGCAAATCTCTTATATTGACTGATATAAGGAAGATGAATAGGTGCCGTAGGTGAATAGGAACCATTTATTCACTATTTTTCACCATTCAAGAGAGTACACTAACTGAAATTTTGAGGCATAGTGTTTTTTTTAAAAAAAAAAAAAGCAACAAGTAATTTTTTAACCCAAAGCATAATTAGCTTACTGTCACAGGAAGTTGTGGAAGCCAAGAGATATAAATGGATTCAAAATAGGAACACCGAATTTTACGAAGAATAGATCCATTGATGAACATCAAAAACAATAGCCCAGATGCAACCTCTGGCTCAAAAATTCTCTGAACTTTTGATCGATAGCAGTTTTGTGGCCACAGAAGCTCCATTTGAGTTTGCCTGTTTTCTTCTGCTCTTTTCTCAGCCAGCCTTCACTGGCTAGTGTAAAATAAAGGCTAGATGGATTTTGTTGGCCCCATCATGATCTTTTCATTTTAAAAAGTGGGAGTTAATCAAAACAGTGGAGTTTTGCAAAAGTTCCATGTACCTCTGCTCTGTCAGCTGTGTCCTGTTTCTACTGTAATCACAAAAGGACAAACTAAAACTTACGGGTCTGGAATAGGGAAGGGAATCTTGCTGGGAAAAAGACTGTCATTTTACACAGTCTGCATATTCACAGCAAAGAGACAGGAATTCCATCAGAAGGTTCGGAAAGACGGTGCCTTGGACCCTGATCAGGAGTTGTCACAAATACTTTTGAAAATGTTGCATTTCAAAAACTATTTTTCCTTAAAGTAAAAAGTTGTTTCTTGTAACTGTAAAACTATAATGTTTATTTGTTTCTTGCAGCTGTATCACAAAGGGAATTCCCTGGTTCTGTAAGGAACATTGAGATTTCTTCAGAGTCAGGCATGTTCCTTATACCACAGTCTGAGGACAGTAAAATGTAACTTGTGCTTTCATAGTTCCAGTTTGAAAGGAGTTTTTTGAAGTCAGAGTCTGACTTCTTGGATGACCTCTACCAAAAATTTCAAGCCAATACCCAATATTGCCTTCTCTCCCACTCTACCCAGGAATGTCCATCTCTGCCACCCCATGGACCTGCAGGCTCCATTGCAGCCGTGATTAGCTAATTGCAAATAACATCTTGAGTTAGCAGCCATGTCCTGCTGACTATAAAATTAATCTTGCTTTTTGTCAACAGCTCATTCCTGCAGAGGATGAAGATCACTGGAAGCACCCTACACCGTTTGTTTGGCTACTGACATTTCTCCACCAGATGGAATTAATAAACTTCCAAAGACGTCCTATTGCCAGTGGACAAGCTTTGCCTGAGCCAGGTAAATCACTGTGATACTAATGTGTGATACTGCTGGGAGGACTCACAATGTTTCAAGTGTAACCTGAAGCTTGGGTCGGGAGTGACAGTGCTACAGCAAAACAGCACCCCGATAATCAGCTCATATCCTTGGGCAGAGAGAAAAAATGAACTGCATCACCCTACATCTTTACTTTTCAGCTTCTTCTTTTTCTGGAGATACGATGTGGAAATCAACTTATTTTTATGGCACTGAATAACTTGAACGTAACTTGTTTTATACAGTGTCATCAGAAGACTGTGTCAGCCAAGTGAGTGTGTTAGCCCAACTATTCAGACTCCTTAGCGTGAACTCCCTTATGAGCTACTGCTTTAGAAAATATTGGCTTAACTTTATGCTCAAACAATCAGGTGATCTTTACCACATAAGGGGTAGTACAAAAAATGAAAATGAAAATTTATTTGGGGTTGCGAGAAAAAGGAACATCCAAATTAAACACCAATTACCATCAAGTACTGAGTTACCCTGAATGGGGCATGACTAACAGTTGGTGAAGTCCGAACTCTTTAGGTTTGTGGTTTCATCTGTATTATCTATCAGCAATCTAAAGAAAAGCAGAAGTATTTTCTTAAAGTAAGACTTTCTTACTGACACTTGTCAGTGAGAGCTGAACTCTAGCTGACACAAGTCATGAATCATGATTATTGGAAAGCTCTAGAAATATGTTTGGCCCTTCCTCTACTCTTTCTCCTGGAAGAATGCATCCTTTATGGTTCTCATCAAGTTAAATGGCAGTAAGTGGTCAGGTGCTAGACTACCGGCGGTTGTTAAGCAAACTGTAACTGGAAATCTAAAAATGCATCACCAAGACCTAATAGTGAAACTGCGGGCTCAGACAACTGATGAACCAGAAAGGGTAGGTGTGAGTTTCTAGCACAGGCAGCCTGCTGACACCAATCTGTTTCCTGGTCACCTTACTCACATGAGTAGCCCTACTGAGATCAGTACCAATCGAGTAAGCAAAACAGCACTTGGACCTCTTGCTTCTCTGCAGAGATCTAATGGAAAAGGAGAAGGCTAATGATTTTATATACAAAAGTGTTTTCTACCACTTATAGTATCTTACTCCCTTTTTCAGAAGTCAGTTCTTTTCTCTACATGTATCTTTCCCCATCTCACTCTCTCTTTCATCCCTCTATCTGCTGAGTATCAGTGGAGCAGTGATTTCTGGCCCCCAAACTAAGTGATGTGCTAAAATTGGGTGCTTTTACACAGTGGAAGCAACTAACTATGGTACAAATACTTAAAGGTGAAAATGAGAATTCAAAACAAGCAGAGGAGACATATGTTGCAATAACTCCACAGGAAATATTAGTACAAAGCACCAGCACACACAGATGACTGTCTGCATTTGGCCTTTTGCTTAGACTTGTTCCAGATATCAAGTCACACACACTCTGCTCAGTATCTCAGTATGGGATCTTAAAAAGGTGCTCCAGAAACTGCAAAACGGGTGTCCAGCCTGATGCAATCTCTTCTAATCATTCTTCCACAGACATACATTGTTGCTCGTGCTTCCTGAGTCCCACATTCACGTCCCTTCTTCCCTTCCCCTTTTATCTCCATCTTTCTCACCCTCACTTCCTTTTCCTATTCGACTAAATCTTCTGGACCATCACCCCATCCTCTTCTCCCAGACGCATATTTATCACCTAGTGTAAATCAGCATTGTCACATTGATGTCAGTGGGGACAATGTCAGCTGAAAACCTGTCTGACAACACTTGTTTGAAATGCAGAAATTCAGTCTTGCACCTCTGCCTCTCCTCACCATGCCTGCTCTGCCTCTGCTCTGGATGTCGGTGACTGGCACAGCCCTCCTCACCACTTCATCCCATTAAAGCGTGAACCATTCACAGGGCTCTCTCTGATGGCAATAGTTAAGGTGCTGAGGACTTGACATCCTGACAAGAATAACTTTGTGTTGCTGTAAGAACTACTGAGAAACAACGATGACACCAGCTGCTGTTCTGCTGTGGAAGAGTGGCTACATCAGGGACTTTAAACCCTCATCGCTACTCAGCAAGATGCCCAAGCTTTCAATATTTCTGCTAGTCTTCTGATAATTTTTGAAGTCCCTAGCAGCCCTTTCATGCATGCACACCAAACACTGATTGCAGCCTGGCAGTCTTGTCATGTTAAGAAAACAATGGCTTAGGTCCAAGCTACAGTGTTTTTCTTTCTGTGGGATTATCAAAGGGCTATAAACAAAGGCACAGAGAAGGTCTCCAAAACAAGTTTCTGCAGTGATTGAACTAAGGTTGCAGACAATGGCTAATACAGTAAAGTCAGTGAAAGTGAAAAGGAGTGGTAGGGAAAACAACGTTTTCAGGGGCTCAGAGAACCCAGTCAGCTGGTGAAAAGGTGATTTAGTTATGGGTAACTGGCCCCTTCTGATTTCTGATTGAATCAGTGACAGGTCTCATCAGATGAGTTTGGATTAGCCTGGTTCATTTTGATTTTTTATCTCTGTTATCTTGTGACACTCTTGTTCCAGTATGTGGCCCCAGAGAGATCACACTTGCTCCCCTGAAGCATTATAAGAAAAATGGTGGAACCAAGGGTGTTGGAAAAGCTTGCAGCATTGTTTTGCTGTCATGTAAACCTGGCTACATTATCATTATTATCATAGACTGACATCTTTCATTGCCTTTTCTGTTTTTGAAGACAAAAGAGCCAGCTGACACTGGAACAAAGGAGAATACAGGGAAAAGGAGAGAATATGTCAAGCAAGAATAGTTTGGAAAGGGCCAAAAGTGGAAAAGGAAGTCTAATTCTAGCCTCATCCAGGGGAAAAAAAGTTTTTTGAGAAATGTAAACAAATCAGGAAATCCTGGCACTTACTCCAGTTCCGATTTGGCAAAACACACCAGCCCTTTCCCTGTGTGTGAGCTGCTGTTTGTGAATGAAATCCAGATTAGGTTATTCATTGAGCCCTGCCAGTCCCACAGTTTCCAGGTTTCCTTTTGCCTATGGCATAGCTTAAACCTTAAAATAATAATAATAAAAAAACATATGCATGTTATTAACTCTCCATATTCAAATGGAAACACAATGCTATCATAAATCTCTTTTTTTCTAATGTAAATTCCTTTCTCTAGCATGAAGCTTCAGGAAAGCTATTGTATCTGTGCAATCTAAACTTGAAAGAGAATTTTTGTTAAACTAGTTATGATGGGGGAAACATGTTTTTCACTGAGTTGAAAGATTAAAGTTGGTCATAAAAGGGGGTGGAGGGGCTGGGGGAGAATTACTGGTTGCTCAACTAATGATTAGATACAGGACTTCAAGGACAAATTAAGGAGCACAAGAAGAAAGATTTCTGAAGATAAGTGAAACCAGTTCCAATAATATCAAATAAAAGAAGCCTTGTTTATCATGGATTTTAATCTCCCTCAGTTCTATTCTACCTCTATTAGTCTAATTAGGACAAAGAGAGTGTAAAACTCAAAAGAGACAACCAATCTTTTGTAGAACTTGAATTTTGCCCAGCATATGTCTTCCAACTTACCCTTCTTTTGCTTCTTTCCCAGTGCAGGTTATTTTCCTTCTGTCTTGCAGTTTCAGCTTGAACAGCTTCTTTGTAGCATTCCCTCCACCTCCAATTTTATTTTTGATTCCTTGCAGAAATACAACACTGGTTTCCAAAATTCTCTTTTTCCCGATTCAAAGCAGTTTCTGGCTCATTAACACTGTCTGCTTAGAGCAGAAAAGGGGAGCAGGAAGAGGAGAGGGGATTGAATACCACTGATTTTTACCTTAGGCAGGGTTTATCTGCGCTGTAGTATGGAATCTGTTTGGGCTAAACCAAAGATAGGTCAGAATCCATAAAAATAAACTATCTGGAAGAGGTGGAATTCATTGTGCACCTCTAAATGTCCAAAGCAAAGAAGTGTACGTTCTACAAATACAAAAAAGTTTCATAAATACTGACTGGTAGCAATTGCAAGCTCTCATTCAAAGTCTGCCTGTGCAGCAAATTGCAAGGAGTCAAGGAAAGAATCCTCAACTACCCTGAATGATCTGGCCCTTCTGGGTGGCTGTGGCTAAGGACTGAGGAAACCAGGAGCAATTTCAGCCCTGTCTGGAGGTGGATATACACGTAATTTTGCAATTGAGATGTTGCTTCTGTGCCTTGTACTCTCTTAGTCAAATACCTGCAAAATTAAAACAATGGAAGAGCTTCTTGAATTGCTGAAGACCTGTAGCTGTTCTTGTTTCCAGCAGGAGTCTTGCTTTCATTTTTTTTTCCTCATGTGTGAGCATGTGCACTGTTTGACAGAGAAAAGTCAGAGAAGGTAGTACTTGCACAAGCATCTTTAATATATAAAAATGGTTCCATCTTCTGCCTGGAGATAATCAATAGCTGTGAGCAGTCCTGAGATAAAATTACAGTGAAAGCAAGATGGTTTTATTTTATTGTGATACTACCATAGTGTCATGAACCTCTTTTCCATGTGGAAGCTGGTCCTTACTGTGATTTACATGGTGGTAAAACAAAAGTGACACTGCTTGGTTTTGGGTTCTTTTTTTAGGTAGATGTATTTTTTAGGGGTAGGAGCTAGAGCTCCGTTTTTGAAAGTGACTTGTTCTAAAATACAATTCTGCAAAATTTTTCACCTTTTAGCTTTATGGCAGATGTTGTTTTCACATATTTACATTTTCTTAACACAAGTAATTCTGTGGCCAGAAACTGGAAGATGTTGCTGACCATCCATATTTCTCTAAATTATAAACAAAATAAAATGCTTTAAAGTGTTTGGCATTTTTATGTTCTCCATTAGTTTGAAACCTGTTTCATTTCTTCATTCAAAGACTGACTACAGTCTATGGCAGAACACAAATGAAGGTTGCAGCTCCTGCATTGGACATAGTCCTGCAGCCTGTAAAAAATGTTTTTTTTCTGTATGGTTTGTCAGCCACAAAAGCTGCAACCAATAGCATGCTCTTCTTCCCTCTCTGAAGGGCAATGCCTTTGGGACGCGGGAGGTGGGATGGTGCAGAAAAGGTGGGCTGAGGCTAGGGAGTGCTCATTATGCATCACAGTGCTGCAGTTTGTTTTTCCCCATCTCAGCTCCTGCTTCCTAGCCATGCCAGCCACAGGGACTGTCAGACAGAGGAAAAAGAACTTAGTTGGGGCCATCATTTTGGTCACCTTTCTTGTAGGACTAATACTGCCTCTCAGTCGGTAGGATTCCAATTCTTTTCACATCATTAGAGGGCTTTCCATCACCTGCAAAGCAGCAGCAGTGAGTTAACTATTCTGAACACAGCACTGTAACTGCATTTCTGTATTCAAAAGAGGCATTTGTAGAACCTGTGAAAATCGATATAAAATACATATTAATTTTTTCATTTAACTTTACTGCTGTCAGGGCTATAAATATACTTTTTTTTTTTTTAATGACAAGGTATGGTTAATGATGAATAAAATAATCTGGAGAGACATGAAGTTACAGACCAGTCTCTGACTGCCTTCTGTTGCTCCGGAAAAAAAATAATCCGGCACATGTGTATGAACACTCAGAGGAGTGCTTGCAAAAGCCGTAGATGGTACAACCTCTGTTACCCTGTCAAGGGAAAGCTGCAGCAGTGTTATTAATCTCAGGCTGTTTCTCTAGCCTGCATAGTGTGGTATTCTCCAGTGAGGAAAAGAAGGGAAACAGGTGCTCCATCTCCTCAGCATCTGGTTTGGATGACCACAATACTCCAAACACCTGCACTTTGCAGTCCCGCCAAGCCTTGCCTGCTATTGTATTAGGCAGGACTGGCTGCCTATAGCAATAAAAGACATTGTTTATCAGTTGTACCAGAGAAATGTGGGTTATGAGGAGGGGACATAACAAACAAACATGAAAAAAAAAATCTAATAGGAAAGAAAATCTGTTCTGTGACTTGAATGCTTTTAACCGTGAAAGGCTTTTTTTTTTATTTTATTTTTTCCTTTCAGAGACTGGAAAAGGTAGAGCCAGCCTTGTGACAGATTTCCGGTCTAAACAGACAGTTGTCACTTGTGTTAAGAGGATGATAATATTTTAGTATCAGGTGTAAGGTTTTAGGACTTGAAGAGGAACTGTAGTTTCACATTTTAGTACAGAATTGTTTTTACAGACTGTGTCAAGTTTTATCTCTGTAGCTCTGACTATAAACATGATGATTCACATCTTACTAAGAATGGATTTAGGGCTATTTAGGATTAAACCTGAAACTTTGCCCAGAACCTTAGATACTGCAGTTCATTCTATTTTAAGTTCCCTCTTCAGGGCTGGCAAAGCCATCTCCCTGAATGTGAAACAACTGATACATTCAGCAAGCAAGTTGGGGCAGCACATTTTAGAAGATGTCGTAATGTGAGCTCTCCCAGTGAAGTCAATGGTATCTCTTACATCCTTAAAATCATGCACAGTTTTTAGGACCTTTTTAAGATGACAAATTATTTAGTACTATATCAAAGGCTTGGCAGATGCGTCTACCTAGATCCTGCTCTACAACCTGCAATAGTCTTGTCTTCTGCCCTTGTGAAAGCTACTTAACTTAGGGGCATTTTATTTTTCCTTACCTGCAAAACCAGGACCATAACAGTTAGCTCCTATGTTTGCATTTTTGTGGAGACATACAGAGCATTTGAGGTCCCCAAGAGAAAGCCTTTCATAGAATCATAGAATCATTAAGTCTGGAAAAGACCTCTAAGATCATCAAGTCCAACTGTCAGCCCACCATGCCTACGAAACCACATCCTGAAGTGCCACATCTTCAAACTCTTTTAACGCCTCCACAGATTGTGACTCCACCACTTCCCTGGGCAGCCTGTTCCAATTCTTCACCACTCTTTCAGTAAATAATTTTTTCTTATCGTCCAGTCTAAACCTCCTCTGGCACAACTTGAAGCTATTTCCTCTTGTTGTATCTCTTGTTGCGTGGGAGAAGAGACCAACATCCGCCTTGCTACAGCCTCCTTTCTGGTAGTTTTAGAGAGCAATAAGGTCTCCCCTTGCCCTCCTGCAGACCAAACAGCCTCAGTTCCCTCAGCCACCTCTCATTAAGCCTTGTTCTCCAGCCCCTTCACCAGCTTCACTGCCTTTCTCTGGACACTCTCCAATGCCTCAATGTCTTTCTTGTAGTGAGGCGCCCCAAACTGAACAGAGTATTCAGGGTGTGGCCTCACCAGCACCGAGTACAGGGGAATGATGACCTCCCTATTCCTGCTGGCCACACCATTCATAGAATCATAGAATCATAGAATCATAGAATCGTTATGATTGGTAGGGACTTTAAAGATCATCTAATTCCTACCCTGCTGTGATGGGCAGGGACACATTCCACTAGCCCACGCTGCCCAAGGCCCCATCCAACCTGGCCTTGAACACCTCCAGGGATGGGGCAACCACAGCTTCCCTGGCCAACCTGTTCCAGTGTCTCACCACTCTCACAGTGAAAAAATGCCTCCTTTTATCTAGTCTAAATCTGCCCCACTCCAGTTTATACCCATTGCCCCATGTCCTATCACTACAAGCCTTTGAAAACAGTCCCTTCCCTGTTTTCTTGTAGCCCCTTCAGGCACTGTAAAGTTGCTATAAGTTCTCCTCAGAGCCTTCCCCAGGCTGAACAAGCCCATTTCTCTCAGCCTGTCCTCCTATGGGAGGTGCTCCAGCCCTCTGATCATCTTTGTAGCCCTCCTCTGGACCCGTTCCAACAGCTCCATATCCTTCTTATGTTGAGGATTCCAGAACTGGACACAGTACTCCAGATGAGGTCTCCCAAGAGAGGAAGAGGGGCAGAATCCCCTCCCTCGACCTGCTGGCCACGCTTTTTTTGATGCAGCCCAGGACATGATTGGCCTTCTGAGCTGCGAGTGCACCTTGTTGGCTCACTTTTAGCTTCTTATCGACCAGCACCCCCAAGTCCTTCTCCACTGGGTAGCTCTCAATCACATCATCCCCTATCCTGCACTGAAATCGGGGATTGCCCCGACCGAGGTGTAGGACCTTGCACTTGGCTGCGTTGAACACACGCCAGGAGGCTGTTGGTCCTCCTGGGCACGCTGCCGGCTCCCGTTCAGCCGGCTGTCCACCAGCCCTCCCGGGTCCCTTCCCTCCGGGCAGCTTCCCAGCCCTTCCTCCCCAAGCGGGTCGGGTCGCTCGGGGTTGTTGTGACCCGATGCAGGACGCCGCGCTCTGTCCTGCCGGGACACCCGCGGCTGCCGGGCTCCATCGTCCCTTTGCCGTCAGCCCCAACTAGCGGCGGGCAGCCGCAAACGCCGCTCTCTTCGGGCAAAGCGCTTCGTGCGGGGGAAAAAAACCTCCTCCTCTCCTCCTCCCACCCACCTCCACCCCGAGCCCGCGCGATTCTGCTGCCCTTGGTTTAGCCTGGAGAAGAGGAGGCTGCGGGGAGACCTCATTGCTCTCTACAACTACCTGAAAGGAGGTTGTGGAGAGGAGGGTGCTGGCCTCTTCTCCCAGAGGACAGGACAAGGGGGAATGGCCTCAAGCTCCGCCAGGGGAGGTTCAGGCTGAACATTAGGAAAAAAAAATTCACAGAAAGGGTCATTGGGCACTGGCAGAGGCTGCCCAGGGAGATGGTTGAGTCCCCTTCCCTGGAGGTGTTTAAGGGACGGGTGGACGACGTGCTGAGGGACATGGTTTAGTGTTTGATGGGAATGGTTGGACTCGATGATCCGGTGGGTCTTTTCCAACCTGGTGATTCTATGATTCTATGAATATCTTGCCTCTGAGCTTTTTGAAAGAGGGGGTGGGAATTCATACTTTGCAGGGATGGCTTTGCTTGAGAAAAAGCGCTTCTCCGCCTTGCATGAGGAGCGCGTTGCTAGCAGGAAATACTTTTGTGGAGTGGTGGACATGAGGATATAAACAGGTATAGAAAACCTGACAGCGCTTATGCAAAAAGTAGAGCCATTAAGTACTCAGCTCAAGAACATAAAGGGACACCTGCAAGACAACATATGGAGCGCTGGATTTTGTTAGATAACAGCTTTTTTTTCTCCCCCTTTGTCTGCAGTGATCTAACTTCCCAGTTTACTGCATCTCACACATAAATGCCAGTGTTTAAGATCCACAGCTACCCATTCAGATACATGATGGTGTAAGACATAAAGCTGAAATAGGCAAAAACATGGAGTGGAAAAATGAGAATAGATGGGAACTATCGTTATGCTAGTCAAAGGGCTGATGTATAGCATGTACATGCACCCATTGCTGCACTCCAGGGACGCAGTTAAAGACAGAAACTTGTGCTCAGAGAACTTTGGTGTTGCTACACTAGTGAAATCATTTGAGAAAAAAAGTACTTGCAATTCCTTGGGACTTTTTTTTTTCCTATCTAAGCAGATGCATCTTCTCAGATTCACTCTGTTTTTTACAGTAACCACTATGACTAATTGCATATTTGGATAAAGAATGGGGAATCTTATTTCCATATGAAGCGTGGTGATTAACCATCGCTGAATTCAGTCCCAGTCCTGGATTAAGTTATGCTCTTGTTGGCCCCTGTGTACAAATGATGAAATTTAAGTTAAGAATATAAATATCCATATATTATACACAGAGGGAGGGAGAGAGAGAGAAAGAGAAAGAAACAGATATTAGGAGATGTACATTTAACTGGTAGGAGCTCTTATTTTAAGCTCAGCAGTTTGTAGAATGCTCTGCATAATAAAGCTGTGATTGGAGTCTGGTAAATCTGCAGCATCATTTTTCAAATCGGTTAAATAATGCAGTTGTGCTCAAAAAAGTTGTTAAAACAGCTTCTGATCCCTAGGGATTGAGCACACTGACTATTGCTGGTGCAGCCAGGAAAATCCAGTTCTGTGCAATGACCACTTATTCCTGGTAATGATTAAATAGGTTCCACAAGATCATTTGAAAAGCGGTTTGTTTAAATACCATTTATTTGAAGGCCATTAAAGTCCCTGGAGTTCAAGGGTAGCAAGGGAGATAATGTCAAGGCAATGATATCACATCTCTATTTTATGACACCAACAGTGCCATAGATCATACTTTGTACATTATTTAGGTGTGGAGAAAAGCTATTTTATTAATCCATCTTATCCTTCACCTTCTATCAAGACAGTTCATATTAAGAAGGGAGGTTGGAAGGATAAGGAAGTTAGGACATTAGCCATAATCGGTCTTTTCGTTAAAAGCTACAGGCACTGCCTTGCAAGATCTTGTCTGCAGAATGAACTTTCTTGTCACAGTGCCATTATGGCACACACCTTTGATTCATCATCTCCTAAACCCCAATTTTGTGTATTTGCTTAAAATCAATCACCTGCTGTCTGGTGACATTTGGATGCTGTTTCAAGGCTCTCTCCAGAAATGCAGTTCTCAGAGGTAACACAACTTGTTTGTCTAGTAAAAAGCAGAGCAGAAGGAAGTGCAGTTCCATGTAAGAGGGTGGCAAAGCTCCAGTTGTATGAATTGAGGCCAGGAACTTTTTCCCATGATGTTCCCATAAAATGAATTAAAAAAAATGTGAAAGTAGGACACAGCAGAGCGCTCCATGATCATAAATTTACACCATATCCTGCCATTCATACACAGGCACCAGTGCCTTTGAAATCACTGAGTCAATGGGAGACTTGTCTGACAAAGAATTACAGAATTACATCCTTAAATTGTTGAAGTTTCATGTGTGTAACTGAACACAACTTCCTTTGAAATGAAGAAAAAAAACCTTGTAAGGGTAAAAAGTGAATCTGAATTTTGTATTTTTCTGAGTCTATAGTTCTTGCCTTGGGTTTCATTTTCAGAAACACAGACTTGGATGTGACTCAAAACTTTTTCAGCAACTCATTATTAACTCAATGTTTCTGCATGAATATAAATTTCCCAGTCCTCAATGCCTAGACAGGCAGACAAAGCTGAATCAGTCAGGGCATGCTTGACACATCTACTACGCCAAAGGAAGAAAGCTGGGCATCAAAACACAAAGTAGTTAAAATGAGTGCACTCATCCTACCAGGGCAGCATCAGAGAATTTATTGAAATTATGCCTGATAAGAAGTCTGTAGGAAGTGCCAGTGAAAAGAAGACATTTAAAACCAGCGGGATTTACTATAAAGCAGCATTTGAGTTTACCAGAAGCCATGTGAACTAAACCAGCTGCTACGTATGAGAATGATACTCATCTAAATAGATTGTCTACCATGGGTTTCCTCAGCTTGCCAGGATTTTAGGCTGTTTATTGTCTCTCTGTGGTGGTCATATCATTTCTGACCACAGCATTGTACAGAGTAAAATTTAATCCACAAAAAGAAATGTTTACCACCAGCTACCTATTTCTGACACACTGACTCAGAAAGGCATAAATCAGCATTTGTTTCTTTCGCCTCCACTTATTGCTTAGCACTTGATCTTGGTGGACCAGGGTACAAAGATGTCCAGCAACTTAGACAGATGCACAGTGAGTCAGTAATTTAGGCAGGATTATGGCCTGAAACTCTCCCAGTTCCCACAGGTTTGCTGCAAACACCAGGCTGCACAGCCTTCCCTTGGGACAAACTGTATGGAACTGAAATGCAAGTGAGAGAGCAGCTAGTGAAAAACCCAGCAGCTCCCTTTCAACACTCACTCTCCCTTTATGCAACTCTTGCCATTTAGGTTTCCATTCATTTAAAGATGCCAGTTTTTCTGAGAAGAAAGCAATGCCTTACATGTCCATAAGGGAAGGTCTGAATGCTTGTTATGCTCCAGCTCTGGCATGGACATGCTTTCTATCAGAGAAACAACCTCTGCCCTGGACCTATCCTCTTACCTAAGGGATAGCCACAGGCTTGCTCATGAATAAGTGTGAATACCCTGTCTGGATTCAACCAGTTAGCTTTGTTCTGGGACTTTTTAAATCTTCCAGGCATGCTTTTTATGCTGCAGGCTCATTGCCAGTTACCACAAGGCAGCCCTGCTCCTGGAGCAAGCCACTGAGCTCCCTTCCTGCCTCAGACTCCCTTCATGCCCTGGGACTGCCTCTCCTTCTCCTGTTGGCCCAAACATTTTGGAGGGAGGATCACATCGTAGTTAATCTGGCCTACCCAAGATCTTTTTTCAATTCACTTTTTTTCTGGAAAACTCACCTCTCTGCTCTGGTCCCACAAAAGCCTCCAGAAAGGAATGAATAGAGGACTGGACGGAATGGTTGGGGCATAATCACAACTGATCTAAACCAAATTTCTTAGCAGGAGAGAGGTCTCAAAGGTCCTGCATGTTTGTATATACATTATCAAGAAAACAAGGGAGAAATTAAAGGGAAGAGAGCCTATTTGTGCCAGTTCCACGAAACCAATGTGACATGAGTGCACCCCTCTTGAAGCATCAGAGAATTCATGTGGAAGACAGATATGGTGAATGAACTCTTGTGTGTAAAGCTTCAAGCAAAACTCACATCTTATTAGATAGCAGAGAACCCAACCACAAGACATAATTCCTCATGGATGAAGCTCCATTGGCTCTGCTGTTCAGATCTACTTGTTTCATTTTACTCTTTGATAAGATCTGGTGGTTCACTGCAGTCTAACCTCTATGCAGCGGATGAGTGAAAAGGAACCAGGTGATTGGAGTATTTTCTGCTCTTGCGTAATGAAGCACAGTAATTCCTGCAGAGATGTCAGGACTGGTAATGCTACCTGTCAGGCTGACACATCAGCAGTTTAGGAAAGATCCTGAAATCACCTTGCACCTTTGTTTTCACCTATTTCTAACCTGTCTGTGTCAGCTTTTCAGTACTGGTTCCCTTGCTTTATTTTGAGAACAAAATAAGTTCTTTATGAGAGGAAAATTCATGAAAGCAATAAACCAGGTTGATCATGATGATCAATATTATGAAAATGCAGGGTTATGCTGGGGCCTGGCACTTGGTCAGTGTTTTTTCACCAGTTTCCATACAGGATTGTGGATATTACTGTAAAGAGATTTTCCTGCTTATTTCTTTCCCCTTTTTGTTGACATGCATATCTGACTACCTAAAGTTCCAAGTTAGAAATGGTCCTCCTTTTAAAAATACAGTTACCACCTCTGATCTAAGTCTTCTCTCATAAATTAACTTTAAGATCCCACATCATTTTTTATGTAGTTTAACCAAATTGCAGTATATATTTTTGGTTAGCAGAGAAAGGAACTATTTCAATGACATCTGTCTGTGCCCGATGGGCAAAATTTTGTTGTGACCCTATCCTTGGAAAATCGTATTTAACATTTTGTCCATAAGAGCTGGCCAAAAGTGGTAGCAACGCTTCATGGTAATTTTGGGAAAGATGCAGCGACTAAGTTCTGAGCTTTTGATCATCCCAGAGTGGAATTTAGAGAAAATTTGGTTTAGAATTTTCTTCCAGTGATCTCTTCTCCTTTCCATCTCATGCTTTTTTTCCAGAGAACTGAAAAAGAACGGAAGCTAGAAATGGAAGAAAGCTTCTTGATTACTTGTACTGTTGTTACCCTTGCCTGACTCAGAGGAACTCAGTGCAGAAGCTATACTAGAGTCTTCTTTTTCCCCAAAGGTATAGTTACTAAACCAAATCCATTTCACTTCTGTAGCCTCTTTAAAATTGATTTATAATTCTCTAGGCTTACTAAGAAAGCCTTTCAAAAGCTGAGATTATTTTTCTCCCTGGTTACTACAGACCTCTGCTTTCCGATCTTCCTGACATTCACCTTGGCTTATTTCAAATTACCCAAAATGCATCCCCAAGACACATCAAAAAGTAAATGGGGAATTGAAAAGCTTATTTGTAAGTATGAAAAGTTTACTTAATATTACCTGGAAATTACTGATTCTTGCTCAAATTGACAAGAGATGACAGGTATGTTATGAGGGCGTTAGAAAGCTGATGGAGAAGTAGGCAAAATTGATGCTGACTTGCCTCATGAAACAGACTAAAGCTGACACTGCCTTGAGACCTTCTTTAGTTTGTGAGAGATTTGTACTATTTCAACTAAGCTTTTACTATACAACTGGAATACAAAGAAGCTATTAATTTGGCATACTGACTTCAATACACGGATTTGGATTACATGCTTATTAAAACACTTGTTGAGATTGCCAATTCCCATTATGCTCTTCAGAACCTGGATCTCAATGTGGCAAACTATTTTAGTTCAGTCCTGCCTTGGTTTTAGGACTTGCGTTGTCAGTTACATGCTCGGAGATTCCCAAGGAGTACCTGTGGTTACTGTAAATTTTCCTCATGTCGTTCCCTTCTGTCTAGATCTACATTGTGGGCTAGTGTGGAGTCAGAAGTGGCTCTTCTGCTGGAGCTTGCAATGTCCCGACAGTTTCTGACAGTAAAAGCATTTTGTGCAAAACGTAAATGTTAGCCAAGATTCCCAGCCAGAGACTTAATTTACTCTGTAAGAACTCCTATTACCCTTCTTTCTGGTTATTCCTCCTAACCCTTTCATTTCAATTATTGACAGAAGCGGGAAAAAAGAAAAGAAAAAACCCAAACCACAAAATCAAAACACCTACAGCCCCCAGCAGAAATGCAGCAGACCGCATAAGCACTGCCTGACTCACAATATTATCCACAAGCACCTTCTAGCAAAAGCAGGGAATAGGGAAACATGGGCCAGACGAGAGCTCTGGGCCAGCTGCCTTCTGCACCCTTTCCCCAGGGCTGTCTGAATCTCTGCCTAGCAGCCTACGGAGGACACAGCAGCCAGACTCCACCTACACAAAATTAGCCTGTCTGGTTGCCTACGCACACTGGGAAAGCTATTCCACTTTCTTCCCTCCAGGATTTCAGATCCACAATGCAGTGCATATGAAATGAATGAGCATGGGCTCTCTTTTGTCATCATCAAGTGGTGGCAGTAGCCCTCATTGGGACAGCACAAATCTTGCCATGAGAGGAGTTGCAAGTCATCCTTTCCCACATCACCACGTCAGGAGATCAGACGCAGGTCAGCAAAGTGACATAGCCTCACAACCCAGAGGCAAAGCCTGTTAATAGTGTCTGGGGTAAAATGCACATGCTCTCCCGAGTCACTCAGGCTGTGAGAATGAACTAGATTTGCAGCTTGTCCCCACAGGACAGGACATCTATGGATGATACTTCCAGGATTCACAAAAATACTCAAAAACAGAGTAACTGCCCTCAGCTCCCAGGACCCTCACAAGAGAATTCCACAGAGAACAGACATTTGTAAGGGAGACGGTGCTCCCACGCTGCAGCGTGCCAACTGCACCAACAGCATTTAGTCCAGCTCTATCTCTCACTCTTTCCTTTCAGGACAGCCTTCAAATTAGGACTGGCAATTTAGCCAACGCACCTGGCAAAAAAAAAATGATTAGGCAATGCATCTTACAATAGAGAAACCCTCTTCAAAAAGTAATACCCTCATGCTCTCTCTATGGCCTGTGTTGTTGGACCTGTTCTCTTGACCAGCTCAAGCTCCTAGCCCATTGAAGAGCTGGAGTGTGCAAAGAAACTGACTTTGCAGATGGTCTGAAGCAGCTCTGGAAACATATCAGACACATTGCAGGACAAAATCAGAAATCATTTAAACTATTCCCAGGACTCCCCGTGCAACATTTATTCCAAAAAGAAGAAGCAATGGCAGAAAGGATGCGACTCCCAGGCTGTTCTTTGGGCCCGGGATCTCCCTCTCTAAGACAGTTCCCCAAGGTATCTCTCAGGATGGGTCCCAAGAGGCATTTATTAGAAATCTGGATAGCACAGAGTGTCTCCCCTTCTCTTGCTGACACGGCAGCCTGAGCAGCGGCTGAATTTAGAGGCCCCAGGACAGGGCATTCAGATGAAGATATTAGTAACAGGAACCTGGGGGGTGTTTTGGCTGTAATTTTAAGAAGTGGACGAAGTAGAGAGAAAGGTGAGGTCAGCAAGAGTGCAAAAAATAGGTCCGAACCAACTGCCTACAAAGGTCACAGCAATTCTGGAGCCTATTTCCCAGTCTTTGTAGACCCTTCCCAGCCTCTGAGCACTAGATGTGCCTCCCGGTGTGCTAGGCCTGGGAGTTCCTAGGAGCAGCTGAGACTAGCCCCACCACGCTGGTGGCAGGAGGCCAGTCAGCTTGCTGCTCACCTCTCTGAGATGTGCCTTACACCTGCTTCAGCCCCAACAGGGCCTTTCCAGAAACATCAGCATTACTATTGCCTCCTCAGGACCTTCCAGACTTGGAAGACCTTTCCATCTGTAGTACCCTGCTCTGCTCCCTGGATGATGCTCTCCTGGCCAGCCTGGTGTCTCTGCAGCACAAGACAGCCACCTTCACAGCCTGCTTTTCCCCAAGCAATGGTCTGTGTCTGAAACAAGACAGCCGGGCTTGGCTGACTCGTGGAGGATGCTAGAGACTGAAAGGGGGGAACAATTTCTAAGCACTTCTGTTTGGACCTGGAGGAAAGGAAGGAGTGCTAAGCTGTCCTGCTGTCTGGCAAGGAGTGATGGTGTCAGGCCAGGCTGCTCTGACATGTGTTTATGATGAGCGGTTGACCAGCCCCCAAGCCAGACAGTCGGGCTGGATCTCACATGTGTGGCTGCAACACCCCTACATACCATCTTGCTGCCTCTCTGGGGGTGAGCTGGAGGGAAGGCAACCAGCAAGTCAGGACACCACATGTCCTGAAATCCATGCCTTGTGGGCAGTATTTCACATCCAAAGAAAGACCACACCTATTCATGCTTGTTTTTGCTGCCTACCTGTTTATGCACAGTAGCTACAGGCAGTACTTTTGCCCATTCATTTTTCCCAGGCCCACTACTGCTTCTGGGTGAGCAGGGGATGGAGGAGGATTCCTGAGCAGCCCATGCTGGTGAGGCTACACCACTGTATGGGTACCCTGCAAGGAGGCACCCTTGCCTCCATCCTGGTGCAGCCACTTTCTCATCAAACACAGGATGCCTGCCACTGGTGAAATAGGGTGGCAGGATTTCATTGCAAACCAGGGTCCAGGAGGGTAGTGGGTTGGTCTCACTGAATGGTAGTGGGGCTGAGGAGAGTACTGCCCCCAAACATGGATTGCCTTTGGGATGCTACTGAGGTTGCAAGAAGGAAAGGGGACTGTTGGAGGAGTGGTGACTTCTGGAGGGCTGATAGGGACACTGTAACAGGACAACATGGACAAGGTCTGCATGAATTAAAAGAGCCAGTGGTGGGCATGAGCTCAATAGCATCTTGGTCCTGGGTTCACAACAGATGCAACTCCTTTCAGTCAAGGGAGAAGCTCTTTTGTTTTCTTGGCTATGCATGAGGAATCCAGAGGCTGAAAATCTATTTATAGCTAAGGGTAATCAAACATGCATTGACTTTCTGCTTTTTCTAAAAAGTGATTTTAAAAATCATGTTTGAAAATACTGAAGAACTTGTGCCAAGATATTTCCATGGGGAAAAAAATTACTTCACTCATATTTTTAAATTCAAATAAGGAATGTGCCCTAAGTTTAATTTAGGAACAAAACTGCTGAACATAAATATAAAATGACGTGAACTTTGGCATATATCTGTTGGAGAGCTGGAATTTAGTTCTCCATGCTAGGGATGAGTGGATGGGTAAAACATGTAGGAATATCCCTCCTTCTTACTTCACACCATTACAGAACTTTTGCCTGGATTACTGGCTAATAGAATACTCTAATTGCTCTGATGACTAGTACGTTTGAGTAATGATTTGCCTGTTGGGGGAGAAGACAGAGGCTTACAACTGACTCATCTCATAACGTCTCTTTCTAAGCAAGTATTTATTTCATTCTCCAGTGACTAATTGCACACCGAGACTAGGTTCTGAAAATAGTAGATCCAAGTGTAACAGCATTGTTTTCATTTTCTGTGGACCTAGCGAAGTCAGGAAAGCTGCTGTGCATCCACCAGAGCTCTCTACCACCCCTCTTGGTGACAGCCAAGCCCAGTCTGGCCTTTGACCAAAGGGAGACCAAACAGCTTCCAGAATTCTGGACCAAAAGGGAAGGCCAGAGTAATGAAATAATTGTTTGATAATGCTTCATGTTGACCTTATCATTATTTGAGTCTTTATTAGGCCTTTTGAACAGGGGTCTAAGACCACTTTGGTGCACAAGCTCAACCAAATATTTTGATGACAGCAAAGGGTTCCTGTGAGACCCCAGAGCAAACCCATGCTGGGAGGCAGAGGAGGCTACCTTCACCTTGCAGCAAGGCCAGTCACAGCACAAGTGAGGCTAAGCAGGCTTGGTGAGGGTTCCCACTGCCTGTCTCAGAGTGCTTTATGTCAAACAACCCCATTTGGGCAAGCCACCTGGTGCATGCTCCTTGCTGAAAAGGCCCATGTCATGGGCAGCCAGATCCTCTGGGGAAGGCAGGGAGCCTGGATGCTGAGCTGCCCTGAGAACAATGTGCCTGCATGACACACACACCTTGGCAGCCCAGAGCCAGACATACAGACTTTAATCATCCCCTGACCTGTGTCTCACCTTACAGTGTGCATTTACCCAAAGAAACTTCAGTTTGATATGCTACGATGTACTATACCTGGTTAAACAACCAGAGTTAAAATAAACGCAACCTCTTCTAAAGGATTTGGGGAAATTAGGGGTGAAATGTGTTGCCAGCCTGTCAAACAAAGAGTAAATAGTAGTTTACCTGTGTGTAGCTGGGTCAACGATTCATTAATTTATCCCCTGGGGTGATGCTGCTAACTGTTCTTTTGAAGGGGAACGAGTTTCTAAAGACTAGGAATCGCCTGTATGGATACAAACTGTGAGGTTATGGTCAGTCCTAAGATGAACAGCATGGAGATTTACATCAACATAAATGACATGAAATCATATCTTTTCAGTTATGTATCCCTATTTTCAGTAAGCCTTAGGACATTCACTTGCTACACTGATGAAAAGCTGCTCAACAACCTCAAGACTTAAAGTTCTAATATGTAAAAGTTTAGTATATCCAGGGATATACATAAAGTGGTCTTAGGAGGGAGAACAAATGGAGGGAAAAAATGCCTCCCATACAGAGGGGGAAATATTTTCTGACAAACAGCATTTGGTGAAGGTGTAGGTGTAGCGTCTAGTGCTTAGAGTCCTTCTTGGTAAGCATTGCCAGTCTGAAAAGCCTTGGGTATTTAGTAGTGCTATCCCTCTTCAGCAGGAAAATAATCTGTCACTTCCATTGAAAGGCAGATCTTGTGAGAGTTTTGAAAAGTCCTTCTACAGGTGAATTAAATAAATCACCGATGGAGGCAGCTCAGATTTGCTAAAGGTATTTCTTCAAAATAAAATTACCCCTCTTTCAGCAGATTTATTCCTTAAAGGTGCACTGGGTTAGCTTGTCTGAACTGTTGCCGAAAACATTCACAGAAGAGTCATGCTAATTGTCATATTGGACATTGAAACTATGCTGTGTGAACAAATTTTTTAAAAGGTTTTTCTTTCAAGCTTGGTGAGAAGTGTCTGCCACCCCACAATCAGTTTATTCATTTGAAAGATTTAAGTCTCAAGCTGGATGGCTGCTGAAAGCCTGCAACAGTTTCCTAACCTAAGGCTGGTATGGTCATTTTCATGCAAGTGATCTGATCAAGTAAGACATGGCTGGTACAGCCAACCTCCATTTCATTGGAGCTCCAAGCAGGAAGGAGACTTCAGTTAGTAGGAACTCTTCCTATGAAGATACTTTGGTTTTGCAATTTAAGAGGAATTGAACACTCTTGGCTTGCTCAGTACTATGTCAGTGTGTGCTGGTTTAATCTGTCCCCTTTTAGCATAAAAACGTAAGGCAAATAACTGTAAATCAGGCTTAGGCCAGTGAAATTGAGGAACTGTCCTTCTGGACCCTGCAGGTCTCTGGAGCTGTATCTGCAGTGCCAGTGTGACTAGCCACATCTTCACTTCATAACATGACCATGGCTCCATGTGGTACTCATTTCATTAACATGCTATAGCATCTCACTTGTACTTAAATCAGCGCGGCTTCCATGTGTTATCAAGTCCAAGCTGTATCTTTTTATGAAAGTGGCTGGAAATCATCCCATTTAAGTTTACACACCTGCACACCTAATTCCTCTGTCCTATTTCAGACACATACCTCTGAATGAGTTGAACTGAACCTCAGATGTGCCCATTTCTCTTCACTGCTTCTAAAAAGAACCTTGAGAACTAACTCAGACATAGATACCTACATGGTAGACATTTAATTTTGGACTAAAAGTCCAACCCAGTACAGAAACACAGCAGATTCCTATGTAGCTCAATTTAAGCTAGCTAGACATACACCAGGTCCAAAGTCATAGCTGTGCTGTCATGGCAGCAAGCCCAGGCTAATAAACTGTATTGATGGAGTGGCAATAAAAAAGAGGCTACTTGACTTCTAGAAGGGAGTGAGCTAGGTAGGGCAGAGTCTGCTCTAATTATACAGAGAGTGAAAAGGCAACTGTCTGCACTTGTTTGTGTGCCTTTTCTGCATTGTTTAGTCTTTATAAAAACTTGTGATTGGCACTGGATCTGTTCTGGATTCAGGATTTTGACTGAATCAAGTGCCTCCTCAAATGTGCTCATTAGGTAAATTCTACTGTAACACATTAGTGCAGAGCAAGTCAAGAAGCTTATGTCTTGCCAACTAAAATGTTATCCAGCCTACGACTTAATAACTCTTAAAAGTCTTGCCAGATTTGCTATGAAGTGTGAAAAATTCACCTGAAGCACATAGTCATGCCAAAAGAACTCTAATGTAGATATATCAGCAAAAATGTCCTTCAGCTGGTGTAGCTTATTTACATCAATAAAAATTATAGTTGCTTATAGCTGTATTTAATATGCATCCTTGTGTATGCAGACACTTTTTTATATTACACATATATACGAGTTGCTATGGTATAGGTAGACTTATAGCAGACTATTATTGATTACAAAGACTCTGCTGGAGGAAGATTTCTGGATATGTTTTTTGCGATGTTTGAAACGTACATTGTGTTAATGGAAAGATTGTACACTTCTCCCAATCTTTCTTAACAGGATACAGGTATAGTGTTCCCAGGGTAGGTTTTTAACTTGTTGGGGGCTTTTTATACAAACTAGTTAAATTTTCCTAAATGAAGAAATGTAAACTATTCACAGCTTTTCTAAACTTAGAATGAAAACAACGTATAGTTTGAGACTCAACATGCAACAATTTAAATATTTGAGTTTATTCATTTGCCCAAGGCTACTTAGGGCCTGATCCAAAGCCTATTTTAAGACAATGGGAATCTTTTGACTGGCTTTAGGAGATTTTGGATCAGGCTTGGTGGGCTATAGAAAAACAAAAAGAAAAGAAAGAATGTTGTCACAATTCAGCCAAATAAAGGAAAGGATCTGTCACTTATCATGATTTGAAATTAATTGCATGAAAAATTAGATTTATGCCCCTCGAGATCAGAGGGAAGCTGGGTTCAAGCACTTTTTTCCCCTTGTATTTTATAATATTTTGTTTTCACTTTGTTAGCTTATTTTCAAGAAGCATAGAATCACGAGGTTGGAAAAGACCCACTGGATCATCGAGTCCAACTATTCCTATCAAACACTAAACCATGCCCCTCAACACCTCATCCATCTGTCTTTTAAATACCTCCAGGGATGGTGACTCAAACACCTCCCTGGGCAGCCTGTTCCAGTGCCCAATGACCCTTCCTTTCAGGTAGTTGTAAAGAGCAATAAGGTCTCCCCTCAGCCTCCTCTTCTCCAGGCTAAACAACTCCAGTTCCCTCAGCTGCTCCTCATAAGACTTGTTCTCCAGCCCCTTCACCATCTTCGTTGCTCTTCTCCGGACTCACTCCAGAGCCTCAACATCCTTCTTGTAGTGAGGGGCCCAGAACTGAACACAGTATTTGAGGTGTGGTCTCACCAGTGCCGAGTACAATTATAGCACTGTCCTATAAGTGCCATAACCAGAACTGATATTCATGGTTTTCCAGACAAGAAATTCAATTCCAACTTTGTTATTGTTATAATTGCAATCTTGGTTTTGCATATGAAAAGAGAGAGGGTGAGAGATGAGTAACGATAAACAGAGATTGACTTTTGCTGCTTTTTTATGCAGCAGCAAAGTTCTGGCTCTTCTGGCTGCCGGCACTTGAACACCCTGCACCCTCCCTGTGTGGAGCCTGAGCTGCTGCTGGCCCTGGGACCCTGGTGAGTGCTGCCTCCAGCCTTGCCATTCAGGGGGCACAGGGGAAGGCACCTCCTTCTTAATCTCACCCCAGTGCCTTGGCTCTGCTCTTACTCTAAATGACTTGAAAAATAAATAAAATACATTTTAACCCAACTTGGAAGTGATTTTTGAAGAAAATAAAGGGAATGCACATGCTTTTCTCAGGCAGCCTTAGGAAATGGTTTATAAAAATCAAGAAAGTGAAAATGAGGGACTCCTTTCAATCTTGTTTTCTTGCTCAAGCAAACAAAGCTGTTTGTTTATTTGGGACAGATTTTCAACTTGAGCCAAGCAGATTTGCTGACTAGTCTATTCATTACCCTATAAAAATTACTCCACTTAAGCAATCAACAAGACTCATCCTGCAATTTCCATGCACTCACTATCAAAGAAGGAGAGCTGAAAAGCTCTGCATATGAGACGCATGTGGGGGATCCAGGGCACCCTTCTAACAAACCACGTTACGACAGGCTTTTTGGTGCACGGCCACATTCCAGAATTTCCCTTATGAAAGGGAGACATGCAGCAGCACATCCTCCTGCACACTAACCCAGGAGCTGCAGCAAGCTGTTTGTCAGGGCCCTAAACAAGGATGGGTGAAATTGTTTTGTCTCATTTCCAACCCACTTGAATGTCATGGGTTTTAAAGTTCATCAGCCTTGAATGGTTATTTGGTTTGCATTCCTCCGAGGTGAGGCTGCAAGGGTGGGGTAAAGCAGGAAGAGGTCCTGGATGAAAAAAGAATGGGACAGAGCAGACAAACAAAAACAGAGTGACAATGAATACAGGAGCAGAGAGGAGGAAGGAAAACAGTTAAAATAATGAAGTATGGCCTATATGTATTCTCTATAAGGCATCTTATTGTATGCCACTGACACGTGCTTCAAAGGTAAATGCAATTGTATTTATGTTTATAAGACTTAGGGCCTTAGGGCCAATTAGGGGGTGAGAGGGAGAGAAAAGAGGTCAGAGAGTTAGACTTTGAAGAAATGTGGAATAATGGGCTTTCCTCACCTCAACAGATACTCTTTTACTGTATGTAAACAAACTAGAGATGGGGTAAGGGAAAACTGAAACATTAAATGCAGGAACAGTAATGATTAATTGTGATGGGAGTTTGATTATTGGGATAGGATTTAATTAGGAAGAGATTAGTTACATGGAAAGATAATGAAGGGAAAGGAATCACAGGAGAAACTCCAGTGGCAAGGGAATGAGGGAGAAGGAAGAGAGATGGAAGGTAAAAATAATGAGGGGACTGGCTGGGAGAAGCTGCAGTAAGTTAGCGCCCCCATTTCTCATGCAAATTCTGCTTTCATGTAAAAGTGATGCCAGCTTGGGGGTATTGTAAGGCCTCTTCCATGGAAGCTTTTTTCTTATCAATCTCCATTTTCCTCAGGATGAACAAAAGCTTGTGCTGAACTAAATGGACAAACAAGGTCCATCTCTGCTTGCAGAAATGCATCTTCAGATTCTAGAAAAGGAAAGTTCTAACTCAATCTCTTGACCAAGGCCTGAAAATTAGCTCCTGGTGGCTCTTGTCCCCCCTCCGCTTGTGACCTGGATTCTCCAGGGATCACCTCTTGGAAAGCAGCAACTGGGTTCTGTTCCCAGGGGACTCCCAGAGCCCCCACCAGAGTAGGATACTGACAGAAAGACGGCACATCCTTCAGCCTTCTTCCCTATTTGACTTTCACTCAAGGAACTCTAGTGCAGCGAGTGGGAAGGGAAACAGCTGCAGTCCCTGCCAGGTCACCCTCCACCCGCTCTTGCAGCCCAGCAGAAGTGGGAGAGCCTCCACCTCTTCTGCCTCCCTTCTCGGAGCTGCCCCAGGGCCAGTGTAGCTCTGCACCACCCTTGTTGCCAGATTGTATTTAGAGAGTACATTGAGTTCCTAGCTATTAAAGAAAGACCTGGGGGTGTTGTGTGCGCTGTGGGACACGTGCATTGTGCTAGATCACTTTTCAATAGAAGGAGTGCCATTAGCAGCTGAACAGGTGGTGTGAGGTAATGAAACATTGAAAGAGCATACACTGTTCTGGGAGGCTCCGAGCAGAGCTCTTGCATCACCGATGGCATTTGGCTATGCCGATAAGGGTGGGTCAGGCACCTTGCTGCTCTCTGTAGCCTCACCTGCAGCTTGCACTTTTCCTTGGCATATTAACACCCTGACTGACACCGAGCTGTCAGCATCTTCTTTTGCTCAGCAGGAATGCCAGGCTACACTTTTTTTTGCTGTAGCTACCAGAGAGCCTGTAATTTTCTGGTAGAATGCAAATGAGAAATTTCAGCAAAGTGGATGCAATAACAGAATAAATGTTAATGGTATAATACCCTACTTTCAATGTCTCCACCTGCCTTCTATTTTCACTTAGCTTCAGAGATAATCCCTAATTTAATGAGCTTTTGTGTAGGCTTGCTAGCAGAATGCTTTCAATTGTGTCTTTAGAGCAGAAAAGTATGTTTATCAGGCAGATTTTTTCAGTCTTTTGCAGCTGCAATTAAAATGTTTGCAGAAAAAATATAACTGTGGTTAAATTTCTGATTACTTGCTTGTGGTCTGCATTGTTTTCTGGATTCAAAAAAACTACCACTCTCACCTCACATGATAAAACCTGACAGAAAAGAGGATCTACACATGATGCCTTCCACAAATTCTCCAGAGCAGAGGCTTGCAAGCACTTAATTGTTTTTTATTTAGCCTTTTAACTGAAAGTTTTTAAATTACCTTCACTTACTAGAAACTTTTTGTGAGGGTAAAAAAAGTGACACTGCAGAGAAACTCTTGCTTTCCTTTGTCCTGTTTGATGAATGGATATTGGCATAAAGTATCTGCTAGGCTCTTGGCATTTTCCATATCTGACATTTCTGTGCCTTCAACAAAGGAAGAAGTTTGTTTGTTTTTTTTAATCTCTACCCTTCTATTAGAAATCAGAGAACCTAGCTCATGCCTGTCATTAAAAATGAAACGGTGATTATTGTACAGCTCTATTGTTTGTTAGATAAATTCATTAACTAGCAGTAATGCAGATGGAAACCTGGCATTGCTGTTCCGTGCTCAGTACCTACAGGTAGTGTGAAACAGTGCCTGCCACAAACCCATGCAGCTGAAATGTATCATTCAAAGGACAAGGAGAAAGGAAGTGATCCTTAGGCAGGAAGCTGAGTTATGCAAGGATACAGGCTAAGTCTGTGTCAGCGCAAAAACCAGGACAAGTCCTCTGAGTTCTTAGTGCATTTTTCTTAAGGTTGTGTCTTTTTTTCCCCCCATCAATTAAAATCATTTTAATGATTTCAGTGTAAAGCAGCAGGAATTCTCCCAAACACTTTGACATCTTAAAAGCAAACCTGAAAAATCATGAAGATTATCTGGCGATGCTTTCTGCAGCCCGTGATACCTTCTGCAGTTATTTTTTTGACTGAAGAGGTTGCCTCAGATAACCCAGGGAGACGAAAGTACTTGCTGCTTGGCTCCTCAAATAAGCAGACATTTCTTACTGCTGTCCTCCCTGCCCACTTCCTATTTCTCACAGCAATCGCTGAGGATCGCTCCTAACCTATCAGGATGTGTCTGTGGCGTTGTTCCAGGCAAGTAAACAACACTGGACAGTTTGGGAATACCAGACTGGGAAGTGTTTAGAAGCTCCATCGTGGGCTGTCTCCTTCATTGTGTTAGCAACTGAACCACCCAGTGCTTGTTTCCTCCAAATAGCAGCCCTGTAATTGTTTCCTCTTGTCTAGTTCATTTTTAGAACTGTTTTAATTTTGCCCATTGTTGACCCTGCTAGTTTAGTCTATTAAGCTTTACATACACATGGAAAAAAATAACAGCACCTAGCTTCCTGCCTTCCATCAGCCTCAAGAGTAACTCTCAGGGCAACACACACAAGGAATCAGGAAAGATGTATTTTAAGCCGTGATACTATCATGGTGGCAATTTAGAAAGTTAAACTGGGCAGGATTTAAGGCACAAAAGGCAACTCATCCCATGCATTGTTCACTCATGTCGCATACTCTGCGAAGCAAGGAGACTGGATTCACTACCTGCAATTTGAGATGGTGCCCAGGGACTGTCTTGTGGCAGTATTATGTTGCAGTGGTATTAGTTTTCTCTGGTTTTATTTCATACTTCCTCTTTCTCCCAGACAAAAACTCCAGGCTCTTTGTGAAATTCTTGGGAGAAGCTGCCTATTTCAAGATGTTATAATACTTACTATTTTGAGCTAAGCTCTCTGATAATTTCTATTAATATGTATTCTCATCTCTATGTTTAATGCACTGTAATGTCTTCACCCCAAGCCATTTCAGAAGAATTTCATCTGATTTCCCAACAATTTTCTTGTTCGTCTGTTATAACCTTTTAATAGTGTATTGGCTTAATGTTGCTTTCTAGTAGCTGCCCTGTACTGGAAAGAAGAGCTCTTTTTTTTTTTTTTTCCCCACACAGCTAATGGAGTAGCTTGTGCATGTAGAAAGACGGGCATTCTGGTTTGACTCCTATAGGCTTTGGATTGGGTCCTGGTTACTGAAGATCTGAGAACCTCACACTGGAGCTCTGAGGCCATCTGCATCCACATCTGGACTCATCTATACCCAAATGGCCTCCTAGGTGACCTTCTGGCAACCTTCAGCACTTGATAGAATGTGTTGTCCGTGGCAGAACAAGAATGTACTGAAGCATCTGTTACTTTAGCAGAACAGTGCTAAAACCAAGGTGCCAGGAGGAATTTCAGCCTTGGAATAACCCACATTGAAGTTTGGAGCGCCTGGCTGTTGAGGTACCTAGAAGGCTGAATGGGGAGAGATAAGCACCCAAGAATGAATTCCCACCTGAGTGCTTGACTCAGCATGACAGGACTTCCAAATCAAGCTATAATAAGCACTGAAAAAAGAAGAATCAGGAATAATTTTCTTTTGCTTGGATTTGGCACTCTTGTGAAACTGGGCTTCAGAGCCTCAAATACTTTTCCATGCTTGGGGGAGTAATATCATGCCCTGTATTCGCTTAAGCCTGGATGAAGAAGAAAGTATACGTGCATACCTTGTGTGTGATGCCACAGTCCCCTTACCCAGGAAACCGGAAATCTGGCTTGTATCCTCAGTCTCAAAGGGCTTGACTCCACAGTTCCCACATCCCAGAAGAGCCCTGTAAGCACCAGATCAGTTCTTCTGGGAGAGATAAACCTCCACCCTTCCTGCTGGAGATGAGTCAGGATGAGCTGCAACAGGTCAAATCAAAGGTCCAAAAGGCGAGTAAATGAGAAAGCATCTGATGCTGTGCTCTCCTGAGGAGGACATGCAGCAGGAGAGATGAGGTATTCCCATCTGCCAAAGAGCCTTGGGTACAGGGACCCGTGGTGGAGAGATGCAGCAGCACCAATTCACTGAGAACCTTCCTTCTCTGTTCAGAGAACTGAGTCCAAAGTTGAAACATTTTGGTTGCAAATATTATAGTGGGTTTTGTTTTCCTTTTCCAAGTAAAATCTGTTTTCAGTTAAATTTACATAAAAAGCCTGGAAGAAGCTGTAAATTTTAGGGGTTTATTATACTTAGATGAGCAATCACATAATATGTAGACAGAAAGTGGGAGATGATATATGATACGTTTATATACTCAGCCCTTTTGTTGACAAAGCAATTTTATCATCAAGAAGAACTGTCATGACTTGTAGCCTGAATGACTTTTTCTTGCATACAGTAGTGTGACAAGATATACACCAAACTCCTATCTTTGGTTTGCTATACATATTTGCCTTTTTTTTTTTTTCATGTCTTGTTGCTTTCCCAAAACCAGAAAGTGAATTTAAATCTCCAGTTCTCTTCAACTACATTTTCCTGATTCCAATCTAATTTCTATTTTTGCATTTTAAAAACAACACAAAAAAGGACCTTGAATTTATAGAAATAATCAAGGTCAAATTAAGATGCTCTCTGTGAGCAAAAGCATAGGTGGAAAACAGAGATCTGTGTCTCTTCTCCATCTGAAGCACCTATTGCTGGACGCATGATTTAGTCGCAGTGGGAAGGAGGCTGAGCACCATTAGCTGGCAATAGGAACAGATCATATCACTGGTTTGATAAGGAAATGCAGCAAGTTTCATTCATGGCTGTAATGGCTATCTAGCACTCCCTGGTTTGCTGCAGCTACAACACAGGTTCAGAAATATGCCCATAGAAGAAAAAAGGACGTTTATTTCATGTGTGCCAGTGGTATTGTTGCCAAGCTCTGATTCAACAATAATGTGTGCACATTTCTGAGAACTGGAGACTTAAATTTATTTCTAGTTCAGGGTGCTGCATTAATTTATCTAAAAGTATGAAACATGTGAGTCCAATATTTACTTGAACTACAAGACTAAGCCCAAGAGTTTCCAAATGCACTGAGCTTTCTTCCCTTCTTTTTTCAGTGTTTATCTCACGAAATACTTCTAAATGCTACTGTGTACTTCTTCCAGTATTTATACTTGAATGAAACATAATGCTCAAGATAGCAACGGATTCTAAGTCAACTGTGAACATAGATTTTGCCATTACCAAAAAAATATGCTGGCAACAATAGCAGAGTGCCCCAACAATGAAAGAAAAATCTGGAAGCTTTCAAGTATTTTGAAACCAAACTCATGAGGCCTCATATTAAAATAAGGACATGTGGTTTCTCTGCTCACCAGGCACTGCTTTTACCTTCATTGTAACTACATGGTTCCTAACAAAACAAGGCCTCTTGACCTCTTCATAAAGACAATTGATAATAGGTAGAAATTTCAGCTGTTTGAATAATTGCAAGCATTAACTGAACTGCAACTCTTTAAGCACTCCTGAAACTCCAGTGCTTCATCTATTATCCTGAACAATGTGAGTGATATATCATGTAGAGAAGAGTGACAGTGTTTGCTGACATTCCCGTTTGTAGAAAGCAAGAGGAAACCTAATCCTAAAAGATCCTGACAACACTGGTTGCCAGAATTCTTAATTTTCAAGGAAAGGAGAGCTACTGGGTGTTAAATTGCATGTGCCTGCATGCTGCTGCTTAGGGATTAATGCATGAGAGAAAATCCATTTATGAAGACTCCAGTGGCATGTTAGTGTGCCCTAAAAGTAAATACATGACAGCTTCTCCCTGCTCTCTGTGCCATCTGGTATGACTACAACACTGTTTACCCACCTGCACGTGCCTCAGCATGTTATGCAGCGTATGCCATGATATCATAGCTAGCGCTGTGTCACTTGAATGCCTTTCAGTGCATTAAATGACACAAAGAAATGAAGCAGAAAGAGTGATGTGACATTTCTCAATAGGAAGTGTTTATCTCTGTTCCGTCAGTGTTTAATTGACTTGCAAACCTCTCAGGACTCTACAAACGTTAAGTGAAGAGATCTTTAGTAGACAGTGACACTTTACACTGAGTGTTTTTAAACTTTTTCATAGTATAAATATTCAATAAATAATACATTTTATATACACAAACTGTGAACACTAACAATGACATTTACCTTTCGGTTTCCCTATCTATATAATTGTAGGAAATTTATGTTTAGCATGCTAAAACTATATGTGGTGTTACACAGTGAAATTTCTACTTGCTGATATTACTTCACCTTTCTTTATTCCAGTCTGTGCTTTGGCGTCTTATGGTGTGATCATGAGACGTTTGCAAGTATAATAATTGTCATTAACGCATTAAGTGCATAAGTCAGTGTCTATCATATGTTGTTTGTTTTCTTGTCCGCTTCCCAGGAGGAGAAGCATACAGTTGTTTGGTTTTGCTATAGAGTTCTGCCCTTTTTTTGCCTTCCATTTGTTTTTTTTTTTTTAATATGTACATTACTATGTGGAATCTAAGACTACCACAAGCACTTGGATACGGACAGCATGACTAAAAGGATGCTGAGCACATGTATTCCATATGTCACCATCTACCACAAGCCATATATTTCCTAGCATACCACAGAAAAAAAAGATTTGTGAAGATTCTTGTGGGACTATGTAGTGCCACAAGAAGGGAGCAAGAAAAAAGCAGGTCAGGGGAGGTGATTCTGCCCCTCTACTCCACTCTTGTGAAACCTCACCTGGAGTACTGTGCCCAGTTCTGGAATACCCAATCTAAGAAGGATATGGAACTCTTGGAATGGGTCTAGAGAAGGTTCACAAAGATGATCAGAGAGCTGGAGTACCTCTGCTATGAGGACAGGCTGAGAGAGTTGGGATTGTTCAGTCTGGAGAAGAGAAGGCCCCAGAGAGACCTTATAGCGACCTTCCAGTACCTGAAGGGGCTACAAGAAAGCTAGGGAGGAACTTTTTATAATGGCATGTAGTGATAGGACAAGGAGGAATGGCTTTAAACTGAAGAGGGAAAGATTTAGACTAGACATTAGGAAAAAATTCTTCACTATGAGGGGGGTGAGGCACTGGCACAGGTTGCCCAGGGAAGCTGTGGATGCCCCATCCCTGGAGACGTTCAAGGCCAGGCTGGATGGGGCCTTAAGCAGCCAGGTCTGGTGGGAGGTGTCCCTGCCCCTGGCAGCAGGGCTGAAACTAAATGATCTTTAAGGTGCCTTCTAACCCAGACCATTCTATGATTCTATGATTCCATAAAATCAAGACCACAGATAACTTCCCATTTATATTTGCTGTTTGGCTTGCTCAAAGGGTAGCCAGAAATTATTTGCCTCTCTGTAAAGAAGCCCCCACTGCCTCCCCCATGGGCCTTACCAATTTGGCATGAGGGAAAATGTGTTCTTGATCCCAAATCTAGTCATTACTTTATGTACCCAAGGTTAGAGCCCCAGTACATCCTGCATAATATCCTTGGTCTTACTGTGGATGATGTTTATTGCTGCAAAAGGAAGCAAGAAGAAATTATTTTAAAAACAAAACAAATTGGGAGCTGAGTTTAAAGTCAAAGAAGAGGAAATAAATCTTTGCTCTCTGCAGGTGGCCAGCAGAAACATGAAGCCTTACATTGATGTGACAGAGCTCATCTCATGAGCAACAGGGATCACATCCACTTTCAGTGATGATCAGAAGATCCAAATATGAAACAGCCAAAGACTGATGGCTCAAAAATTAATCTCTATGCTGGGTTCATTTTGTTTTGCCATTTAATCCCACCCATACATTAATCTTAGAAGTAATTTTGGATTCTTTCTCCTACAATTCTGTTAGGAAGACTATTTCAGAACCTGCTATTGCAGTGGTTGAAAAATGTCTTCTATTTTCTTTTCTAAATGTAAGTGGTCAGTAATCACTGCCTACAGGGCAGGCAAGGTCCAAGAAATGGGCCCCAGTATGCTAGGCTCTTGAAGGGGAAGTTGGCAGAATTTGTAATATTCCTCAGACCCCACAGGAGTTCATGAGTCTAACTCTTTGACTTTTGCAGAGATTGTCATCCTTATTACATTTAGTTTCACTACAGCAGAGGAAAGTTTTTGCTGACTGTGGTCTTCACCCAATAGCCTGAGAACTTGGTTTGTGCCTCTAATAGTTTCTGGAAGCTGGAAAAGAAAAGGATTTCAATAGCTTCAGATGAGCTATGTCCTGTAGTGTCCTATGCCTTTTGAAGTTTCTTCAGCATTGAAAGCCTTTGTATATCACATCACTACTGTACCCTAGTGAATAGGCATAAATAAGCAAAGCCAGGTCATCATCTACTGAGATTAGAAGGAAACTCTTCACTAGCCAGTGGTGACAGAAAAGCAGCCCTGTTGTCATCTAGGGTGAGCAGTACTTCAACAATATTTATAGATTGCAGTCCAAATCAACCTATTAAAGCCAAGAAAAATATTTACTATGGCTACGAAGTCATCAAATTACTTTCTAGCATCCACTCACTCAATTTCTGTTACAGCATTATTTCAGATCAATCATCATAATCTGACCTGCCCAACAAATAGGCTGTTCTGGTAGTACCAGTATAAAAGAAATGTGGAAGAGATGTAAACATTAGGACTTCCTCCAGGGAGGTATTGGTTTATTTCTTTGACCTGAAATTGTACTACTTCTCTCATTTTCCATCTATGTTAGTATAAATACTTTCCTTTTAAACAGGCCCTACTGTCCTTATTTAAACTAATCATAACTGAATTTCCATTGAGATCCTGCTGACTAAAGATGTCAGCAGGCACTGAGGAGCAGCTAATGACAAAGTCTGTAAGATTTTGTGCACTGCTTATATTTCTGTTACTTTAATAAGCTTCACCTATATTTCTTGCTTGATTATTTTCAAATGTTAAATATTCTCTGGGTAGGCACATGATCTGCACGTCACAGATTTTTCCCTGTGTTTCTGCCTTATTGCAGCAAAACAGTTTAGCAAAGCAAGGAAGAGAAGAGGTTGTAATTCCATCTCAGCCATGTCTGTGTTGTCATATGACAGCGTGCATGGCACTCTGCCTGTTACATGCACAGTTGAGGCAAGGAACTCAGGTTACCATGATGCACAGATCTCTGCAGACAGCTGTTTAATTGCACAGGACCGGTGTCTGTGGATTGCAAAGCCTGTTTCTCCTTCACCTGCCAGTTACCAGGCTGGTGCTGCTTATCTGAATAGGTGTCAAGGAGGCCTTGCTAGTGATAAACACTGTTAGCTAAAAGTGTGTAGCAAATTGTTTTTCTATCCTAAGGTCCAGCTCCACGTTAATGAAGTTTCTTATAACAGTACTTATTTTTTAGTACCTGATATATCACATAATAGCGTCGTATAGCAGTATTGTGAATTCTCATTGTATCAGCTATTCTGGTACTTCTGAAATAATTTGCACTGCAAACACAAACAGCCATTTTTTTTGTTACTTAAAACACTCCTTTCAACTTTCATTGTCATGAAGACAAAATGGCTTCAAACAAAAAAAAAATCTCTAAAGCAAACAGATGAATGAAGGGTCATGAATCCTTAAAAATAACAATGCCACAGGTCTATTTTGGTAGTTCTCTTGGCAGAGTAATATGGAAGCTTCTCTCAAATGAACTGCTTCCAAGTTTCAAGGGAACAGGTCAGAAATAGATTTTTCAGGAAATTGACAAAGTTTGGGTACGATAAAGAAAGTAGTTGATTAAAGGCAAATTTTGAATTTACCTATCTGACTAAGTTACAGCAGCAGCGCACTTGTCTGTCAAACAAGACACCAGCATGTTTCTTCTTCTTAACCCTTTATGGTTTATTTTTCTAAGTTAAATCTCCATCCTTTTCTTAGCAGAGACTTTATCTCTGGAGCCACAGATAGCCTTTAAGCCAGCCAAGGAGAGGACACAGTACAATAAAGGACATAGAGGTCTTTGTGATGACAACAGGAAAAGCTTCAAGGAAGAAAAAGAGAGTGGTGCTGAAGGATGTGTGCCAGAGAGGGACAGGGAGGGAGGGGATGCTGGAGCCAGAAAGGGAAGAAGGTGAAGGAGTCCTGGAAGTCACTGTTATTTGAAGAGATGGCACAGATAGGCAGAGAGCGGCCGCTGACCTTTTGCAAGCTTCATGTTACAGCAGCCATCAGCTGCAAGCACCAACAGAGCTGGTCCATCTTCAGCAGTACTCCAAGACAGCCCCTCTCTGACTTACTGCGACTCCTTTCTCCTTTACTGACAAGACACACTTTCCACAGCTTCCTATTTCAAATGCCTGTGAACCTCCCGACTACTCAATCAGGCTGCGTTCACTCAACATAGAGCTGGCAAAAATTTGCACCAGAGGGTAGCAAGAGGAATGGGTGTTTCGATTTCCTCACCAAAATACGCCAGCTTATCTTTAATCATTGTGAAAGAAGTCAAAATAGAAGTCTGAAGCATTTCCAACTTTTCTTTTCAAGGGGAAACTACATATACAAACGATTCTATCGTCAGGAAATAATACATTATAAAAGGGACAGAAATTATGTGGGAAGACTTTCTCTTCCTTTTCAAAACCTTTTTTTGCTGAAGATAATAAGTCTACAGTTTTGGGGGGGTTTTAAATACGGAAAACCAGGAATTTCTCAGTTATTTTTCTAATTTAAATTTTACCTCAGTAAGTAACACTAACTTTCTTCTGGCCATCTCTCCCTATATATGTATATTAAACTGGAAAAAGATACAACACAACTGGCATTGTTACGATTTTTTACATTAGTCATAAAAAGAAAACGACACATTCAAACTTACCATGCTATTAATAGCAAAATAATTACATTAACTGGGATGCTTTCTCCCTAAAGATCCTAAAGCAGTGATGTACTGACAGTCAGTCATTCTTCTGCTGAAACTCAGCACCTTGTTGGCAGCAGCCCTAGCTGGTTATTTAAGACAGGACGTGAAATGCATGTCCTTTAATTGCAGGAATGATGTATGTGGCTAGAACTGTACTTTGATATGGCGTTTGGTCACGTCACACATTTAATAGCTATGTTATTGTGGCAAGTGCTAAGCATTTCTCCACAGCCCAAGCGGTCAATATAATTTCATCTGAATGATGGCATCTTCAATAGTGCAGTACTACCCTAAACATCAGCTGGGACACTGATTCAGTGCTGGCTCAGAGAGGATATTCTAACATGCTAAATTACAAACATTGTACTCTATACAATGTGTTATCTGGGCATTTTTTTCTCAAAGCAGCATCTTTTTTAATCTTAGTTTTGAGAACTGAAGAAGAGCTAGTACATAGGGTGTGAAAGCCTCCTAGTCACCATTCATTCTTAGTTAGCTGTTCTGATCTGGGTGGGCTGCTAAACAAAAAGAAATAGAAAAATGCTGCTCATTCTGTGAGATTTCAGCAGACATTTTATTGTAGTCTGTATAGATCCTCAAAATAACTTTCACTGACATCCACTCCATTTTCCAGAAAATTGTAACAGAATTTGCTTTCTTTAAAAGTGGGAGAAATAGCAAGTTAAATCTTGCAGACAGACTTGTTCAAACTTATACGTGACTCATCATGTCCAGTGAATATACACATAAGCACTGCAGAAGGTATCACATCAAGAAAGTGCAGCACAGCTTCTTGTGATCTCAATAAGCCTGTTGTGTTTGTTGTTTGGAAGCTTTTTGTATCTTTTCTATCTTTTGGCTGTTCCCTTGTACCAGAACTGCTTTCTGAGGTATGTGAAGAGGTATGGCCTCTTAGTTACTTCCCCCAGCCTGTTTTGTGAGAGTAAGACAAGTTAATTGTGCCTGACGATATGGATGACCCTTTCAAGTCATGTAAAGTGATACTGCTCTGCTTATCACAGGTAGATAACCATTAATATTACGTGTACTGTCTATGGGAAGAGAAAGGGTCTTGTTTGTTTTGAATGTTTTCAAAGGTAGGAAACAAAGGGTCCTGTGAGGACACCAGCACACAGCAGACAGTGCAGCCATACAAACTGAAGTTAAAAGGCAGGAATCTGCAATAAAAATGGGTGAAAGACAAAAACCTGGCTGTTTCTTTGCAATAAGGCTAAGCCATTTCACAGCAATACAGAAGTAGAATAATGCTGCATTTAACTCAAGCAGAGTTCTTGGCTGGAGTTCCCTCTGGGTCAATCAGTATTTTTACTGAATGAAATCCTCAATTCTTATTCATTTTTAACCAGGCTTATGTGTAATAAAATCTCTTAAAATAATTGGCATCTCTCAGAATCTAGGCCAGAGATCTTTCAGCCAGATAAGGCTCAAAGCAAAGGGAGTCTAGAAACTGAAGCCTTTGCATTGTTGTAACATTAATCATTACAGCTTAGGAGCACAGATCACAGTCTTTCAATCTAACCATAAACAAAATGTCTCAGTGCAAGAGTCTGTCTCTGCAGCCATGGGCACCGCTTAGTTTATAGTAGAAGGGCAAGGCAGGATGAGAAAACTAGTCAGCTGGGTAAGTGATGGGAGGATTTAATGAGTTTGAGTTCACCTTGGTGCAGTATTTTATAGCCACAGAACAGATTTTTCAGCTTGATTTGGCCTTCTGAGACCAGTGGACTTTGGATCTAGCCTTTAAACTCCATGTTTAAAAACCCCGAACAATACAGCTTCCTAAAAAGCCCTGAAGTAAAATGCGCCTACATGTATTCCACACGGAGGAACCACATTTTTTAGTCAGTGGAAAAAGTCTCATTATCTTGAGCTAGCTTTGGATCAAGTTCCAGAAGGTTTGGAAAAGACATTGCCAGTGTCTGAGGGCTTCAGACAGCCTCATTTTTTTAAGTGGAATATAATAGCTACTAGTGTTATTTAAAACATATAACGTGCACTATGTGATTTATGGTAAAACAGTATAATAACAAATACCACCTTTACATTTCATTTCACAGATTTTGTGTTATCTGTAAAACAAGAATGTAAAGTATAGAATTGCTGGGCAGGCAAAGAGCTGACTGAGGAAAGGGATCTCTCAGCAGAGCTCAGTGGAAACACCGTGTTTTAGAGTATAATGAAGACCCCAGATCCCCAGTGCCTCAGTACTTTTGAATAATTAGGGGTTCACTTACTAGGGGTCAGATCATCTCATTGACCTCTAAAATTTCTGATTATTAGGAATCTCCTCAAAACAGCAAAAACCCAACAAGCAGGTAGTATCTGCTACCTCCTAAAGGTTTTGGGTTTGAAGCCTTTCATAAAGGCAACTGTTGTCTCAGCTGAGTAAAAACATAATGTATTTCTTACATCTTACAGACAAGAAATGCATTTTTAAAATTACTCTAAAAGAAAATTACTGTTTCTAGTTACAAAATAAAATTTTTCAGGGCAAATATTTTTACATTTTGACTTTCGTTTTTCATTGTGGAAAAGCTATCAATTTGAAATTTCTTGGAAAAACAAATTTGGGGGAGTCACGAGGCTGATATTTTGAAAATAATGCATTATTATTATTATACACATTATTATTTATTAGAAAGATTTGAAACAGTAGGGACATATAAATATAAAATGTACGGTTAATACAATATGCCATGCAATGAATATTAGGATGGTAAAGGCGGCACGCATGGGTGAGTCAAAAGATTCAGTACAATATTTATCTGGCAAATACAGTCACTAGAGTGCTTTGAATCTTTTTGATTTCAACAAAAGATCTATCATTCTTCTTCTCCAATAATAGAAAATCTCAACATCATGGTGTTTGAAACACTTCCATAGCATATCTCTGAAAAAAAAGAGGCATAAAAATTGATGAAGTTGAAAATTAATGTTAATACTATAAATGCAGAAATAAAATTATTTACATGTTTATGAATAGTATGTGTTCACTTGATTTACATAAGATTCAAAAAAACCTATTGCAAACTTTTTACAGGGCAATAGAATTTAATATTGATGTTGCTGTTTGAATTTGAATGAAAACTTATAATGGCTACATAATTTTAGTTCACTCGTAGCATGAGACACTAGAGTTTTTAACTTGAAAGAAAACTATACCATTGCATGATTATATTTTTTCCTGTGTTTTACAAAACAAAAGGATCTTCTGACTTTCCTTGGATGCTCCTGATACTGCCATGGTACATCTCTTTAAAATGTTACATGAAGATTCCTTCTTTTAAAAGAAATATCTTACCATTGTAAAAATTGTTATAACGATGTGCTTACCTTCTTCTCCTAATAAAACAGAATATTAAACTAGCAACTTCAGAGAACTTAACAATTTCTTTGTTATTCAGATAAAGTATCTTTCAAAAAACAAGTGTCACAAACATCATTAAATCCCCTTGACCTTGCTGCTGCTCTTAATGTTATGTAGGAGTCATTAAGGTTTCAAAGACCCTTATGTGTCAAGCCTCTCTGAAATCATGATACTTGAAGTATTTAAGCTTTACACTGCAGTGATAGGCTGTAGCGTGCAATTCTTAGGCAGAAAGCAGTTCTCTTCCAAATTAATTTTTCAACAGTAATAGGAATACTTGATCAATTTGGTATTCTGAAGTAAAACTTCTCTTTAAAGCAGTTTTCATGTATGGTTTCATTCCATCTATACAAAAATCCTCAGACATTTTGAATCCTTTAGGAAAGGCACTACTGACCTACATGGAAAGTAATTTGCAAGAAAACACTGTGAGCATAAATTTTAGAGCTCTCATAAAACATTATGCATGGGACAAGTGAGGCCGTATTTCATAGGAAAATGGACTCTGTCCATAGACTTATCAGTTAGGTTAGTGGTTAATATGTAATCTCAATCTACAAACCCTGGAAAATGAACTCTCCACACTTCATATCACCTCAAAAAATGTGTGGGTATAGTTACTTTACATGGTCTCATAAGTTTATCACTGATTTTGTTAACTTCACACTATTAAGCTGAACAAAAATTCTTCTATCTTTCTGCCAAACAGAAACACTTCGTGCTAGAAAGTACTTCAATAATTCTTCTGCTATGTGCAGATTTATTATAATATTTTTATCTAGATAGAACATTGAAACTATTCTATATTTTCTGTATTTGTAGAATCCAAAACTGTATGAGAAATATATGAACATCTTGAGGATGTATTTAACTTAATTTATTCAAGGATCTAATATACCACCTTGTACAAGACTGTTACCATTTTAATGAAGTTGGTCAAGTAAGGTGCCTTTTTGGTCAATACCTTTCTAAATGCCAAGCTGTATGGTACTATACCCACCAAGCCTCTATGCCAAGCTTGATTTAAATGCTGAGAATTTTTTTACTGCATTCCCTTCCATAGTATTGATATACATAGTGCAAAGCTATGGAGGTAATCTTATAACTATTTTGGTCGTTGCTACTTGGCACTAGAACTACCAGACTCACAGAAATAATATTTGTTCCAGGTGAGAATGGGTTGGGCTATGCTCTTTTCCTTTACTATCATCCATATCCAGAGGAAACTTTCTCAAATAGAAAGGCTCAGGGGGACATTGTGTTCCCTCAAAGCCCTAAATAAAGATCTTCTTCCCTAAATTAAGACCCTATTCCCTAAATAAAGACCCAACAAATTCTGCTTAAGAAACTACGGAAGTGACTGAACTTTTATTGAACCTCAAAGTTTTGTCTTATCGCTTGGGCAATGGCTGGGCTGGTTCTTATTTATATCCCTATTTAAAACAAGCAGATTAATTCCTAGGTTTGCTTTCAAATTTAGTCACACATGGAATGCCTTAATTGTTTGTTAAAGGAACAGCACATTGTGGTCAGGGTCAAATGCCCTTGTGCTCAACAGATTTTAACTTTACATAGTACTAACTCTTGAGACCATGATAAGCAAGTAAAGCAAACCTAGAGGAAGATCTCCATGCTGTATATGGGGGAAGTGCTGAGTGTGAAGGTATGTAAGGGTAGGGGCAAGGGAGGAGGGGACCTGAGTTCATGAAACTAGGCATTTTTGCCATATTGGACAGCATAGTATGTAGAGGTTAATGGGCTTTCAGTGCATGCATATCAGGGAGTATGGGATTCTGCAAGATTAGTAGGAAAGTAATGCAAGATATCTCTACTACAGAGTTAACTTGGATATTGGCAGAAGGGTTTAGGTATATGGACTGGAAACTAGGTTCTGTGTTAACTCCTGCTAGTAACTCATCACCTGTTTTGTAGGCAGAGGCTGAACCACAAACTCACTAATGGTCCTCCAGGGGTGCCATTCCAGAATTCCTTGTTTTCCTAGACCATATGGGGTCCTCCCTGAGTCACTGGAGAAGGCTCTTCAAGTAGTTTATTCTCACAGAGCATAAGGTATCATGAGATTTCTGCTCACATATGGTGAAGAAGTCTTTCACATGTATGTGAGGAAAGGTGAGGGCCTAGTGGATTGACAGAACCATGAAGTACCCCAGGAGACCTGCCTGTAGGCATGAGCTCACCAGCTCAACCAGTGTAGTCATGAGAGCCATGGGCTGGTTGGGTGGTTTCTAAGACAGACTCCCAGGGAGCTGGGGGATGAAGGCTCTCTTCACAGTTTCTTTGCTGTCCTTCCAAATCTGATCTTGCTCATTTAGGGACAGATTATGAGGGAGTTCAGAGTGGCTGGATGGCAAAGGGGAAGACATGGTTAGATCTCTTTTTATGTGATCTTTGAAGTGTCAGGCTCAGGGGTTTCACTCCCTGTGATTGCTGATCCTTACTGGTAAGTAAATCCTCTCAAAAAGGAAAAGTTAGCAGCAGTAAATAGGGGTAGTGTTCAACCTCCCCAGACTGCAGTGGGTCAGAGGAATTGGATGGCTCATCAATCCAACTGCCTGTTTCAAGTCAGTGGTTGGCACAATGTCCTTGCATATCCGGCACTTCCAGGGAGGAAAAAGGGTTATTTTAAATCACCAGTCATAGTTTCAGCTCCATGCTCTTCTGCGAGGAGAAAGGGGAGAGGTCTCCTGTATTTGGCACCAAGGGACTAGTTTTGTTTGGCTTCCCCTGGAGAAGACCAACTGCCAGCTTTTCCACTCCTTGGAAAGAGTAGGCTTGGCTTCATTTATTTTCAGCACCCTCCAGGAAATGAGGCTTTTAGGTTTATTATCCTGAAGCTAGAAGGCCAGTTCAGTTTCTTTAGTAGGTGTAGGGGCACAGTTACTAATTTTACTGTGCTTTTTTCCAAAGAGTCAAGCCTTGGAGCAAGTCTGCTATTCCCACTAACTACCTGATGTGTCTTTGGCTGCAGCCTGTCTTCTCTAATCGTGACCTGCCAGTGAGAGCAAAGACTTTATGTAGGCAGCTACTTTAAGTTAGCTCTGGTAAAAGAGAAGGCCTAAAAGCTGTGTAGAAATATGTCTATTTGGATGTGGTTGTGTCTATATGATATCAAGCACAGCAGTGGTATAAGTTAAGGACAGTGAGTGCAGAAATTATTAAGAGGCTGGTTTACAGCAATATGCCAGTCTTCTACAAGACAAAAAGAAAATCCATGTAGCATTACACAAGAGAAAGGCAAATTTCTTCCTCTGATCTCTTTAGTGCTTACAAGATTTAGATAACATGCTTATCATGAAGCAAATGGAGATATTTTGCAAGTTTTACTTGGTGTGGTAACAACTATTACCCTTTATACCTTTGTAAATACCCTGAAGTTTGCAAGAGTAAGGGCATGAATAAAGCGAACAAACACAGCCTAAATGAATACCTCTTGACTTTTCACACACATCTCTAATTAAATGATGAGGGTGAATTTTTTGTGAAGTTGTAATAAAATACAATTATTTAAATAAATATCTGAACAAAATAGTCATACAGACAGAATAAAGTACCATCATATTTTTAATTACTGAAGTAAGTTTTGGTAGGAGGAAATGAATAGTATTAAAGGATTTAATTAGTGAATTCTGAGGGGGTATTTACAACACTAACACCAACAACATAACATCTAACATAATTAGAGATCAAAGAAAGTCTACTAGGCAAGCAAGACCCCACTTGCAGAAGAAGATGTGGTTTCCCAGACTTTAAATCTTGTATTTCTCTCCTTTAAGTTTCTTTCCCAAGTACTTTTATTTCCTCTAGAACGTTTAATCATGGATAATTAAATAATTTTTGTATGGGATCAAATAACTTGCAGCAGTATCCTGCTGGTTCTACAGAAGGTAGGCAGCAGAAATGGCTGATCAATATTGACTTCACAATACCACTACATATGAGAGAAACAAGTCAAGGGGAAGCAGGAGACATCACTGTTACATAGCACAAACGCTGATTTGATTTTTGTTGACAAGATGCATAAAGGGTCCTTCCAACCTGGGTGATTTCAGCAGTGTTTTGGAATAGTAGGTCTATAAAGTTATAAGGCAGAGGCTTTTTTCTACCTTGGCCTTTTCCTGTGCCTTTTGATGACTCTCCAGCAGCATGTGCAGGGTTTAGAATAGGACTCCTACCAGGATGTAAAAATTAATTAGATTAAATTATTTAGAGGAAAGTTTGTGAGGAATTTTTGCAGAATTTTCTTCCACCCAAATGGGTCATACTTATTTCTGCAATTTCTTTGACTTGTTCCATGTTTCCTGGCTGTGCTTAGAAACCTGTACCAGTCAGTGAAAAGGGTGCCTCCTCTGCCTATACTGAAGGTGAAAGAAGAAGATCAAAAATGTTCAGAAGAGGAATTGATTTTCACATTTGTCTCAATTCCCCTTATTTTATATCAGAATTTGAAACCCTGCTGATAGATTTTTTTTCCTTAAAAAGAGCTTGCAAAAATTTTATTAAAATTACTAGGTAAAGAAAATGTAAAACTTATTCTAACGTCTATCCAATCTTTGAAAATTCTGCTCCTTTGAAATTCCTGCACATTCCTCCAGGAGAAGGAAATAACAAAATACGTAAAAAACATAGTTTTCAGTATAATTGCTGTAACTTAAGAAGCTTAAAAGTCATCTCCAAAAGTGACTTTTTACTCAATAAGCCATGCAGGGCTTCTGTACCAGCTCCATGCTACATTAGAATTTGTGCCCTTAAAAGTTTTGGTAGTAGGATTTTAAATCAGTTATTAAAAGCTTTCCATATCAAAAAATCACATGCTGGAACAGGAGAACAACACGTCCTTGTTTTTCTCCAGCTTGCTGTGGCTCCAAAGGGCTCTGCCCTTGGTCACCTTCCCTCCTCCCTCTGAACAGGGCACCTCCTCTCCGGGAAGCTCGTCTGTAAACACAAGTGCAACTGCACATGCTGTTGACTCAAATCCACCCGTATGCTCCCTTCTGTCCAAGCCCAAGCTCAGCCTCCTTCTCTCTGCATGTCTCGCCATCGGCTCAAGCTCAGTATGGCTCACCAGAGCTCTTAATCTGTCTTCTAAGCTCTCTCTGCTGCTGCTTTTTCCAGTTACTGTGGCTGACATCATGGACCCGTCTGCTGCTTGGGCCTTGAAGTTGTCAGCACCTTCAGACTGGGACTCTGTCCACCTCAGCTTCTCTTATCAAGGCTCTGTGTAGATCTTGATACATAAAACTTCCAAACTATGGCCTTCCTCAGACTTACGTACAGCTAAAATTACCAGTTCGGCTTTCATCCTTTCACCACAAGATGCTTCTCTCTGTTTTTGACAGAGCATGTTTCCCACTCCTTGTGCCCACAGATGTAAGCAGGTTTCCTCTCTCCTCCCATCTTCCCTCCAGCTCCCCTGTCATCAAGCACAGCATAATTCTCCTCCATGCAGATTGCTGCCCCACTGCCATCTCTGATAACTCACGGCGCCACCTGCAATCGCACATTTGTAAATCTTTCACACCAGTCACATATTTTTCCTACACTGTCCTTCAAGCCTGGGAGGAGTTCTCTGTAAAAATACACAGCATTCTGCCATTATGCACTTTCAGAATTTCCCCAGGAGTTTTACTTTTTCATAACATCTGCAAAAAACAGGTTGCTGGCACGCTGCAAGTGTAGTACACACAGTGACCAGCAATCTCATACTGTTTTCTTCCACATCCCTAAGTGTAGGTACCTGTTGTTTTGTGTTTTCTGCTTTGGTCATAAACCTTAGATCATAAATGCATCAAGCATCAGTACCACTTGGGCATACATGGAACAGGGCACAGCAAAGCCGTGTCCCATGTCTGAATTGCACAGATGCTGCAATACTATAAAAAGAAACACAGAGATTTCACATTCAGCTATACAAATGTTGGGAATGCATTATTCAGTTACAAGACTAGGTTTAACTCACACTCCTTCAGCAGAGACGCTAAAGTTACCCCTGAATATTAAAAAAAAAAAAGGTTCTTTACAAATATAATTATATAGAGTCTACCAAAATGTGGTGCCTTTCTTAAAGGCAGTTCTGGAATTGAAATTATTTTTCCTAGTATTTTGTCTCTGTTGTGGAATTGTAGTGGCAATATTTTAAATTATTTGTTACAAGGGTGGCTAGATTCCTACAGTATGTAACATAGCACATTGTCCACTATACTTTGCATTTCAGACTCGGTGGTCACTGAATTGCATACAGTTTTCTTTCTTACTTTTTCCCTTGTATCGAGGTTCTTCTCAAAGGCATGAGCAAGTCTTCACTTGGAATCACATTCTTGGTGCACTGACACTAAAGGTTTTGGGGTTGTTTTTTTTGAGGGTTTTTTTTGGGGGGGGTGGGATTTTTCCTGCAGGGATCTATAGTTTCTATAGTGTTATAACCCAACCCAAATGTTTTCTGAGGTACAATAGAAAGCTCTATTCCTAAGCCATCTGAACACATGTATTCGAAATGTATTGAACATGGGTAAATGATAACTGCAGAAGATATTTCTAGATATGGAGTCTTTTAAAAGGAGCTAAAGTTGTTTTCCTTTCCAAGGAAAAATATATCAGTTTCGCTATGTTTTGTGTATTTCAAATTCTGTCAACAAGCCATAAGCTGTTAACAGAAAGGTGCCTTCTGTTTTGCTTGCTGCCAAGAGAGGGGGTCACACTCCTAACCCCTTGAAATCAGTGACAAAACTTCCTTTCACTTCAATAGGCAGAAGATTTAATCCTAAGCAAGAAAATGCTTATCCTTACATTTTCAGAACTGAAAAGAATAAAAATTCTCCTTCCAGCTCAGACTTATCTTCATTTCCAGATACCACCATGTAAGAATAATTTATGCTGCCATCATTTTCAGTATAAAGGTTATCTTAGTTGGTTTTGATGCTTGAAAGCAGAAGTTAGCTTACAAAGTCATTTAGCAGAATAGAATAACAAAAAAAAGAGTAGTTCAGAAAGACCAAAGCAAACAGGGAAATAAGCATTTCTCTCCCCATTTTATTAATATGGATTTGCTATCTTTCCACACACAAAAAAAATGAATATAATTTCATTAGACAGAAAATGATGCTTATAAAGACAGTTCTTTTTTCAGAGTGATTTTTGGTGTGAGCAGACAGAGGAAGGGTTGATTCAAAGATCAGTGAAATAAGTGGGGAAAAGCATAGACAGAAAAGCTTTTATTGATTGTGTGGGGCTTTATATCACAACCTGCCCCCCCTGTAAAGTACTGTGTAGCAATGACAGTTCAAACCCTTCTGACTTTTCTGAAAGAGTCTTCTTCAGAAGAACAGCAAAATACATGAGCCATGGAGTCCCAGCTGAATTGTATAAGATTAGGTGCATTTCCAGAGATGCTGAAGTAAGTATAATCTAGGCATCAGGTGGTGATCTGGTGCATAAGTAGGCAGTACCTAACCTTACAAACTCTGGAAATGTCTCTCTCTGACAACTTATTAAAAGACCTAAAGACACCAAATTAGGTGAAAGCTGAGTACTGACTATCTGCCCAGGGATACAAGGGCCCAGATCTCTGGTGTTGTCTATGTGGTCTCTGGTGTTTGGCAAATCCTTCTTTTAATGGTCAATTGCTATCCGTTAAAAACTGAAGAATAAAAACAAACCATCAATTAAAAAAAAAGTGGTCATCAGCATCTTCTAGGATTAGAAATTTTTCATTCTTCCGTTCACAAGGAAGATCACTGCTGAAGGAAAAGTCTAGACTGAAACACCTTAACTTTTATTTGTTTGAAAAAAAAGTTTTTTAACCGAGTGTGGTTATACTATGATCTGCATGTTGATAGTCATAAGTCAGCTTAGATAAATTTATCACAGCTAATCAGGGTTTAGATTGCCTACCTCATGAAATAGTTTGAGATACTACTTTGTAATTATTGTTTCATACTAGCTCCCCACGTGGACATCACTACATTGCTTAATTGACTTCACAGCACCAGGAGTATAAGCATACCAATGCACAACCCCAGGGCAAGCTAGATATGATTCTGCAGCATGCCACTAACTTCAATGCACCCATCCTGTCCCACAGCATGCAGAGCAGTTTACCACAATGAAGTATTGTTTTGCTTGACTGTACTTTCAAATACTGACCAGAATTACATCATGTAGAATTTTCTGTAACTGAGATAACAAACCCATATATTATGTTATGTAAGCTGCTTCATAATTCTGCTCAAAAAAAAACCAAGCAACCCTTCAACTATCCATAAACAAGACACAATTTTCATAATAAATTTGTACAAGTGATGATCATAATTTAGGAATCAAAGATTCACTAAAAATCGACAGAACTGAGGCTCTTGAGTCAGTGCTTCTGAAACAGGAATACAGCAGGGCAGACACTTTGAGTCACGTTCTTCTGAAACTCAAGTTACTTGTACACTTCAGCACATACTCGTGACAGTGAAAGGCTGAGGTTTTGCTGACACCTGTTGATAAATATTTGAACAGCAGAACTGATGTCTTACATTTGAGTACACTAAGCTAAAAAATATAGAAGGAAACAGCAGTAAAGGTATAGAACTGCCTTCTTTCTATAGCAGAAAAGCTTCCAGTCATTGCCAGGTCCTAATGGTGGAGTGATGTTGGGGAAAGGACAAAAAGTAAAGGTAAAACCAAAATTTGCTGCTAGATTTTTTGTCAGATCTTGCCTGACAAGGACAATGAGGTCACTTCCTACTGAGTCAATAAACTACTTGCAGTGAGTCATTGTGGAGATGCTGACTTAGCTGAAAGAGATTTGCTAATAACTGGATGTGATATCAGCAAAAGTGTAATTAATATCAGCAGAGACCAGTATGTGTTTTTCAAATGATCTGAGCGTAATGAGATTATAAAGACTACTCGAGATTTTCAAGCACCTTTTTTTTAAACACAGAAAGAAAACTTATTGCTTACACATCATCTTATCCTCAAAACTCAGCAAATATCATATCTGAGCTCCGCTAGGGTTTGTTAGGCCTAAGAAAAGGTAAAATTTTAATAGAATTTTACTTGCTGCTACAACACTAAACAACAAAGATGATCTTCAAATTTTCAATTATTATGTATTCCTAGTATTGGTCACTTTTAATGTCGTGTTAAACAAGCTTACTGAAGGAGGGAGAAGACTGCTACACCTTTCATCACCAGGACTTCTGTTCACAGCCTGCATGCTGCCCTACCTTTCATTTGTACAGTGTAGATGTACTGCTTTTGCTCTTGGTCACATATGATCCTCCTCCTCTCTACCAAATAAACAAAGGAAAAATTTACAGTATAGACAAAATTCAATTTCTGTCCCTGGTGCTCACCTTTGAAACAAAATTATTGCTTGTAAAAAAAAAACCCAAAACAAACAAACAAAAAGGCTCAAAAATCTTATCTTGGACAACCAGGTTCTTGGGTTTCTTTGTACATTCCTGCCTTCTCTGCACTTAGAATGAATTGGAAGGTATTGCAATGGATAATTATTGTGATTACTGGATGTTTTCCAGGCCATTCAGGATTACTGTGCCCTGGATTGAAAAGGTTGCTGAAGCCTGAAAATCCGGAGCCACTATGTGCCAGCGGCACCGCCGTGTGCAGTCAGACTGCCCTCTCCCGGCACATCGGATCTCTTCATGTGTCAAAAGCACATCTGCCCGAAATTTCCAGTACACCTCAGCTTGGCTGCTTTTACAGCACAAACCTCATCTATGGAGACATGGAAATGCCCAACATACATGGACATACAGCCTCTCAGCTAGAGATATGTCCAAGTCTGACCGAGCTGCTAAACATCCAGGAATTCTGGACAAATGTAAGATACATTCACCTTTACAATATTTTCAGGCTAAAAAAAAAAAAAGGTAAATTGCATCTTTGAATCAGATACAGGGCCTTTGCTGTGTATGAAGTGAATGTGCAGTCGAGAGTGCTCAAAACTCTCAGATACGCTGTGCACATACAGTATGTTTGTGCAGCACTTAGGCAAGCCACACGCTTTACAAAAGTATTGAGCTAATAATTCTCCATATGATACCAGTTCATGTGCATGTGTACTTCTGTCCAGAAAGCTCTAGACACAAATGTGACAGACTTTGCTTGCCACTATTTACTTAACCAATCAGCAACCTTCTATCAGCATTGGACATGTCAAGGCATTGCCGTCAACCACCTTGCTGGCTGCATGTTCTTGAGTGCTCTAACACAAGGTGTAGCTGGCAGCTGTGCTCCAGCCTTGCAAAGGAATAGAAACAAGGTAGAAAGGAAAAATGACCAAAAGGGAAGGGACAAGACACCAGAAGCCATGCAGGTATTGTTTAGGATATAAGTGAAGTTAATGAATGCAGTTATGTCACTTAGAAACAGTGATCATTAGGGGACTGGCTTATTTCCTCATATGGACACAAGCCTCAACCTCCCCACAGGATGCCCAAATAGAGATGGTAACTCTTTTCATTAAGAGTAAGCAATCGAAGCACATTTCTGAGCTGGTAACTATAAGCATTTGGTGCCACTTTTTAAATGGTTTAGATCATTGACATTCCAGGTGGATACTTTATCTTCAGCTGTGAACATTCTTTGGGCTGATCATTAAACACCACTGCGTGGTGCCACACACACACACACACGACTTTATTCCAGATAAGCTGCGGTGTCGTTCTCCCCGGACTGACAGGACAACTTGGTGCAGGCTGTTGGCAGGAACTCCAAAGCAACAACTATTTGGAAGAAAATAAGTTGAACTGTGCTGCTAGTCCAAGGACCACCTCTACTGTGTGCGTTCCCTATATATTCATACAAAGCCGGGCCACTGGGTGTCTACCTGGAAGGACAAAAATGTTTTCAAGTTTCCTGACCTAGGAAACCCTACTGGAAAATAAATGCCTGGCCAATAAGCCTCAAGTCACCCGACCAAAACGCCTTTAGTGGGTGCACATTAACCCAAACCAGAGACCACACCGGGAAGGGGCTGAAGTCCCTAACACCAGGGGTGCAGCCATCATCACAGGGACCCAAGGGACAACTTAACCCTGGCTCGAGGGTGACGGGGAGCCTTGGCAGCTTATGGATAAGCAGGTTTGATGGAAACATGCTAAAGGTTTGGGTAGACCCAGCCCGAACCCCACCCGTGAAAGGGCTGCTGTATTCTGGGCAGGACAGAGGGGACCTCACCAGGTCCTGCCCAAGTCTTCCCACACCCTGTATCAAGGTGGCAAAGCTGAGAGGGAAAAGAAGAAACTCCCACGAATTTCTACTTTTTTTAAACGCTTCCTATAAGGAGGAGGGAGCACATTGTATGGGTGGTGAGTGCAAAACGACTCCTGTGGCAGGAGAAGGGAGCAGCGATGCAGAGAAACACAGATACCCAGCCTGACCCCTCACTCACCCCTCCCACTACCCCATCCTGTCGCCAGCCAAGAGGAGAGCCCCAGCCCCAATCGTAGCACTAGCCTAGACCAGCCCCAGCCTCAGCTCAACCCCAGCCTCAGCTCAACCTAAGCCCCAACCCCGTCCAGCCCAGCCTAAACCCACCCAAGCCCAGCCCAGCTCAGTCCCAGTCCCAGTCCCAACTAGCCCCAGCCCAGCCCCAGCCTTAGCCCAACCCCAGTCCCAGCACCAGCCGATCCACAGCCCCGCCCAAGCCCAGCCCTAGCTCCACACCCAGCTCCAACTCTAATCTAAACCCTAGCCCTAGCCCCAGTCCCAGACCGGCCCCGGCCCCGGCCTCGGCCTCAGTCTCAGTCTCAGTCCCGGCCCCGGCCTCGGCCCCGGCCCCGGCCCCGGCCCAAGCCCATCCCCAGCCCAGCCCCAGCCAACCCCAGCCTCGCCCAAGCCCAGCCCGAGCCCCAGTCCCAGCCCCAAGCCCATCCAAGTCCCAGCTCCACACCCAGCTCAGCCAAGCCCAGCCCCAGCCGATCCACAGCTCCGCCCAAGCCCAGCCCTAGCTCCACACTCAGCTCCAACTCTAACCTAAGCCCCAGTCCCGGCCCCGGCCAGAGCCCCAGCCTCAGCCCCAGCCCTAGCCCCATCCCCAGTCTCAGCTCCAGCCCCAGTCCCGGTCTCAGCTCCAGCCTCAGACTCAGTCTAAGGCGCAGCCCCAGCTCCACACCCACCCCCCACCTCAGCCCCAGCCGCAGCCTAAGCCGCAGCCCCAGTCCCAGCTCCACACCCAGCCCCCACCCCAGCTCTAGCCCAGCCCCAGCCCGGCCAAACCCAGCTCCACACCCAGTCCAGCCCCAGCCCAAACCCCAGCTCAAGCCCCAGCCCAAGCCCAGCCCCAGCCCAGCCCCTGCCCAGCCCCAGCCACGCCCAAGCCCAGCCCGAGCTCCACACCCAACTACAACTCTAACCTAAGCCCCAGCCCACCCCAGCAACGTTCCAGCCCGAGCCCCAGTCCCAGCCCAGCTCCAGTCCCAGCCTCAGTCCCAGCCTCAGCCCCGGTCACAGCCTCAGCCTCGGTCCCAGCCCCAGCCTCGGTCCCAGCCCCAGTCTCAGCCCATGCCCAGCCCTAGCTCCCCACCCGGCTCCAGCTCTAACCCAAGCCCCAGCACCGTTCCAGCCCCAGCCCAGCGCCGCCCCCGCCGCTGCCATGTCCGCGGTGTCCTGCAGGGGGCGCTGCGCGGGCGCGGGTTGGGGGCGGGGCTTATGGCGGCGGCGCTCCGCCTGTGCCGCGCCGCACGCCTGCTGCCGGCCGTTCCGGGCCGCGTCCCAGCGCCGCCGCCGCCCGCCCGCCTCGCTGCTGCTGCTCTTTCCCGTCCCCCCGCGCCGCCCGCCATGCAGGCCTTCCAGTACCCCGAGGTGCACCGCGACGAGACCGCCGTGAGTGCGCGCGGATCGGGGGGCTCGGGCCGCGGGGCTGGCGGCTCCCGGGGCCGCCGCGGGGTGCCGGGAATCCCGGGAACGGGGCCGGGGCGGGGGGTTCCCGTTGTAGAGGGAGCTCCCCTGCGGGAGGGAGCCGAGGCTCCTCGGCGAGGGGAGGAGAGCGGCCTTTCGCCTCCCGGAGGGGCTGCGGGAGAGCTGAGGAGGGGCTGTTTGCAAGGGCGTGGAGTGGTCGGAACGGCGGGAATGGCTTGGGGGGCGGGGGGGGGAAGAGTTCGACATTAGAAAGAAATTGTTCTCGGTGGGGGTGGTGAGGCCAGGGGAGCCGTGGCCGCCCCATCTCTGGAGGTGCTCAAGGCCGGGCTGGATGGGTCTCTGAGCAGCCTGGTCTGGGGGGAGGTGTCCCTGCCCATCGCAGTGGGGCTGGAATTACCTCATCTTTAAGGTCCTTTCCAACCCAAACCGTTCTGTGGTGCTAGGACAGTCAGTCTCCTTGTGTTCCAGCCATAACTTGACCTGTAAGAGTTGCTGAGTGAGTTCAGTTCGGCTCTCCTTTCACAATGGCCTGTGCTTTAGGCACTAGACCAGGAGTCGTTTACTGAACTAACATCTTTTTTGAACTAAAATGTTTGCTGATGTGAGCCAACACGGGGAAAAAACTGTTTACTTTCATAGTTGAGTGAAAGGCTGATCTGTTCAAATCCTGACAGCAAGTACCTTCTAGTCTTGCTCTTTATACTGGTGGAAGTAAGCAGATAAATTCAGCCATGTGGGTTAGTCTCTTGTATTGGATTGTTTGGGGTTTTTTTTCTGTTGTTGTTTTTTTATTTATTTATGTATATACTCACATGCTTGTGAACAGCAGTAGTACTGAGGGCTAAACCAGGGATGGTTCCATAACTAGAAACTACATTTTGGGTGCATCCAGTAATCAGGTTTTGTAATTTGACTTGAACACATGGATTTAGGGGAGGTCTTGAGTTGTTTGGGGTTTTTTTAGGGGTTTTGGGTTGTGGTTTCTGTATTCTTTTACTGATTTATCTTCTGAAAGGAATTTATGTTTGTTTAGTGTTTTTCTGGTGCTTTGTGTTTTTCTGGCTGCCTTGGTCCTGTCACCAAAGAATGGTAATATTAGAAACTCAAACCGGAGCAAGGTGTTGTTTTTCTCTACCTTTGTTTCTTAGCACTTTGTGCTTTGTGAAGTTCCAAACAACCCTTTGTCTTCACTGCCATTCTTTGATGGAAAGAGTTTGCTTGTGTGAATGTCTTTTTTAAAGTATTGTCTTTTATAAATTCAGGTGTTGGATTACCATGGCTGTAAAATCAGTGACCCATACTGCTGGCTTGAAGATCCCGATAGCGAGCAGACAAAGGTAACCTTTCTTTGTGCAGGAATGGCTAGTTTGACATGATTCTCTTTTATGGACCAGGTGCATGGGTACTCTGTTTTTGAAGGACCTGCCAATACTTTTTGAAAACTTAAATAATGAATATAAGTTTAGTTCATGTGATATCTTACGGTGCCAACAGCAATGCCATTATTTTCTATCTTTGTGCTAATGGGGGAAAGATTGGAACATTTGGTATAACCTAGATCACAGAATTTGGAAGACTAAGGCCTTGTTTATCTTGCAGCTGTTTTCTTAGACAATTTAAATGCTCAGGGTGGTGGTGTCACACTGAAGAGAAACACTCTTGATTTTAGAGCACTTCACCCACTATCCTAAGTACAGATGTACTACCATAATAAAGTAGTTAGGAAAGAGCAAAAGGAAAACTAATTTGACTTGCTTTTCTTGTACAATTACAAGGTGTGCAAAAACATTTTTGTTTGTTTCTGGACATCTTTTTTTTAAAAAAAAACCCCACAAAACTAAAAACATTTTCCTTCTGAAATTAGGCTTTGTTAGTGGGTTTTATTATAGTTTACAGGTGTTGCAGTATTTTCAGCCTGCAGTCTGGTATACCAAGGTAGTGCTGCTGGAACTGGTATTTTGCTAAGAGAGAATCCTGAAAAATAATAAAAGTATGGCTTTGAAACAGTTCCTCTGATACTCATGGTATAGGAAATTGCAGGGATGATGGCCACAAAGTAGTAGGTGGCAGTGTGGAAGAGTTTCCTCCATAAGGGCTAATAGATTTGTGTTAATTGTCATTCCAGATCTAGATCTGTCTAGTGTGCATGATGATGGAGGACTGGATCTCCATTTAAAAACAAGTTGGGTGAGAACAGTTGAAAGAGGGCAAATCTCATTCTCCAGAGGTTGTAGTTTAAATAGGAGGCAGAATAAGGAATGAGGCATTATAACATCCTCATAAAAATGCAGCAGCCCAGACACAAGTTGTCACATTAGTGGAATGAAAATAGTGTTGTGTCTTACTTGCCTACACTCTAAAAAATACACCCCTTGGCAGAGTTTTGCTGTGCAGTAGTAGTATGATGCAAAAAGTGGAGGGAGTGCCTGTGTCTATAAGTATGTGAGTAGGTCATGTTTTTCCAAAGTTCTAGGAGTTACCAAACAAAGGGAATTAAAGTATTTTGCTGTTCTACCACTTTTAGAAAGAGGTTAGAAAAAATAATCTTGAAGTGCTAAAATTGTTTCGTCTGTTTTATCACTCACTTCTTTGTGTTCTGCAGTGGAGGTTGCTGGTGGTCACTCTTTCTTGTTACCTGTTCTTAACAGTATAATCTCCAAGTTCTTGAGATAATTTGCAGGATTCCTGCCATTCTGCACCTAACAGATCAAAGAATAACCAGATGCAGGTATAGAGGCAATTGAATGACTGTTCAGGCTTCAGAAAGAATTTGTAGCATGCTTTGTAGACTTTTAAAGCCTTCAAGTCGCTGACCTTGAGACTTGTGACCTTCCTATTCTTCCTTCAAGTTGCTTGCCCTCTTTATTCCCTCCTTAATATCCCAAACCTCCATTTGTTTTGGGGAAAAGTCAAAATACCCGTCGTACACCTCCAACAATAGGCTACCTTTAATTTTCTACATACTAAGCACAGAACTAGGAGAATTCCTTGGGCATCCATGCTCGTCTGTAGTGAAAGAGCCCATATTTGGTTCCTGTTTACAGCGTGCTTGCTTGATTTGAATGTCACAGTGAAAGTTCTGGTTTATGCCAAGAGTGAAGACTGAATGTCATTTATTATCAGGAATCTTTTTCTCACACACCAACAGTCAAAAGTATTTGATGTGTGCTGTCAAATAGACACAAAAACATGTTGGAATTCTACTTTTCTAGACTTAGCAGAAGTAGTCATGTCAAGCATTGGTGTGATCACAGAAAATAAGTAGGTAGGCCTAACATAATTTCTGTGTTGATGTGAGTTAGTGAAACATCAAGTTTACTATTTCTCGAAGCACAGAGAATGAAGCACTGGCAAGTGAGATTGGTTTTTAACTAGAATTTTCATAGTAGTTTCACCTGATGCCCACTGTAGGGTTAACAGGATTGAGGCTGAAAGAAATTCCCCACAACAGCTATGAGTATGAAGAATTTTTCTCAGGCTAGTCCTAGTAGGCTCTGATAGTTAGCAGCCTAGAAACATGTGACCATAGAAGGGTGGGATTTTTTTTGTAATTCGCTTAAGCAGGTATTTTTACAGTGAGAGTAGAGTGCAGATGGTGCTCTACCTGATCCACTGTAGCTTGCAGGTTTCCATTAAGTCAGGAGGTTCTGTGGTTTCTCTCTCCCCTCTCTCCCCTTCTTGCTCTGACTTGAATGCTTCTGTCCTTCCCTTGCATGGATGTAGCCATTACAAGGTGGTGTTCTTGGAGGGAAGCCTTTGGTGGATTAGTTTTCTGTTGGCACATGTGCTTAATCTAGGTCGCCCCAAGGCCACATGGTAGTTGGATCTAAGGTGCTTCAAGAATGGGATCTTTCCTTTTATAGCAGCCCACAGCCTAATTTTCACTAGGTAAAAGTTAAATAGGTCTGGAAATCTTTCAGCCAGGTCACCAGGGTGATCTTATTCCATAAGCAGTGTACGTATCTGCTATAAAAATGAGGTTATGGAAATCTGCAGTTGGCTATGCAGGACTGTTTATTGTCAGACATGCAGTCTTTGAGCTGATCAAGCTGTTCATCAAGGCACTTACTCTCTTGTGGAAAAGCTGTTGTTCAAGAAGCATAGATTTCTATTTTCATGATTTATGTGCTTCACTATATCACTCATTTTCTTGTGTGCGTAGACATGTGCAGCTATAAGCAAACAAAACTCCTTTCTCCAGTAAATGAAAACTGAGCACCTGGTTAGATATGGAGTTCCTAGCTGTGGAAGCCAGGTTCATGCTCTGCTAGTATTTGGCCGTTGATCATAGAATCATAGAATGTTTTGAGTTGCAAGGAACCTTAAGGATCATGTAATCACCCTCCCTGCAATGGGTAGAGATGCGTCCCAGTAGACCAGGCTGCTCAAGGCCCCATCCAGCCTGGCCTTGAACACTTTCGGGGATGGGGCATCCATGGCTTCCCTGGGCAACTTGTTCCAGCGCCTCACCACCCTCATTGTGAAGAATTTCCTCCCTACGTCTAGTCTAAATCTGCCCCTCTACGGTTTAAAGCTATTCCTCCTAGTCCTATCACTACAAGCCTTTGTAGAAAGTCCCTCCCCAGCTTTCTTGTATACCCCCTTCAGGTAGTGGTACTTGATCTTTAAGACAGACTGAAGAAGCATCTCCAGCGTGGCTGAAATGTTGTGCTACACTGGTAAAAGACTTCGGGTAATGACATAGCCCACAACTGCAAAACCAAGCTTTTACTGTTATCTTGGGTTTGGCTTGGTAGGACTTCACAACTTCTTGGTTTGTTTTTACACTTTGTGGGAAATAACCTCTTTTTTAGACTGCAACGAAGTCTTTTGCTGCTATAAATATATCTGTCGTATACAGCATCTTAACTCATTGATAGTGCAGGCAGTAATGCGTAGTTTGTTTCAGATATGAGGGATAGACATGGGGTGAAAGAGCAGGGGCCATGTAGAATACACAGTTTAGTTGTGGTATTATATTAGTAACAGATGTATGTTTGGATTATAGAATTCAAAGTCTCAAAGCTACAATTAAATGGATTTCTAAGTTTCATAAATTTCCATTTGGACTTTGAATTTTTCTTTGCCAAATACTAAAGTAAGTGCTAAGAGGCAAGCCATCAGAAGTCTGCTTAATTTTATTTTGTAACACTTGAAAAATTCTGTGTGAGCTTATTGTAGGTGTTGAACTGAACTACCTTTTTCTGAGAAGATATAAATATATGAAGATTTTAAGGGTAACTATTAAGCTGTAAATACATTATAGATTAATGAGAAAGTCTGATAATGTTGAAACAATTTATATCCTAAGATTTCTCCCTGGGAAGTATACCATATGTGGAAATCATCTCTACTCTTAGTACAACAGTTTAGAAATTCTTTTGGTTTTCAAATTAATTTATTTTCTGAGATACCCATAAGCACATGCCTTACTTGGATGCTTATTCTGTCCTTTCTTCTGAAGCAAATACTGTCCTAGTTCAAGGCTTGTGATCGATTGTCAGATGCTGATTACTACAGATAAAATAAGAGTCTTTCTGCTTAGAGTTACCATTAGCCCTATAGGCTGGGTGACATCTGCTTAGCTCAGTAAGGTGAGTGGAATTATTTACTGTGAGAGTTTCTACTGACATCTCTTGCTGTACTTTACCTAGAGCAGTATTTCAATTATGTATTGTTTTTTGAACATGGCTGCAACCTCGTGCTTGAAAGTGTAGAAAAACATTTGGAAACAGAGTTGAAAACTGAACTGGATTCTCCTTCTGGAACTTTTTTAAAAAAACTCTAATTCCTACCTCCTTTTTCAGATAGCAGTGGCGGTCCGTTTTACAAATAGTCTTGGAATCTTTGGTGCATACTAAATGGAAACAGGAAGAATGTGTTAAGTTTCTGTAAAAGCAAAATTACTAGTGAATTCAGTTGAGTGTAATAATTAGTATGTAAACATGTTCTTGTGAAACAAATACTTGTGAAGGAAAGTTTGTCTCTTCTTTGAATGCCAGCAATTAACGCAGGTGTGGCAGATGTGACTGAGCCTTTAAAAGTCAGTAATGCACAGTTCCAGGATACTGTTGCAGCAATGTTTCCATTTCAGTGGTGTTAGGATAGATGAAACAAGGGCATGTGCCAGTTTGTCCCTGAATGCAACTGAAAAGTGCTTTTGCCCATCCAGTACAGTGGATGATTTTATGCATGTTTTTATAAGATTTCTTTTCTCTGAAAATGTCACTGCACTTTCAGTAATTAGTTTCTGTGTAGCATGTGTTGTCTGGATGTGTGGTCTTTGAAATTTGTGTAATTCTGTTTAGAGAAAACAAATTCAGACTTACATAATTCATGGGTAGATTTAATTAAGTTCTTTCATCATCTGATGGGACAGGGGTGTAACTGTTATAGTGGTGCAGTGTGGAGGCTGCGTGCTGTTTTGATTTACCACTGGGATGTGCTGTGCTGCCATGCTGGATGTTAAAGCTGTCTGTGCCAGTATGATCCTGGAAGACAGAACAGTAGCAAAAATTGGCCTTCCCTTGGCAGTTTATTCATCTCTTTTCTTTTTCTCGGTGGATTATTTTCTGACTTGATTTTCACTGATATGTTGTCTGATTTTTGAGTAAAGGTTGAGAAGTCATCATTGTTAGCCTTCTGTATTTGTTACTTTTCGGTGTTGTAGTGCTTCTTTTTTTTTTGTCATCCTTCAGTGGTGACTTGTGTGTAGCTAGTCCATGTGTTCAACTAACATGTTTTAGTACTTTGCCAGGTGGTCTCATGGCGTTACTAATTCTGCACTCACATGTTTAAAGGTTATCAGTTTCTGTATGCTTGGTTAGGCACGAACAAACACCTCTCAAGTGGAGACTGATCATAATTAATGCACTTTCTCATTTACCTTTTGGCCTAGCAAGTCTCTGAAAACACAGCTTGGCGTGTAATGCAGCTCTTGGCTGCACTGCTGTGGCAGCAAGGGGCATTATTTAGTGGTGGAGCTGGCAGTGCTAGGTTGAGCATTGGACTAAACCTTAAAGGCCTTTCCAACCTAAACAATTCTATGATTCTGTAGTTCTGTGAAATAGGAGGAAGAGTATTTTTCCCTCTGCACTGTGTGCTCACTGCTCACTATGTGACATGTCTATAAAATGCTGCTGGAAGGGTTTTATGTTCTATTCTTTCCCCTTTTTCACCTGAAGAATTAAAAGGTGAGTAAATGTTGGTAGCAATTTGTAATTTGTGCCAGATACTCCATACAGCAGCTGTCTTTTCTGAAGAACTGTGAAACACATGTTGTGGAATATGGGCTGTAGCCCTGCTGCTCCAGTGGGTGTTGCCCTGTGGTGGAGTGTGGCTCAGGTGTTGATCTGCTTGCTGTGTGGCAGATTCAGGACAGGTGGAAACAATAGCCTCTTTCAAAACAACTGGGGTAGAGACCTGTGTAAGCAAGAGATTGGTAGACAGGGTTTCTGGCTGGAGTCCGAGAGGCTGGTACCTGCAGCCATCATTGTGATGTCTGGCTGTGAATTATGGCCACACACACAGTGTCCTGTCCTTCCTACTCCGTGTAAGAGACAGAAAAGCCTGTATGTCTGCTGCCTAGCAGCTGTGGTTCACCTTAAGACACTTAGGTATTCATTTTATGTTAAAACACTGTGCTATAAATAGGGATAGTGAAACACCAACAGAGCATATGTTTTTCCCTGCACGCATGAAGTGGCAGCCTCTGACAAACAGCTGGAGTGGTAATGGTTTTGGCCACTATCCTTAAGTGTATGTGACTAGGAGGTGGAGTGTTCTGAAGAAACCAAACTCCTCAAAATTCTCTTCTCAGAGATTGGGTATTCTCATTCTTTGTAACTAAGAACTAATCTGTGGACTGTATTTTGACCTTTCCAAGAAATACTGGCTGGGACTGATCCTGTGTGTTATGTTAACAGGATAAACTGAAGCTGTACAAGGCATTTTGTATCATTTTTTATCCCTTCACAGCTCCTCAAGTTATAGCGCTGTCTGCAGACATAACGGACTCTGCTCTTTATCCATCTTGTAATTTATTTATCATTGAGTATTGGAGTATCATATATTTGTGGTGAAGAAAGGGAAGATGGTATATTCCTATAGTATATACTATTCTATATATATACTATATAGTATATACCTATTCCTAGGTATATACTATAAGTTAGCTTTTCTATGACATTTGAGCAAATATAAGGAGAGTTTGTAAAAGCATGAGGTTTGGGATTTTTTTTTTTTTTTTTTTTTAGAGGGGAATGGCAGTAATCTAGCTTGTTTTTGGCTGAACCACTGGTTACCCCAGTGCATGCCCTGGAAAGGTGTTACTCAAGATGTAAGATCGGTTTGATTACAGTATTGTGGCATAGTGCAAATGAGTATGTAAGAATTTTCAGGCGTGACTCCACACAACCTGTATGTGAGGGAGAGATGTCTGTGACGAATTGCTTCAGATTTTAGTATTTTCTGTAGGAACTATGCACTTCTGCTTGAGTTCATGTGGTTTTGGGGGTTTGTTTTCTTTCAGGCATTTGTGGAGGCTCAGAACAAGCTTACAGTACCCTTCCTCGAGCAGTGTCCTGTCAGAGGACTGTTCAAAGAACGTATGACTGAACTCTACGATTATCCTAAGTACAGTTGCCACTTCAAGAAAGGAAAAAGGTATGTAAGGAATGTCTTTGTACGTGGTGATGAATGTGGAACAAGTCAAAATCAACTACTAGTTAGGAAAACAAAAATTATATTTGTATTTTTTCCTTTATAGTTGGTAATTAGGAAAAGTAAGCCAATGTTATATATATGGTTGCATGATTCAGAGCACTCAGTGCTTGTCTGTCTCCAGTTCCTGGACATATTATCTTGTTGTACTTTTATTGTCTTTATATAGGAAGGACTGTGAGCTTAGAAAAACTCAGACAGCTGTTGTAAAAGTAAAGCTTCGAGGAGTTCCTGTCAGGGTTGATCGCTGTTAGTGCAGTTAAAGGCACCTCATCCTGAAAACAGCACAAGTCTGTCATGAACATGTTGTTCTAAATATTTACTAAAATACTGCTCTTACGTTGGACATACTTTGAGCAGCTTTTACGATTTTTGTTTACTCATAGCCAGTGAAAAGCAATGGCAATTCCCTTGTGACAAACAGTTCCTCTATCTGCAAAGGATGGGGGAAAAATTGTTTGGAGGGATAAAGGTAACTGATTAAAAAAGATCTGTCTTTTAAGAAATAAAGGAATTGTGCCATGTTCCAATACTTGATCTACTTGTATCCCTGTTTTTGTTCTGTGGCTAACTAAGGAGGTGTGCTTGTATGGTTTATGGAAGTTCTGGAAACTGCAGCTGCTACTCAGTTTTGTGTGACCTCTTTCAGAAATGCTAGCAGTCTGCTAGTGGAGAGGAGTAAAAGGATGAAACTGCTGAATAACATAGTAACATCCAAAGATTGTTTTAGTAGTTGAAAGAGATGTAGTGTGAACAGCCAGCTGTTCATAGTCAGGGTAAATGCAGACAGTTGTTTTCAGTATTTTCAATTTGTTTGATCCTTGTTGAGTGAACACCCAGAAATGCCAGGTATATTCTCACTGTCATCCACAGGAAAGAGCAGAAGATATCTCATTGCCTTAAGATTTCCGCACAGACATTGAGGGAGATCTGCTTCTCATTAGTGATCTGTCCCACGCTGTGAGCAGGATGTGAATAATTGTCACTGAGGGAGGGCAAGCCTGTGCTGTGTGTGGGTTTTTTAAAAATGATATTGTGACCAGTGAACCCAGGCTGATGTTGATTTAAGTTGTCACTGATGTATAGAGGTGTGAGGGTTAAGCCCAGAAGCAGTGAAGCTGCTGTAGGACAGTATTGCTTCTGGGGAAATGAGCCTTGCTGAGCAGGTCAGGCGGAGCTTATTAGTTTGTATGTGATGCTCATGCAGATGTAGTTATGCTGTATCTGGTTCTGGAGCAGGCCTGTTCGGTGACTGCTCTGGGTTCTCTGACCCATTCTCCCTGTACAGTGCAAACATGCCTGGGTGTGGTTATCTTTAATGCTGATAAGGCTTGATATTGCGGAACTATACATGGCAGTGATGAATATAGTCTCAACTGGGAATAGAAAGTCTTAATTCAATGCAGCTGACTGTCCTCCAGGAAGTGCATTTATGACAGGAGCTTCATGTGCTTTAATTTATGACACCTTACCTTGATTTTAATAGATGTCTTTTTAGTTTTTCTGACTGTTACTCTGATTCTTGGCATGTGCTGAACTTAAATCACAGTGCCTTAAAAATCATACCAAAACCCCACATACTGTGGTGTTTGAGGAGATCAAGAGGACTCTACCAAGTTAAGTAACACTTACTAAAGGGTAGGGGGAGGAACTGTTCTATTTGAAGAACCACCTAAATTTCCTGTGACACTTAAATTCTTAAATTTAATTACTCCAGTTTTCTGCCCAAGAATAGCTGTTAAAGGACAGTATCTGAAGAGCTGTTCTGTAGAATCTGCAGAATGGAGTGTACCCAGGGAAATGCTGTGCCTGTCGCATTGTTTGACCTTTTCTTCCCAACTTATTGCCCAGCATTGCAGAGGTGCAATTGGCTAGAAAATGCATGGTCAAATGGAAAATTGCATCTTTTACTTATGTTCCTTTAAATCTCTTGATTTTTTAAATTTTTTTAATTATTATTTTGTAACTGTTGCAGTTGAACCAGAACACTCTCAGTAAGCATTATTGTTAGTATTTGAACATATTACTAGTTCGTATTGTTAGCCAGGCCTTTGTGAATATAGTTCCTCCTTCTTGGTTTACCAGGTTCCTGTGCTTGTATCCAAGTACTGGAGAGTTGTAGAGAGTGTGTGAATTTGTTTAGGTTTGAACGTTAATGCTTAAATTCCCCTGTTCCCCCAGGTCAAGCTGCTATTTGATTTATAAAGTCACAGGTTTGTGTAGTAAAGTTCAAAAGTCCTATGAAGGAAGAAAAGTGTAGTATCTATAAATTGCATAAATAGTTATTGATTTATTTGCACTCTGTAGTCTTATGATGTGAAGAGTATTTCTTACTAATGAGAATTCTGTAATTCTCTTCTTCTCTAAACCTTTTCGAAACACACACAGTTTTAGCAACATTAGGAAACACTTGTAACATCTGTCTACCTCCTGATACCGATTGAAAGCAGCAATATGAATGACTAAGCTTAAAACTTAGGTAATGGGAACCTTTACCAATGTTTGTAACAGAGAAACACTGTGGCTGCCAGAGCTGTTTAACATAGACAGTTATTTAACCTTTATAGTATGCTTAGCTTTGTTTGAAATGCACTGTGGCAAATACCAAATGCAGCTTTTATTTTTAAAAGATGTTTTAGATGCATCCTACAGGCTCATCTCTACAATCTATATCACATTGGGATGAGAGTCCTCATTTTAAGAGGCCTAGAAACTGGTGTTTGGGCTTCTTCTGCACTAGGTGGGAGAGAAAGCCACCTACAGAGGATAGTTAAATTCCCGATGACCACAAAGGAAGCTATAATTCTTACTGTACTGTGAAGCTTGTGTTTCCCTTATATATTTATTTCTTTTATTCAATTCATTACAATCTCGTACGTGTTTTTCTTGCTTGTCTAACTGAAAATCTGTGTTCTTCCTACTTACTGTTCCCTTTTCTGTTCTTTTAGGTATTTTCATTTCTACAATACAGGACTGCAGAACCAGCGAGTTTTATATGTACAAGACTCCTTGGATGCTGATGCCAAAGTATTTCTTGATCCAAATAAGCTTTCTGATGATGGCACTGTGGCTTTACGAGGTTAGTGAGACAGCAGTTCCTGCTGAATAAATCTCAGTCTTCAGGAGAAGCTGGAAATGGTTTCCAGCTTTTCACCTGTAGAAGTATGGCTTGTTTTAATCAAAGCAGTCACAATAGCCATATGTGTGTTTGTATAGTGTTTCAGAAGAGCACTGCTAAATCTATATTGTATTCACAATTAACTTGGTTTAATTTCTCAGTCTTTTTTTTTTTCACAACTCTGTAAGAGGTTTCCACTGAAATATGAACAGATCTTTAGGCTGTCCGTAGCAAGTAAAAAAATTTATGTATTTATATTTAATTATCTTAAAATTGTATTTTGAATCTTTAACATAAGCCAACAAGTAAGAGACTGTGAATGAATGTAGCATTAACTTTTAGGAGAATGACAGAATTACTTGAGTTCTTGAGGTCTTTTACTTGTGTTAGCTGTCCATTTTCCTGCTCCCTTTTGGCTTATTTTAGAAGCAAACTCTTGGACGTAGAAGTCCTTTAAGTCTATTCAGTGCCAGTTAATAAAAACAAAGGAAAATTAGTGAATGCTGCTTTAAGTGTGACCTAGTTGAAAAGAATCAATATGGCTTTTTTCGATGAGAAGTCCTGCCTTACACTGTGGATGTAATGAATTTGGTTCATATAACCTTTCTGTTTTTCTACAAAGCTTATGACGAAATCTCTTTCTAAATGCACTTAGAGAAAGAACAGCTATGGAACAAGAGAGGGAACATCTGTTGTTGATAAATAATTTATTGAAAGGCAAGGACAAGAATAACTGATTGGCACTCAAACTGGAAATCACCAGCAGAGTTCTGCTGGGGACTGTGCAGGAGGGACTTGCACTGTTCAGTGTGTTCATTCATATTAGAAAAAGGAGTGAGCAGTGGGGTGGTAGTTTGGTGACAATACAAAGTCATTCCAGGTAAAGGCTGAAGAATAACTGTGATAGAGCTGCAGGAAGATAACAGGGAGTGAGCGATAAATTAACAGGTAAAAGTCTCTGTGCAGATAAATAAGTGATGCACGGGGGACAAACAATCCTAACCTCATTTGCAGAGGGGTGGCTGGAATGGACTCTGAGCTGACCTTGACCACTTGGGAACAATTCTTAAGCTGTAATAATAGATTGTTCCATGAAAATGTTGGCCTAGTTCTCAGTAGCAGCCAAACAAGCACATCAAGTGTCATAAATGATTAAGAAAGAAATAGAGAACAAACTAGAAGACGTCATTACATTAGCAACTCAGGGATTTATGCACTGGCATTTAATTCTAAATATAGTCCAGTCCCTTCAGCTCAAAAGGGGCTCTGAAATACAGTTCAGAGAAGGGCTGTAGGAACAATCAAAAGTACAGAGCCAAGGTCAGGAACAATTGAGTGTGCCCATACCAATCAGTCCGGAAAAGGACAGTTTAGCAGGGATATAATGGAGGTCTGAAGAATCATTTGTGGCATGCAGTAACATGAAGAGAGTGAATAGGTAGGTTATTAATGGGTTTTTTTCTATTACAAGAATGAGGGGATATCAAATGAAGGCAGTGGTAGCTGATCCCAGAGCAGACAAAAGAAGGTGGTGGTTCCTAAGCTAAAAATGATCAGAGTTTATAAGAATATTTGTGGGAAATTCTACATGTGCTTGCATTGTTCTTACTCTGGTAGGCATTTCCTTGTTGTTTTTCCTGAGGACAGCTAGGTGCAATCTTGTTCTGAATCGGAATGGCCACTTTTATGTTCTTGTGGGGGAAGAACATATTAGGGTGGCATAGTGGTGTCTCTCAAAGCTATGATTTCTATGACATGCAACTATTTTGTTTTTTTCAGTAGTTACTTTCTAGTCTGTACAGGCCTACAATAATTCAATCTCTTCATTTGAGTGGATTTGCAAGAATGAATTTCATAGAATCATAGAATAACCAGGTTGGAAGAGACTCACCGGATCATTGAGTCCAACCATTCCTATCAAACACTAAACCATGCCCCTTAGCACCTCGTCCACCCGTGCCTTAAACACCTCCAGGGAAGGTGAATCAACCACCTCCCTGGGCAGCCTGTTCCAGTGTCCGATGACCCTTTCTGTGAAGAATTTTTTCCTAATGTCCAGCCTATTAATTCCGCTTTAAGTTCTCTACCTGTGTGCGTTTTCAGGCTCCGCCTCTTCACCCCAAACTCAGGGAAGCAGAATTATTGCACAAATCATAGTTCAGATGTTGCGCTTAAGTGGTGTTACTGAACATACATACTTGAGTATGCATGCCTAAACTCAGATCTGTGAACCACTTGAGAAGTCCACAGACTGGAAAAGTGCTGCAAATCCCAGATGACAGCAGGTGTAGTGGCACTGCGTCTTGGAAAATAAACCCTCTTTGGTGTTTGATGAACGCAAGTCTTACATTGACTTCCCATTTTCACCTCTTTCATTGGAATTTGGTAATGTGTAGTAAATAATAAAAAGCTGTGTGGCAAAATAACACTTTTTTGAAAATACCGATTCCTTGAGCTGGTTCTTACTTGATTTTGTTTGGTTCTAATTTCCTAGGTTACGCATTCAGTGAAGATGGTGAATACTTTGCATATGGCCTGAGTTCTAGTGGCTCAGATTGGGTTACTATTAAGTTTATGAAAGTGGAAGGTCCTGAGGAACTTCCAGATACACTGGAGAGAGTTAAATTCAGTTGCATGGCTTGGACCCATGATGGGAAAGGCATGTTCTATAACTGCTATCCAAAACAAGAAGGAAAAAGTGATGGTAAGTATGGCTGTATTAATTGCATGCATTTGGAAGCAAAATGGCCTTTGCGGTAAATTTGTGCAGGAAATAACTAGCTCTACTAGTTGATAAAATTAGATATCGGATGATGTCTTGTATGACCAAAGCCTATACTCAGTTAATGTGTGTATGCTCTTGTCTACACGTCCCTGTCTTTCTCCTTAAAGTTTGTTGCTCCTTTTCTTTTTCTCTGCAATGAGGGTGTTATTGGCTGGAATTTGATGTCTGGAGACAGCTTACTTAGGTCTTTACCCCTTATGTATTTGTTTGGGCATAGATGAACAGGCTTGAGAGGTTGACCTGATGGATAGCAATCTGGAGCATAAGTTTTTTGTTATTCAACCAGATTAGTTCATCTGTGTTTCATAGCACAGCAACACAAAACATTTGTGCTAGCAAAACTCAAGTAGCTGCACCCAAAGGGGAATAAATTGCTGAGGGCATCAATAGGGAAGGACTTTAGCAGCTCTTATTATGAGCACTGCTACTGGAAAGCTTCTTTTGGAGCTATGCTCTTTGTTAAACCTTGGAAAGAGCCTGAACTTTGCCCCTGTATTTGCTTTTGCAGCCTCTCTTTTTGCCAAACTCACGAATTAGATATCCACCTTGTGTTTTTTAACTTTTAAACATGCTTGTAGTTCAGACACTGAAGTTGCAAGAAAAATGATAATAAAAAATCAACTAGCACTACATGCAGTGCTTTAAAATACTTCATTTTTTATTTTAAGCAAATGGAAGTATGTCTGTATATAGGCATATTAATTAGCAATAAGTCTCCCCTTAGTTGCTCAGAGTGAACTGGAAGCAAAAACATCATTGGGGGTGGCAGGGATTGTTGTAATTTTTCTTAGCCTGCCTACAGCTTCTAGAAAGCAAAGCTTGAAATGATATATCTTCAGATTTGGAGGATGTATTATCACCAATAAAAGCAAAGGGTAACTGAGCAGGTTTGCAGTGTGGTTTGAAGTTTTGTTTTGGTTTTGAGCATGGTGGTTGTTTCCAGGGAAATGATTGTAGACTCGAAGCATTCATAGTTCTCTCTGCTGAATCACAGAAAGATTCAGGTTGGAAAACACCTTTAAGATCATCAAGTCTAACTGTTAACCTAGTACTGCCAAGTTCACTGCTAAACTGTATTCCTAAGCACTACATCTACAGATTTTTTAAATAACTCCAGGGATGGTGACTCAAGCACCTCCCTAGGCAGCCTGTTCGAATCCTTGACAGACCTTTCTGTGAAGACATTTTTCTAGATATCCGGTCTAAACCTCCTATAGTGCAATTTGCCATTTCCTCTCATCCTGTCGCTTGTTACTTGGAAGAGGAGACCAACACCCACCTTGCTACAACCTCCTTTCAGGTAGTTGTAGAGAGCGATTAGGTCTCACCTGAGCCTCCTCTTCTCTAGACTGAACAGACCCAGTTCACTCAGCTGCTCCTCATAAGACTTGTGCCTCAGGCCCTTCACCAGCTTTGTTGCCCTTCTCTGTACATGCTCTAGCAGCTCAGTGTCCTTCTTCTAGGGAAGGGCCCAAAACTGAACACAGTATTTGAGGTGCGGCCTCACCAATGCATGGTACAGTGGAAGGATGACTTCTTTGGTCTTGATGGCCACATCATTTCTAATACAGGCCAGGATGCCATTGGCTTTCTTTGCCACCTGGGCACGCTACTGTCCTGTATTCAACCAGCTGTTGACCAACACACCCAGATTCTTTTCCACTGGGCAGTTTTCTAGCTGCTCTTCCCCAAGCCTGTAGTGTTGCATGGGGTTATTGTGGCCCAAGTGCAGGACCTCACACAGCCTCATTAAACATCATACAGTTGGTCTCAGCCCATTGATCCAGCTTGTGCAGATGCCTTTCTAGAGCCTTCCTTTGCTCAAGCAGATAACACTCCTCAACTTGGTGTCGTCTGCAAACTTACTGAAAGTGCACTGGATCCCCTCATCCACATAATTGATAAAGGTGCTAAACAGAAGAAGCCTTAACACTTAACTGTGAGGTATACCACTTGTGACTGACCTCCAGCTGGGTTTAACTCTGTTCACCACAACCCTCTCAGCATAGCCATCCAGCCAGATTGTGCCCATTCAAGCCAGAAGCATTCCATTTCACCACGAGATCCCTGTTGTAAACAGCATAAAGGCTTCACAAAAGTCAAGGTAGGCAATGTCCACAGCCTTTCCCTTGTCTACTAAGCAGGTCACCTTGTCATAGAAAGAGATCAGGCTAGTCAGGCAGGACCTGCCTTTTCCAAACCCATGCCAACTGGTCCTGATCACCTGCTTGTCCTGCACGTGCAGCGTGATGGTACTCAAGATTATGTGCTCCATAAGCTACCCCAGTTACTTTTTCTTGTCTATTCAGAGAGATACAGAAGTTTCTAAGGGTTTTATCTGGCTGTTGTTGGATTTCTTTGAGAGCTAATTGATTTAAATATCTGCATTTCACTAGGCACCGAGACTTCCACTAATCTGCACCAAAAGCTGCATTATCATGTATTAGGAACTAACCAGTCAGAAGATATCCTATGTGCTGAATTTCCTGATGAACCAAAATGGATGGGTGGAGCTGAGGTATGGTGAACACCCTGAAGCTTCTAATTTTGTTCAGTTTTTCAGATTCTAGCAACTTGTAATAGTTATAAAGCAGAAAACATTTTGTTAGTGTTACAGGGTTGACCATTGAACTAAGTATCATTGACTTAAGAATTGCTGAAAATAAGACTGGTCTGCTTTAAATCAGTCCTCAATCCTGTAATGACACAATCACATACCCTCTTTCTTCATTGAGGACGTTCTGCCTGTTGTGAATTCCAGGACAGACAAGGATCATTGATGGACAATGTGTCACTCTTCTTGTTTGTTCTTAGTGTCGAGTCCCAGCCTTCACTTCATACACAGAAAGCTTATTCCAGTAATCGGCACGTCTGAGTATTCCCTGACACTTTTTAAAAAAAATATTTATTTTTCTGTTATCTTTCCTGAAAATGAAATACATCTGTTCTACTTACTTGAAGAATGCAGGCATGCAAGGTAAAATCTGGTAATACTGTGTGCATGGCTGGAGACTTTTACGTTTCCATACAACAGGTTTTATCAGCACAAATATTGTGTGGAATGTGTTATTGGAGATGGAATAAGTAACTGCTGGAATTGATTTCTTAAGCTTATTTTGTTGAACTACTAATATGTTGTGCAAAGTCCCCTTGAACCATGATGGTAGGTAACCGTGCTCTGATCTTCCTTACATTAACCATTCAAAAAAGCTCAGGTTTTGTAGTTACTGTGTGTTTTATTGTTCATATAAGTTTTAACAGTGCTTGACAGCGTTAGCTGTTTTAAGTGCCGTTGGAATGTAGTGGTGGTCATTCTGTTTATCAAGGAATTGACCTTTTTCCAGTGGATAAAGCCTGTTGTAATTCTCTCTGTTCTCCTAGCTGCATATTCAATTGTTATATTTTGTTTCTATACAGGGTCTGTTTTGGTGTGACACTCTTTATAAAATGAAATGTTTTTACCGTGATTTGGGGTATTCAGTTACTAGAATTCCTTTTTGCTGAGAGTTTCTCTTTTTTAAAAATGTGATCATCAGTCTGTGTTCACTCTTCAACATATCAACCCATGAACATGTTGGAGGTTTCTTTTCTGTACCCTGCCAGGAAAGAAAGGTTCTTTCAAAAGACTTGAACAGAGGGATTCAAAATATGACAGTGAGTGAGAATGCGAAAGGCTCCCCAGGAAAGTTACCACACTGAGCTTTCTATATACAGATCAGACTTATCTGTAGGTTCTGTTGTGTTTATTTGGTAATAAAATGGAATTTGGAAATAATTATCCTTATTTTTCCCTAGTTCTATAAATAAACGGGCTTTCTTTTGGTGACAGATATCTTGTACTGATGTATCCACTGATTCACATGAATGATGCATATTATTATTATTATTGCTGTGCAGTGTCGTGAGGTAAACTACACATGTTGTTGTGAAGGCAAATTAATTTTCTGTGGAGGAGTGCTGTTGCAGTCTGATTCATTAGACCATACAGCTTTTTAGGGTAGTGAAATTTGGCAGTCTCAGATGGTATTAAATGCAGTGGAAATGATACCATATGTATTAGACATGGAGGTAGACATGTCTTACAGGTAGCAGAACCTTCTTTGAGGTCATAGCACACGAACAGAGCCTTTTCTTATCTAAGTTGAAGAAGTGGGGAAGGAACATTTTGAGATAAGAAACAGAGCCGAATATGAGGAGGACCGGTGGCAGAGAATTTGTACTATAGCACAGTTAGTAGCAAAGAGTTTGCCTGGCCAGGGTGCAGAGAAGCAGCCATCTCCTGGCTCTTCTATTGTGAAAGAAAAGCTTGAGGCAGCCTTATATGTAAAAGAAGTATCTTTTTGCCTGATATAAAACGTCTCAGGTAATATATAGCCCTTGTATGAAATGACCAAAAGGTCTTTGAGGTAGGAAGAGGGAACCGACACCAATAGCTCTTGCTGTAGAACAGGAAAATAATAGAATTTGGTGCAGCTACCAGTTTTGAAACCACTGGAATTGAAACAGTATTGGGTGAGTGGCGATGATAGTGAGCAGAGATCAACCTCGCTACTGTAGGTTCTTGTCTAATAAATCTGTGTGGCTGCCTTATGATGTTTTTCCTGACTTCTAGCAGGTATAAACTTCCAGAGATGTTGGTATTTTCTTAAGAACAGCTATTTTAAGGAGGAGTGATAAAGCAGTGATCGAACTTGCAGAGAGAAAATCAGAACAGCGAAAGCCCAACTAGAAATTGAATTGGCCAATTCTGTGAAAGGCAATTTTTTTTTTCTACAAGTATATTAGCAATAAAAGGATGGACAAGGAGAATATCTGTCCTTTACTGGATGCAGAGGGAACAATAATGACAAAGAATGAGGGTAGAGCTGAAGTGCTTGATGCCTTCTTTGCCTTAGTTGTTAATACTAAGGCCAGCTGTTCTCCAAGTACCCTGTCCCCCTGAGCCAGAAGACGAGGATGGGAAGCACAGCAAAGTTCCAATGATCCAAAAGGAAATGGTTAGAGATCTACTCAGCCAGCTGGGTATTCACAAGTCTATCGGGCCAGATGGGATCCACTCAGGGGTTTCGAGGAAACTGGCAGAGGTGCTCACCAAACTCCTTTCCATCGTCTACCAGCAGTTCTGGCTGACTGGGGAAGTTCTGGTGCACTGGTGGTTGTCAAATCACAGAATCACTAGGTTGGAAAAGACCCACAGGATCATCGAGTCCAACCATTCCCATCAACCACTAAACCATGTCCCATGTAAATGCTACGCCTGTTTACAAGGAGGGTCAGAGGGAGTATCCAGGGAACTACAGGCCTGTCAGTCTGACCTCGGTGCTGAGGAAGGTCATGGAGCAGGTCATCTTGAGTGCCTTCACACAGCACATGCAAGACAATTGAGTGATCAGGCCTAGTCAACAGGGGTTTATGAAAGGCAGCTCCTGCCAAACTAACCAGATCTCCTTCTGTGACAAGGTCACCCACTTAATGGATGAGGGAAAGGCTGTGGATGTACTGTATCTGGACTTTAGTAAAGTCTTTGATGCTGTTTCTCACAGAACTCTGCTTGAGAAACTGGCTGCCACTGGCCTGGACAGGTTCACCCTCTGATGGGTTAAAAACTGTCTGGATGGCTGGACCCATAGAGTGATGATAGTAAATGGAGTTAAATCCAGCTGGAGGCTGGACACAAGTGGTGTTCCCCAGCGCTCAGTTTTGGGTCCAGTTTTATTCAATCGCTTTACCATCTGGATGAAGAGATTGTACTCTGAGTAAGTGTGCAGTTGACACTAAGCTGGGGGGAAGTGTTGATCTTGAGGGTAGGGAAGCTCTCCCTGAATATTGTGTTCAATTCTGAGCCCCTCACTACAAGGAGGACATCGAGGCACTGGAGCAAGTCCAGAGAAGGGCAACGAAGCTGGTGAAGGGGTTGGAGACCAAGCCTTATGAGAGGCAGCTGACAGAACTGGGGTTGCTTAGCTTAGAGAAAAGGAGGCTGAGGGGAGACCTTGTCACTGTCTACAACTGCCTGAAAGGAGGTTGTAGCGAGGTGGGTGTTGGTCTCTTCTCCCAAGTAATAAATGATAGAACGAGAGGAAATGGCCTCAAATTGTACTAGGGGAGGTTCAGATTAGGTATCAGGAAAAATTTCTTTACTGAAAGAGTTATCAGGCATTTGAATGTACTGCCCAGGGAAGTGGTTGAGTCGCCATTCCTGAAGGTATTTAAAAGACTATACAAGATGCTCAGGGGTATGGTTTAATAGTGGACAGCTACAGTTGGACTCAATGATCTCAAGGGTCTTTTGCAACCAAGCAATTCTGTGATTCTGAGAGCTTGGTAAATAATCATGAGCTTATCTAAGTGAAAGTACTTTAAAACAGCCGACATTCTGGAGTTGGGCTGTGAGCCCCAGCTGTGAAATGAGGCTCTGTTATCCTGACACTAATGAAAAATGGGTTTTAATGGTCAGGAAAAAAAAATACTCTGCAATTAAAGAAACCAAGCCAAAACAATGCAGTTGCAAAATGTGGTTTCATCCTTGTGCAGTAGGTCTTTTTAGGCCATTCAGACAAATTTTCTGGTCAATTTTTTTAAAGTATGTTTTTGAGAAAGTGGAAGACCACAAAGTAATGGGTTAAAAATTAAAATATCTTTTGTATAAATCAAATTATGTGGCTTACTGGCACTGTCCTGAATATTCTTACTTAGCATTAATGCAGTGCTACAGATTGTTGAGCTGTGCAAAGATATATTTTACATTATATGAAATCCTGCTTTCATGCATTCCTGTCAGACTAATAAAGAAATGTAAGAAAGCTTTGATTTTACAGGGCCTTGCTGTAAAAAGAACATAAGTGAACATTTTGGGGTCTCTTATGTTTTACAAAAGCTGCAGTGAAGAGAGTTGGATTATGGTGGTGGGGTGTAGTCTCAACTAGCAAATATCTATGTATAGTGGGGGCAGAATTTGTACTTCCATACTGGGGTTTAGAGCAGAGTTTGGAGGCCTTGCAACCATTGGGTCGAGAGAGCAAAATCCATTACTTGCAAGTGAAAAGCACCTGACAAGGTGATCCTTCAGAGACTGCAAAAGTGATAATGCTGGCATGATACTTTAAAAAATGAATGATCTTGGGGTGCGCTGTAGGAAGTTGATGTAGAGAAGAAACCAGGTCACTGATTAGGACAGAACAGTTGTGTAAAGTTTTTTCAGCTTCATACAAGATAATGTGTAGGAATGTAGCTTCAGGCTTTTTCCTCATTACCCGTTCAGCACCAGTCCTAAGTATGCTTGAGTTACACAAAATCTGTGGTGCTGAAAATGATGTTGGCGTAGAAATATAGATGCATTTCGAGCTCATCACTTGAATGGATTGCTTGTGAGGAAAAAAAATCTGTTTACTGTTAGTCAGAGTTTTATATTTACAGATGGGTAAGTTTTGAAAAAGAGGCTCTTACACTTTTTCTAGACTAAGGAGCAGATTTATGTATTTCTGGGATGGTGGGGAAGCTGCTCAGAGCAGGGATGGAGGGTTTTTTTAATAACATCCCAGTAGAGGGCAGTCTGGGATGAAGATTTTTAAAACCTTGGCATGTCACAGCTTCTCTTGGAAAAAAGGAGCTTCCCATGCTTCTCTGTTGAAGTGGCGAGTTCTTGCTTCCTCTGCAGACTCATATAGCATATTTCTCTTTCACAGCCAGACTGTTATTCTCAAAGTTAAACAATAAGTTATATAAGAGACTTTCACAGTTTGGTAGTGTTAAAAGTCCCTATGGTACTGGCAGGAAAGTAAACAGGAGAGAAAGGAGGGGCTGAGGGGAACCCTCCCATCGCAGTCCTGCCAGCAGTAAAACAAGTACAGTTTTTCATGTTGTTGTCTAGGAAATTATGTGCACAGTCCCTGAATTGACAATAATTTTTTTTAATCTTTCAAGCTGTCAGTTAACATCAGTGGTTTGCAGCCAGGGAGGTGATTTTGCAAATGAAATTCAGCACAAAGGAGTAAGCTGTTCCAGATACATGCTGGCTATGGTGTGTTTTCACTGCAGGAACTTGGAACAGCAGCATGCATAGGGGAAGAGTGAGCATCATAAACAGGAAAGGCTCAAAACACTGTCAGTTTGCTCCAGTGAGATTCACTGCTGGACTGAACAGCACTGTGGTAATTTTTCTGAATCCTTAACACCGTCTTTGTTAAGGCTGAATCTCGAATAGACACCTTCTATGAAATATATATATATATATATATATGTTTTTGGTTTTGTTTTTTTTCCAGCCCTGGCAACAGGTCTGGAGAATTTTGCCATTAGGAAGCAGGCAGGCAATCTTTCTGGCTGCACATGGGGCTTTGGTAGCTCTTTTACATAGCCAAATTCCTGAGGCTTTGGTGCTTTCATAGAAACATAGAATCATAGAATAACCAGGTTGGAAGAGACAAACACTAAACCATGCCCCTTAGCACCTCGTCCACCCGTGCCTTAAACACCTCCAGGGAAGGTGAATCAAACACCTCCCGGGAAGGTGAATCAACCACCCCCCTGGGTAGCCTGTTCCAGTGCCCAGTGACCCTTTCTGTGAAAAATTTTTCCTCATGTCCAGCCTAAATCTCCCCTGGTGGAGCTTGAGGCCATTCCCTCTTGTCCTGTCCCCTGTCACTTGGGAGAAGAGGCCATCACCCTCCTCTCTACAACCTCCTTTCAGGTAGTTATAGAGAGCAATGAGGCCTCCCCTCAGCCTCCTCTTCTCCAGGCTAAACAACCCCAGCTCTCTCAGCCGCTCCTCATAAGGCTTGTTCTCCAGCCGCTTCACCAGCTTGGTTGCTCTTCTCTGGACTCTGGACTTTCATTGCACTCAAAAGCAAGCTGAAAGCCACAGGAAAGATTGTGATGTCTGTCTGTAACCTCAGAAGGCCACTGATTTTGCTCTGTGCTAGAGTTAAGAAAGAGAAAGCATGTAAAATATGCATGTACATATTGCTGTGTTCATCTTTTGAACAAGGCTATCTCCTGTACTGTTAAAATTGAAACAGTCATAAGCACAATGATGTAGTGTCAAATTCACATTTCTCTGGCCTTCATAGGTCTACTTCAACCCCAGGCTCAGAATAATATGGTCAGAATAGAAATCTTCTTTATTCTAGCAAGGTGTATCTGAAATCAGAAAATAAAAGCTTGGCTGGCATAAGGAAATTGAGTTAATGCCCTAAGCAATTTTTCTATCTTGGGGAATGGTCAGAGAGAGAGCACATTGGAAAGTTGTTTACATATAATCACTCTGTGTCCTGCATAAAGCATGTCAGGCCTGCTTCTTAGAATGTAGCAAGTGGTTTCTTTTGGACATGATTCTGAAATTATGTATTCCTGTGATAAGCAATCATTAGGTCTTTGAAATCTAGTTGATTAAACCAGTATGATGCAAGTAGAGAACAAAACAAACAATTTGCAGCATTATAGGAGCTTAGGTGGTCCCAAGAAGTCGCTTACTTCTTGTCCCAGTCCTCATCTTCTCAAAAGTCTGCTAGAACTTAAAATGCGATAGGAGCTACATGTAAGCTTCAGTGACCTTCTGGCATCGGTGCAAAGATACTGTCAGAACATAGTTTTGTGTTCCTTTCATTACAAACACATCACAGACCCTTCTCCCCCCACCTCACCAACCAGCCTTTCCAGGTCATTTTACACTATGAAAAACTGTTTCTTGTTCTAGGAGAGGAAACAGCTTAACTTTTTCTGGTAGTGAGTTAATAAAAGCAGAATTTGAAAGGCTGGAAGATTACAGTGGGGGTTCTTGACTTTGTCATCGTGCAAACAGAACTTAATGGCACTAGAGCATGCATATGGCTATGATGTTAGAGCATTTGATTGAGGCTGTTCAGACAGCGTAATCACTCTCATGTTTTAGTGACCAAATATTTTGACAAATTCTACAGGAATTTTTGCTTTTTTCCTCTGTGGAAGAATTGCAGTTTGTGGATTTTATGTTCAGTATTTTGTTTTACTCAACTGATACAAAGCTGTAAAATACTGATACGTAAAGCAAGGCAGGTAATTTCTGCATCAATCTGAAATGTCTCTTTCATGTAGATTCTTCTTGGTCAAATCATATTCGTGTTCAGTGGTGTAATGCAAAAATCTTTGTCTGGCATGTACCTAAAGTTTAGCTCTGTTTTATTGTGGTGGCTGGGTGCATTCCTAGATGACTACAAAAAAAAAATAAAATTCCAGTTAATCACTGTGGATGGTTTAAACTGTTGTATCCATAGTGTATAGTGAAAAGTGTAGGAATTTTAAAATGTGGCCTATTGGTGCTATGAGCTTTTAATTCCTACTTAATTAATGCCATGCATTGCATGGTGGCATCTTTATTGCTGCCCATTCTGCCTTCTCTGGATGGTTTGATATTCCCATACCTGGGTACATGAACTCCAGTTACCAATTTGTCCTGTTGACTTGATTTGAAAGCTTTGATTCTGTCTGTGATTTTGTAAGCTTTGATTATTTTTTTAATGTGTTTCATTTGCTCAGTTTCATTGGAAATGCATTAGATAGCAATGGCAGCTGCCATCTTCCATAAGCAAAGGAAGCTAGTGTATGAAGAACAGTAATTTATAAAATAATTGCAGACCAGGTTGTAGATTATAAGTGTGTTGATATCTGCAGGTAAAGAAGTCAGTTTAGCTTTTCCTGTGCACAGGTATATTATAACAGAGTTTTATTTAGTTTTTTAATATCTTGTTATGAGGAAACAAATTATTATTAAAACAGTGATTAGTTTTTTTCACTTTGATAATAAAAAGGGCAAAGTTGATAAGACTTTCAATTGCTTAGCTTGAAAAGGAGTGATGTGTATTTATAGCTGCCTTAATAGAGAACTGTGCACTCACAGAGCCTGTATTTGTGAACTAAAAATAGAGAGCGCCTCCTTACCCTGAATCTTGCCACGGTTACTACCCAGGTAGCATTCAAAGAGTTAGCATTAATGTTCACGGGGGTTGCCGTCATGCACTTTGCTTGGAAGAAAAGCGCTTTAATGTTGTCTCTCCTATTGATGTTTTAGCTGAAGAGTAGTACATAAAGTCAGGAAGACAGAAAACCTGACAGCCTTCTGTTCATTCTTCCTTTTCTTCCTTTTTTAAATTTTTTTTAATTATGTATGAATTTTTAGTCTGAAATATGCTGCTAGTAGACAAAATATTTAACTTAACGTTTACTGTGGATCCTTATAGATGGTCACTCCTATTTTAAGTGCAGAACATATAACTGTTTGGGGCTCCTTATGTGGCTTATACAATTAATTAACTCCATTTTATAATAAAAATAGAAAAATAAATGGTTGAAAAACTCCTTTTACTCATTAGGCTTTAAGTTTTCTTCTTTTGATATCTATTGATTATTGGAGTTACCAGTAAACCACTTCATTTCCTAATGTTTTTCTAAGCAGTGGTTACTTTTCATGAAAATGGAGTGAATGTATAACACTGAAAAAAATTGCTGGTAAAACCAAAAAAATATTCCACTAACTTCTCTATAAAGATTTTACTTCTGAGTGTTTGATCCTTGAAAGACTGAAGAGAATAGTACTTGTGAGCACAGCTATCATAACAATACTTCTGTTTGTTTGTATGCTGTCGAGATGGGCACAGCAAATATTCCAGAAATAATAGATCTAAAATTCAAAATTGTTAGGTGGCTGTATGGCAGCAGTGAAACTACAAACCATGCACCAGCATCAGCACTTTAGTAAACAAAGGATTATTTCAGTGCTGCATTAGGGATTAGTGCTGGGTTATACCAATAAAATCATTGTTGTGCTGAGTGTTTCTAAAAGCTCCAGTTGAAAGGCTACAGAATTTCTGCTTATTTTTGACACAACCTAAATATAATTTTAAGATATTCAGTTACTTTATAATCTCCTTACCTTTACCAGTAGGTGGTGTTTGAAACAGCAGAAATTATTTTAGTGAGAAATATGCACTGACTAGTGTTCTAGATCTCTCTCAGAAATTCTTGAGATGTTTCCTTTTCAGCTTGGTTGTCAGAAACCAGGAGAACTTACTTCTGATCCACCCTGTCACTTCTGACTTTACAGCTATCTCCCTTATGCTGAACCATGAGTGCATTCTAAGATTTGAGTGAAATGCTGATAGGAAATTTCACTTCCTAAGTTTGTGGGCCAAGAGCAAGGATTGCAGTTCAGCTTATGAAGATGATGCAGCAGCATAAGAATAACCCAAATGACAGTTGGGAAATCCTGTTTCCTTTTGCCATTCTGAAACCCAGACTCTTCTTTGTTCATGATATAGAAGAGTCAGTGGCATTCAGGCTGTGATTACACATTCATCAGTACTGTCATCTGAGCTGCCCTAAGCAATCTCTGCCCCTGTTCTTGTTTCCAGCTGCTGGTGCAGTGTGTTAGCTCAGCCTTTGTGTTAACTGCACAGTGAACTGAGATACTAACCTATCAGAGGAACTTTTTCTTTTTTTCTTATTGTGTGTTTTTCTTATTCCTCTTCTTCCCTCCTGGATTCTTTTGTTTTGTTTTACTCTGGATTTCTCTCTCTCTCTTTTTTTTTTTTTTTTATTTTTCGAACTTGCTATTTTTTTAAGCTGGATCAGCTGCCTGGTCTGGTTTATCACACAAATGGTAAATGCTTGTGTTGGCCTGACAGGGGGAATGAACTTGCATGGGTACAAGCCATAATAGCAATAGAAAGAGCTAGAGTTAGAAACAGCATAAGCTGGTACTTCTGCCAATATTTTCTCATCAAACCGTAACTTTGTAATGTAGATGTCTAAATCTGCAGTATAATAATAAACATTTTATCATACTGTAGTAAACAGTGTCTTGTCCTATTCCTGTCAAATTCCTTTGGGTTATAGAACTCTCTGATACAAGAACAGCTTTAGTGATAGAGACAGACCTAATTGGCATCCTACCACCAGTATGCTTTGGGAATTCCTGCTTCAGATTAAACATAAATTGCTATCAACTCTTCACTAGTCCAGCTGGGAACATGGAAGGGTGAATTCATTAGATGTACTCAGATTTGCTGTCATCAGAGGTTCTGAATTGCCCTTGCAACAACATCAGAAATTCGCAAACAAGTTTTCTTTGTTGGGTAAAGTGAGCACTCCTCTGTTAACTACTAACTCACAGCATCAAAGAATAAATTTATGTGGGTTCTGACTATGACTGCAAGAATTTCATGTCATATTCTGGAGTTTAACTGAAATTTATATTTGTATATACCACTTGCAATTATTTAACGTGTCCTCTGAATTAGTGAGGAAGAGAATGAAACTTGGTGATTTTAGAAGTGTGAACAGTTGTTTAAGCAACATATTGCAGTCATTGGTTTAATTAAAACTGACACTTGCAGTTAACATTCATCTAAAAACACTGAAGATTTTTCTTTCGACAAAGATCACCTGATCTTGGTTTCCATATCTGAATATACTTCCATCTTAGAAGGAGGAAGCAAAACGTCTCAATTTTGCAGGCTGCCCTGTTAAAGCTGTCTTAGCTGTTTCATATAATGGTGTGGGAGTTTTTTTAGTCCAGTAGATATCTTATGTGTTCTTTTCTGTTTGCCTTGTGAGCTTTCAGCTATATGGGTTTGGTTGGGTTTTTTTTAAGTAGTATAATTCATTGTTGACAAAATATCTGTAAAAAATACAGCTTGGAAACCCTAATTTGGTTGAGATTTTTTTTTTTGTTTTGAGGGGTCTTTGTTGAGGGGTTTTTTTTGTTAGTTTTCATATGCTGAGATTTAGCTCTGTGTTCTACTAAGTTCCCTTCTTGTGTCTTCAAAACTGATCTGAATAGAAGTATAGTTAGGAAATAATTCTTCTGAAATTTATTTTGCGTAACTACTTCTACAGACATCTTACACAACTACTGTAGGAATAGTAACCAAAGTAAATCTAAGAATTAATTATAATATATGAATAACATTTTTCTGAAGATGTGTCTAGGGCAAAAGGGAAAGTTTCCAGAACTCAGACTCGTATTTTGTGACTAGAGGTTTAAATTTCCATTAGATTCTGTCATGTAAGAATGTGAACAGGAAATAGCCTTCTGTATAAGCTATTAATAAAACATCTAAATCTGGTAATTTTGGAAAATGCTCAAAACTTGGTGAGGGAACTTTTAAGTTGATGATTTCCTGTTCCTTCCTGCCATTCCTTGATGGACTTGCACTTTCGAAAGTGTTGCCAGGGAACAGAATATATTTGCAAAGCCAGAGTAGAAAGAAAGATTCATTGATAATTTTATGCACCAGCAGATACCAGCTTGGAAACTTTATCGTGTGTGTACATGGATGTGTGAAAGCAAACAGAGAAACTTCATTGGAAAATGTAAGATGTGATTGTAGCTTATAATGTTCATTCAACAGCAGCATTAGATTTTTGTGTATGTAAACCTAATGAAAATGGCAAAAATTAAAACCTCATAAGCATAATTTAGTTTGCCATAGTAAGCAAAAACATCCTTAAAATTACCAGCTTGGATGGTTGCTAGGAAATTTCTTACCTTATTAATTCTATCACTTGAGAACTTGAGGGAAAACCTACTGTGAATTAAGTGACTGTCATTCAGGTGGACTAAGCTGTCAGCTCTTTTCCACCTCTGAGATGGACTTCTGGCAGATAAAGGCAGCCAGAAATCCAAATCTAACTTCTACCACTTGTAATTTTTCTGATGTATATTATAATATGAGTAACAGTATTAAGTAGGTGAGTATTCGACTTCTGTTTTAAAAAACAGATTGGCAGGGCAGCTATACAGAGCAAGCATGTTTGCCAAGCACTGACTTGATAGTTTTCACTGTCTTGCCATTGTGAGCAACAGTTTTGGTTTTCCCATTCAAATATTGTTCTGATTAAACTCTACTCTTCTGTACATAGTACTGTGATGGCATGTGCAGAGGTGTGTCTACATCAGCAAAATGGTCTTCCAGAGCTTCATTCACCAAAAATATGAATCTAGAGTCATTTGCTGAACTTGGACTTCGGCATAGCTAGGATATTCACAGGCTCAACCGCTATCAATGTTGGAGTTGCTGGAGAGAGGAAGCGTAGTGAGAAGACCTCACCATAAGGTCTCCCCATGAGAGGAGACAGCAGTCAGTCTATGCAGACCTGTAAGACACACTGAGGGCCCATGTTAAGAAGTTAGTGACAAACTCTTTTCTGTAGGTTCTGTAGCTGACAGATTACACAGTAAAAAACGAGTGTTTACACAGGGATCAAAATAAAGACTTGACCAAGATAAATGCCTCTTTCACGTAAGTATTAGCAGTTTCAGCAGCACAGGTTTTCATTTGATGAGCAAGTGCAGCAAGTGAGCTAGTACATCGCTGCATCTGCTAATACACCTGTTAATACGTATATCTGAAATTATTGATTTTTCAGTGAGATACACATCACTGGTCCTTCCCTTGTCGCTTCTTGTCTCCATCCATTTCAGTAGGATTGGGGGTGGGGAGAGGTTGGTTTGAGTTTCTTTACATGGAATTCAGACCTTGATAAAGAAGTTTAGAAGTTCAGGAGTTTTGTTGTTGTTGTGACAAGGAACTGTTAATGCTTTTTGTTGGACAAAAGCCACTGGTCACTGCTGTGTTTTTCCAAAGGTGACTCTTGCACAATTTAACATTGGATTTGGATGCTGACCTTATAGTCAGTGACTGTAGAGAAACTGGATGCTTATGCCACCAGATGTGTCTGCCTTGTAGTTTTTTGAGACATTTCTGTGGAGCTATATAAATCTATGTTTTAATTAATGTAGGAGGATTCTTCTGGAGTACTATAGTTCTGTAGGAGTCTGGCAGTCTAATTGATTACAAGACTAAACCAGTTTATATTCAACGTTAAATTCTGTGTTGAAAGCATTGACTGTGAGATGTTTTTAATGTGGTTGTGTTTCTGGTGTGGTCGGTTTTGCTTTGTTTTTTTATTTCTTGGCAGCAGGTTTTGGTTTTAGACTGTTTATACTGAGCCCATTCTTAGTTACTGAAATGTCAGGTTAGTGCTGTGTATTAGTTGTTGTGTTAGGTTTATGTGGCAAGGTTTTGGTACCAGAGGTGCTACAGGGGTGGTTTCTGTGAGAAGAAGCCAGGGCTGCCTCTGTGTTTGACAGTGCCAACCCCCAGTGCAATGCTGGCAGCACCTCTGTGATAACATATTTAAGAAAAGGCAAAACCCACTGCACAACAGCAGTAAGAGAACAGTGAGGCTGAGTCAGAGAAACAAACTCCAGAGCCTTTCCCTTGTCCATGAAGTGAGTCACCTTGTTGTAGAAGGAGAATAGATTAGTTGGGCAGGACTTGCCTTTTCTAAACCCATGTTGACTGGGCCTCTTCACCTGGTTATCTCGTAAGTGCTGTGGTGGCATTCACATTGATCTGCTCCATAACCTTCCCCAACACCAAGGTCAGGCTGACTGGCCTGTAGTTCCCTGGATCCTCCTCCCGGCCCTTCTTGTAAATGAGAGTCGTGTTTTCTAACCTCCAGTCAACTGGGACCTCCCCTTTTAGCCAGATCTGATGATAAATGATGGAAAGTGGCGTAGAGAGCACCCCTGCCTGTTCCCTCAGTACTCTTGGGTGGATCTCATCCAGTCCCACAGACTTGTATGTATCTAAGTGGTGTAGCAGATGACTAACCATTTCCTCTTGGATTGTGGGAGCTCCATTCTGCTCCCAGGCACTGTCTTCCAGCTCAGGGAGCTGGGTACCCAGAGAACTAGTCCTACTATAAAAAACTCAGGCAAAGATGGTGTTAAGTACCTCAGTCTTTTCCTCATCCTTTGTCACTAGGTTTCCTCCTACATTCACTAAAGGTTGGAGATTCTCGTTAGCCCTCCTTTGCTGCTGATACGTTTATAGAAGCATTTTTAATCATACTTTACCTCAGTATTGAAATTAAGTTCTAGTTGGGATTTGGCCCTTCTAACTTTCCCCTTGCATAACCTCAGCATCTTTGTAGTCCTCCAGAATTGCCTGCCCCTTCTTCCAAAGGTCATAAGCTCTCCTTGTTTTTCTCCCCTGAGTTCCAGCCAGAGCTCTCTGTTCAGTGAGGCTGGTCTTCTTTCCCCCTGGCTTGTCTTCTGGCACATGGAGCTGCCTGCTCTTGCACCCTTAAGACTTCTTCCGTGAATAATGTCCAGCCTTGCTGGACTCCTTTGCCCTTCAAGACTGCCTCCCAGGGACTCTGGAGGTTGCTCTCCTGCAGCCTTTGGATGTCCACAGTGGAGCAGATACCCACCCTGACTTGTTTAGACGCCTTTTTAGATGGAATACTTCTAATAATCGTAAACTGGCTTTTTTTAATTCATGGTGGAAATAAACAGACAATGCTGTTGGGCTTTTATCTCCTGAAATGTCAGCAGACTACGCTTATGTTATTTCTTGATGTAAGGCATGAGTGGGGTTCATATTTCATACATATCTGTTAATTCAACTAACTATAACATAATTTTTTTTTTATTAGGGATTTAGGGACTAACTTTTCAAGTTTGATTTTTTTTTTTTTTTCCCCAGAAGATCAATTGTCTTTGATTTTTCTGTAACTTCTTAAAGGTGTCGGATGATGGTCGATATGTCTTGCTGTCTATCCGAGAAGGGTGTGATCCAGTGAACAGACTGTGGTACTGTGATCTGCAGACAGAGTCTCAGGGTATATCAGGTATGCATTTTCTTGCTTTGTAAGTTTTGTTTCATTTTAAGACAGTGTAAGACTTTAAATATAAATATTTAAAAATAAATATAAGGATTGTTTAGCATCCTCTGTTTAATGTATAGATTATGAGAAAACATGCACTACTTCTGCTAGCATCCCATTTTCTATTATGTATCCGTAAATGGAAAGCTCCATTCTTAGTTCTGCAGTTTGTTTAAAAGGTCACAAGGAAAAAATGAGATAATATAAGCAGCCTTAGCAGTGTATGTTCCATTTCTTTTGACAGCATTAGTACTTTTTGATGTTTAATTTTTTTTTACATTTTAAAAATTCATGTGTCTCCCTTCAAGTGCTGATCTCCGTTCTTTGAAAAAAAGTGCCTGGTTTATAGGTAACATTTTTTCCCTCCATATAGTACCAGGAAATGAATAAAAATCCTCTAATATTTTAGTAATATAACTTTGCTTCATAGCATTATTATTATTATTATAGTGTTATCTACTCATGATTCAAATGCAAGTTCATGAAATGGTCCTTCTTGCCTTCTCACTGGATTAGCCTTTGGCTTTTTAGCGTCAATGGTATGGGCTGATAATATTGTACTTTGTTCCATATGGCTGTTGTTGCTTATTGGCATAGTTAATTGTTTTACTGATCAGTGATTTTGTATTTCCAGAGTATGGAATTATTGAAATGTCTTCCTCAATATGTGCTTTGCATGGAACACAACTTAGCTCTTTTTGATTCTCTGCAGCTTGTGTCTTCAAAAAATTCAGAAACAGAATCAGTACTGCAGTAGCTGCTTGTTAAATATTGCGTCTGAAGAAACTTATTCTCTTGCACATAAACAGAAAACTTCAGGTTTATGAGCATGACTATAACTGATAGCAGCTCTGCAGTACTGGGTGTATAGTTCTATTTTTCCCTGCCTTTGTTATACTGTGTGTGGTCTTCCCTTTGTTCATCAACAAGTCATAGTACAATATTTTCCATTTTGGTGAGTTAAGTATTAGTGATTATAGTTAACAGTTTTATACTCCTTTCTGGGAGATTTTTAATTATGTTTTGTGGACATGTCACTCTCCTTTTATAATGGGTATTTCTTAAATACTTTTAAACTTGTCTTGGACAACTGAGTAGTTGTTTAATGTCCTCTTAAATGTAGAAAATGGCAGACCTAATAAAAATTATTACAGGTGCTTTCCATGTGAATTTATTACAAACTTAAAACTGTATAGATAAAACTGTTTAGTACAGTGAAGTATTTTTGCAAATGATAAATTGTATTGTCATTCAAGTTGACACTTCCCAGCTAGAGACACAATACATAAAACGCATAGTACTTCCCCCATATTCACCCTCCCATTTATAGACACGCTGGACAGCCTTGAAGAGAATACTACTTGATAGACCATGGATGAGATAATAAAGCTTCCATTTTGTACTACCTGGTATAAGGTAAACCTACAGTTTAACCTTTTCCAGGCTTGGAAATGCTTCTTTAAAAAGTTTTTTTCTCTGAACCGGTCTTTCACTTGCCTTCCTATTTGTTTGTTGTTGGGTGGGAGTTGTTCCAAATTCTCCCTTTTTCCCTATAAAAGGAAGGATCTAGCTGTAACCCTTTGCTTGCACAAATGATCTAGTTTATAAACTTCCCATATCTGTCTCCCTAAGTTGCTCAGTGCATTTTCAGTACAAAGGTTATTATCTTCACTCATGTCTTTCTACCTCCATGTTAGTAAGCACAGACGTAACAGTAAACACCTGGGGTGTTTACTAGAGTGGATCTTCCATGCAAATGTAAACACTTTGAACCACTAGTCCTTCAGTCATTGGTGGCCAGAGGCAATAACTTTAGCAAGCATTAATAATGTCTTGGCTCTATCAGTCTAGACAATGTAATTTGAGTTCAACTTTTGATGGAATAGCAAGTGTAAAAGAGATTGCTTTTGAAGTTAGGAGAAATTAATGCCAAATTTCATTATTGAAGCTGTTCTAGACAAGTAAATAAGCAGCTCTAGAATAATGGAGTTCAATGGCATATCTATTTCTTGACTTATGACTTGCATTTAACTGCCAGTTTGTATAGACTGCTCAGTAATATCTCAGGGTGTGTTCAGATGGGTTAATCTTAAGTGATGCTTAGAGAATTGAGTATGACAAGAATATTCGAAAAGAAATGTTTATGGCCTCTGGAAGAAGGGACAGGCCTCTTGGGTGGACTACAGGAGGGAAGTGAGATTGTGTAGGGAAAAAATCAGAAGGGCTAAGGCTCAGCTAGAAATTGGATTGGCCAAGTCAGTGAAAGATAACAAAAAATCTTTCTACAAATATATAAATAATAAAAGGCGGACTAGGGAGACCATACAGTCCCTATTGGACACAGAAGGGACAACAGTAACAGGGGATGAGGAAAAGGCTGAGGTACTTAATGCCTTCTTTGCCTCAGTCTTTAGTAGTAAGGAGGGTCATTCCGTCTGTGTACAAACCCAGGAGCTAGAGGAGCATAATGAGGCTCCCATGATCCAAGAGGAGGTGGTCAGAGACTTGCTAGCCCGACTGGACAGTCACAAGTCTATGGGGCCAGACGGGATTCACCCTAGGGTACTGAAGGAGCTGGCGGATGTGCTGGCCAAACCCCTTTCCATCATCTTCCAACAGTCCTGGAAGACTGGGGAAGTCCCACTGGACTGGAGGCTGGCTGATGTTGTGCCCATCTACAAGAAGGGCCGCAGGGAGGACCCAGGAAACTACAGGCCTGTCAGTCTGACCTCAGTGCCAGGGAAAGTCATGGAACAGGTGATCTTGAGTGCTATCATGAAGCACATGCAAGAGAACCGTGTGATCAGGCCAGTCAACATGGGTTCACAAAAGGCAGGTCTTGCCAGACTAACCTGATCGCCTTCTATGACAAAGTGACCCGGCTACTGGATGAGGGAAAGGCTGTGGATGTGGTCTTCCTGGACTTCAGCAAAGCCTTTGACACAGTTTCTCACAGCGTTCTGCTTGAGAAACTGTCAGCCTCTGGGCTGGACAGGCGCACACTCTCCTGGGTGGAAAACTGGTTGGCTGGCCGGGCCCAGAGAGTGGTGGGAAATGGTGTGAAATCCAGCTGGAGGCCAGTGACAAGTGGGGTTCCCCAGGGCTCGGTGCTGGGTCCAGACATGTTCAATGTCTTCATCAATGATCTGGATGAAGGCATCGAGTGCACCCTGAGCAAGTTTGCGGACGACACTAAGCTGGTTGGAAGTGTCGATCTGCTGGAGGGTCGGGAGGCTCTGCAAAGGGATCTGAACAGGCTGGACCGCTGGGCTGAGACCAATGGCATGAGGTTTAACAAGGCCAAATGCCGGGTCCTGCACTTGGGGCACAACAACCCTATGCAGTGCTACAGACTGGGAGAAGTCTGTCTAGAAAGCTGCCTGGAGGAGAGGGACCTGGGGGTGTTGGTTGACAGCCGACTGAATATGAGCCAGCAGTGTGCCCAGGTGGCCAAGAAGGCCAATGGCATCTTGGCTTGTATCAGAAACGGCGTGACCAGCAGGTCCAGAGAGGTTATCCTCCCTCTGTACTCGGCACTGGTGAGACCGCTCCTCGAATCCTGTGTTCGGTTCTGGGCCCCTCACCACAACAAGGATGTTGAGGCTCTGGAGAGAGTCCAGAGAAGAGCAACAAAGCTGGTGAAAGGGCTGGAGAACAGGCCTTATGAGGAGCGGCTGAGAGAGCTGGGGTTGTTTAGCCTGGAGAAGAGGAGGCTGAGGGGTGACCTCATTGCTCTCTACAACTACCTGAAAGGAGGTTGTAGAGAGGAGGGTGCTGGCCTCTTCTCCCAAGTGACAGGGGACAGGACAAGAGGGAATGGCCTCAAGCTCCGCCAGGGGAGGTTTAGGCTAGACGTTAGGAAAAAATTCTTTACAGAAAGGGTCATTGGGCACTGGAACAGGCTGCCCAGGGAGGTGGTTGAGTCACCTTCCCTGGAGGTGTTTAAGGCACGGGTGGACGAGGTGCTGAGGGATATGGTTTAGTGTTTGGTAGGAACGGTTGGACTCGGTGATCCGGTGAGTCTCTTCCAACCTGGGTGTTCTGTGATTCTGTGATTCTGTGAAACAGTGGGATGCAAAAATACTGGCTCTTGTTATGCTGTCTGTAGAATGCATTGTTCTGTACGAGGGTCTGTGTAAATATCAAACCATACCCCTTGTGTGCTAAGAGAATCAAGTGTCTTGGAAAAGTATCTGCAGTTTTAAAACGTATTACATTATGCTTCTATCGCTTAGAACACCATTTGTGAGTAGACATCATACCTTTGGTAATATCTAAGATGCTGCTTACCTTTTTCCTCCTTCAGAACTATTAAATGTTTAATCTGAGACTTTTTACTTGACCTGTTTATATCTTAGTTTTGAAAAAAAATATAAAGGAAAGGAAAGTAGGATAGCTGGTGTTTTTCCTGTGTCCTAGATGGTACTTTACATAGATGAATAATTAGATTTTCAGGCACATTTCTTCTAAAATTTCCTACTTGCTGTTTTAGTCCAGAGTGTCCAAGAATATGCTAGTTCCTTAGAAAATTATATTTTTATGCCTTAGATCTTTCAAGTCTCAAAACTCTCAAGACTTTTCAGAGGACATCAAACAGAAAAACCAATGAGGCCTTTCCAAAAAGTAACAGGCAGTAATATTTCATATAGCACCCGGTACTTATACCATGCATTTTTTTGAGGAAGTAAAAGCAACTGCTAGGCAAAATTTAATGGATGAGATTGAGATTCTGTTTCTTACAAAGTTTGTGGCAAACTCTTAATATAGAGTGACACATTTTAGCAGGTTGTTTTTAAAGCTGCTCTGTAGCATATGTTTGTGAAATAATATTTCAGTCACATAATCATGAACTTCTCTTTATTTTAAAATATTTTCTGTCCTAATATAAACATATCATGGCATAGTTCTTTTCCTTATGATATACTGAGGCCTTGTGGAATTAACTGTAGTGTAGAGATGATGGTTGCAGTGATAAAGGCTGCTTATTTGCCCTCCTTGCTAACAAATGACTGTGAAGAAGTCATGAAGTTCAGTGTTGAAGCTTCAGTACTGACTGCTGAAATGCCAGGTGGTTGCCTGTAGGAAAACTACAGGGATATCTGTGAAATGAAGATCCTTATGGTTCTAGATAAATAGCTTATTCTTGAGCTAGAGAAACTTTTATTTTTACTGGGAAATAAATATCCATATTTCTTAATTCAAGAAAGGTAGCATGGGATAATTTGATTTGAAAAAAAGTAGTGCAATTACTTGTTTATGCTTGTGTATATTTTGGTGGTTCAAAAGCAAAGAAATTGAGTTCTGAAAACGAAATGTAATGCTGTTATTAACACTTCCTGCTTCTGAAAAAGTACAGTTTTTTTGAGATGTGAGGTGGAAAAGTGTCTCTTGCATGTTGGGAAGTACAGTAGCCAAAAACTAGAGGAAGAGAACGGTTCCTCAATCTGTAGATTAGATGCAAGTTTGTAGAGGAAGGGGTGAACTTGGGGCTCAACAACCCTATGCAGTGCTACAGACTAGGAGAAGTCTGTCTAGAAAGCTGCCTGGAGTAGAGGGACCTGGGGGTGTTGGTTGACAACCGATTGAATATGAGCCAGCAGTGTGCCCAGGTGGCCAAGAAGGCTAATGGCATCTTGGCTTGTATCAGAAATGGTGTGACCAGCAGGTCCAGGGAGCTTATCCTCCCTCTGTACTTGGCACTGGTGAGACCGCTCCTCGAATCCTGTGTTCAGTTCTGGGCCCCTCACCACAAGAAGGATGTTGAGGCTCTGGAGTAAGTCCAGAGAAGAGCAACAAAGCTGGTGAAGGGGCTGCAGAACAGGCCTTATGAGGAGCGGCTGAGAGAGCTGGGGTTGTTTAGCCTGGAGAAGAGGAGGCTGAGGGGTGACCTCATTGCTCTCTACAACTACCTGAAAGGAGGTTGTAGAGAGGAGGGTGCTGGCCTCTTCTCCCAAGTGACAGGGGACAGGACAAGAGGGAATGGCCTCAAGCTCCGCCAGGGGAGATTTAGGCTAGACGTTAGGAAAAAATTCTTTACAGAAAGGGTCATTGGGCACTGGAACAGGCTGCCCAGGGAGGTGGTTGAGTCACCTTCCCTGGAGGTGTTTAAGGCACGGGTGGACGAGGTGCTGAGGGATATGGTTTAGTGTTTGATGGGAACGGTTGGACTCGATGATCCGGTGGGTCTCTTCCAACCTGGTTATTCTGTGATTCTGTGAAAATAGCAGGGTACATTTGAAAGAGTGAGCATGTGTGTGCACGTTCCCTAAACAACTTTTCCTTCTTTAATACTTGTTGCAAAGTTTGTGTTAAAAAAATGCATAATGTCTTTCAGTGGGAAGAATGTCAGGACAAGACAACAAAATTTAACCAAACATTTGCACTAGACATAATCACCAAAAAGTTGTATCAGATCTAGGTCCAACTGTGTCCCAATTATTACATTGAAAAATCAGTGGTTTGTTTCTTATCTAAGATGCATCAGATCTTCTAGTTATTGAACCTGTTAGCAGTATTGATGGGGGAGGTCTGTTTTCTTCAAACTAATATGTAACTTCTTGCTTGTTTATTATGGTGAGATATGTTTTGCAGCTTTAAAATTGACAACTTCAGTGTCACTCTTCGGCATTTAACTGTTACTATACTGATAATGGTCTTAATTTCTAGACAGAGTTAATGCAGTAGTGATAGGTGTTTGGTTGGTTGGGTTTTGCCTTTGCTTGTCTTAGGATTCAGTCCTCAAGATTTACACTTGCTTTAGAGGTATGGAACTCTGGACAGAGTTCACAGTCCCAGGGTCTCCTGAAGCCCTAAATGAGTTGGTAGAAATTGGAAAAAGTAGCTTCTTGAAAACAATCCAGCCTTACTAAAAAAGAACCAAGTTGCTCAGTGAAGACTGCAAGAAATTTCTCTTAGCAATAACATGTCATCATCACCATTCCCTGAATGAAATGAGGATTTTTTTTTTCCTTCTCCTAAGCCTGAATGATTATTAATTCTGTAGGACAGATGAGTATCTTAAGTTGATTTTATTCAGATTGAGTTTGATTAGTTAGGAGATGTCTTCATTGCATAGTGTATACAGTAGTAGATTTCATTAACATGCTATTTCATACTTTATCTAATAGTCTGGTTCTTCAAAACAGTGAAAAAAACAGTAATTATAGTCTCTTCCAAAGCTGGACCCAAACAGTCTACTTTTTCAGTATTTAATGTGCTTTGGAAGTTCATAATTATAATTTGACCTTGTCCAATCCTGAAGTATCTTCATTCTTGTTTCATAGGAAATGAAAATGCAAGCTGAAAAACACCATGTGTTAGGGAGCACTGAGAGAACAGAAGAAAAATATATTTGGCCTCTTCAGAGAATAGTGTGGCACATTTTCATAGTGTGCCACTTAATCAGTAGTGATCTCCGAAACTGACAAAAATCTGATTTCCAGGGCAGCTGGGTTCCAATTATCCTAATAACACTTTTAAATGCAATTAACAAACAGATTCAATTGATACTCTTACAACAAGCAGCATAATTAATTATTGATATCCACGTGTTCATCATTGACTGCTGTGAGTTCCGAAGTGTGGATGAGACAGTTAATGAGTTTTATCACGTTGTGCTATACTGCAGGAATTTGGTCACTGCCACATTCTATGTTGGACGTACAGTGAGAATCCCTTTCAGAACCCTAGATGTGTTAGAAAAGATGGACTGAATTTACCTGTTTAGACCATTAGCTGAGGTCCTTGTGTTCCATGTATAGCTATTATGCATAAAGAGCCTGTGTGAAATGAGAGACCTCGGGATGATTCAGTCCGCATGGAATACAAGTAGGCTTCTGGATAGGTCTGGACCTCTGTGCTGATTGCCCATAGCTGTGAGCTATCATGCTTCTGAAAATAAAAGGAGGGAAGGAGCCGGGAAAACCCACAAAACTGAGATCCACTTTCAAAAATTAAAATGGGAACATTCCTCTCATGGCAATTGAAAGAAGTACAAAGCTGAGGTGAGAGAAGAGAATGATCTGATTAAGACAGGTGTTTGTGAAAGAAGATCTCAAAAAGAGAGAACTAGTTGCAGGCCTATAAGTGAGTATTAGTTATTTCAGAAATAGAACTGACTGGCAAAGAGAGAATAAAGGAAATTGAAAATTGAAAGAAAATGCTAGGTTATTATAGGTATCTTAGGACCTAGCAGATAACACTTCTGATATAGATATTTTCTGTATATTTGAAGGACAGGGTGCTTTGATAGTGAAACTCCAGTTTAGTGACCTTAAAGAAGAGGCAAAATAACACTAGATTAGAAAGAGGAGAGGTTCAGATTATTTCAGTTAAAATGCTTTTACATCCTGGAGATGCTTGCTAGAGAAAGATGTACAAATAGTCTGAATTGGTGACTGAAAACTGAGATGATAGCCTTTGTATTTTATTTATTTATCATCATTTTTAAGGTGATATTGACTAAACTAATTGTGGATTGTTGAATTTGATTGACCAAAGAAAGCTTCTGTCAAATGCCAGAGATACGACTATGGTTTTGTAATGAGGAGAGAAAAAATAACAGAGCTGATAATTAAGGGAAAGGATTCCATATACAGAATGCACCTTTAAATTGAAGAGGCACAACTGGCTTTTTGGTATTACAAATAGTATTGTAATAATTCTGTGCTTAGGTTGTCTTCTCCTTCCCTTTTTTTGGCTCCTTCTGTAATAAACCCCTGACATCCGTGTTCCCTATGACACTACTAGTATTTGCACCTGTCCTTTAAAATCTAACAAAGGATGTTTATAGGACTGTCCTTTATCCTATTTCTTTGAGATATACCAGAATTTGAATACTGTTTGAAGGTAAAAATAAGTAGGTAAAAGTAAGTGCTTGTACATCGATGTAAGGACTAAAGCTGCCCTACCACTGCGGGAGCTTGTATATTAAGGGTACTGGGTATGTTGCTCTGCAGCAGCATTCTGGCAGTAGCAGGAAGGCAGAAGCATGAATAGGTGGATCTGACTTCTGTTTTCTAGAATGGGCAAAACAAAAAATAGAGCTTCCCTTAAATACAAAGGGACTGAGATACTAAACTACTCCTATCCCAGACATTTTATAGGCATGTAACATGTTGCTAGCTCTTGTGGTACTGGATGGTAATGTTCTGGTTGAGGCCCTTGTATTAAGTGAAAGGCATTTATGTTGCCATAAGATGATTCGTAGTTTGTGATCCCTTTGATGTGCTATACAGCTTATTTAGAAATAGTAATTGCTTTTGTCATTTTTCCCATTTTCAGAAGGTCTTGCCCCAAAAAATTGAAAAATTCCATGCACTAAGGCAATCTTACATGGGATGTAATTAGAGGTTGGGAGGTGGCAGATTTCTTGTAAGCATATACAACTTTCTCTGTCATGTACAGAGATTATGAAACAGTTTTTCATTATTGTATTACTCTTCAAAGATTTGTTTGTTTTATCTGAACTAGCCTAATTTATCAAACAGATAGGTATATAGGAGGGGATTATGCTCTTATGGAATATTTCAAGTTTGGTGTTAACTAATTTCCTGTAGTTATGAATGTATTTACATTATAAAATCATGGTTTAGAAAGTTACATTGATGTTTCTCATTGCAGTAGAATAGATACACTGTGCTTAAAGAGGGCTGCTACAGTTAATACTGGCTAGCTCGATTAAGGTATTTGTTTCTAGCTCAGTGCATATTAGAAACATGGTACAGGGTTTTTTTTGAAATTTTGTAACCTATGTTGTAGCAGACCTGCTTGCTTGGAGTTAAGTTTTATTTTCTTGTTCTGAAAGCCAAAAAAAAAATTCCCTTAAGTATCTCGTTGAATTATTTTGCTTAAATTTGCAGGGTGGAGTGGAGAAGTGGGGCAAGGGGTTCCATCTTGGGGAAAGAAAGAAAAAATAGGAATGCAAAATGAAACAGTATGTTTCATGTATGGTAATGAAACCACTTATCAAAAATCTGTCCGACAGAACTCAGAAGATGACTGTGAATTCAGGGATGAGTCAGCTACTGTGGGAATTACTGAGACACGCAAGGTAGCTCATAACAGGCTTACAGGAGTTCAGATACATTTTTGCCCTCTCCTCTCCAGCGGAAGGAAGGAATGCATAGTCTTCCCTTTTAACTTTTATTTAAATGAAGCATATTTTTTGGCAAGAAAAAGCTTTCCTCTTAAAATTAAATACATTAGTTTCTGGCTGTTTTGAAAAGATGAATGCAACAGGGTAAACATATCCAATTAAACAAAGAGTTGTGAAACCATTTTTGCCTCCTTAAATTGTGACCTTCTTCCATACTTATGCTCAATTACATGCCTATGCTGTTTTTATTGTATATCTAGACAATACAAATAAACAAGTAGGTCTACAGCTTTTCCATTGCAGAGATTGAAAGAGAAGATCCAGATTGTCTAGATTAATTAAAAGGGAAGATTCAGCAAGAACGAGAACAGAAAGTAGTAAAAAGTTCGCCCGGTTTTGCTAACAATCTGTAAGTTTGTGCAGACCTGGGCTACATGTCGGTTCTATAAAATTCAGACAGAGACAGGGACCACAGAAAAAAATGCATAATAACCTGCCTACTGACCTACTGAAATTAGGAAATAGGCAGTGTTGAGGTGAGAGGGGAAAAGATTGAAACTGCTTGGGATGTAGGCACTCTGTTTTCAAAGGTAGCTCCCTGTCCGAACTGTCACGAAATACGTTTGGGGGCATAGTATGGGAACACATGGTGTCTTTTCTTTGACTGTGGATGTTGCCTCTTGGGGTGAGGCTTTGTATTCACTCCATACTTTGCCTTCAGCTGAACTTCTTAGCCTAGATATTATATTAATCAAATCAGATTCTAGAGAGTGTTGTTTCAAGTACTCAGGGAAAACACGTTCCTAGTGGAAATCATCTGCTGGGACCCCTGTCACTTCTTTGCATATCAGTATGGTATTCTAGGTGTCAACCAACCCAAAGTAAATTGCTTTGATGTAGAGGGAACCTCTGGCTTAACTTTCTCACAAGTTATCTTTTTGTGAAACGTGATTTGCCCAATATTTGCCACTTCATTTTTGCTTTAGTAATGTTGAGTTAATGCATTTCACCAGCTTCCTGCACAGCATGAGTTGTAGCTTCTCTTTGTATGTACTCCCTTTAAATTGTAAGTGAGGAGATAATATATAATACTTCTGCTGTACTGAGGGCAGTTGTATCTTTTGCATTCATTGATTCTTGATATGTTTCAGTGGCTGTAGAAGTTAAGTTGCTCTGTGTTGGGCAGGAAATTATCTTGACTCTGAGGTGGAGATCACATCTAATAAATGGGAATGGACTATTTCTAAATGTTTAGGAAATTTAAAGGAATTGACTGGCTTATTTTTACACTTGAAACTTCAAGTATGTGTGACAGCCCTTCCCCCTTTATTGTGATCGCTTATGATATTTTATCAACAACCATAGGCTGGTTGAATTTGCAGTGCAATCTTCTGTAATAATCCTTGTCAGTTTACTTTCCCTGGAAGATAATCAAGGCAGCAGTATTTGTTTCTTTCCACAAACATTACAGGGAATATTTGAGCATCTTTTCTGCTTCGCATTTTAGCAAAAATGTTCTTCATGCTTCCCTTCACCCTTCATTGTCCTTCTACTGTATACAGACTGAGTCATTTTCCTCTTCAAGTGTTCAAGTTGTTTGCTAGGTTTTAAAGTGGGCCATTGTGAGCTATTTGTCCCAAGAATGCTCTTTTTTTAGAATAGAAAATCACTGTGATAAGTAACTTATGACAAATACATAGATATTTTTTATGAGACTTTTAAATTAGTCTGAAAAGATGAGAGGTTTGGGGGATATTCTGCTGTCACGTGCATTTTGTGAATCCCTCCAGGTTAACCCAGCTTGTAGCTTAGTTTTTACCTCAAAACCCTTTGAGTTAGAAATGACAAGGTTTGCCAGTTGAAGTCTTATTTTTACAATTAACTAGATGCACTTTAAAAAATAAGCTTTTATTATGTCATATTAAAGTCCTTTGCAAATACTCCATTCGTCGAGACTGGAAACCTGCAGTCATAATTCATAATATTGTGGTAAGACAATACTGGGAGAAGACAGCTGGACTGTTCTTTAAGCTTTTGGAGGAGCTCTCTTGCTTAATTCTGCATAAGCTAGCTGTGGGTATGGGGACTTTTCCCTTTATGCTTGCCTCTCTGGTTGCTTATGGAGTAGGGTTTAGAAAGATTAGGGAGAATTAAAATGGTGAAATTCTTGTCAGGGTTTCACCACTCTTTGTCAGCCGTTGAGTGAACTAATACAGTAGCAGGGGTGTAACAGCCGTGCATTGTGTCAGGAAGGATAGCACTGTGGGTCCACGTCCAGAAGGTTGTCCCTCATTCAAGACTCTAGATTACCCTACTTATCTTGCCAAATTGCAAGTAGGATTTTCAAGCCTTGACTTTTGTAGCAAACATTTTAAAGTGATCTAATGTTGTGTATTTCTTTAAAAACATGCACACGTATTTTCTAGTAGCTCAGTATTGTAAGGCACAGTTTTTTAGTAGCTATTTTATCAAACTTACCTTCCAGAATGCAGGCAGCACTCAAATTTATTTGTATGTTGAAACAGTCTCTCATTAATCACTTTGCTTAACTGTTATTTTTGTATCTGAAAATACCTCATGCTGGCCAAATAGCTGGATGCATATTAATCAGAAAGTTATATATTGGCAAACCTTATTGTACACCTCACAAAAACAAACCCCAATCCAAACTAAAATATGGCAGTGCATTTTCTGTAGCATGTCTCTCACTCTTTCTGTGCCTGGTAATAATTGTTTGTTTCTTTTTCTTGAGAAATAAGATTGCTTCTTTTTAGTTAGATTGTCAGCCCTGTCTCTTTATTGTGGTGGTAGAGGAAAGAGGGGATTTAGCACAGATTTGTTGGTGTGCAACAAGAAATAAATTAAAGGTCTTTAATCAGCCTTGGCTGTGAACTTAAAGCAACATGACATAGCCAATCGGTCTTGTTGAAGTTGTTCTTAAAATTGACCTTTTTCTTTATTTTGTATTATGGTAGCAGCTAGGAAGCCTAATAACAAAATCAGAATCCTCTTGTGAGCACCAGAAAGCTGATTTATGAGTCACTGAGTCAGAGCCCTGGGCAGCACCTCGCTTTTGTCCTACAAAAGCTGAAGCATGAGGACAGAGGGGAAAAAGGGAGGCATATAAGGCAGCGTTGGAAGCAGAAGAGGTAGCTCTCATTATAACCTCTGGGCACTGAAAAACTTTGAAACGCTGCTGTGACCTCTGGAATGCAAAAAAAACGTTGAGAGGGATGGCTAGTTGCAAAGCACAGCCTGGGTTGTTGCATTGGAAGGGATTGCACTGGCTAGAAGCTAAACGTGGGTTTCTGTAAGTTGGAGGTACAAGGAGTTTGGGTAGACAGGACAGAAGAAGGGGTTCCTATGCTTAGGTCCTAGGCTGACTGGCAGTTCGTCTGGTGGGAACAGTGGGACGTGGTGGGAAGACACGATATGGGAAGAGGAGCTAGTGTGAAATATTAGAGAATCAGTGGCTTGGAAAGGTGCAATAAAAATTAAGAAAAAGCTGGAGTTAACAATTTGCTGGTTGCTTAGTCGTTGTTTGCTGGAACTGTTTTATACTAGGCTGTCCAAGACAGGTTGCAAGAAGGAATTTAAGAGGAGAGCTCTCGGCCATAATAATTTTTATTTTGTTCCTTTGTTTAGAAGGTTGTTCTTTATTTAGCCCACACTGAAGAAAGCAAGTAAGTGCCCTGAGGGCTGTTGGAAAAACAATTGTGAAAAACATTGTTGGAAAAACAATGGTGATATTTTTCCACTTCCTGTTGAAAATAGGATTATCTGGCCTTTTGTATTTGAGTTTAGTCTTGCAGTTTATAAGGCTCTCTTTTAAAATAAATAAATAAAAAGCACTGAACAGTGCTATGTACAGTAACATCAAATAGATGAGTCAGTGTATGTCGAGTAGCCTGAAAAAGTGGATTAAAAGCTTTGTAAGGAAGATCAACTAGAGAAAAAGGATAATGCAGACACAGGTGGAACGTGGTAGGAGGGAGAGTGCTCATCCTTTTTTTGAAAGAACTCTGTGAGTGAAGTAACTTAAAAAAAAAACAAACAAACCAAAAACCACTTTCAAAAGTCATTATTGAAACATGACCATTATATCTAGTTCCCTAACAAATAGGGAGAAAAGAATCAGTTGAGTTTTTGAAAATGTGTGAAAGCCTCAACTTTCTGAGTGTTTACTTCAGAAAACTGTTTCATATCCCTTAAATGGCAATTCCAAAGAGTTTTGCTTTCAGTGCTGTTTTTCTTAATTGGAGGAAAATCGTTAGCAATTGAATTAACTAGCTTGCTAATAATTTGAGCAAGGAGATCTTCATGCTGCTACTGCGTGACTGGATGTTACATTTATAAGTAGCATTCACATTGAAGTTATTTTTTAGATTATGTATTAGTGCTTTTCTTTGTGCATACTAGAGAAAGTGTGGCAGTAGACAGTGTTCAGTCACCTTTAGTTCCTGTTTTTCTGTTGCTGTGTTCTGCTGCATGAGGACATAAGCTATAATTCTCTCAAAACAAAGCATATATAGTCTCCTGTCATTTGAGTGATCATCCAAGTGGAAGTAAAATAGAAGCCTTGAAACTGATGGAGAAATCTCTGCTCATAAAAGTGCTTGTTTTCCTTTCTTCTGGGATAACCTTTGATATATCTTGCTGTGCCTGAACTTTTTAACTCAAAGGAATAAATATTGCCTCCTTCCATTTGTTCATTATTTAAATTGAAAATACTCTAGCTTCTGATGACCATTGAGTAGCCATCATGCATCATCTGCAGGTTGAGTAATACTGTGAGCTCTCTCAGTACAAACACAACAAAGTTGCATTCCTTCCAGGGACATCTTAATGTCTCCTCTCCAGTATTCCCCACCTCAGATGTTTTTAAGTGAAGTCAGGTCCCAAGAGATTAAGAGGTCTTACTTTCAAAGAGAGTCCCTGTTGTTTAAAAATCTCCCTTGCCTTTGGAGACCAGAGTGAGACACTTAATTAAATATTTGTGGCAATGAAGAAGAAAAAAGCAAAAGCCCCTGAGTTCTTTTGTATAGCTGCCTGGCTCACAGCAAGAGCTTGAGAGCAAGTTGAGTATTGTATGATTCAAAAAGAAATTAGATTCCAATGCCATTCATTTCCCAGTTATGAACTGGGGTCCTGAAACAGTCACTTCCAGTTTGAAGCACGCAGTGTACCATGAGATTATCTATCTTCTATTGAACATAAAAACTATTGTTGATGATATTGAAATTTGGAAACCTTTGAAAGTATGGATTTTCAGTGTCTGAGTCTCTTAAATAACAGTTTGATGGATCTGACTTGCTTTAGTGAGCCAGTATTCAGCCATGAAAGCGTGCTTCTGCATGAAAACTCAGATACTTTTAAAATGATGACTGCACCCTTAATTATGTGACCTTGAGCAGTTAAGCTGATGACTGGTACAAGTGGCAGAGGTTAAAATAAAAATATTAGCCTTTATCTGCCTATCAACATAATTGTTACTTTTGCAGGTTATAAACTTCTGTCAGTCAGCATATTCACCACTACCCTTTTGTTTGTTTGTTATGATTTTGGGACACCAGCAAAGGATGATGATTATCTGAACTGTTATCATTCTAAACATAGTGTGGATCTGTCTGTCAGTCTCTTATGTTCTGCAGCTGGGTGAGTTGCCGGGGTTTTTGTTTGTTTTGTTTGCTCTTTTTTTTAGTAAAGCTGCTGGTAGAGCAAAGTCGGAGGACTCAGAAGGAGTCATGTCAATAGAATAGGATATCTGAGTCATAATTTCTGAGTATTTCTGAAGTCTTGAGCCACTGGAAGATGCAAATCAAGCGAAGATGCCAGATGATGCAGCTGCTGACTGGGGAAGCAGGAAGCAATAGACTAACATCAGTGTGGTGGCTTGAGGTTTGCAGGTGAAGTAAAACTATTTCGGTTAGAGATGCTCTAGCTTATAGAAATCTCCTAAGCACCGAGGTTCTTGGGTATGTTTCTGCTTTAAGGATAGAGTCACTGAGGCAGACTGGAGGGATGGGCACAATGCATCCATGTATAGCCATGATCTGCTCTGCTTTCCTTCCCTTTTAATTGCACCATGAAATTTGTGTGGGGCTTCCTCCTCCCTGTGATGAAAGGCTTTATGTATCCTATGATTAAGGTTTGTGGAGGTGTAATAGAGGTTGCCAGGTACCTCTAGCAAGTGAAACAGACTTTCAGTTAGTGATTAAAACTTAATATGTGTGTGTATACGTCTGCACGTATATACATATATATATAAATATATATAAACATATATATACGTATGTATTACAGATTTTAAGCCATTTTTATTATGTAGGTAGGTTAATATTCAAAAATAGAATCTAAAGAGGATGTAAGTGATTCTTTAAGAAAACAAAATTTAGGGACTAAGAGCTTGACATTTAGTGGGAAACAAAAACCTGAAATTTTAAGGGAATGAGTGGTTTTAATCCATTTTACTCAGACTGAGAAAAATAATAATAATCCGCTAACAGAGTCCTAAACTGTAGAGTTTGACTATTGATTATGCAAGCAAGGTCCTTCAGCCTGCTGTCACAGTGGAGGTGAGGAATGGAGATCCATGCAACAGCAAAGACACAAGGGTTCTTGATGTGTTAGAAAGCACAAAGTGCCTGCGAATAATCATGTAGGTATTAGGTCTTATCCCCCAAAAAGCTGGCAGGATCAAGAGCCCCACTGAAGTGCATCTGCACCAATGCACGCAGCATGGGCTGCTGACAAAAGTATTTTGAATATCTAGAGCTTAATGATAATGACGATAGTGTACGAAGGGAGCTGGTGGAAGCACTCATCAAGCCACTTTCAATCATTTATCAGCAGTCCTGGCTACCTGGGGAGTTCCCATTTGACTGGAGATCAGCTAATGTGACACCCATCTACTTGAAGGGCTGGAAGGAGAATCAGGGAAACTATAGGCCTGTCAGTCTGTACTCAGTGCTGGTGAGGCTGTACCTCGAATACCGTGTTCAGTTTTGGGCCCTTCCCTACAAGAAAGGTATCGAGCTGCTGGAGCATGTCCAGAGAAGGGCAGCAAAGCTGGTGAAGGATCTGGGGCACAAGTCTTACGAGGAGTGGCTGAGGGAACTGAGGGGTTTCAGTCTGGAAAAAAGGAGGCTGAGGGGAGACCTTATTATTTCCTATGACTACCTGAAAGGAGGTTGTAGCAAGGAGGGTGTTGGTCTCCTCTCTTGAGTAACAAGTGACAGGACAAGTGAGAGGAAACAGCCTGAAGTTGTTCTAGGGGAGGTTTAGGCTGGATGTTTGAAAAAATGTCTTTACTGAAAGGGTTGTCGAGAATTGAAACAGGCAGCCTGGGGAAGTGGTTGAGTTGCATTCCCTGCTGGTATTTAAAGACATGTAGATGTGGTGTTTATGGACGTGGTTTAGTGGTGAACTCAGCCATGATATGTTTATGGTTGGACTTTTGATGAACTTAAAGGTCTTTTCCAATCTAAACTATTCTATGATTCTGTTTCCTTCCAGAAATAAAGATGAAAACAAAGCCAGAGATCATAGAGGAGATACAGAGAGACACATTCATTTCTATTTATAAAAATTTCAGTAAAATGTGTTCTTCCCTTAAAGGAATGGGGAAAACATAGAAAATTAATGGAAATAAGTTAAAAGTGCTTATTAATGTATGTACCCATGGGACTTCTGCTTTTATAAGGCTTTTTTTGCAGTGTTCAGCTCTCGGGAGTGTTAAGGCTGTGAAGTTAATGTCCTTGTATGTTCTACTAAGATGTGCTGTTGTATAGATGTCTATGTTGATTAATCTGTGAGTAGCAAAGCATTGAACTACACCAGCATGTTCCTCTCTCATCTGTCTCTGATGCGAGTAGCACTGGATGCACAGATATTCACATTTAGGAGATGATTGTGTTATAATTCTAGTGTAAAACATACATAAAAGCCATATGCTCTAAAGTTAGTTTTGCACATGGATGTTCATGGTGGATATCACAAAAATAAATTACACTGATTTTAAGACTTCTCTGTGAGCAGATTAGATTTAAAGGTATTTTTGTTTTGATTTGCATTTTCTCTCTAAAAAGAAATCTTCCTTATTGAAATGATCGAGGAAATTATCATCTTCAAGATGAAAGGCAGACTGAGTTCCAAATAACTGATGAACAGCTTTCAAAATTAATTCTATTTAGAAAGTCATACCTGTAGCTAAATTGGAGACTAATTTGTTAAGGCTGAAGATGAGTGGCTGGGTTTGTATGTTTTCTCAGTTCTTGTTAACCTTCAGATTATAATTCAGAGACAAACACATTATATGTTTATATTCCAGCACTTCCCTGAAAAATTGTTCTGGAGTAAAATCTAAGACCTGAAAGATCGTGATCTTTCCTTGAGTAGAAGTTTGCCTGCTTAATGCATGTGCCATAATGAAATTTGGTGTTTTCAGGTAGAAAACCTGTCCCTTCATCACAAGCCAGACCTCTTGTTACACTTCCTGGGCATTCTCAGCACTGCCCTGTTTACAGAAAAACTGTCTTATGAAAAATACAACTGTCAAGTTAGAATGGAATATAAATTTATGGAGACTAACATTTGTGTCTTCACCTGGGAATTTTGACTGCTAGAATGCATGGGAAAAGCCGAATGAGACTGTTTACCTTTTGAAAACTTTTTTTCATAACATTAGATAAAAAAAACCTATCATTGGTTGATTACTAAGCCTTGTCTTCCTGGCCAGCACAGTTGAAAGGTTATTTACCATGAATGGATTGTTTGGTCTTTCCATGAAATGTGAAATATGGAAGGAAGTATTGAGAACATTTTGTGAACTGATGAACAATGACTCTCAGCTGCTCTGTCCTTTCTAAGACAGGGTTGATAACAGGCTTTCTGCGGTCATTCTTGCTGTTTATAATGTTTGTTCAAATTAGCTTTTCCTTCTCCTGTAGTTGTCATCATTCGACTACAAACCTGCTTCATCACACAGGAAGCTCTCATCAGACCAATAAATTATTTGCTGTGTTCAGAGGCCAGTACGATATTGAGGGCTTAATCTGTGGTACTACTGATAGAATTTCCCATTTCATCTTCTACAGATCCAAAGCTTTTGTTTAAACATTCTGTCTGTATTCTCTATGTTGCTTTTGTCCTAAGCATTGCACAAAAAAGGGCTAACTCTGTAAGACTGATTTTCTTTTGTGTGGCATGGCTTTATTGTCTATTGAATAAAGTTTATAAATTCGCTACCTGCAGTTACTATTGTAATGCGATTATTTTACGATGGGTAACTGGCTGATATGAAGTATATAGGCAAAAGCATCTGCAACTCTTCGGCAATGTGTTTTAGTGAAAGGGCTGGCAGGTGAAAGAATTAGGTTATAGCAGCAGTATACTGTAAACTGTCAAGATCTTCAACCTCATGCTTTTCCCATGTATAATAAATCTGCCTCACTGTGTGCTTATGTAGATTAAACAGAAGTTTCAGCCTCTCTCTCAATGCCCTTGCCTTGTGTATACTGGCTGCCTTGTACATAGTGGCACTCCTCTGCCTGAGGAGTGAGCTGATTCAGGTGGTGAAAAAGAAAACTTTGTTTTAGAGCACATTTTTATTTGATTTTGAGTCATTAAACTTGTTTAACTGGGTCACTTACTGGGGCGGCAGATGAGCAAAACAGAAGCAGCGGGTTTGGAGTAATGGGATGAAAGACAAACTTATTTTCAGTGATGGTTAGATGTTAGCTCAACTCAGCTGCATGGTCAGAGTGCTTGGCAGGGGTGCTGTGCCACACTAGTAGGCGGCATGGGCCTGCCCCTTCCTTGTGCTGCTGCTGCTGATGTGACCTGGGGATAAACTGTTTCCCCTCTATGTGAATTTTCAGCCATATTAGGACTCAGTGGATTGTCAATGCTAGTCACCAGGTTGTTACTTCTAGCTAAGTAGGGTGATCTAAGGCAAAGCTAGAACATCCCTTTCAGTCACAGGGCTATAACTGGATCAGCTGCAACCAGCTGTAAATTTGCGTCCTCTTATGTCTGATATCTATCTTATTGCAAAGGGTTTCTTCCCCTCACTGAAAAGCTATGGCAGTAAAACTCTGTACAGTATTGAAGATGCACCTGATGTGATGGTCTCTTTCAGCTGCTTGTAATTGCCTTGTTACTGCCTTGGTTTAGACTAGATACCAGCATATTCAACCACTTCTGTGAGACAATACTCTAGAGGGAGTTCATAGAGTCATAGCATTGTTTTGATTGGAAAAGAACTTTTAAGATCATCAAGTCCAACCCTAAACATAACACTGCCAAGTCCACCACTAAACCATGATCCAAAGTGCCGCATCTACACATCTTTTAAATAGCAATAAGGAATGCAACTCAACCACTTCCATGGGGAGCCTTTCCAATGCTTGACAACGTTTTTGGTGAAGGCAGTTTTTCAACTATCCAGCCTAAACCTCCCCTGGCACAACTTGAGGCCATTCCCTCTTGTCCTGTCATTTCTTACTTGGGAGAGGACACCAACACCCTCCCTCCTACAACCTCCTTTCAGGTAGTTGTAGAGAGCAATTAGGTCTCACCTGAGCCTCCTTTTCACCAGACTAAACAGCCCCAGTTTTCCTTCAGCTGCTCCTTGTAAGACTTGTGCCCCAAGCTTTGTTGCTCTTCTCTGGACATGCTCCAGCAGCTCAGTGCCTTTCTTGTGAGGGGCCCAAAACTGAACACAGCATTTGAGGTGCAGCCTCACCAGCGCTGAGTACAGACCGACAGACCTATAGTTTTGCTGGGAGAGTGCTATCGGAAACGGTGTCAAAGGCTTTACTAAAGTCAAGGTAGACAACATCCACAGGTTTTCCCTCAGCACCTAAGCAGGTCACCTTGTCATAGAAGGAGATCAGGTTAGTTTGGCAGGATCTGCCTTTCATAAACCCTTGCTGACTGGGCCTGATCACCTGGGTCTGCTGCGTGTGCTATGTGATAGCACTCAAGATGATCTGCTTCACAACCTTCCCCAACACTCAGGTCAGTCAACTGGGAGCTCCCCGGTTAGCCAGGACTGTTGATAATGATTGAAACTGGCTTGGTGAGCATTTCCGCCAGTTCCCTCAGTACCGTAATCTGCGATATTTGTCTTCTTAAGACTATATAACATCTACTTTAACTAGATGAATGCTCTTCATTTTGTAATAACAACTTCATGTATCCCTATGGAGTATCAACCCTCTCTCTGTTTTCCTAGCTGTTCATTTGGGAGTGGATGAATGAGTTGCAAGGCAGTAATGTCAATCCGTAATTATGTAATCCCACATTACTGTCCTTTTTCTTCACAGAATCCAACTTTTGTTGTGATCGTGGAGACTACTGTTATTGTGCACATATGCCATTAAAAAGTGGGTGTTTTTTCCAACAGTCTGAGGATTCCTTTTTCTGAAGTCTTGTTCTCCCTTAGTAGAATGGTTTCATTCTGTCAGATACTAAAATATAAATGTTCTGATATTGTTATGGAATTATGCTGTGGTTAAGTTTTTATTTGCTAAAATGCTTGTGCAGGTGTCTTGAGATCTTAAAACAGTTTCACTGGTATATACCAGAGTTCATTATGGGCTGGATTTTCTTTGTTTTACTGGGCATCAAAGCAGCTTTTCTCTGTAGACCTCTGAGCAACTGGAGGGACTTAGCAGGATTTTTCTTCACGTGAAATCTCTCAAGAAGGAGAAAAGATCTGACCTCAGCAAAAACTAAGATTAACGTGCATTTGGTTTACTCAGAAACGAGATACTTAATTGGCTGGATTATCTTGGAAGTTTATATTACATCAGTATGAAAAGTAGAACTTAATTGGCTTATCTATCACTTTGCATAAAGAAATAGGAAAGTTTTCCTTACACCAAAATGGCAATTAAGAGATAGGAACTTTGTGAATGTACTAGGCATGGCTACATTCTCTTATTACATTTAATGGTTTTTAATTTACCGTAGCCATCTCACTGCTTCCTCAATTATTCTTTTATTTTTTTCAAACTTACAGTAATTACAGCTCAGCTATGATCTACTTCCATTATTCTACTTAGCTTTTAATATTATAAAATAAGCTGATGTGCTGTTTTATTGGCGCAAACATTATATTACAGAGTTTCATTAACAGATGTATGCACAGTTTATTTGTTTATACTTCAAAGTAAAGACCCAATCTTTAGTTTTAGTAAAGAAGGATAGAGTGGGCCGTATTTTATATTAAGATAGAAAAGCTTTAATTTCATGTATCAATAGGATTATGACTTCTCAGCATAGCTAAGGTATAATACTCATAAGTTTGGTTGATAGGTTTGGTTGTAGATATAGCAAGCAGATTACATATCTGATCTAATCTTGCTGCTTTTTCTTTCTACTAGCCTCTATGCCTATTGCAAAACAGTAAAATGTAAATAAAAAGTAGTGGAGTCTTTCAGTCCCAATTCAAGGTTGAGTCAATACTAAGGCTGTGGTACAGAGTGAGTAAACTGAGGTAATTAATGTTTGAGAGAAGTGTGCTTTCATTACTGAGTGTGATTCTAGAAGGTTGATAATGAAAACACAATTTCATTGTTCACAGACTCAGAAGTTAATATTTTAGCTAACTGCAGTTGTCCTTTTGTGGTGACACGGTTCTGCAGGAATGTTGTTTCTGAATTGATGGTGAAATTCCTGATGCTGAAGTTTATTGTTAGCATTCGAATAGCATCATTTCCATTCTGTGGGAAGGTCCAGCGTTTTAAGGAGGATGGAAAACTTTCCACTTTAAGAAAAAGTAACTTTTTTGCAGAAAGAAAAATAAAAGAATACTTTGTTATAATTAAACAGTAATTAAAATGAAATGTTAAAAACAAAATAATAAATAAAAATGAAGCTTAGTGCAAAGTCTTTAAACTCAGCTGCTACTCACTATTCCAAGAAGTCTGTAAGATTGTGTGTGTGTGAGCTCTGTTGACAAGAGCCTGATGTGCTTGGCATTTTTAGCTCCAGGGTAGTTGGTGTGGTAGAAGTACCTCTGCAGCAAACATCTGAGCTTCCCAGCAGATGCTGGACATAGTTATGTCAGTATTCTGCATGTATTTTGCTAGTAATCCCTCAAAACCAGTATGCTAACATGTCTGTGAACTGGCTTTTTTGTGCTGCAGCCTGTTAATCTGGAGAATTCTTTTTAGGTTCTTAATACTTGGTACATACTCAGCCCTTCCCATAGGTGTACCTCTTCTGGTTGCTGCCATTGTTCAAGAAAGAGCCTACAGCAACTGTCAGGAAGACCTTGCTCTCAGGTATTAAAAGGTTTTGTTTCAGGAGGTGAAGAATTTATGTTGTATGTTTGATTTTTCAGGAATTCTTCAGTGGGTGAAGTTGATAGATAACTTTGAGGCTGAATATGAGTACGTCACCAATGAAGGAACAGTGTTCACCTTCAAGACAAACCGCCATTCTCCAAATTACCAGTTAATCAACATTGACTTCAGTGACCCAGATGAATCTAAATGGAAAGTTCTCATTCCTGAACATAAAAGGGACGTTCTAGGTAAGAGTTCATGTCAAATAAAAGATTTTCTAGGATGCTTTTTTCAAATTATTTCAGTAATTAGTCTATTCAATGACTTCATACAGACTTAATTTTTTTTCCTGTGTTTAAACTTTGCTCAAGATTTGTGATTAAAAGACTTGCTGGGACTTGAGAGACCTAGGATTCTTTTTTTTTTTCCCCTCTTTCTCTAATGTCCTGGGTGGCTGTAGTGAAGTTGCTTCATCTGTCCTTGTTTGAGTTCTGTGTTCATAGGAAATGAGGGGAAAGTATTTTCCTGCTTCATGTCAATGTAGTAAACATTTACTAGACAGTCACGGATTAGAGAGAGAAGGACTTTGTAAGCAGGAAGAAGAGAAAAGTGAGCCTGGCAGTACTGCAGCACACTATGAAGAGAGTTGATCAGTTTGAGACAGGATTTTCTGTTTTTCCTGGGATAACAGGATTAGACAACACTTGAGAGAAGGCCTCAGGGAAGGTATAGGACATGGAATATTCTAACTATGAAAGCAAGTTCAAAACCTAAATCTTAGGATTTGAGGTAATCAAAATGAAGGTGTATTTTATCCCATCATTTTTGGGAAAATGCCATTAAAAATTAGGTTTCAGATAATATTGAAAGACCTCTTCTGACTTGTTTTTATCAGATGCTTTGTGTATTATGCATTTATGTAATCTATCCTCCCCACAGTGCGAAATAAAATTATGATTTATCTGACTAACATAATGATATGTATTAAAAACATCTCTGATCTTTTTCATTTATCCATCCTTATACAAATTCATTCATGTTCGCTACTTTTCCAGTGAAGAGCTGCTTCGTGGAAGTAGAATTCTTTCTGTGTATGTGATCCATTTGTGTATGTTCAATAACTTCCATCTTTCCCCAGTAAACCAAACCTGTTTGACCACTCTTTCAAATTCCTCTTAAGATCTTGCTTTTCAAGATAACCTAAAAAAAATTTTATTTCTTTCTGTTTCACAGTGTGTTTCATGTGATTTCTGCCACAGCCTAGACAAAGTATGTCCCCAGTGTGTCATAAATGATGACTCTGAGTGCAGTCAGAATTGTAGTGATATTACAGACAACTAGAGTTTAGATTATTTTGGGTATTTTGGTAAATACCAAAGTAGAGCTTGGCGAGATACATGTCTTTTTTTTAAGACTGTGAATTCTTTGAATTAGAGACTACCTTTGTCTTAAATGAAGTACCTTTCAAGTCCTAAGCAGAGAATAAATAATTGGTGTAAGTGAAAAGTTTCTTCCAAGTCTAATTTCTGATTGTGTGCAAATTTGCTGACAGTCTGTGAAGCCATGCTTAACTTACAAGGAACAGCAATTTATAAAGTGGGACCAAGGTGAAGAATTGACTTGGAGACAGCAAGTTTCCGAAGAGAATGGGACAGAAAAATGTGATTGATGTGAAATGTGGTTACCATGTGTGGATTTTCACAGAAAGGGTCACTGGGCACTGGAACAGGCTGCCCAGGGAGGTGGTTGAGTTGCCATCACTGGAGGTATTTAAAAGACAGATGGATGAGGTGCTGAGGGGCATGGTTTAGTTGTTGATAGGAATGATTGGATTTGATGATCCTATGGGTCTTTTCCAACCTAGTGATTTTGTGATTTACCTGAGGTGTGATCTGGGTAGCCAAAGGATCTTTGACCAGTGGCTGTGTAAGCACTGGCTATATATTGCTTCCCAGTAAGATAAAGGGCACATCTACTCTTCACTGCACTGCAGTATTTAGCTCAACTCTATTTTGGTTTTGTTCTAAAGGCAAAGTTGTGCTGAGTTCATGGTTGTGCACATGCAAAAAAAAATTTTATGCATGCTATATTCCTTTAATGGAGTATGCATGGTGGCCTTGACTCTACAAACATAACAAGAACTGCATTTAGAAGACAAAAAATGGGTTTGCTGAGGGCTTTGGCCTTCAGACTGTAAACATGACAGGCGTACAGCTTTTAAACACTTGAAGGCAAACATAATTTGTCATATAAAACCATCAGACTCACTTTCAGGAGTCTATTGTGTGTCATTAAGCTTCTACTAGAATACAGAGAGTACTACTACTACTGTCCAGAGAAGGGCAAAGAAGCAGATGAGGGGGCTGGAGAGGAAGTCTTATGAGGAGCAGCTTGAGGAAACTGTGGCTGTTCAGTCTAGAGAAGAGGAAGCTGAAGGGAAACCTCATCGCTTTCTTTGGCTGCCTGAGAGGAGGTTGTAGCGAGGTGGGTATCTGTCTCGTTTCTCAAGTGATTAGTGATAGGACAAGAGGAAATGGCTTGAAGTTGTCAGAGACAGTTTAGATTGGATATTAGGAAAAAATTCTTTACTGAAAGAGTGGTGAATCATTGGAACAGGCTGCCCATCAAAGTGGTGGAGTCGCTATCCCTCAAGGTGTTCAAAAAATGTGCAGAGACAGTACTTCGGGACGTAATTTTGTAGGCAAGATAGTGTTGGACTGATGGCTGGACTTGGTGATCTTAGAGGTCTTTTCCAACCTTAATAATTCTATGCTTCTACCACATTTGAATGTGAAGCCAGAGTAGGCAATCATATGTACACTTCTCTCTAGCTTTTTGGATTGATATGTAAAGGAATTGGATTAAATTAAAAATTAAACGCTCTCCATGAGAAGATGAGTTACAAGTAGATCTTAGCACTACAGTAAAGTAAGTTTGAATTGTTCAATTGCTTCTTTGTGGCAGACACTTTCAATTTGGTAGTGTATCCTTAGCACCAAGAGAAGGGAGTTTTTCCATCTATTAGGAGGTTTTAGCCCTGAATAAACAAAATTCTGGCTCATTCACTTGATGAACTCAGGAAGCAAGCCAATTTCTATGTCATGTTTTAATCATTCCAAGATTTGTTTTAGAAAGACATAATTATAGCAGAAAGCAATTAATAATTCATTGTCTTGAAAACCTTGCAGTCAAGTGACTTTGTGATTTTGTGTGATCCAGAGATGACAATGTAACGAAACGCCTTCTGCTAAAGCTAGGACAGCAGTGGTTATCAGTATTGATGCTTGTCCAATTTTACATATGTGTGGGAGTGACTCTTTACCAAGATGTAATTAGCTGTATTAAAATTTCTTCATAAAATTTATAGTTAGTGATGCTCTAGGTCACAAATTTTTTTTGCTGGAGTGTATAGATATTCAGCTCAAAAGTCTTCTACTCTGGTGTGATCTTCTTGGCATCCATAGCTGCCTTTGTTGCAATGTGTTAACTTAGATTCAGTTTCATGAAAGCTGTACCATGGATACAGAGAGAGTTTTATTTATAAACAATAAATTCAGAATTAAGAATTGATGGTCTGCAAGTGTCTGTCAATGGGTAAAACAGAAATTCCACAAAGCAGCATAATGCATTCTTAGGGAAGATGGTATAGCTGATGTAATCTAACCAAGAAATAAACACACATGCCTATGAGGTGCTTGGATGTCATTTGGTGGATGTCATTTGATTTCTCCAACATATTCTTCAAGGTAGACTTTTTTTATTGTCTTTGACCTTTTTGTTTTCAAAGCTGTTTATAAATGAGCTAATTTGGGAAATACAGGGGAAAAACCGATCATATTTCTGCGGTGAGGTTGTACACACACCTCATTTTACAACTCTCAGCAGAGATTGAGGTATATTTAGATCTTTACTTTGTGAGCTGAAGGGAAGAAATAAATGAAAGCTATTTTAAAATGAAATTAAAGGGTGGCCTCAGAACATATTCGAGTATGATGAGACTCATTTTCCCCCCTCTGGAGTTTGTTTATAAAGTGTAACTTTTAATTTTCAGGGAGTCTAAAATAGAACCATAGGAGAGATTCACATCTATTGCTGAATGAGTGGTTTAAATGACCATGTAGCTGTAAGTAGATAGTTAAAAGGTAGCTAAGAAACCGTACACGCAGACTGATCATTAGGCACTCTGACTCTACTCTTAAGACACAGGATAAATCTGCTGTCTTTAGAAGGTTAAATAATAAATTCTGAGAAATGTGACGCTCAGAAAAGTGCCCAGTACCAGTGGAGCATGGCAGCATGAGAGTAGCAGTTATATCCAGCCCTGTACTTGTGATGATGAAAAGAAAAACAGAATAGATCTCCTCAGTAAGGAGAACTAAGAATTAAGACATATTCCTGAAAGTGTCATAGATGAGGTGAGTATCTTGAACCATTAGTTGAATCTCAGTTGGCTGTGGTCCTGTACCTTGTATATGGCTGCACACCTAAACTCTGTGCATGTAAAATGCTTCTCTTCCCTCAGTTAGCATGTGCACACCAAGTGAAAAATAGTCATTCATACCATTAACCTGCTAGCTAATTCATAAACACTTAAGAGGTTTGGGGGGGGGAGTTACTACAACTACTAAAATGTTACGCTCCATCAGTGTCACAAAGATTTCTAGCTACGATTTTACAAATTTACACTCTAAAGCCAGATTTTGGGTCACTGTCCTATTCACACCTGAAGTACAGCATGAAGTAAAAAAAAAGACGCAGGCATTCTTTCAGATTTTAGATAATTCTTTGTAAGTAGCTTACAGTGGAAAACACAATGTGGAGACCAGATACTGAGAAACCCCTTGCTACAAGAAGGATGTTGAGGCTCTGGAGCATGTCCAGAGAAGAGCAACAAAGCTGGTGAAGAAGCTGGAGATCAAGTCTTACGAGGGGCAACTGAGACAGCTGGGGTTGTTTAGCCTTGAGAAGAGGAGGCTGAGGGGAGACCTCATTGCTCTCTACAACTACCTGAAAGGAGGTTATAGAGAGGAGGGAGCTGGCCTCTTCTCACAGGTGACAGGACAAGGGGGAATGGCCTCAAGCTGCACCAGGGGAGGTTCAGACTGAATATCAGGAAAATATTTTTCACAGAAAAGGTCATTGGGCACTGGAACAGGCTGCCCAGGGAGCTGGTTGAGTCACCATCGCAGGAGGTATTTAAAATACGAGTGGACAGGGTGCTCAGGGACATGGTTTAGTGTTTGATAGGAATGGTTGGACTCGATGATCCTGTGGATCTTTTCCAGCCTTGTGATTCTATGATTCTGTGAACAACCCAGAATCGTCAAATGCATTGCGAGATACGGTTATCTTTTGGCACTGTAGGGGAACCAGGAGGGAAAGTCTGGAATGACTACTGCAAAATTTTTCATCCCAAATTACAAGGTTGTGCATGGGTGTGAGTAATCCCTATGTTCATCTCAGTCATCAGGAAGCTTGTGCACTCCATTCCCCTGTGGTGCTTTTCAGAGTACCCAGAGCTTTACACGCTTTGGAGTTTTGCTTATGAAGCAGGTGCGTGTTCTGCTGGTATGACTGTTCTGAGGAGCAGTCAGGTGGCTTTCTGTGCATAGCCCAGAGGAAGCATCCTGCAGAGACGGCTAGCGCAGAAATGTGGCAGAGAGGAGGGAATTGGCTGGAACACACATTGCCAGATTGATAAGCTTCTACTGTGAAATATAAAAAAAAAAAACACGCACACAAAAAAAAACCTGGGGTGTGGCTTAACTCCAATGTTTCCCAGCAGCAAAAAGCACCCCCTAGAATCTGTCCAAACTAGATACAGTCACTCCTTCACTGGGCACACAGGGAAAGATGCATGTTCTTGATGGAAAGTGTTATTCTGATAGGGCTTTTCTGGCTCTGTTTAACTCTGTTTGCCATGGAAAACCAGCATCAGTCAGATAACTAAGGCCTGTAGGTTAATTAAGGAAGCATTGGTCCTGATGTTTGCAGCTTCAGAAGAGCTTTGCCCTCTACTCTCCCTCCTTTGTATGTCTCATACTGAAAGGATGTGAGATATAAAACCAATCTTGTTGAAATTGGTTGGAGCTTTTCCATTAGCTTAAACACGGCAGGCTGTCACTGAGGATGGTGTCTCAGAGAGGAGACGTATGCCTTTTCATGTGTTGTGAGAGCTCATCAACATTTGCTCACATGTTTCAGAATGATTAATAGTTTATTCTGTATATCGCTCATGCTTTGCTTGCAAGTCTACCCGTACATAACCTTGAGTGGTGGTTATGGGTCATTTTAATTGATCAGCATAGATACCTGCTGATCTTCAGAGACACTGAAGTTTATGGTTGCTATCTGTGATGACCAAAGAAACCAAAATGACCTTCTAGGTCTATTTTCCATCTGAAGCTTTGACAGTCCGTCAAAACACATTCTTGATTTGTTAAGTGGACACACAAGCACATTGAACAGCAAGTACAAGAGGCTTAAGTTGGAAAAGGCAACCTCTACATGGTAATTGTTTAGTAAAATAAATCCTTTGCCTGATGTGTCTTGTAAGTAGGTGAATTGTAAGTATGCTGTAGAAGTAGTAATGAGTAGCCCTGCTCATTTGTATTAGCTGAAAATAAACTGACCTTATGCATTTGGAGAGACCTTGGATGGTTAGCTTTTTTAAAAAAACACTTGTGTGAGTGAAGCTGCCCAGCAACTAATTCACAGTATTCCAGCAGGGTATCCAAAATAATGGGGTGAACAGCATTCTAAAGATGCTGATTTCTGCCCTTTGTCTATTAAGGGAGCCCACAGCAATGGTAGCAGGTTTAGATTTTAGATGTGAAATTTGCAAGCACAGAATCTTCAAAGCTTCCAGGAAGTACAGAGGCATGTAGAATGTGTTCTGCAAAGCACGAGCAAAACCAAGGAGGTTGACTGCTAGTGCAACAATCTCGACAATATCTGCACATCTCAATGCTGAGTATGGGAATAGCAGAGACTCTGCTTGTAGCTTGCAGTCAAAAAAGACTTGTTAATAATTCATTATTGTTTTAGCTTGCTCTGTATATGTATGTTGGTTCTTAGTGTCTTTTTTTTTGCTTCTGCTCTTTCTAGTCTACTTCAGTGTTTTGCTCTGTTTGGATTGTCACATTTCCTTGTAGCTTCCATTACTGTAAGTTTGGGAGGCACTTAGCAATGCACTGAAACCAATTATAATACAGGTATTATGCACTGAAACTGTGATCCTAAATCTCATGGAATGTTTTAAAAACGTTTTACGTTGTTTTCTCATCTGTTACCTTCGCTATCTGAGAGCATCTAATTTGTAAACCAAAGGGTTGATGAAGAGTTAATATTGCTGCTGTTAACATGATACGCTATTAATATTATATGCAGTTAATATAGCTGGAATCCCCAAGTAAGCCAGCAGCACTAGGCCTGGACAATTTAATCTTATTAATGAAAGATTATTATATCTTCTTAATATGTAAATTGAGGTAATAACGTATTTTGACTTTTAATGAAAACATCCATTAAACTGCAAAGTTTCATCAAATGATTAGTGAGGAATTAAGGGTCATCACAATTTAATTTTGAAATAAAATAAATTATAAAATAAAGACTGCTTGATTAGTATTTTCCCTAAAGCAGAACTACATATTATATACATTTGAAGTTGACCTGAGAGTGTCTATAATCCTTTTTGTGAATTGAGAGTAAAACTGGACATTTTAGTTACAGCGATTACTGAGAATAATCAATGGAGTTCATGGGATCTCATTGCACAGCAGTTAATTCTGCAGGCAAAAATAGTGTGTTACTGTAAGGATGCTATTTTTTTTAATTCATATTTTATGTGATATATTCTAAGTGAACTGGGGCCCTGAAGAACTTTTATATTTTGCAGGATATAAAGATGGGGATTGAAGTGAGATAGTCAGTAGAACTGCAGGGATTTTTGTAGAAATTGCCAGCCTTGATTTATCTTTTTAATGTTTGGATTTGCCAAATCATAATTAAAGAAAAACTGTCATGAAAAAGTTCATAGATCTATGGTTTTTTTTCTCTTTTTAATTCTTCTGAGGAACAAACTCAGAATATGAAGGTTCTGTGAAGCAGAAGCTCTTGTACCTGCACAGCTGAGGTGGGCATCTCTGCAGGGACCCAGAACTGCCAGGAGGGGTATAAAGGAAATGAACCTCTGCAGAATGCTCTGTGCCTGCGTCCTTCTGCCAGTTTGAGTTCAGTCTGCTGAATCTTGTTGCTACTACCTTAGAGTCTCAAGAATGCCGTTCAACAACATTAGCTTCTAGACTAAATGTCTTGGTTTGGGTTTTTTGTGTTGAGGAGATCACCTCAGAATAGCCCTTTTCTTACACCTGCTAGAGCTTACTTAAAAGAATAGCCTCCTGAATTACTTGGGCAATAAAAAGAACATTAATAGTAACCTCTAGGTTCTATACTTTAGTGTGCAATACAGGATCGTGTGTCTTTTTGTTTTCAAAATTATTATATTCAATGCATGTCAGAAATTTTGGTGCACGTATTTAAGTATGCTAAGGAATTTTAGAATCTGATTATGTCTGATTGTTTTCTTGCTAACAAATCTTTTTACTATGTTTTCTGTGGCTTTGTTTTTCTTTTCAACCCTCTCCAGAATGGGTAGCTTGTGTGAGGTCCAACTTCCTGGTTTTGTGCTATCTGCACGACGTGAAGAATATCCTGCAACTTCATGATCTGGCTACTGGTGCACATCTCAAGACTTTCCCCCTAGAGGTTGGCAGTATTGTGGGATATAGTGGTCAAAAGAAGGATACAGAAATATTCTATCAGTTTACTTCCTTTTTATCTCCAGGTAAGATTATTTTTTCCCTTTGTTATTGTTCCTTTCCCTGGGAATGATATCTTTCTCATTTTCCTTTGTTTAATTGTTATTAGGTATGTCTAAGATGCAGATAAAACTGCTTCCCCCCATGTAGTGAGTAGTGATTGCGTGCTTTAAAATGCACCAGTATTTGATCCGTAAGGCCTAAATATTATGCCTACTAATATTCGAGAAACCTGCATTGAGAAGTTACTGGACTGCCTTATACTAGAGATGGAATTGTAGCATTCTTACCGCTTTTGCTTCATACATACATTTAAAAATTCTGTCAAAGACAATTGCCAGTGTACTTAGGTTAACCTAGATCTTCCTACTTTACTAATAAAAATCAATGTAATTTGCATTCATATTAAGTTGCGATTTTTTTTAATAATGAGAAACAAATGAACATACTGGTGTTTTAATACCTACAACAAAAGCGATAGTGAACATATATATGAAATAATTAATTAAGCACTTCTGAAACCATAGTTGCTGACACCATGAAAATAATTTTTGCTATTCCCTGTAGAATATGGTTATCCCTGCTCTCCATTCCAGTCAGATGCTTAAGTGAGCACTCTAGTAGTTTGTATTTATTTGGCACCCAGCAAAAGAGTGCAGGTCCCAATATTACTATGGTTTTGGATATTAACTGCCATGCCACTAAAAATAAAGTAGAACAAAAGATGCAGTACCAGGAGTTCAATTGCCTGTTACTGTAATATTAGGTTGATTGACTCCTGAAATGCAGTTTATGACTATGGTTATGCTTCATCATGTGGTTTCCTAATATGCAGCTATTCTGCCTGCTCTCTGTGTGATGTTTGCCAATATATTATTGAGCTTGGGCAACTCTGCCTGTGACCACCTGATGTGCTTTCCTTTGTGCTTTTGCATCACTTTCTGATCCTATTTTTTAAGGGAAATTCAGCTTTAATGCTTGTTTATACCTGTCACCCTGCACTAGGGTTGCTAGTCACTTTGTGACAAATGAAGAAAAAAAATTCCCAACAGGTTATAGTCATCCTACTTTTATTCCCCCCATTAATTCGTCATTACAGAAAGAGGCACTATCAGTTATTAGAAAAGGTGGATTTCATCTGTGTTCCTTTGCCAATTTGTGTCCCTGATTTTCCACAGTCTATAAAAGTGATTTAATGAGGCAATTCCCTGTATCAGATATAGTTCCTCATTATTTCACATTTCAATATATTTTTAATAGCTGTAGCCTCTGTAATAATTAATTCTGTTTCCTCAATGTATCTAAAATATACACAGTACAGCAGTATTTCAATCAAGTCTTATCCACCTTGGTTAATTTTATTACATTGAGGATCACTAGAGAGGGCTTGTTCCCTTAACTTTTAGTGTTCTTTTCCCTAATATACGTCTAAAATTTCAGAGACCTGCTTGTTATAAAGGAGAAAAACAAACAATAATTAACACTGAGGTTACTTTTCTGTACTGTGTGTATCTGTAATATAACCACAAATATTAAGATTTTGTATTATGTTAACCAGTGTGTAGACGTGGTAGTCACCCTCTATGGCACACGCTCAAATGTTATTAGTGTTGAATGACAGGAAATGGGATTTATAAATAGCAAAATTCTTTTTGGCCAATTACACATCTGTGTAATGTCCAGATTGCTGCAGTCTCTGTGATTTTGCCTCTGCTGCAAACTACAAGTTTTACGCTGCTTATAGACATAAGTGTTCTCATGTGCACAATCCTTTGGAAATCATAGGTACAATACAAGCAAGTGAAGTTGCCTTCAGACCTGCAGGATCAGGGTGTAAAACAAGTAGACATGATCAAATTAATTTTAGTCCCATGGGTAACCTGTGCTAGTCTGCCACAATTTCAAGTGAATGCTTAGCTCTTTCTGTTATCTGAGGGTCTCTGTGAGTTCGAAATATTTTGTCACAAAGATAAAAATATCGACCCAAGTGAAATTCTTGATACATTTTTTTCTCAGTCTGGTGGCTCCAGAGGAGGTGTTTTAAAACTGACTTTATGCTTCTTTCTTCCAACATTATCGATCTCAATAAGTGCTATGAAATAAGTTCATGAAAACAAATATTTTTTTCCATTTTACTTAACTCATTTTGAATACCTGCCTTTATATGGAGAGTGATAATTCTTTCTGTACAGAAAGCCTTTGCACCCTTCTCGGATGAAGTGCATGTATGTACGTGTTGTGTTATATTATATGTTAATTGAAAGAATGTGTCTTGAGCTTCTGTTTTTCACCCTGCTGAGTTACCTTTGCCTTTCATTATTCCATCACAGTGCCTCAATCAGCATCCTTTTAATGATGAACGTGCACTAAGCTGACAACCTGCACTCTGTTTTAGGTATTATATATCACTGTGACCTGACCAAAGAGGAACTGGAGCCGAGAGTTTTCCGGGAGGTGACTGTGAAAGGGTTTGATCCTTCAGTTTATCAGACAATTCAGGTAATAAACATGAATTTTGCTGTCTTGCTGTAATCACTTATGCAAGAGTTTAACGAAATTGCACTTGACCAAAGGTGCAAGTTCTTTGATTAGCTCCTGAGTTGCAGGTCTGTGTGCACTCTGAAGGAATTCCACCAAGTCCTGTTAGAGAGATTGGAATATGCCACTGCAAGAAACGGGGAAGACTCAGTCCTCTGTCACCTTACATTACAAGGCAATATATTCCCTAATTTTCCCCATGTTATGGTATTCTTTGATATTTGTTTTAACATGAGATTACTGCCTTTCCATGTTTATATATTTCTTCTACCAGGTCAACTTGTGTCAAGGCTTAAGAGGCAGTGGAGAAAAAGAGGAAACTTGGAATAGCTGGTCATCTTCTCAGCACTTCCACAGTATGCTAGAGCCCACTGTGGGGCATGGCTACAGTAGATAAAATGCTTTGGTCCCGATTACTCTTCTATAAAAATAGTGATGATTTTTGCCACAGATTCATATTGTGGATCTCTATTAAGACCTCAAGAAGAAATAGAGAGGAAAGAAGGAAATGCATTGATCCATCTGTTGATGGCATCAAATATGAGATCTGCCATAGAACTATTAAAGGTCTTAACCATGGTTCTTTGGAAAGAAAGCAGGAAAATATCTAGTGATGGGAATAGAAAAATCATGTTCATTCACACTGTGTAAGAATTTCTATTCTGTCCACCTTTCCAAGAACGCCATGGTATATAATGTATTCATTAATGCATCAGTGCAGTTACACTTGGAGCTACTCACTTTGATTTTTGTAAGAGGAGGGTTAGACCCTTAGCTTGCAGTGCTGGAGCAACTATATCAAGGAGCAAAAGATAAAAGCAATTTAAAACACATCCATATTCAGGACAGGGACCCTTTCGTTCTATTTGTACGCTACCCTGTACCGTAAGATCTGGCTCTGTGGGATGTTTCTTCAGTACTTAATAAGTAGTAGGTTAGCACTGCGTTAATACTCTTGTTTTAGCTGTTTCCCAAGGTTCTGATGCTTAGGATTCCATGAATAAAGAATTAAAAGACAAATGTATTTGTCCTACATAACATGGTTTCACAAAAAATAAGTGTCGTCAGATATACCTGCTGCCTCTTGGGAGAGCAAGCTTGCGTGGATCATTTGTAAAGCCACTGAATGCTCAGATTTCGTAAGAGGGGTTTTGCCTTGATGAAGAAAAGGATCCTGGATTTAAAAATTTGCACAACTGTAGTTAAAATTACAGACATAGATCATCTGCAGACTGGTTCCGTCAGAAGTGAGCACAGAGAGAAATGAGTGAGGTATTTCCTAGCAAGGTCTAATGCCATTCAGTAAATTCCTGAGGAATCTAGAGAATAAAATCTTTGCTGATGAAATATTTGAAGTCAATAAAGACTGTCAGATAACTAAGTAAGAAGTACAGCAAGTTACTGATTTATGATGATGTGAACTGCTTGTTAAAAGGTTCCAGTATAGAATCATAGAATAACCAGGTTGGAAGAGACCCACCGGATCGTCGAGTCCAACCATTCCTATCAAACACTAAACCATGCCCCTTAGCACCTTGTCCACCCGTGCCTTAAACACCTCCGGGGAAGGTGACTCAACCACCTCCCTGGGCAGCCTGTTCCAGTGCCCAATGACCCTTTCTGTGAAGAATTTTTTCCTAATGTCCAGCCTAAATCTCCCCTGGCGGAGCTTGAGGCCATTCCTTCTCGTCCTGCCCCCTGTCACTTGGGAGAAGAAGCCATCACCCTCCTCTCTACAACCTCCTTTCAGGTAGTTGTAGAGAGCAATGAGGTCTCCCCTCAGCCTCCTCTTCTCCAGGCTAAACAACCCCAACTCTCTCAGCTGTTCCTCATAAGGCCTGTTCTCCAGCTTCTTCACCAGCTTTGTTGCTCTTCTCTGGACTCGCTCCAGAGCCTCAACATCCTTGTTGTGGTGAGGGGCCCAGAACTGAACACAGTATTCGAGGAGCGGTCTCACCAGTGCCAAGTACAGAGGGAGAATAACCTCCCTGGACCTGCTGGTCACGCCGTTTCTGATCCAAGCCAAGATGCCATTGGCCTTCTTGGCCACCTGGGCACACTGCTGGATCATGTTCAGTCGGCTGTCAACCAACACCCCCAGGTCCCTCTCCTCCAGGCAGCTTTCTAGACAGACTTCTCCTAGTCTGTAGCACTGCATAGGGTTGTTGTGCCCCAAGTGCAGGACCCAGCATTTGGCCTTGTTAAACCTCATGCCTTTGGACTTAGCCCAGCGGTCCAGCTTGTTCAGATCCCTTTGCAGAGCCTCCCGACCCTCCAGCAGATCAACACTTCCACCCAGCTTAGTGTCGTCTGCAAACTTGCTAAGGGAGCACTCAATGCCTTCATCCAGGTCATTGATAAAGACATTGAACAGGTCTGGACCCAGCACTGAGCCCTGGGGAGCCCCACTTGTCACTGGCCTCCAGCTGGATTTCACACCATTTCCCACCACTCTCTGGGCCCGGCCAGCCAACCAGTTTTCCACCCAGGAGAGTGTGCGCCTGTCCAGGCCAGAGGCTGACAGTTTCCGAAGCAGAATGCTGTGAGAAATTGTGTCAAAGGCTTTACTGAAGTCCAGGAAGACCACATCCACAGCCTTTCCCTCATCCAAGAGTCTAGTCACTTTGTCATAGAAGGCGATCAGGTTAGTTTGGCAAGACCTGCCCATGTTGACTGGGCCTGATCACCCGGTTCTCTTGCATGTGCTTCATGATAGCACTCAAGATCACCTGTTCCATGACTTTCCCTGGCACTGAGGTCAGACTGACAGGCCTGTAGTTTCCTGGGTCCTCCCTGCAACCCTTCTTGTAGATGGGCACAACATCAGCCAGCCTCCAGTCCAGTGGAACTTCCCCAGTCTTCCAGGACTGTTGGAAGATGATGGAAAGGGGTTTGGCTAGCACATCCGCCAGCTCCTTCAATACCCTTGGGTGAATCCCATCCGGCCCCATAGACTTGTGGGTGTCTAGTCAGGCTAGCAAGGCTCTGACCACCTCCTCTTGGATCATGGGAGCCTCATTTTGCTCCTCTAGCTCCTGGGTTTGTACACAGATGGAACGACTTTCTTTACAATTAAAGACTGAGTCAAAGAAGGCATTAAGTACCTCAGCCTTTTCCTCATCCCCTGTCACTGTTGCTCCTTCTGCGTCCAATAGGGACTGTATGGTCTCCCTAGTCCTCCTTTTATTATTTATATATTTATAGAAGGATTTTTTGTTATCTTTCACAGACTTGGCTAATCTGATTTCTAGTTGAGCCTTAGCCCTTCTGATTTTTTCTCTACACAATCTCACTTCCCTCCTGTAGTCCACCCAAAAGGCCTGTCCACTCTTCCAGAGCCCATAAACATTTCTCTTCTTCTTGATATTACTCAAGATCTCTCTGTTCAACCAAGCTGGTTTTCTCCCCTGCCGGCTTTTTTTCCGGACCATGGGGATGGCTTTCTCCTGAGCTGCTAGGATTTCCTTTTTGAAGAGCTCCCAGCCCTCATGGGCTCCCTTGCCCTTAAGTACTGTCCCCCATGAGACTTTGCCAACAAGCCTTCTGAAGAGTTCAAAGTCTGCCCTCTGGAAATTTAATGCTACTGTCTGGAAATTTAATGCTACTGTCAATGTGTATGACAATATTCATTTCAGTATAGCCAAATGAGAGTAAGAAATCTGGGAACCAGGAAGGGATTTATCCTACTTCAAAATCTTAAATCAGGTAGGTTGTGTCAGCTGGTCTACCAGAGCTCTCTTTGTACTCCATGGAAGGCCATAAGCTGCATCTACAGTAACAAGCAGCGTGGCACAATAATCGCAGGAGTGAAATGGCTTGTGCTGAGAATCCAGTGTCCATTTTGAGAGTTTTGCTTTGGACTGGCCGTAGTCAGTCCTGTGAATTGAATTTCCATTATCACTTGAAGTACTCTCAGTGCACTCCTGAAGTATCTGCTACTTAAGTCTCGTCCAGAAGGAATCCGGTCTGCAGACATGGAAACCTCCCTGCTGTGGGAACCAAGAGTGGTGGGGAGATTTGTTTTAGAACCACAGTTTTGTTTCGAACTGAAATGCTGTTGTAGGTGCACTAAAGGCTCAGACAGGTATCTCAGTTTAGTAGCATGGAAACTCCTTTGTGAGTGCCTATTCCTTGCATGTAAGTTAAGGCATGTAAGTTTAAGGCTTATAAAATTAAAAGAAATTACCTACAATTTAAAGAAGAAATATTGAAGGATGGTTTAATTATTTTGTATGTAGGATCTTGTATCTGTAGCATAAGAGTAACAGTGGAATAGAGGACTTTTTTTCTGTAGACAAAGGTATAAAAAGATTCAGTGCCTAATGTGGAACTTGAATAAGCTTAGTCTGGAAAAGGTGAAGTGACCTAGAAGATAGAGTTAAGCAACAGTGTGACAGCATGGCTTGGAGTCTTTGAAAGGAGATAAGATATTTTTCTTAATCTCTTATTTTTAATTTTACCTCTGGCACTACACAGGGGAGATTCTTGATAAGCATGCAGTAGTGTCTGTGCATGAGGTGGTTATAAATAGGTCCATATTTTTTTCTCTGCATCTCCAGACAGAAATAAGAGTGTTGTAAAGGACAGTTCGCTGGAAATGTTCTCACAAAGAATATGTTTTTACTGCTTCACTCAGATTTATTAAGAGACTTCTGAGGGTAACTTCAGGGCATAGTGAGCTGAAACAGAGAAAAAAAGCAGCAATGTTTTCAGTAAAGAACTTGGTACAATTATAATACCGTCAGCAAACTCAGAAGTATAATAATGGAACACAAATACCCCTGTAATTAAAACGAGTTTAGAAGGGGTTGCCATAAATTAGAAATAACGTATTTTTCTAGTAAATCAAATTTAATTAAATAATTGCCTGGAAAAGCTAAATCTCATTTTACATTTAAATCAATTACATGCTAAATTAAGGTAAAGTAGAACAGTAATACACATAATTTAAAGGAGGAAGAATGCTGTTGCTATGCCCTTGGAAGCCTCCACTCTGTAAATTACTGGCAGTGCTTCACTACTCAGCTGTAACGGGGTGGAAGTTTCTGGTTTTCTCCTTACTCACTCCTGCTCACTACCAGCTCTAGGGAGATGTGGCCTGTGCAGTTACTCTGGGATCTGTGATTATAAAGAGCGCTCTTGGCTGACCACTCATCCAGTTTTGTCTTCTATCAACACATCATCCCAGTGTGGCAACATCTTCAAATTACTTTCCCATGTCATTCAGATTCATGGAGAAATCTCAACAGAGCTGTGAAACAGGCTGTTTGTCAGGGCCAGGGCTGGTACTGCCTGGTCATCTTTGTAGTAACTTAGCCTGCCAATGTTACACCCTTCTGCCAGGCTCCAGTCCTCATTTCTCTTTGTGGGGTCCCACTTGGAGCCTTAATGGTGCTTCTCCTTGGCGGAGGGAAGGCAGGTGGCACCTTATCAAAGCAATTTATAAATGGCTGTCAGCCTAGATGAGAGCTTTGCGTAGCCATTGCAAAACTCAGGCAACACTGCAGGGAATTGTGGAAGAAACTCAAAATAAAAAATGCAAGAAATATACAGAGAATAGGCAAAAATTGCTGATTACAGGACATGAACAACACTGCAAAATGTTTCATTATTTTTATTTTCATCAGAGTAAAGAAAAACATTGCTGTCTCTGTCCTGATCCATGTCCTTAATGAAACACAGATTTCCTGCCAAGGTTCTTCCTTTATTTTCATGTATCTGAAGAAATACCTACTAAGACTAGCAGTCCTCCTAGCTTTGTGTGTGTAGCATATATGAAATTTTAATGAGTTGTTGGCCTTCAGCAATCTTTGAGCATAACTGAGTTGAGAAGATTTATACTGAAGTATAAGGTGTCATGTGTATCTGAAACCTAAATTAATGGCAGTTGAAAATGCCGCAGTGCCTGCTTTTTTGCTCTTTTGGATCCACTTTACAGTATTTCATAGATGCTGTGTAGATCAGTGATAAAGTTTACTACACTAAGTAAGTTTATGATAGAGCTGCTGCTTTATAGTACCTGGGGTTAAATTCTTACCTTTTGGCAGCCCAAAGTAAGAACAAATTAACCAACTTATCTTGCAATCAAGGGAGAGCTGTGTCATCGTACCTGACATTTACACCAGAGTAAGAGCGTGCCTGTACATTGTTGACTCTATATGACACCCTGCAGGTACATAGTCTAACATACTCTGCAGTAGCTTGTGCATGTGCCCTTACCTTGAAAGGCTCTGTGTGACCTTCATGAAAAAGTCAGACTGTTTAAAATACTTGCCACACATCAAAAATTTATTCTGCCTACTCTTGTTATAATAAATGAAATATTGTGTTAATAACTTTCCCTCTGCCAAACACTTCTTGAAATTTGTCTTTGCCTCCCTGGATGCTTCTACCCGTCATAATGACAGACTTTTTCAGGAAATAGCCTGGAGTGGGTTTTACGGGACAAAAAAACACTTTTGCAGGAGCTTAGAAATGGCACTTGCCTAAGCTGTTCACTGTATAAATAGCTCAATTGCTGCTTTAAACAAAAAGCTTTTGTCTTCACAAAGTGTGCAACTAAGTTATTATATGCCTGTCCATATTAACACCTCACAGTGACACTTAATCATAGATAAATAGTCTTCTGGCCTGGCTCACAGCTTACCTACTTCTAGGCTGATATGCAGGATTATAAGTGTTGAAATTCCAACAATAAAAATGCTGTTTGGCTCCTTTTGCCATTCTTTGAATACTTTCCATTACTGCCCTTGAAATAGTTGGAGATGAACCAGAAATAGATGTTGCTATTGACAGGTCCTTCTCTGCCAGGCAGCTTTCCAGCCAGTTTTCTCCAAGCCTGTAGCATTGCATGGGGTTGTTGTGACCCAAGTGCCAAACCTGACACTTAGCTTTGTTCATCCTCGTACAGTTGTCATTGGCCCATTGCTCCAGCCTGTCCAGATCCCTCTGGAGTGCCTTCTTTCCCTCAAGCAGATCAACACTCCCACTGAACTTGGTATCATCTGCAAACTTACTGAAAGTGTATTCAATCCTCTCATCCAGATCATTGATAAAGATATAAGTCTATGGGACCTGATGAGATGCATCCCAGAGTCCTGAGGGAATTGGCAGATGTGGTTGCCAAGCCACTCTCCATGATATTTGAAAAGTCATGGCAACTGGGAAAAGTCCCTAATGACTGGAAGAAGGGTAACATTGTGCCCATTTTTAAAAAGGGCAGAAAAGGCGACCCTGAGAACTACTGACCTGTCAGCCTCACCTCTGTGCTTGGGAAGATCACGGAACAGATCTTCCTAGAAGCTGTGCTACAGCACATGGAGGATATGGAAGTGATTAATGGCAGCCAGCACGGCTTCACCAGGGGCAAATGCTGTATGACCAACCTAATGGCTTTCTATGATGGGGTAACCGCAGCAGTGGACATGGGTAAACCAACAGATGTGATCTATCTAGACTTCTATAAAGCCTTTGACACAGTCCCTCACAACATCCTCCTCTCTAAACTGGAGAGATATGAATTTGATGGGTGGATGGTCGTATTCAGAATGTGGTGTCCCTCAGAGGTCCATACTGGGACCAGTGCTGTTTAATATCTTCATCAGTGATATTGACAGCGAGATTGAGCGCATCCTCAGCAAGTTTGCAGATTCCATCTGAGGACAGGCTGAGAGAGTTGGGGTTGTTCAGCCTGGAGAAGAGAAGGCTCCAAGGAGATATTATAGTGACTTTCCAATACCTGAAAGAGACCTACAAGAAAGCTGGAGAAGGACTATTCATAAAAGCTTGTGGTGATAGGATGAGGGGGAACAGATATAAACTGGAGAGGGGCAGATTTACATGAGACATTAGGAAGAATTTCTTCACTATGAGAGTGGTAAGACACTGGCACGGGTTGCCCAGGGAAGCTGTGGCTGCCCCATCCCTGCGGGTGTTCAAGGCCAGGTTGGATTTGGCCTTGTGTAACCTGATCTATTGGGATATCTCTGCCCATGGCAGCGGGGTGGAACTAGATGATCTTTAAGATCCACTCCAATCCTAACTATTCTATGAGTCTATGGTACTAAATGAAACTGTCCCCACACTGAGTTGTGAGAAACACCACTTGCTCAGTCTTTCACCCCCATTGTCGAGCCCTTACAGCACTGATTTCAAGTTATGAGACACTGATAGGGAAAATTTGTCTACAGTCATTCTGATTCCTAGCAGAACTTCACATCGTACAGTTTGGCACAGCAGTTAATCTCTGTTTCAGGAAAATACAGTGCTGAGAGAAGATGAGTCAAGCTTGAGGTTGATTGGCAGAGTTGTGCAAGTAACTTGTGCACAGCACCTGCCTGTGCTATTGCTGGTAGTGTCATTCCATGAGCATCGGATTCCCTCATTAAAATAAAAAGTAACAGAGGTCAGCAGAGGAAAGGAGCGTCCTGTGAAAGCTGTAGGAAGCTCAACGTGCTTAGCAGTGCAACAACTGCTGTTATCTCTGTGGTTTTTTAGTGTGGATATAGAGATGGTCTTACTGTTTTTTCTTTCCCTTACCTAAGTATTTATGAATAGGTCACTGGAGTTTAGAGAGAAATTCAATAGTTCCTGATTTATCTCTGTTGAGAAAAAGCACTCATACCAAAGAAGAGGCATGTGCTCTTTACGTTGATTCTGAGCAGAGACAAGGAATTCTCCCCTTTTCAAGGGAATAAGTTGTTTTGGAATCCTTTTCTTCCCCCTTCTGGTAATTCAGCGCAGCCGAAAGGGGATTCATTTTTGAGGATCTAGACTTTGTTGCTTCTAACAGTATTTGAGATTTGAATCCAGCCTCACTCTCATGTGATGGCAGGGTAGAATCAATACTTGGGGGGAAACAAGTTAGTTACTGGGTTTTGTTTCTGTTTTATTCCTTTTACTTCCTTGTGGTTCCATATGGCAGTGAGGAAGAAATTGAAGAAATATTTGGGGGTGGGGAACAGAATGTGAAGAAGTGCACCAGTTTTAGTGCTTGCCACAGTGTGACAGACACCTGCCCTCTTGCAGGGAGGAAATGAGCTTGGAGTTGCTTCCGTCAGAGCTCCAAGGAGGAAGATCGAAGTCTTCAGCTCTGCCAGTATTTGGCAGTAACAGTAGTTTTGCTGCCTGGACAACAGTCTTATCCTGGAGGACGTCAACAAAATCACAGTGACAACTGTGTCAGTATTGGCTGTCTCCTGATGTGAATTTAGCATCTTACACCTTTGACGTGTGGTTGTTCTGAATACCAGTTTAATCTGCCGTTACCTCTTCTAATTGCATGTCACTGAAGAAACACTAACTGCAAACATAGTCCTCTAGTTTTAAGACCCTGCATTTCCTGAAAGCCAAGAGATTTTATATTACATATATTACATATTTGCAGCCATGGTGCAGTCCATTTTAAGGGGGGAAACTTGTTGGTATGAAGGACTTTACGTCTAGAAGTGTGTCAAGTAAAGGATTTCCCATAATGGCCTTACATGCTCTTGAACTTCTAAACCCTTATACTTGAGCAGATGAGTAGCAGTTGGCTCTACGCCCATTATTTTTAAGCAGCCCCACCCAATGTCCTTCATATAATTCACACCAGTAATTCTGGCAGACCATGACACTGCTTAAGTGTCTAGAGTATGAATCAATCTCCATATTCCAAGAGGATGAAGTGATAGGATTTTGCATTGCTTTCTTCACTGATCCAGTTCAAATTTTGTTTTAAGATCTAAACGTCTGGGGTTGCTTTATCCCTTTCTTACATTTCACAGAGTATTGCTGCGCAATTTAGGATGTTGAGAGCTTTTGCTCAGCAGAAAGCAGAACAATGAAAACGTGGTTTGGGATGGAGATCGAGTACAGAACTGCTCTTAGGAAGAATTAGCACAATACCAGACCACACAGTGCGGAGGGATAATACAAGAAATGCCGCTCTCTGTGTTCATTTGTATTGTCATATAGACTTTGTGATTCGGTAGTTCTAAGCTTTTAATATTAGATTGTTCCTTTTTCTACTAAGCGTGCAGGAAATGGAAAAGTGTCTTAAGAGAGTCTGTAGAACCTTCATACGCATGATATTAAAAAAACATTCATTTAAGTCTCCAAGTGATTGCTTAGTAGTTTAACTAAAATTCATTGTGAAATACACTTCTTATGCCTTACTCAGTAGAAGTAGCTTGTAGTGGTTTGTTTTCCACTTTTCTAGTGAATGATGTTGGCTGATGTACTTGATTCCAAGCTACATTCTGTGCTCCATTTCATTCTCAGAATTTCTTAAAATACAGCGTGAAATAACATGGGTTAAAATGGAATTATAATAATTGAACATAGTGTGAAGAATCTGTTTTCACACACAGGAGCTTTAAACAAGAACTTAAAAGACTGTTTCTGCCTTCCATGTCTTAAATGACTGTGTTATTAATTGTGAATGAAAAATAGTTTTTATTTTTACTATGAATGCCTAATACATTTTACCATCAGGTTCGTGTCATTCGCTCAGACACCTTAAATGATCTTGTGTTTTTAAGCTTTCAGGAATCGCAGTAGGTAGATTCTTTGCTGATATAGACAGATTAAAATGATAATATTTTTGCAGTGAAAGTGCTAGTTTATTGTCCTCTTTCTAAGCAAACCACTGAAGATTTTTCCCTTCTGTTTTTTCTCCAGCTTTCACATCCACTGCTGTGATTAATCTCACCCCCAGTAATTAACCACAAACACGTTACTATTTTAATTAACTCCCTTACTCACAAGATAAGTCGGAATTCTATTTAAAGATTCTCAGTGGGAATCTTGTTTCAACTTCTCTTCTCCCTTTTGTATTAGCGTATCAGTGTTATTTCTCAAAGGTAGTGAGTATTATTAGCTTCATTCTACAGGAGCAGAAACATTCAGTCCATGGTTGCACGTTGATGGGGTGTTGCGCTGCGGACGTTTTGATGATTTGCTATTCTAATGGCAGTGACTTGCTACTCCTCTTTTTGCTGATCCTCAGAGATGGATATTCAGATGTAGTTTGAAAACTTAATCAAGCAAGTCTTGCACAAGTGGCCATTCATAGAACCTCAGCATCAATAAAAAAGCCCCCACTCTTGTTATCTTTAATAGTATTAAATACTGACAAAATTCTGTCTTTTGATCAGTACAGTGTTTATGTGTCTCATGTAGGGCAGATTGAATTCCGTCATTGGTGGAGGATCAAACACAAAGGATGCTTCCACAAAAAACCTGCTCCGAAGCTTGTTTGTGGCTGTTCAATACTTGCTTAGACCAGTCATAAAATTGGAATATTCAGCACACTAAGGACTGCATGTATAAGCCTCTACTGAAAGAAAGACATGGTAGCTACCACTTTTCTGTGCCCCATTCTTGAGGCTAAATGTCAAACTTTGGCGTGCCAGCATTGTTCAGAATGAGAGCACTCCTCTGCAAGTGTGGGAATTTTCCTCTCCATCTGCCCTCCCATTACTTTGCCTTGTGGAGCCTTCCCAGGGGGGACATTAAATTGTGACAATAGTGCTGCATTGAGGACAGATCACTCTGGGACCACAGTCATTGGTTTTATTGACACAGTTGGCAAAAGATCATGAGATGATTTCAGTTGTCAGTCACCACTGGTGTGGGCCAGCATTCAAGCCATTGGTCTGGCAGAGAATTCCTTTACCACACCACTGAGACAACCAGACTCTTTTGGTTGTCTTTTTCAGTACTGTGCCAAGCATTGTCATGTAAGTCTGTTGAGTAGTCACTAAGTTTCCAAAGAAGGGGACTTTAATTTGGTAAAAGTTATGCGCACAGGTATGTATCTGTGTCTGCCATGGAATGTTTTTCAAATACATGAAGATTTGCAGAACAATAGTAATTACAGTAGCTGACTTGTTAGTGAAGCCCATGCTACCTGAGAGTAAAATATTGTGCATTCTGTTTATAGGTGTTTACACATTTTAACCATTTTCTGAAATTTAACTAGTACAAATTCTCAATAGAAGCGGTGAGGTTTTTTAATGTATCTCTATTCTCACCAGTTGTTCCTGTGAATTTTATATGTGTAAGCTGGTAACTAGTTTATGCAATATTTTATTAGGCTTGGCATACAGCTGATACAAAGAGGTTTAAGGTAGTACAATAGCCTATAGAGAACAAAGTAGAAAGTTTTTACTCCTTTAGTCACTTGTGTTCTTGCAGCACTTAGGAGTTTTAGTCATGGACAACGTTCACCAGTGTGTTAGATGGCATACAAATTTAGGCCGTTGCAGGGCCCTTACCAACCAAAGCTTGAAAGCAAGGCAGAGAAATAAATTGTACATTTGGAAGATTAATAATTATACATATGCATTAACTACATACAGGAGACAAAAGTTATATTTGGTAGTATTTAAAACAAATGAAAAATGCAGATAAACTTGTAATATATATTACAGGAACTCAATAAGATTCTACTTACTCTCCCCACCCGGGGCCAAAACTGCTTGATGGTTTAGGATTGTTGTTGTTGTTAATTAAATTTCAGCACTGTGATGGAAAACATAATAGAATTGAGAGTGGTCAATATTAATGGAAAACAGCAATTTGAAATGCTGGTGAGATCTTACATAGACTTGATTCAGATTTAGTGTAAGTTGTTCATAACCTGAGAGCCCCTGCAAAGTACATGAGGCTGTGTGGCCACTGCTTGGAGCAGACTGCAATTCTAAGAAAAAAAGGCAAACAAATGATAGCATATGTTGTCAACTAAAGCTCCATTCTTGCTTTCACTGTGAATGTGAAACCTTAAAAAAGATGTATATTAACCAAGATGGTCGTGTAATAGTTACGAGGAGTTCAGTTTGTACTGAGAAAATAATTTTTACTAAATAGAAATCAAGGGGGTTTGGAAAACCTTTCAAAGGTTTGTCTTTTATTAGTGTTCTGTGACACAGTCAAACTTATTAATAATATGTTGGAAGCCAGATGCTTTCAAGTGCGTAGTCTCCATTTATACCAAACAGAAAATATTACACTAATACCATGTAAGACAGAGCTTAGAAAACTACTTAGAATCATAGAATAAAATCATAGAATAACCAGGTTCAAGAGACCCACCGGATCATCGAGTCCAACCATTTCTATCAAACACTAAACCATGCCCCTTAGCACCTTGTCCACCTGTGCCTTAAACACCTCCAGGGAGGTGGCCTTCTTAGTCAATAGCTTTGTATCTAGGCAAGCCTGGGTTTTTTCTTTCTTTTGTTTTGTTGGGTTTTTTTTTCCTGAAGTTGTCATTTGTTGGTGAAGAAATAAGACAAACACCAAGTGCTTTGATGAATATCCAGAGCTTCAGTTGTCAGCTTGTCTATGTGGAACAGTCATCCGAGTGGGATTGTTCAGGAGACTTCTGTCTTGTCCCTCAGTATATACTAAGATCAGAAGTAGTAAAAATTTTAAAATTATGAAATGTTGGATTATCCTGAAGAATGTTTTTTCCAGGGAAAAGGAAGGGAGGTAGTAGTTCAGTTTCCACTCAGAAACAGTTATATATATATATCAATAATTATGTGAGTTTTTTTCTGTGGGTTTCTGTCTGCCTGTAATGCAGTACAAATTCATCAGTGTACAGTTTTATTAAGGGTAACCTAGTTAGGATCTTCATTTAGTGGTTGATTTGATTTTATCAGCATTGCCCAGAGGTACTGATAGAATATCATCTTTACTTAGATTAATTATTTCTGCTCTGTCCTTGAGACATCTCCCAGGAAATTTATGGGACAAGGGAAGCCTCCTAGAAATACCATTATTATTCATAGTAACTAGTTTTTCGACTGCATAGATGAATGATATAAAAAAATAGATGGTTTCCTTAGTTCTGGCTTGCTCACAGACAGGGAGAAATTGATACATATATTCTCCCTGACAGCTCCCTGAACGGCTTGCTTTTCAGCCAAGTGGTCAATTATTTTTGAAAGTAATAGTGCACAGTGATCATCGCTAACAGCTGAAAATAAACAAGATAAATAAAAGCTTCAAAGCATAATGGTAGAATGCCTAAAATCAGGGAATCTTACCAATAGGTGTATTATGCTTTTAAAAAAAAAAGTTCCTCTTTTGTCGTTCATTTTTCTACTCCTTGTTCCAACAGTATAATGTGGATGCATGAGCACGCTTGTTATTGTTCCTGTTATGAAGCACCTTAAAGTCTTGGTTGACATCTGTCTGGAAATTATACCATCAAGTGAAATTTTTGCTGGTTTGTTTTGTACTAGTTTCGGTTTGAGTTTTTTCCCTAAGTATTGTTACAACTGTGTCACAAAAACTCATTCTTGTAATTCTCTTGTACTTCTTGCTACTCGCTGGGTGCTTTTTCTTCGTTGTGCAATGAGTACTGCTAATCTGAAAACAATAGATGAGCCTGGAGTAATGTCTCCACAGCAAGGAGGTGGTCACCAAGACACAACTCTTCAAATCAATAGCATCTGATCCTTGGAATTATTTCCTTCTAAGCTAGCCTCCAAATTATTTTCTAGGACTACAGTTTACCCTTGACCATTCTCAAGGGACTTATTTTTTTCTGCTGCTGCCGCTTTGGGGTTTTGTTTTAATCATATACAGGCACAAGTTGATAACTTAATTTCAAGCTTATATGTCAGAAATTAAATTATTTGTACCTATAATTCGAGTGAGAAACCACAAATAGAAATGCTTCACAATAATTTAAAGTGACTGGTTTATTTCACTAAGTTGTTCAGAATAAATATTCACAGGATAAGTGATCTGAGACTGATTTTGAAACACACATTGTCCGGTGTAGTTGATTTCTCTTTCTTTTCAAACCAAAAAGTAGGAATGAAGAGTACCAGTTGTTTTTTCAATATTGTACTGGCCACGTGCAGAATTTTTGTAGGTGGTTAGTGATTTATAGCGTCTCTCTGGTTTTGAGTAGCCAACTTGACGTCTATAAACACGATATGAGTCATAGAATCACCAGGTTGGAAGAGACCCACCAGATCATTGAGTCCAACCATTCCCATCAAACACTAAACCATGCCCCTCAGCGCCTCGTCCACCCGTGCCTTAAACACCTTCAGGGAAGGTGAATCAACCACCTCCCTGGGCAGCCTGTTCCAGTGCCCAATGACCCTTTCTGTGAAAAAGAAAAATTTTTTCATAATGTTCAGCCTAAACCTCCCCTGGCGGAGCTTGAGGCCATTCCCTCTCGTCCTGTCCCCTGTCACTTGGGAGAAGAGGCCAGCACCCTCCTCTCCACAACCTCCTTTCAGGTAGTTGTAGAGATCAATGAGTCTCCAGTGAAGAGAGAGCAAACTGCTCTGAAATTGTACAACTATAGAAAGTAATAAATAAAGTTTCTTGGCAGTGTAAGTGGACTATCTAGGTCTTCTTGGGGCTTTGACACAAGCTGGACTCTCAACATCACCAGTGTCAAGTTTAAATTTGTTCTGTGTGAGAATTTTTGGGTACAGGTTTACAGGTGAAAGTTGAGCACTTGGAATCACATAGGTGTCCCTGTCTTAAGGAATAAAAACAACTGGGATTTTGTCATCTTTTTGAAGCTCATAAAAGCTCAACAGGAGGGCTGTGTTGAGATAATCATGCAAGTTTTGAGCAAGGTGGAGTCAGAAACAGAAAAACTGAATTAGTCAGTTACTGTTTGAGTGAATATATGTCTTCCTTAGCATACTGGATTAGATATGTGCACCTATCACAGTGTAAAAGCCTAAATAAGAGTAGTTGTTGTGGGGCAGCTTGCATAAGGTAATGTTCTGCCCTTGCAAACCCCATGGTAAGTTGCCTCTACATTTTTATTCTCACAGTGTTTATCATCACAACTTGAACTGATCTCCACTGTGGTAAAAACAAGTGGTGTTTTCTTTCTAATTCCTCTACCTTTTTAAAGTGAGTTGTCTTCTGTCAGAGCAGTTTTCACAATGAAGTAAAGCTTGATTTAATGAAAAGAAATTGCACGAGCCAGCAGCTGTTATGTTTTTATTTATAACAGTGTGCTACTTCTGTTCAGACAGCCCGTTATTTATCATATGCTATACTTCTTCGTAGTAATATATTTCTTGAATGTGTAAGCACAGAGGTAATTCAAGAAAAAGACTAATTTTGTCTGAGGGGCTCTTCAATTTTTAACGTGACTAGAATGTATATTTAACTCAGATGGTAAATGTTAACCTCTCTGATATCTATCTGTCTCTATACTGTGCACTAAGTTTTCTTTAAGGCAAATTGATGAAAGAGAAGTAATAACTGTAAGTGGCAAGTGCTAATTATTCTGCTGCGGGAAGCTCTGACACTGAAAGGGGCAGAGGATAAACATTTAGAGGGGAGATGAAATCTTTCAGGCTGCACAAATGGAGCAGTGGGGTCTCATTGGATCACATTTACCACTAAGGCTTTATGTAGAGGGAATGCTGCCTTTTAACTAATCTAGAAAAGTGTGATTTAAAAGCCATTTCTGCCGTACCAGTCCTGCAGGATTTCTGAACTTTCAGCTGTATTTTTTGCTTGCCTTTCTCTGTATCCTCCTACCACCCTACGAGATACTTCCCCGCAGTCATTTACAGCTAGGCAACCAAACTTACTTAGAAGGAATTCCTTCTAAAAGACCACCTTCTGGCACTTTGCCTCTGACAGCACGAGGCTGCTTTTTGTCCCGGTAGGTGGGTGGTGGAACAATTTCTTCTAAAAGGTTTCCTGATTATTTTCATAATACTTTTGCAGATGTCTGTAGTGGCTGTTCTTTCTGGGCTTTACCTGCTTGAATTTTTACTGTACTGAGTTACTTTGGCCCCTGTCCAGTTCTGTATTAAGCAAGCTTTGCAACCCACACTGAATTGCTTTGAAGCTAATTTAAAAGGCTTTAAGAAGATTGATGAGGATTCCCCTCTGAAGAAAGGAAACCTGGGATCACATGGATTTGCTGTGTAGAGTGGTAATAGTTTTCTTCTCCTGGCTTCTGGTTCATCCTGTATACAAGAATACAAAGACTGCTGGTTAGCAAGAGCTACTCTTACAGGTAGCTTGTGATGTGATATATAGTCTCTAGTCCCAGATTAGTATCAGGTTTTCTTGTAAGGTCAGAAGTGATGAGGGATTGAATGAGACGTGAGGAGGAGTGTGCATAGCAGCACACAATTCTCTTTGAATCAATGAAATTTCTGCCCTGGCATCTCAAGGAGAGGATTTCTCCCTGTCTGCCAGTGTTCATACTTGCTGATGTGAAGGCAAGAGTCTTAATGACTTGCCTTTCTGAAGCAATAAGTAGCAGCTGTTAGTCAGAGGTGTTGCTGTGCAGTATTGTGCAACTTCAGGCACCAATAACTGTACCTAAATACAGGTTTGAACACCCTGATGCCACTGTCTTTGTAAAAAAAGCCTTCTCCAAAGACTGCTCCCTTAAATTGGGGGAGGATTTTTAAACTGATGAGCCTTTCAAAAGCATTTGTGATGTTTGGGAAAACGTGCATGACATTAAGTAGTTGCATATGAATTGCTTATGCTTTTCTTCCCCAAATCTCAAGCCACAAATGTTGGTGTAAGTGTGATGAGAAATCTTCATTTCACACAAAATGAAGGAAATAATTTATGTGAAACTGGATGCTTGAAATGCAGTTCCAGGAAATAAAAACTGAATTAGTTTTTGCCTTTGAACTGCTCAACACATCCATGCATGCTTCACTCATACCTGTAGTGTGCTGGGACTTAGCAGGATTCTGTATTCCTCTAGCACAGCCTGTAGCTTTGTGGTGACCGCTAGTGGAATCACAGCAACTGTGTAAGAGGGCAGTCTTTCTTACCTAGAAGCAGAAGACAGTTGCTAAATTTCACGAGACTGCTACATCCTGTGTGTGCTTCAAATGGAAATATCTTAGTAAAACTAATAGAGAAGACATTGGAACAAAGCTCACTTTAGAGGCACTGTTCTGTGTTATTAAACCTAAATTATTGAACATAGTAAGATACTCTAGCATGACTTTTATACCTTTTTAGTTGCTTTTTGTAAATTCTTCAGCATTTCACACAATGGATGTCAATCCAGCAACAAGTGTAACTCTTACCTGGTTTTGATCAAGCACACAAAGACATAGACAGAAGTGATATCTCTGGTATGTAGTACTAATCTTGAAAGAGAAGTTGAGAGAGACATTTTTAGAATCACTAGTGGCTTTCAAAGAATAGTTAGCCTACTGTGACCTGGGGGATGTTTTCAAGTCCCAGAAGTCAAAGTTTCTTTTCATATGTAAAATTCAAGTATTAACTACAGTAAATAATTCTTTCTGAAGAGCCAAACTTTTTAATTAGATTTTAATTTAGTGAACGAGGCAAAAAAATTATAAAAAGTTTCTAGGCATTCATACATCTTTCACAGCTTAAAATACATGCATTACAATTGTTCAGATAAGGTTATTTTTTATTCTGTGCTTTTCAGCAGTATTTCAAAACCTGTGTTAAATCTTACCTTTATAAGATTAATTTTAAATCTGTACAAGTTTGGGCTTGTTTTTTTGCTTAGAAAAATTTTTTTATTCTCTAAAAGTAAGATAATTTCAGGTGTACCTGCACTTTTTTCCCAAACAATTGTAATTACATACATCTTTTAATCTCTTCATGTTTAAACAGAGAAAATGTTCAAATGAAGGAGAAAAAGTGAATGGTCACAAATTGCTATGTTTTTTAATTTTTAAAAGTGGAAGTTTGTATCCAATTTCAGTAGTTTTAGGTATTTTTAATTATGTGGCACAATGTGAGTATTCAGGCAGATTAGTTTTGTTTCTTTATTTGTGATTGTATCACTTCATTTAATAGTCAAAGATACTGATTTCATATTTACTCACAAGAGAAGTGCACAGTGGATGATTGCCAGAATTATTTTTAGGCCTGTTTGTAAGTGTCAGTGTCTGGCTGAAAGAAAAACTTTGTCTCCAGCCTCTCTCCTTCAAATTCTCTTAGCTTTTTAAGAGCTAAAATACTTCATTTTCCCTCCTGGTGATACAGTAGAGAGGATGCTTATTGTCACTGCAGGGGCAGACGTGGATACATTTAGAGTCTTTCTGAATTTAGGTTTGTGTCTACAGTGCTGGCTGATTGTTCCCAAACAAAAAACCAAAAAACCTCAACACTATATAAATATATATGTATGCATTAAGGAAGAATGAGTAAGATTGTATAGCTTAATCTTCATGTAGTTTATAGTAATGAGTAATTGTGCAAACCTGTTGCTTTCTCTCCAGGTTGCAATAATCGGAGTAGGTGCTATAAATTTATGCCTCAGGTTCCAGCGTCTGAATTGAAGGCGATTCTTTCTGACACCGAGACTCCTCTGCCATGTGACAAATAAGGGACTTCAGTGTGAGCTGAAGTTAGCTGCAGCTATTTCAGGGCTGGTGTACTGCTCCTGCTATCGTCCTAGAATAGCATGAAGGGTTGCATGCAGCAGGAGTGCCCTGTCAACCACACAGTTTGCTGGTGCATTCCTGGAGGCTAAAAATATTTATTTTTAGCCTGCCCCTCCTTAAATGATGAGTTTCATTATTCATATGAATATATATGAAGCATTACTCCCAATTCTTTTACCCCCAAAATTGCTTTGGTGATTTGTTCTCTGCTTATGTGTACTAATGACAGTAGTGACATGGGAGCCTTTAGTCCATATATACACAATGAGTAATACAATGTAGCCAGTACAAGTGGGTCACTCCTAACTGTGATAAAGCAGAAAACAATAGTAACCTTTTATGAGCATTTACTCATGTAAAAGCTGACAGCTTCTAAAATTAGTTATGAAACACCATCATGGGAAATTCTTCTTTTTAGGGCTTGCCCTTTCCAGTTTACCTTAATCTTTGAGATAGAAGCACATCCCTTTATTGGTTACATGAATAAACCATTGGACTTGCTTCAGACATAACACCTAATTTAAAGGTGAGATTGAATTGGTTGTTGAAAATATTCTGTTTGGAGGTGTTTAAATAGCTTCACGTATCTCGGTGTCTCACTAAATTGATTTCCACCCCCTCTCCTGTTTGTTCATCTTGGAGGGAGAGGTAATCATTATTTTAGCAAAGATAGGAGTGAAAACTTAAATTGCAGGTGTCACCTTGACATGCATCTTTGGTTTTGTTGAGCTTTCATTTAATGGCACATTATTTAATATTAACGGATGATGATAAAAGTGCTACTGAAGACAGTTTTCAGAGAGTGGTTGAAAAAATATCCTCTTGTTCAGAAAGAAGCAGGAAAATCAGTGGCATCCTTTAACCATCAGGAAAGGACTAGCCAACAGCAGTAAGTGACTAGAAACATAGGAGGGACAGGTGCTCACTTTGCATAAATTACCGACAGCAACTGGAGTTGATAGATAACATTTTGGAGAGGAGTCTCTGTAACCCCTCATCACCAGCCTCAGCAGTTCTTCTGTCCATCAGATATTTTATTTGTTTATAGTATTCAGCTACATACTAAAAATGAGAATTCTTTTTATTTTGCTGCAGTGAGTTCTGATGAGTGTTTTGTCAGGAAAGGTATAGTTGTGGCAGGAGTAGAAAACAGTGACTTCATCCGTGTAAAAATGCCTCCAGGGTTTTGTTCTGAAATTTTCCATCTGCTGGAACAGTTAAATACTGAATTTTGTCTGGAATATGTCTAAAAGCTTTGGTGAAGCCTTTGGAGGTAAATGTGGTTTCATTTGAAATTTCTCACATTTCCATAGCAATAATTAAACTAAAATTAAATGCAGTTATTTTGTTTTCAACATGCCGTGGATTTACATGTTTCACATTACAAGCAATGCTCAGAATAAATGTGTTGCACAGGTTCGTATTACTGTTGAGATTCATGTGTTATAAAAATAGATCCTGTTGACCATATGATTATAAAGTGTGGTAGGTTTATTTCCTTTAAAAGCACAGAGGTTATAAACATGCCACAAAATGGTAAGAATGTCATTCCTCATTTACTTCTCCTTTGTTCTGATTAGACAAGAAGCTGCAAGTAATGATGCTAAAACCAAAGCAATGAAACATAGTCAGCCAGAACTTCACAACAAGCAGTAAACTGCATTCACACCCACATGGTTTGCTTGACTGGCAAAATAAAGCGCTCTGGATCCTGAATTAGAGCAGGCAGGCAGATACATGCATCAAAATAAGAAGATACAGAAACTCTGTTAAGCAATTGCAGTATGCGCACGGAATTTAGCTGTTAAGATCACACAGTGCTGTAGAAGTAATAGAAAGACATATGAAAACATGTACTATGTGGATCATTTGTGGGGTTTGAGCTGTTTTCCTGAAAGGCAGAAGGTAGTTCGGTTGTCTTGCCGAATGGGTTTTGGGGGTTCTACAGCATTAGGGTCTTGTTTCTAGCTGCTTGGTAAAAATGTACTGAAAATATACTGAGGCCTACAGAAGTTTCTGTCTTATGTTACTGTCCTCCTGAGACAATGTTTAGTCCCCATTTGCTGGATACAGACTTGCTTTGGTGAATTTCTGCTGCATGTACAAGTGTTGAGTAGTCATATTTTTGCTGTTATCACAGGACTTAGTGAGAAACAGTGTCTTCAGCTATTCAAAGTTTACTCTTTTAACTTGAGTCTGGTGTGTAGAGTGACTCTGTTGAAAAATATTGTTGATGCCAATGTATTTGTACTGAAACCAAAATACTGTGACTTTTTAAATATCTTTGGCCTTCTGCCTGTGATTTAATGTGTGTTTTTATAAGCAAAGACTGCTACATCAACTGGTACAAAGGAATTCTTTGGGATTTCAGTGGCATAAGATGAGATCTTCAGAGAGTTTTGCATATTTATTTGGTAGTAACTTAACTCTCTGTTATCCAAAAAAATGTGATATTTAGTGGGGTGTTACTAAGCGACCACCCTACCATGAGCTTCTTTCTTCTCTGTCCTCTGTTCTCTAGTGTCTGAAATTTTGATTTTTTAAAAAGGAGAAGTTTTTAGAAATCGTGATTTTAGATTGGAAGTCTAGGTTTAGTTCTGTTCATCCTTCTTGTCATCTCAGTCTTTGCTGCTTTCATATATGATGAACCATGCAGTTCTTGCATTTTCACAATGCCAGTCTTCTCTTGCAAAAAACTGTATTGGTTTTGTAGTATTTTCTTAAACCCCCTTGTATGTAGAACCAGTGGATAAAATACATAAAAATTATACTGTCATATCCTTTGTGTTGTCTTATTTTGATGCATTTTCCAGAGCTATTCAGCCACCAAGCAGGTGATGGCCATCACGGAACCTGACCCAGGCAACTGTTGCAGATTCCTTGGAACATTTTACCCATTGGACACTGTGGAAGTCGTTGCCTCTGATTCTTTTTAGTAGCAGTTGTAGAGAGCTGTGACAATAATAACATTTCATATTTCTTTTTCTCTTGTCTTAGGTTTTCTACCCTAGCAAAGATGGTACTAAGATCCCAATGTTTATTATCCATAAGAAAGGAATTAAACTGGATGGCTCTCACCCTGCCTTCTTGTATGGATATGGAGGTTTCAACATATCAATTACACCAAGCTACAGGTAAGCAGAGTAATTTATACCCTCTTCTGAAGTATCTGGTGTTAACAGCTGTCACAGACTGAGGGCGGGGTGGACTGTGGATCTTATGGAGTAACACATTTCAGGTGCCTGAGAAGTAACGTGGGGGCCATAAGGACTGCACATCTGTCTCCAAGCATCATTTGTCTGTTTTGTTAGTTCTGAATTCAAGGGTTTTACCCAAGGTCACAGAAAGACCTATGTCAGAGCACAGAAGTCCTGTGAGGTTCAACAGAAAATCATATGGACATGTCTTAAGTAAGGATTTGAGCCCTTTCCTGAACTAATAACATAAGAAGTTATCTTTTCCAAGTTATACAATTGCCTAAAACATTATAGGAAATAAAATAGTTGTTTAAATGAATGTATATTGGCTGTATTTTCATATTATACTTGTAAGGAAATTACATTGGAAGCAAAATCCTACTCTGTTCCTTAATGATCAGGGAAGATTGTCTTGAGATACGTATGATGTGGGCTTTGCAAATGCAGAGCAATGCATTGTAAACCAAATATGCTATGTGCAAATCAGGATTTCTAGCCCTCAAAAGCCATAATCTCTATTGTATAGATGATCTCCTTAAAAACAAGGCTTATTTCTTCAGCAAGGGAATTTGAATATAGACTTACCAAAAGGCAGTGATTGGCTGTAATACCCAAGAAATGCTTCTAGGCAACAGGAGGAAAACAGAAATGCAAAGGACTGAATGGGGAGCAGTTTTTCAGATTATACAAGAGCAGCTCACCAACACAAAAATAATCTATTATGAAACCATCCTGTTAAGTTCAGGTGCTACTCATCTTGCTTTAGAGTCAGAACATTTTAAGAAATCCTTTGTAGTGCTTGCTTTTCCAGGTCACTGTGATTGTATTAATAAATAGCATTTACAGTTTATCATCCTTTCTAGCAAATACCTTGTCTAACAATGGGCTTCCCATCTTGTGTGCTATAATTATTTGTAAGCTTTTTATATGCCTTGTAAAGCTACATTTTTAATTGCCCTTGGTTTTTGAGAGGCAGAATTATATAATCAGAATAGTTTCTAAATTCCTTTTTAGATTAGGTTCAAGCACTGATTTATTACAATTTATTGTAGATGCTGAAAACTGTGATAAAACTATCCATGTTTTATTTTTTTAAAGTAAATATGTATCTGTTGATTTAAGGTAAATTTTCATGTAATGCTGACATGAGCTGGCTGCTGGTAAAAGGAGATGGTGTCTCACAGTGACTTCTTCCACCTCCCATCCATTGGGCCTGGTGTTTGCTGGAACCTTTGCTAAGCTGATTTGCCTCTCACGAATGACAGAAAACTAACCCAACAAAATAGAGTGGATGGTTTTCTGCCACTGTGGCAAGTTGAAGATTGACTCCCATAGGAGTCCAGTGAAGAGCAGCAAGAGGGTGCAGCTTATGGTCAGAAGAGAGGAGGATGAGGGGTGGGCGCAGTGACCCAGTCTTCCTGAACCCTGTGAAACATTATTTATACAGTTCGTGAAATAGGAATATGAACCTGTCCCTTTAAAGTAAATGCTTTAGAGAGAACTATCATTCACCTCCACATCAAAATACATTATCCCTCTGAAAAGGTAAGTAAAACACGGTTCGCCACACCTCCCGCCTCATTCTCTCCCTATAATATCAACTCATCCCTTCTCAATCTTTGTCTTTCTAAAAGAAAAATAAGGAAAGCCAAAGCCTTCAAATGCATCTTCATTGTTAATAACCTGAGACTTGAGTAGTCACTGAGGAAGCATGTTCCAAAAGCAGGCCTGCAAGATCAGGGGAAGGAAATTGTAATAGAGAATTTATGCCAGAAAGGCAGGACATCCAGTTCCCCCTTTAACTGGCAGATTCAAGTAATGTTTGACTACATCTCTATTATTATATGATGCAGTATTCCACAGTTAGTTTGCATGTCCAAGTGCTGCTCCAGCCACAGCCTAGCGCCACAATTCGGTCACTTTTTTGTAGGTGACCATAGGCATGAGTACTAGAAAGCAGCCACGAGATGGTCGAGGCCGAGGCTTACTGCATGGTTCACCTGGTTCTAAGCTGAGATGTAGCTATGGAAATGCAAACGAGTAGTAGCCTGCTTACTTTTAAACAAACAAACAAGCAGAAGTTCCTGGAGAAATGCTTCTGATTTTTTGTTTCAACTTAAGGCTCCTACAACATTTCACAAAGCGTTCTGTCTTCTTTCCAGTGATTCATTTTTGTCTTTTATTTCTTCAAGTCAATACAATGTTTTCTCACTGGTGTTTCACACCCATTAACATGAGGCAGCTCTGTGGCTTGGGAAGCTTATTTCTGCTTAACTCAGGAACTGATATTGCATTTCATTTATTCTCCAATACAAAAAAAAATGAAAATGGAGTCCTTTTCACTGAAAGCAATGGAAGCAAACCAACAGGCTGGAGGATCCAGAAATAACTATGAAAATTATAGGCCAAAGTCATTAAGTCAGTTACAGTAGTGGTTTATTTTTGAATACAAGCATGCATCTTTTATATGCTCCTCCAGACTGAAGAGCTGCATTTGGTAGCATTTTGAATATGATGCCCGCTAGAGCACTGTCATTAATTATGCAGCCTGCATAGCAAGTGCAAGTTAAAGCTGATGGAACTGTCAGCAGTGGCTTGGCAGAGCTGCTTGGGAAATGCCATCCCAAACCCACCACTAATGCCTCAGATTCAGCTAATTACCCTGCAGCAACCACGGTGTTTCCCTTCACTGTTCTGTATGTGTCTCTGTAGATACAGAGAAGCAGTTTCTAATGCATCCTGGAATACAGCTGACTGTGAAGCAGACTGTGAAATTGCATTTCACTGCCACAGGGCCAGGTTGTACGAAGCCTTTAAGCAAAAAGCTGGTGCAGGGAAAGGCCAGAGAAAGGTCAGGCAACACAGCAGCCAGGGTGCAGAGTGCAAGATTACTCTTCTGGTTGCTTTGTTGCTGTGCCCTTCTGCTCCACAAAAGGCAAGAAAGAACCAGATTCAGTGACTCAGTATTTTTTCCCTGTCACCAGTGCCCTAGCCTGCATTCCTGTCAGCTGTAATATCTGACAGCAGGTCAGTAATTCTGGCAAAGTATTCTTGTTCCTTACATTGTTCTATACTGTTAAAAACAATACCTGTTTTCTTATTTTTTGTGTTATGCTTCTTAAGAGTGATAGTGTCTGGAAGGAGCTCTCCAGGGAAGTAACTTGTCTTCTGCTCCCTCCACTGGCTCCTTCCTGACCCCATTTCCCTTGCTCCTTTTCTTTACACTGCTCCCAGGAGAGAAGGAAAACCAGGAATAATGCACTAAAGGCTACAGAAACTGTTGGGAAGAGCAGGGAGCCAGACTTGCCTCTGCAGAATGAGGTATTTTGTAGGCATCCAGAGTGAATGGGCAGTTTGCTGTAACTAAGACACCCAAGTTGGCTTGGAATCAATTCTGGAAGCAATCACTTGGAATTTTTACTTTTTTAAAAAGTTAATGAGTGCTGGTAATATGCGTGATAAAACATAGCTTCTTGGACTTAGCAGTCACTTTGAGAAAGGCTGTTATAATCTCTACACATATCTGCCTCGAAGGATTGGTCAACTTTAGGGCCTGACTTGCTTTACGACTGACCATACTAGAGTGGGTATTAATTGTCGTTGGCAGTGACATTACTGGATGTATATGTTTGGGTTTATGGGGTAATGCTTTCTGAAGTGTCTAAATCACAGTAGTATTGCTGGGAGTGAGCACAGATATACTAAACTTTATTTATAATCTTGGTAGTATAATGGTTGTTACCAGACTCTGGATTTTATACCATTGAAAGTCTGTGCAACAGAAAATTTGTTTGCTTATAGAAACAGAGTTTAGTTTCCTATAATGCTTATTGCATATCTGATGAGATCTTAGAGGCACTTAGACTCCTTCAAAAGTTATCATCAAGGTACCATCCCTGTTACGGGAGTCCATGGACAGGATAGGATGCACTCAGTACTTTGGTTTTGCATTGCTCACAGATTCTTTACTGGTGGAATATGTTGATCCCTCAGATGGGCAGTTTCTTCCAGCAGATGGAAGAGGATGGACTCTGTTCAGGATTTTTTTATTTTTTAAATATTCTCTGGCAGCATATTTGGGTAGCAAGCTCTTACCTTACTTGGAATTCCTGTACTTGCTATATTTGATTACTAGGAGATTAAGTTTGTACCGAAAGGTTTCTATTAGTTTTGTTTGGAACAGAGATGGGGGAAAAAAGTGCGGAATATTCTGCAAGGTTTGGCTCTTACATACCAAAAATTAAGAAGCCACAGTCTCATGAATCAACCTACTATCAGGCTACTCCACATTGGCTGTGCAGCAGCGCATTGAAACTAGGCATCCTGGAGTTTGGCAGACTAGGGTGCTCTGACCTTTCCACAGCATGTGTATGGAATATTGATCTTGCATCTGATCAGCATGTCACAGCAATCTAAAGAAAATACAATTCACAGTGATGGAGTTCAGAATTGATTTTACAGGTACAAAGATAATTCATGCTTCCTGAGGCATCTAATGGCTGCAGATAACCAGCCAAAGTGAAAATTTTTCCTTTGATGGATTAAGAAAACAGAAAAATCTCTGTTCAGTTATCCTTAGGCTTTTCTTGTTGTTTCCTTAATCCTTAGTATATACTCCCAAGAACAAGTGCCAGTATATAGATAATTGCTTTGGGAAGTATGAAAAATATACCTGTTTGGATGCTACATCCATGTGATAACACACTGTAAGAGTGTCTTTCAAGATGTTTCTGATAAGCAATAGGGCGACTTCAAGGTAAAAAGGCCAAATCCTTTTTTGCTCTCATAGTTGAACAGGATTGATTTCTGCAGGCAGTGGTTTCTTGTGTGAGCAAAGATTTCAAGCAAATAAGAAATATAAACCTACTAGAGGAAAAAGAAAGACTTGATAGGATTAAACTTGAATATTTTACTGGTCTTTTCCACATGTGTGGTTTGCCATCTGCAACTTCTGCTATGTTAAGCTACTGCCTCAACAGATCAGAGATCTATTTTGCTTAATGGTTAAGTATCATTTCAATTACTCCAGTCCTTTTTGACATGTTATCAGTAGCTTTGATACTTTTTCAATTTGGCATGTAAGGAAAAAAAACTATGGTACTTTAGCTTTCAGTCAGGTTCCAGAGATGGATACTAGGGAGCCAGAATTTGTAATTTTATTTTTTACTGTTTGTCTTGTATTTAGTGACAGAAGTGGCGAATAAATAAAAGGGGCATTGGCCAGAACTTGATTGCAGACCCCAGCATGAAACAGTGACAAAAGCAGAGTTTTTCTTTGCAAACGCAACTTTATAAAGGCCCCCCAAAAATTACATTAAGCAGAAGTTGAAAAGGTGTGCTCATAAACAAAGATAAAGTGCTGATCTTAAGTCTTTTTTCTTTGCTTTCTTAATTTGGGCTAAGCCTTCCTTTGCTCTCTGAAAAAGCAGAGGACCTATGGAAGAGGAACAGTTCAGCAAGCTATGGGGGTCCAGTGGTACTGTGTACCTCTAGTCCTCATGCTGAAGGCTTTGAAGATAATTAAAAGTGGTGGCATGTCCGTAGAGAAATCTTCTGTTATCTTCACTCATCACTCTCCTTCAAAGTGCAGAACTAAAGAAGGAAGAATGGACCAGCACTGGTTCCTTCCTCTCCCGACACTGCAAAGGGTTTAATTTCCATGGATAGCCATTGAAAAAAGCCTGACTACTCGGATTTGCCATCAAGGGGGAGTTCATTCATGATTTCATCATTGATTTTAGAGAACATCTTTCTCTCAAAGTTTTTTTTAAAAAGTAATAGGGATATAAAAATTGGAAATTAAAAATAATCCTTTATCTGTTTGCTTTTTCAGTGTGTCGAGACTTATTTTTGTGCGACATCTAGGAGGTGTTCTGGCAGTGGCAAACATCAGGGGTGGTGGTGAATATGGAGAGACCTGGCACAAAGGTAAATCAGTCCAAGTAGAGGAATAAAACTGAAGACTTAACAATGGAAATTACATTTTCTCTTCACTCCCTGTTCTATACTCACATCATCTTTTGACTTTTGCTCCGTAGAAAAGTAAAGTATTTCCTGCCTCTTTTGTTAGATCTGTACATTGTCTAGTGTTGTCTGTTGGTTTTCCTTAGATTGTCTTAATTTTTGCAACCTAATTAAAAAGAGTTTTGCACAAACACAATGTTTTCCAAGAAAATTATTGTGGTTATTTAAGCACTATCAAGTTCCCTAAACTTAAGGATTTGAAAGTGTGGTTATTTTTTTTGAAAATCTGTTCAGGATAATGTCTACTTTGCAGGAGATCTGGTTTGCTTTCCCACACCTGTGTTATTATTTGCAGGTGTACATGGCACCTCATTTCTAGATGACCAAGACAACAGCAGTATTTAGACTGTCTTTATATCACACAAAAAAGGAAACCTTTTGCGGAACCTTACAGAAGGTGTGAAGTTCAGAGTACTAAATTTAACTTCCAGATTGTTTTTGCATAGTTTATAGGTAGATCTTTTTTAATATTTGATGAACGTGATTGATGTTCGTAGGAAAACAGTCAGCTCCCTAAGTCCAGTAACATGTCATCCCCCTCCACACTGTCTTCAGGGATCTAATTTCTTGTAGGCAGGCTTTTGACCTTTTTGGCTTTTTTAAGCTGACTTCTGTGCTGTGGGGAAACCAGGTCACTCACTACAAAACCCTGTCAATCTCTTTTCCCCTTTTCTTAATAGCTTTGTTGTATTTCTATCCATGTTTTTCTCATGCAATCCTTGCCTTAATCCTTTGATTGTCTCTTCACTTGCCTTATTGTTGACAATTTTCTGCATCCCTTCACCAGAGGAAAAAGATGGAAAAAGTCCTACTTGTCTCTATAACATACCCATCATTATTTAATGGTGATACCTTATTTGCACCCCAGGAATCTGGTAGTTAAGTTGCTGGAGATGTCAGGAAGGCAAATGCACAAAAACAAGTGCTGCAATTTGCCATGGGGGTAATCCATGCAAACTTTTTATCAAACAAAAACGCTATTCCCAGATCATTACATCTTGGTTTTACTATTTCATCTGTGGTAACTTTTTGCCTGGGTCATTTCCTCACAATTGAGTTAAGTATGTCATAGTTTCATAAATAGAAGGTATATATGCTTGCTGATACAGGATATTATTGCTAAAGATGAAGTATCCTTCATTCATTTTATTTTGCTGATTGGTTTGTAATAGATTTTAATAAAATTTATCTTAATATGATAATGCTTCTTTGGTCCACCTGTTTCCTGCCTAATTTTGATTGAAGTGTTTTATTGCAGTTGTATAATAAGATATGCATCTGATCTTTGTTAATTCCAGAAGCAATTAGAGAAATCTGTTTACTTAGATGTAATTGTATAGATAGGATCCTGATCTTACACCAGACCTGAAATTTGAGCGAAGAGTAAGATTTATTTCTCCTTTATTCCCACACCTTTGAAGACTTTTGCATTGTTTCAGTATGTCTCTGTTTAATGGTCTTGTTAATGTGAGAATGACATGTATTTGTTAAACAGAAAATGAAAAATTTACTGGTCCTAGTTCTACAAGATCTGTATGACCAAATGTCAGAGTTATCTTATCAAACTTTTGCAAAATAGAAATAAAGCACCCAGTGTTAACTGGGTGTCTAGGATCACTGGCTGGACAAAGGAAGTAAAGAGACACGTCAGATTATACCTGATCTCACTTAGTTCAGGGTAGAATTAAGTCCCCTGGAGGTTCCTGGACCACAGTGGAAGCCTAAAGAAATTAGCCTAGAATAAACATCCAGCTTTTAAACAAAGAAGGAACTGGAGTTTGACTTGTGCATCCATTGAACCCTTGCTATGCTGGACCACACCTTTGCTACAGTAATGTGAGCATTTTCTTCCTAGTTTCCATTTTGTACTAGCATTTAATTGCATAAGAAAGAACATAACCACATCTTAAGGCAGAATAACCCTCAAGGAGAAGCCAGTTTTAGTCTCTTGCCAAACAAGCATCTAAAGCAGGAAGATTATAAGATTTGGCCAGCTGTGAGTTCTCTAGATTGATATTATTCTGCTCTAATCATTGAAAGATTATAGGGCAGAACCATCATTTTCCTTTCCTATCTTATTCTGCAAAATTTTTTGTTTTGAGAACTGGAAGTCTTACTGATGATGCCATCTGGACCTACATTTTCAGTCATGATTTATTCCTCATCACGTTTGGAATTTTGTTCAACAGGATGGCAGTGTCTTAAGCATTTCCATATTGGTAGTTAATTAACAAAATTTCAAATCAAGATGCAGCTCTGTAGTCCCTTTTTGACCACAGATGTATATCATCTGATTTGAAAAGAACCAACGGGAAGAAAAAAGTAAATTACCAGCCACATTTTCTAAGTCCAGGAATTCCGAAGTGCTTATTTTATATACTGTATTTTATAAGTTGAAGCTTTGTTGCCTTAAGAAACTGTCACTGAGTTTAGTGCTGGTGAAGTCCCATTAGATCAAACCTCAAGTGGATTGTTTGTGGTCATTTTGTATATATTTTGCAATGTAAAGCTTTTAGCTTTAATTTTACTGGTTAGGAACATTACTTGGCACTCACTCCACAGTATTAGGTATGTATTATTCAGAGTTTCTGAAAGCATTACTATTTATTGACAGAACTATCTTATACCCTCTCTGTGTTGAAAGAATCTATCATTTTGCTGTCCTTCTAAGCTACATAAATTATAAAAATGTTCATGAAACTGGAATTGTTCCCAGGTATTTTTGCACACGTGTTTTTTCTGAAGATTTGTTGTCAAATGGATTTTATGTTATCAACTGATTTGTTTTATTTGTGTGCTAGGTGGTATCTTGGCCAACAAACAAAATTGCTTTGATGACTTTCAGTGCGCTGCAGAATACCTCATCAAAGAAGGCTACACATCCCCAAAGAAGCTGACTATTAATGGAGGCTCAAATGGGGGCCTCTTAGTTGGTAAGAATTGCTCATTTATTTCCTGGCTTTGGTGCTGGGTTTATCAAAGTAACCAGACAAAAAATTATGAGAACCTCTTTTCAAAAGTTGCCAGCATGTCAATGCATTTATATATCAGGTGTTAAATGTACACAATTGTACTTCATTTGCAGTTTGCATACAACACTGAGGTTCTGCAGTCTCTAGCAAGGGCTCACTGTTAAAAGCCACACTTAGAATTACTGTCTTGTATGGTAGAGCTAAGTCTGCAATAGAATCACAGAGTAAGAAAGAATGCTTTAAACATATTTTTTTTCTTAAGGCTAACCATTGCAAAATAATTACTGAACAACCAGAAATCTTTTATATAGCACTGGGAAACTTTGTGTAATTTGTAGCACAAGCTAGAATTATGTGTCCTGCAAAGCTTCCTCAGAGTTTCTCATTCATTTTTTTTGTAGTCATGCGTTCTTCTTCTTGGAGAGTGATTGAAAACATGACTTTTATGCATTTAAAGCCTTTGTACAAGGGACACGTAACAATTTGCCTCTACTTTTGTTTTATATTTAAAACATGACCACAAATAAAATTATGAATGTCTGTGTTGAGAAAGGTAAAATACAAGTACAGCTACTGGAAAAAATTGTGAGCTTTTAAGGGATGTATCAATGTGGCACTTTGTAAAAAATGCATCTTGTTCACATATAATTCAATGCTGTGTTTTTAAATTCAGAGAAATTAATAGCCTTCTCTTAAACAGGAAAGCTCGTGATAAAAACATCTCATTGTCTAAGCAGTACTTAAAAATATATAAAATTTATTTCTGATTAAATCCCTGTATCTCAAAGTAGTAGGAGAAAAAGGATGGTGATTTTGTTCAGTTTTGAAAGGCGAAGGAAACACAAATTAATAATATTGGGGTTTGTTTGTATCTTTTTAAAGAGTCTGAAAGGCATGTGACAGCATGACAGATTTGGACTACTTTTGAGAAGAGAAAAGCATTTCAAATTCATAAGCCACTGCTCTACAGAAAATCAGCAGATTTGCCAGGCTCACTCTTTTCTTGCTCTTCCTTTTGTAGTCTTCCTTGTTTATTTGCTGCTGAATACCGGCTTTGTTGATTTTATTTTATTTTTCAGTGAACTAGCATCCAGCATAAGAAACAGAATTTGGAGTTAATACAGTCTAAGCCACATTGGCTATTCCTGCATTCTTGTTTTTAACAAGCAGTTGTTGTAAAGATAAATAAGAAGTACCTGTAAAGTTGCAGTTTTGCTTTCTCCTTACGTGCTTCTCAGTTACAGGTGGCAGGACATATTTATGCATTGTAAATAAGAGCACCAATAGGTAAAGGATTAAAGGGGTTGCACACGATTGGGAGTGCAAGCATTGCACAAGTCAATTTTATGTGAGTATAAATATGTATTTGGAAGTGCAGGTAAACTTTCAAGATGTTACATTATATTTTATGGTTATGTGGACTTCAGTTTCAGTCAGGATGAGATTCATTCTACCCAGCTTTAGTCATCAAAAGAACTGGCTGAAAAAGTCAGCCGGGCTCCCTGTTTAGGTAAGGGGAAGCAAGTGACATCTGCAGAGTGTTCTTCATTCCAGTATGAGTCCGGTGTTAGGGATCTAGTCCTCCTGCTCTGAAAAATCTCATGTTAGAAACCTTCCCTTGCATTTGCAGATGGATTACAGTCCATCTGGATTCCCATCCTCTTGATGAGCCAGGTAGGGATTTCCTTTCACAGGGTAGAATTAGGTAAATTTAGGAAATTCTTGTAAGTGCTTTTTCATCAATGCAGGACTAAATTTTGCAATAGATATTCATGCAGTACTAGAGACCTAAACTTGTGCTTCAGGTGCAAGGACCCACTGACAGTTCTCATTTTTTTGAAGAAAAAAATTACAAGGAAGAGCATTGTGTCTCTTCCAAAATACTGTTTCCTTTTCATCTGACTAACAGGAGATGTCTCTGAGGAGTACAGAGCCCTAAGCTCTTGCCTCATTCAGCTGCAAAACAAGACTTCCTTGTCCTGCAGTGTGATCCCAAAGCTGAGCAGAACAGCACAGATGTGAGCTGAAAACCTCCTTCATGCAAATGCAGTGTTTGACCTTGTGTTTGCTTAGACAAGCAGTTTTGAGGTTTTGAAATCTTACTTTTGTGCTCAGTTTTAAAGTTCAAACTATGTGTAGAGGAATAAAATTAATGAATAAATTGTTGTTCCAGGTTACAGTTTATTAGTGCGTATAATTAAGTGTTATGGCTCATTAAAGGAGTGCAATGGGAATGGATGAGTGTCTTCATAAGTGATCTATTACTGAAGTAACTACTTCAGGAACTAGGAGCAGGAATTTTTTTTACAAAATTCTGAGCAACACCCAGTGCTTCAAGAGACACTCTAAAATAGAGACTAGTAAAATTATACGTTATCATAGTTGTTTTGACTTTTTTTTCCTACCAGAATATAATTTATGTTCATAAAATAACATGAAGGGGAGGGATCTGATCAAAAGCGTCATTTAAAAGTATAAAGAGCTTTTATGTGGCAGCTGTTTAAGGCACTATATATACTTTATGAAGTTGGCTCAGAAAGGACCCAGGAAGAGTTAGCATAGTTACATATCAGGGATGACCAGAAGGAAAATTGCATCCTTCAGAAAAAAGAATCATATCCAAATGAGGAAGACAGAGTAGAGCATAAACTCTGACAGGGATTGATGGATGACAGGATACTGATGAGCAAATTGCTTCTGATATAAAGATTGGCAATGAAAGCTTTCTATGCGCATCAGAAGCAGAAAGCTGGCCGGAGGATCTGTGGAACGTACAACTTAGTGAGGTATAAAAGGAGCATCAAAGAAAGAAAATGGCAGAGCAGAGCAACTAAATAGTCTGTTTGTATTGATGTTCCCTCCTGGGGAGTTCCCTGCACCAGTTTCTCTCTTTGTGGGGAATACTCTGAGGAGCTGACTCAAGCTGAAGTATCAGCAGAAGAGGTTTTGGAATAAATCAATCATATGAAAAGGAGTGTGTTGCCAGGACCAGATGGTGCACATTCAAGATCCTTAGTGAACTCTAATTTGAAATTGCAGGCTACTAAGCCTGAGTATCTGAGGAACAGAAGGGGGCAAGTGCAGTGCCAATTTTTAAATGGTTCATGGTGATCCACAAGCTGCAGATGAGTAATTCTGACTTCTCTAGTGGGCAAACCGATTGAAACCAAAAAATTAATAGCTAGCATATATGGAAGAATTTTGCAGGCTGAACTTCCATCTTGTAAATCTGTTTTTAAAGATGTGTTTACAGAGTATATATGTTTTGATAGCTGTTTAACAGGATGGCTGGACATAACTCCAACTTGGGGAAAACCTAAACAGATAGTTCAAAAGCTAATAATGTGCACAAAATATCTCCTAGTATTTGCTTAGTGTCTTTTCCCAGAGCATCTGCCAGTTGCCAAACTTATAAACTGAACAGAGAGCTAGATGGGCCTACTGTGGTTATTTTTAAAAGATGAGACAAGCATTATTCTTAAAGAAATTGTCCCTTCCAGTAGTAGGAAGATGGAAATCATAAAAAAACAAAAATACAACTGCAATTTCCTCTATTAAAATGAAGTTATTCCTCTTATTTTGTAGTAGTTTGCTTTTATCAAAAACGTTTTCAAATGGGTTTACACAGTCACTATGGAAGAAAACTTCCATCAATAAATGTAGGGCTTTGGCTCCTTAATGCCCTTTCTTTTGTTGATACTAATACTGAAAGTTTAAGCAGTGATTGATTTAGGCAGCTTCAATTCAGTAGTCCAAAAGCTCACATATTTTAAAAGTGCATTTCTCCTTTAAACCCAGTTTGCTTGTTTGGAATGCAGTTTTGAAAGAACAGCATATTTGATGCTTTCAGAACAGGGAAATAACGCTTAAGCTCTTTTGAACATGCCATCTTTGGGAGTCATAATTTTTATCCATTTGTGTATTTGCACTCAGTTTTCCTTAAAAGTCTATTTGTCTTCATATTCACTGGAATTCTTCTCCCAGTGCAATAATGTTTATGTCAGATATTTCATACTGATGCTTTTTGGCACCAGGAATTATAAGGTAAAGGATATTTCTTTTCACATTGTTTTAATGTAACATTTTTTTACATTTTTAAAATAAAAAAAAACAAAACACCTTTGAGTTTCTAAAAGACAGCTTTTCGGAAGTTGGTCATTCAGTAACTTGTCAGTGTACATTTCACTACTGAGCTTATCTCTTTAAGACATGAATACTAATAGAGTTGTTTTCCTGTTGAAGCTGCCTGTGCTAATCAGCGCCCCGACCTATTTGGTTGTGCTATTGCCCAAGTGGGAGTGATGGACATGCTCAAGTTCCACAAGTACACCATTGGCCACGCTTGGACCACTGACTATGGTTGCTCTGACTGTAAAGAACAGTTTGAATGGCTGTGCAAGTAAGTGCTTTTAAATATTCCTGTGGTTGTTAAAATGCATGTTCTGCTCAACAGCTTCAGGTTGTTGTGATCAATATCTATTCCAAGAATTACTTCATCCTTTCCCACACTGGATTTGGGGGGTTCAGCATTCCATTACAAGTCAGTTTTCCATGAAGACTATGTTCAAAGCCGTATTGAGTCAACTGGCCATATTTTGAAACACTTTGTTCTGCTAGCAGTTTCAACAACTCGTAAGGTTTTGTTTCTGAATAATGACTCTTTAGGCTGTCACAACAGAATATTCTCAAGTGAACCATTACATAAATTGTATTTTTAATGATGAGGGAGAGACAGTCATCATTGTGAATTGTATTATACATTGTGGATGGGATTTATTTGTAGGTATTGAATGGCAGTAGACCGTAAGAGGATATTAATTCATTTCTTAACTCCTTGCTGAGAGGACTGGAAAGATGATAAAACAACAAAAACAAAGTAAAAAAGCAGATGAGAGAGACAGCTGTGTGAGAACAGTAATGATCTGCTCATTGGATGTGGCTAATAATGAGTGTTAGATTAAGGACTAGAATTTTAAAACATTTTTCGAGAACCTTGTCTTCTGTTATTGCATTTTTATTCCTTTAATAATGAAGATTGACATTCCAGGAGAATGCTTCAGACTTACTAAGCTATTTGGCTGGTTTGAAATTTAATGGAGTGTTCAGATATTAAAAAGTTGTGAGCTACAAGTACATTGAGATCTAATTTGATCTAAAGCATTTATTAAAAAAAATTAATCAATGTCTTGTCCAAATACTAGATGATCAGCTGGGCCCACTGTAATTAAATTGTTTCAAAACCTCCATTGTCTAATTTAAGCTGTAAGTGGCAAACATGTTCTTGTAAATACAGTGCACAAACCAACAGATTTAATAATTCATCTTTTATCGATAGATAACTTGGACCATTTTTATAATAGTTAATATTTAATGTATTCTCTAAGTAATCATCATGATTTTGGACACTGAAACTTGCCTGCACATCTGTGAAATCAGGTATTCTGAAAAGGTAAAGTAGAAGCAAGGTTTTAAATTTGTTCTCTGATTAGGAGAAATGCATTTGTAGGAAAGAGTCATTCTGCGTCTACTTAAACGCATGCTTACTCACAAAATCTCAACACATAATTTTAGAAACATCTTTTATGGCAATACTTGAAGTATTCCTTTGCCCTCTTTTCAATAATATGGCAATTGCTTATCAAATGTAGGAAAACACAGAAAAAAAGGTATGTAATGTTGCTTAGACGTTGCCTTTACAGATACCAAAAAAATATTTAAGGCAAATAGAGTGACATTTAGTGGCTATCGTTTCGCTTCTTTTCCAAACAAATTATAAACTGCAAATTCTCTTGCACTGTTCCTTAGATGAATATGAGAAAGCCAGGAATCTGTTAGGTTAGACATTCAAATCTCTCATGTGTTCTTGAAAAAAAATTGGACTTACATAATGAATATTCCTCCCTCAAGTGGGATATTCATTCAAAAAGAAAGCAAAGTTTCTTTCTCTATTTTGTGTCATTAACAGAGGGAACAAATAGTACCCTGCTCTTAATATAAGGAATGCAACAATATTCGTAGGTATAGCTTTGTCTAAATGAAGTGTGTGCACAGAGTATGTGCACATTTAGAGGTGGGCTAAATATTGGAGGGAGTAAATGTAATAACTGTAGAGTAGTTGTGGCTTGCCATCAGAGACTGTTTCCAAATTTACGTGGGAAGAAGCCATCCACATGCAGACCTGGACTACATACATATGCCAGGAAAAGGCCTCAATTTGTCTGTTTCTTCCCAGCAGCATGAATCCTTGGTGACAGCTTTTGCTGTAGTTTCCCTGTTGCCCATTCCTGATATTTTTGGCATTTCTGTGAGATGTATGCATCTGCCTCTCTAAAATGAATGAAATGTACTTGCTTCACATTTGAGAGTCAGAGATCAGTGGCCACTACCACATTATCAGTTTCCAGAAGTGCAGTTGTGATTTATGCAATTAAGAACTGTAGTATTTTGAGTGCTATCAAATGCCACTGTGACAAATTCAGTATGAGAGGACTTTCTTGTTGGGTCTTGAGGAAAAAAAATATGTAAACATTTGTGTGCTCTTCTCAGGTACTCTCCGCTTCACAATATCAAACTACCAGAAGAAGATGGCATCCAGTATCCCTCTACGCTGCTTCTCACAGCAGACCATGATGATCGTGTGGTCCCTCTGCATTCACTTAAGTTTATTGCTACTCTGCAACACGTTGTGGGCCGAAGCCGTAAACAAACCAATCCACTTCTCATCCATGTTGACACCAAGGCTGGGCATGGAGCAGGAAAGCCAACTGCTAAAGTTATAGAAGAAGTGTCAGATATGTTTGCTTTTATAGCACGATGCCTAAATCTTGATTGGATTGAATAGGCAAAATGCTTATTACTGTCTCCTGTAGAAAACAAGGGCTTTAACACCATTTAAGACCAACCAGACTACTACTCAGTGTAGTACTTACATTTAAGAACTGCAGTTTAATATTTTATTGATCCAACCTGCTATGGAGTTTTGATCTTCTGTGCTTCCCTCTGTTTGGCATTTCTTTGAGTTTCTTTTCTACTGTGTTCCAAAATACATTTTGAAATGCATGTTCAAATAAATAGCTGAGCTACTGTCAGTCCTGTTGTGATCATTTAGATTCTGGAGTAAGTGCTAGTTGAGCTTAAACGATTTTAATGTAAAACATTAAAACTTCTAAATGGTTTCAATGTATTTTATACCTATAAACTTATCCAGATCATCTGTAATTAAATGTAAGTACTGTCCAGATACAAGAACACTGAGCATACTTTACTTACAGAGTAACTTATTTAAGAATGTAAATTGAAGGTGTTCAGTGATAACCGTGAAAATACTGAAGAGACAGTAATCTGGGTAATTAAATCAAGTATTATTAAAAGCTGATATTACATGTGGTTCATAAATGTGTTGCAGTCTATAATCATGATGTTGCCAAATTGTTCTCTTTTTCCAAAGAGACTTCAAAATGTCACCTGTTTAATCTTCTGTCATTTACTTCTACTCAGAAGAGAAAATTGGAGGCTGGAAAACTTGAAGAATTCTTATATTCTTACTGTAATCTCAGCCGAGCTATAAAGATACTCTTCAACAACCCTTCTGCTGCTAGCTCTCTAGCTGTTTCTGAAGAGTAGACCAGACACGGGTTTAGAAACAAAACAATAACAGCAAAAAAAACCCACAGCGACCCAAAACCACAGCTTTGTCCAGATTGTTCAGGTTCAGTTTTTCCTGATGCCTTTGACAGAATGTTCTTTAATAAACTGAAATCTGAACATGCATATATAACCTAGTTCTGGCTGGAGAACAAAAGCTCATAGTTAGGCTCCCTAATGATTTGACACAGGCACAGTATTTGAATGGCCATTTCTTATATTTCCCATTTAGGCTGTAGAGATACAAAGAAAATGTGAGTATTTCCTGCTAGCTGTATAAACTCTGATACACTTCAGCAATTAAGGTTTAATTTTACATAGCAAAAAAGTATTCTACCAATTATTATCAGTGTTGTTGCCACTCCTGAAAACACTGCTGCTTCTCACTTTTGGGTGAACTGACATATTCTTGCAGAGTAATGCTCATAATTATATTCATTCTTAGACCCTAAGGCCTGTATTTTATCTATGGGCTCAGGAGTTTAAAGAAAAGAAACAGCATCTAAGCTGAGGAAGATGAGGGAATGGTGTTTCTGCTGATTCTCTCAAGATAGATCATCCCTCCCAAGCCTTATTATGCATAATTTGATTTTAGGAGGGAAAAAATAAAAATATTTCTGCTTTCCTGTGAAATACCACACCTAAAACTTGCATGGGATCTGGTGTTTATTTGTGATCCACAGACTTCACAGTCCTACCACATAATTTCATGGACTGATGCATCCTTATTACCACGTTGAACTAAACAATCAGAATAGGGACTTGAGAGAGAGCTTGAGTTTGGGGTTTTTTTCCCCTGTAGGCTGTGAAAACAGGGTTTAGGTTCAGTGCCTCCTTTCTCCCAGAGGGACATGAACAGCTTTCCATGATCATCTATCTGGGAATTTTGAACAGCTTCCTTGCACAGCAGAAACGGGGCACATTAGGCAGTGCCATCTCCACTTGTAACACCTCCCAGCTGTTGCATCTGGCCTGTTGATGAATATTACAGTATCATCAGGAGAGATCTTCACCTCCAAGAAGACAGCTTTGCTGCATAGGGTGTGTGAAAAACATGGTCCTCAGGTGTTAAGTAGCACTGAATCGTGTTGGTGCATTGAATGCAAAGGTTTGAGCACAGACACCTCAATCATCTCTTCAGGTCTTTGTTCCTAAAAATGTGTTTCCTGGTACTCCAGCTGCTCGAACACAAAGCTCCTGGCGCAGGTTAAAAATCATTTTCCTCCTAAAGCTTTCTGCTGAAGCTGAGTTGCCTGAATGACTCAATATCGGGGCAGATAACCTGTGATGTGGTGAGTTTGGAAACTAAGATTTCTCTCTTAACTGTCAGTCAATAGTACTAAAGGTGGAACTGGCTTGTTTGAGACACCACTCACAAAATAAAAAAGTTTGTAGAATGCTGGGATCTCTATTGGGAGAACATTGTGTTTCTGTAATAGGGTCTTGATGTCAATATTTTAATCAATCTTAATCAGCTATGCCAAGTCCAGGATTCAGGTGCCAAAAAAGTGCTGTTGCAGAACCGTCCTAATAGCTGAGTTGCTCCTTTTGGTGCAGGAAGCGTCGTGCTCCAGCCAAAATCTGTAATTAACTCTGAGCAAGTAATGCTCTTGTAATATAGTGGGATTTAAACCTTCAGGGTTTGGATTAAGTAGTCCTGGAGCCAAACCATTCCTGCTGTATAAAACCTATGAAATTTCTGTTTTCAAGGTTAACTTCTCTGCAGTGAAGATGCTGTTTTATGAAGCAGCTGTGTATATGGTATCTTTTATTCCCAGTATGTGAAGCAAAATTCACTAGGTGGGCAAGATAACCTCCTGACAACTAGCTGCGTTTTCAAAGTCATCTTTCATTATAGATAAACAGATACCAATGTTTTGTGCCAAGATCAAAATGAGAAAAATCTTAAAAGTGCTGTAAGAGGCTTATGCTACATCAATGAAATTCTGGTTTTAAGCGTAAATAAATGAACTTTTTACCTATTGCTCCTTCTGGTACTCTTTACAACTAATGTGAAGATACCTTAGATGTCTTTGCTCCTACAAGAATACATCTGTGTCAGAAATGATTTATGTGAAAAAGTTCAGAAGTATTTTTAAAACCTGAGAGTCTTCATATTCTTCACAGAGAGATATATTTTAATTCCTTTGCATCAGAGTTCATTTACATTCTGGTAGCAGAGGAAAAAACCAAAACCCAAACCAAAACACTGACTTCAGTTAGATGCTGCACCCTCCCCAGCAATGTAACCACCAAGATTTAGGGTGGAAGAAGGGTGGCTGGAAGAAGGACATTCAGACAGAGTTTGGAGACACCTGTTCCTGGCACCTAGGACTTCTGTTTCACCAAGATTTTCTTGACTTGACCCTAGTTTGCCATCTGTCTGTGGGAAGGCAGAAAGATGAGCAGCAGTACTTTTGGATTCGATGTGGCAGGTAACAGCTTTCAAACATCTGTGTTGTCAGGTCACTTAGTTATTTTTAGCCTGAGGTAGCCCCTCAGGGTTGCATAAGGGTTTGCTAATAGTCTTCCTGACAACCTCTTGTATGAAAGGGTTTTCCAAGCTGAGTAGGATTTACAGAGGAGGGCTGAGGGAGGGACTTGTAAGCCAAGCTAATAAACAACCACACACTTTCCTGCCAAGCTCTTCCGCTTTGAAAACCTTTTGTAGACAGCTTTTGTGCAACTGCCTCTTTGTGCAGACCATCAAGGATTTGGATAGTTCATGCTGTTTGAACAGCCAGGTTTGGCAACTTTAATCATTTCTCCGTATGTTCTTTTAATTACTTCTGCCTCACTATTACTGCATGCCAGGAAAAAGAAAAAAACATCCTTCTGGCTTTTCTTTTTTTCCTTACCCTTGCAGGAAAGGGCGGTGGAATAGCCTTCCAATTCTTACGTCTCTGAAGATAACCGAAGTGTGTCCTCAAGATAACATTATTCCTGAATTGTCATTTCTGAATAACTTCATGTCTTCAATTGATTCATAGCAGAGAAATCCCAGTGATGGAGTCCCTCCATGGAAGGTGGACTAGCTACGGGCATCTGTGTGAATGAACCAGAATCTGCAGTAGAAAGGACCATGGTTTGGCCATTTCTCTTTGTTTTCCATAAGAAGATTAACTGAAAATTCAATATTTAAAACCAAAGCTGAGCAATAACATGTCAGTGAGAACCTCTGTTCTGTAGATACCCCTCTACCTTGCTAGCAGGATTAACAAAGGCAAGGAACAAACCTGGTACTCATGCCCTTACCCACTGCAGGGTAAGTTTAATGCACAAAGTCTAAACAGCAAAAGTGAACTTGTGATTTTCAGATGCAGCACAAGACTGGAGTCAGTGGATGGATCATGTCTCTGCAAATGTGATTTTTCTAACCTGCCATGTGCCGTTCAGAAAATTAGAATTTGTGCATGTGCAATACTTTCTCAGGCCGTCTGTGTGCAAAACAGAAGGAGCCATTGTCCTTGAACCGCTTAAAGAGGGGGCATGCCCGCTATTGTAACTAACTTGAGTACTAGGTAGGTATTTGATTTATAGTTCTAACTGAAGCATTAAATTAGACATTTGTCTATAATCTAAATAATAGGTCATATGGAAATATTAGGCCCAAATATTACCTGTGACTTTCATCTTAGCGTCACTGTCAGAATATAGGGGAGATAATCAGAAGAAAAACAACAGAAAGGGCTTGATTTTGTAGTATTCATATTGATCTGACCCCTTCAGGACTTGAGGAGGCTGGATGAACATTCACTGTATGGGTTCCAAAATAAGCATCCAGTTTTGCAGCATCCCCACACAAACAGCCGGGGGGAGGAAGGGGTGGAATTTTCTGGGTTTAAGAAACAAGTTGGTGTTTGAAATGTTGGATTGCACACAGTGAAGCTACAGACAGCTGTTGGTTGAGCTGTATGAAATATTGTAGTTCAGCAGGGGCACCTGGACTCATAGGTGCTTAATTCCATTTAGTTCTTAGCACCATCACTTCCACGCTGCTTTTATTTCCCTGTAGAGCTGTACTGAACTCTGACATATCCTCAGCAAAAGAACAGATGAACATTAAGATATATTGCATTTCAGTGATGCCATCAAATATATTCTCTTCTCCTCTGGGACTTTGAAAGTGTCAGAAGACAAGAGAAACACTGAAAATAGTGTTTACTTTGCCAACTAGCAGTGAGCATACTAAATAACAGGAATTAACTCATTAGTTATACACCAGTTAATGCAATTTTTTAGAAGTTCAGATGAAAATGCTTAGCTGCTGAAAATCTGCTTTCTGTGTTGCTTTATGCTTCTAGGCTGTTTCCTGGTGTGCAAAACAACAGGTAATTTTGACAGCAAATGACAAAGTGCTGTAACATGGACTGTTGTTTCCTTCCTGGGGGAAAAAAAATGAATAAAAAGCTGGGGCATTTCACTATTCAGAATCTTTTGGAGCTGTAACAGAAGATAAACGATACTTAGTGTCTTCTGATTATTTCAAATGAAACAGTGTCATTTCTCAATAGAATATGATGTTTTCTGGTGGTGTTTATATTACAGAGAAAGGTCTGCAAGCTCTGCTATAGTAGAACAAGTTTTGAAATGTACCTATGTGCAGACACCTATGTCAGTAGCTTAGCCAAGTTGTTCAGTACTTCCCACTTTCTATATTTAATGTTAATAATTAGCGTTCTGCTCCTGAAATTGCTTTTCAATTTTGGTTTAAAGCTTCTCTGTATGAAAAAATGTATTATCGTCATCAATACAGATCTGGCATAAAACTATAGATCTAAAACCGTTCATAGGGACCCAAGCTTCAGCTCTTTTACGGTTTACCTTCAATTTTGCATTTCACTAGGTAGACACAAGTACTGTGAAAACTTTGCATTACAGTAGAAAGGTGAAATAAAGATTCATGATCGCTGCATGTAAATTGTAGAGCTTGGGAAACCGCTACTGTTGACTGTTCATAAACAAACCTCCAGCTGTATTTTGATATTAAAGGGACTACTTTTACTGGTTAAACATGCTCAGACCTCCTTGAGCTTCAAGGAAGCGCAGATCCAAATCTGATCTTTGAAAGAGCACTCATTGTTCAAAATGCCTAAAAGTAAAAAACAAAAGTTCTTGGATGTCTGTGTATTCACAGTGTGGTTATCCTCTACCACTAGCTCACAGATCTCCGGCTGCCAAGGACAAACTGGAAAACATCCTCCTCTCACAGATGACAGTCACTCGCACAGCAACCCAGTCATTAAACAGTTTGCTGCCTTGGGCTTGCTGCCCATTCTTCCTGCCTGGTGGAGCTTTCCAAGGCCTTTGTGCTTGCCAGAGGAAGTCGATTGAGGGGGAGGGGTGTCAGAGCTACAAAATTACTTCCAGCTAATGAATCAGAAACCTTGTTGAGACCGTTTCATCAGAGGTTTTGAAGAGCTTTGGTTATTTTGATGCTTGTTCCCTTTGGTGAGAGTCAGACACCCTGTTCTGCTAACCTGGGCCAGCAACTCTGGGTTAGAGAAAGGATCACCTGATGGTAGCTACCACCTGGAAAGACATTCTGGAAAACATGCTTTCAGTTCATCAGGGTTTGACGCCAATGTGCACTGATTTCTGCTTTACTGATCTGATTAGATGCAAGGGAACATCCATCAGAACATTGACTATAGAGGGCTGTTGTGGCCTCTTCAGTCCCTCAGAGTAGCTGGGAGGGCAAGACACCCTTTGTAGCAGGACTTGTTGGCAGCAGACATTGGACCCTCTCCCAGGGAGAGAACAGGGTGCTCAGACATCCCTGTGGGTGGTGGTGATGTTCGGGGTGCTGCTGGGCTCCAGGTCCTCAGGTGCCTCACCTACTTGGTTCGTACCTCCTGTGACTTAGCGCTTGACCTGACAGCTACTCTGAATCCCAGTTTGAGATCTAGGTTTACTTTACCTCTGCTCTTACAGAGGTCTGGCAGACACCTTGCTGAATTTTGTCATCTCTTCGGGAAAGCCTAGCTCATCGCATTAGGTATTGATACACCCAACTTAACTGGCATTTGAATCCCAGGCCAGAATTAATCTGAGGCGACTCCACTTGACTGTGTGATCTTGGGGCTTTTAGTAAAACCTCTGCCTGGGCTCAGTTTACTTGGTTCAGATAACTCAGTATCTTTCTTTAGGCCAGGTACCAACTGCTTGCTCTAGTTTAGTATTTTTGGGGATGTGATTCAACAGCCATTTCAGAGCATGTTTAACAGACAATCTGCCAGGACAGAGCTCCTTGTGAATCACAGCGTTTCCTTCCTTCCCTCCCTTTTCAAGCACAGCAGCAGCCTCATGGCTGGGACCCTCCTGAGGGATCAGAGATGGAAGGGTTTGGTGACCCTGTGAGCCTTCCCTGGCTGGGCAATGCCAAGCTGCCATCATAAATGCAGGAGTCACAATCCAGGCAGTGCACAATATCACCTTGCTCTCCACAGAGATGTTCTCAGCGCTGGTATCAGCATCCAAAACTGTTTTGCTGTTTTATCCCTTGATGTAACTATAAAATACCAATATGGGCTAAGGCAAATTCCAGGGATCTCCCATTTCCCAGTAAATACTAAATTATAGGGTTGGGTCACTCGTTTTATTGTTGTTGTTGTTCTGAACCCTGAAATTCTTCATTTCAGAGGGGACAATTTCTTTGAGTAATGGGGAAGGAGGAAGGATCTGCTCAGGCTATGCACACATAGGTGAGTTTGTTCAGCCAGGCACCTAAAGGCTGTGCTGTGCAACTCCTGACTTGGGCCTGTCTTTAGTGGCCATGACCCATAATGAAAAGTTTAGTACCACTTTAAATAAAGAAATCTCTCTTCCTCTAGACAGCATCCAGCATTGCAGACATCTGGTCACACTCAAATATCTGGTGATAAATCATCTTGGAAAAAAAAAACCCCAAAACACTTTTCTATTCTTTGTCTACTTCAATGTTCTTCCAGCTGACACCAACCCTGAGGCAAAAGTCTGATGTTAATAATTTTTCCTGTCTGCCATGGTGAAATTCAGAGGGTCTCAGAGGACCAGGGACACTATAGCCCCTCACAAACACAATATACACTCCCCTGCAGCAGGCAGCCTGGTGACACCGTGCCAGCAAACATCTGAACAGACTAGAACACTACGCAAGGTGGAAGCGATGGGAGGCTCGTGCTTGCTTCTGCAACTCAGAGCCCAAGAATGGTTGGACTCGATGATCCAGTGGGTCTCTTCCAACCTGGTGATTCTGATTCTACGATTCTATGAAGAAGGACTCGCCGGTGAAGGGCTGCTGGTGCTGCAGCCCTGTCTGCCGAGGCTGGAAGGACAGCAGCTGCTGCTGGTGTATTTATTACCTCTGTCATCATCCAGACTAATGCACCAGCTTGTGGAAGGATTGTGCTGTCTGTACACGTGCCAGAGCAATGCCAGCACTTGGCACAGGCTGTGGAGGAAAATGGGCTTACATAGGAACTCAGGAGATATATTTGGAGCATGAGGTCTCTAGGGCCACCTGCCCTGCCTCAACAGAGGGCCTGAATCCTGTCAGATCACAGAGACAACCTTTCTCTTCTTTAAGTATAAACATCTCCTGCACTCAAAGCTTTTTGGTTTTTTTCAAGTTTATTAGCATATTCATCTCATTTGTGGGTTTTCTCTAGTATTCAAGATGACAACAGGTGTCTAGGGAAGATGATCACTCTTTTGTTCAAGCCCTAGAAAACTGTGCAAGCCTTTGGGAGAGAATGTCATTCTTATCTCCAGCATAAATGTTGTTGAAAACACCAGTTTTGCCTAGAAGCCAGCTTCCCAGAAGTCTTCCTCTTTACAACCAAACCATGGAGCTGGTCTCCTTGGCTTGCCAACCTTAGACCCCACAGACCTACAGACTAAAGGGAGATGCAGTGAGCAAGGACACCCCTCAGACCAGCAATGGCAGCCAAGGCAAGGGAGCTGGGAACCCCCAACTTCTCCAGGGCTTACCAAAATTCTACATCTGGTTCTTTTAGTTTCATCTGTTCTGCTGTGCTGTAAAGCATAAGTCCAGCAGGAGAAAAGGCATGCAGGAGCCAGACCCAGCTATTGAATAACCAAGGCCTGTCATTCAGCACAAAGATGAAATCCAGCTGAGGGCTTGGGCGAAAGAAACCTCTAGCTACCAAGAGAGCTTTCTGTCCCACAGGAAAAACATTTCTGGAGTGAGGCAATGAATTGACAGAGATTCCTGAACTGCAGTTCCAGACTGAAACACCTAGAGCCTGCCTGACAAATCCTGCCTTGAGCCCTTATCTTACAGCAGCAGCAGCATTCTTCTCATTCTCCCATCCATTCTCTCTGCACTGTATTACATGTTACAAAAGTATCTTGTTTTCTTTATCCACTTGGAGCTCCACAAGGTGCTCTTATCTTTCCTGATCACACTACCACTGCTCATTTTTCATTCTTTTTCCTTCTTGCTGTTTTAACCTTGTCTACTCCTTGAATTCCCTAGAGCTTCAGCATGTAGGAATCACTACAAAGCTCATGGCAAAAGCAAACAAGCTGAGGGCTCACACACACATACAGAGACTTTTCCTTGGGGCTTTGCTTAATTTTCCTAGCTTTGTTCCAGATCACTTATTAGAAATACAGAAATCCCTCGAGCCATTTTCCGAAGAAGAGCTGTTCTCCCAGGGTGACATATAGTTCCCACGTGCATGGTCCTCCAAAGGACTATGCTTCATTCAAATGTTTTTTCTGGGATGCTATAGGGACTTGAGACAGCAAACTTATTTTCCACAGACAACTGAATCTCACCCATTGGGAATGTTTAGTACCAGCGTTAAAATTCCCAATCTGCCCTCTGGTTTTAATCTCTGCTTTCGTTGTGCTTTCACCATCTGCTGCTAACTTCAGCTGTTGTCTGTTAAAGAAACACTTTATGAACATTTGTTTCGGCTCTGACAAACCTTCTCTCCAGGTGCTTCTGTGAGGCCTGGTTGTCCCTGGTTAGCAAAGAGTCAGCACCACTGGACACCGCAGACATACTGCTGCTCTGAGCTTCCCCCTGGTCTCTTTAACTATCTCCTCTAGCTGGAACTAGCTGTGGTTCAGCTTCTCTTGTTTTTTTTCCATTCCTTCATTATTTCACTGGGGCAAGCTGTCCCTACAGACCACTGCCACCTCTTGTGCATCTCCATCTTGTTCCTTGAAGTTGCCAGCTAAAGCACTTTGTGTAAGTTTGGCTTTTTTTCCAGGTCATTTATTATCACAGCCAACCTCAGTAATGGGATAGGCAAGATCACGCACTAGGGGATGGCCAGAGGAGGGTCCGTGCCATGGGGAGGAGGCTGGGTAGCCACATCCTGTCCCCTGGATGCTCCCTCGCTGGCCCCATGCCAGCAACTCAGCCTGGGGAAGCACAGACTCATGGAACTGTTTAGGTTGGAAAAGACCTTTAAGATCATCAAGTCCAACTGCAGACTTGCAGGCTTTCCTAAAATAGCAGCTTGCTCTCAGCCCTGGCCCTGGGGAGACTCAGCATTAGAAAAGTGGCAGCCTGACACCCTGCCATGCTTCCTAACTTCAAGCCCTAGGAAGTCCTAACCTGACCTATTCACTATCCAGTAAAAACATATCCACAAATACATTTAGAATTAAACAAACAAAAAAGCAGAAAAATCAATCCTAAACCCCCGGCGCTGATAAAGAAGAGGAGAGATACTGAAGGTATTAAGCCTCCTCTGAAATCTGGCATTGAACTGCCTTGGTTCTGCATTGAGAAGATAGAGCAAAAGTAGGAAAGTGAGTATGAAAACCAGTGAGTCAGATGCCTGTTAGGAAAAACTGGAAAATTTGGAATTATTCATTTAGAGAAAAGTGAAACAGGAGGGTATGAAAGATATATTGACAATAAACAGTGTAGAGATGGTAAATTTGATACTGAAATCTGCATTTTCTCTAGAAACAGAAAGACATTAAAATAAAACAAAGAGACAGAGATTTTACAGTCAGTGAAGGAGAACAGTTTCAAACAATGTATGATTAAACTACAGCACTGCCTGATACAAGATGTCATTGGAGTTGGGTGCTTAGCAGAATCTGAAAAAAAAAAAGGCATAGTACATGCTAAAAAACCTATGCAATCTTCTGTGATAGCTGAAATTTAGTGGAAAAGGCCTGCAGAATTTGTAGAAGAAAGCACAGAAAGTAGGTGACAGTGCACAGGTCAATGGAGGTATTTCATACCACACAAATGCAGACAACCTCCTCCAATCAGCTTCATGTAAAATCTGCTGTTGAAATACAAACTTTAAAAATATGAGCATTCTCAAGTCTCCATGACACATTCTGAGGATTATTCAGACTAGAGAAATGGTGGGAGAAAAGTGAGGAAGAGGTTGTAAAACAGAAATATGTCGCTTCATTCTTAAAATCCTTTTCTTCCCTCGCAATCTCTGCCAGATAAAAGAGCCATAGCAGAAGCCATTGACAGAAGCCATTTAACATTTGAAAAGGAGTAAGATGACAAGGAGTAAGTTCAGATTTTCTTCGAATGTGACACCCCACCCCTGATAAGATTTTTCAGCCAAAGGACTGGCATTTCTATGCTCAGTTCTTGTGTTTCTTCATCTCCTGTGATGATCTGAGGTGGCTTTGTTGGCCTGTGGGAAGGCTGAGAAGCACAATGTTTTGAAGGAAAGAAAAAGGTAAAATGCTCAGGGATTGCTTTATACAAAGGGTTGTTTCAATACCTAAGCATAACTGGTACTTTGCCATTTAGGCTCATGCAAGCTCTAATCAAGGAGTTCCCTGAACTTTTTGCTTTCTGAACAACACAGAACCAAGGTTTTGATGAGTTTTTATTACTAGAACTGCCTTTAAACACCTACACATCTTTTGCTTTACTCACACCTAATTATGCACTCATTTGACAACTGACACTTAACCTGATTTCCTTTCACTCTTTTTCCTCCTCTCTTCTAACTTACCTGACTGTGCTCTAGATGCTAACATTGATCTCTCTGTACTCTTGGTTTCTTCCTTTTAAATCCTGTTTTCCATCACTGCTACTTGTGCAAAACATGATTTTCAGTTTTCTGGCCAAACTGAGAAATACTGGATTCAATATCTTTTTTTTCCCCCCACTGAAAATCATGTCCCCAAATTCATTTTTAATTGAAGAAAATGAGTCATTTGTCCAGGAAAAAAAAAAAAAATTAAGCACATCTATCCCAAAACAGAAACAATTTGAAAATTATATTACTCAACTTTGCCTACGTTTTGTGAGTCTCTTTTCCAACAATTCACTGAATTTATCATGAACACATCACTGTGTGCTCCTAAAATATGGGAGCCTGTTTTCTCCTGTTGTTGCCCTTCACAGTCTTTCCTGCACTGAACAATCCTACATTACCATAAGACTTCCAAGGTTTTTCTAAAGCCTTTGTAAGCTCATGAGAGATTTTAAGGTGTATTTCCACCTTTATTTTTGTAAATCTCCAAGATCAGTCCTGTTTCTCATCCTCTAATCTTTTCTACTAGATTGCTGCTAAAAAGTATAAGCACTCAATAGGAGATAATGTGCAACATCATTAATCAGTGTCACACACAAAATTCTTGCCAGTATTCAGAGTAGCACTTGGGGATACTATTTCTCAGCCTCCATTCATAATCAGTGACCTCTTGATTATTACTTTTACTGCAGCAAGAGTTTTGCTGGATCAAAAGACTTCTCCATGTGTCCTCTGTTGAATTTGCAGCTACAAAATTTTAGTCTTCCTAAATTCTTATTTGGCTCTAATTTTCTTCCCAGTTATAAGCCTCCTCTTCAAATGCTTCTGCCCCATAGATGACAACTGGCTTTGACCTCTCTCTAGCAACTTTGTGCAATGGGTCTGTATCACAGGAGCAGCAGGATTTCTTCTCTGCCTCCTTTTGGATGACTTTGTTTCTCTTTTCCTCACTGTCTCAGACATAGGCAGCAGGTGAAACATCAGCCTTCAAGAAAGAGTCTGAAAGGTAGTAAGAACTCATGAGTTTCAGTCTCCTTCATAATTTTCATTTTTAATAAAATGAGACCTGACTTGGAGCTAAGCAGCGGCAGCCGCACAGGAGCTACCAGCCTCCCGGGGCTCTGCAGCTCCACTGCAGCAGCCGAGCCTTGCTGTGTTTAGGCATCATGTCCAGGGCCTGGATATATCACCTCTCACCAGTGACACTTCCCTCCAGTGGCCACACAACCTTGTTAAGGAAGAGCCACCTTTCCTGTCAGAAGCTGCAGTGATACTGTGGGTACCACAGATATGCAGGAAAAGGCAGTAATAATTCAAGCAGTAAAACAGGCAATGGGATGCTGTTACTGTCCCACTGCATTTCTCAGTAAATGTACTGGAAGCCAAGTGGGCACCAAGCTCAGTTGAAAGAGGCTCAAGACAAAGTTATGAGCCTATTGGAAGATTTCTCTTAAGCCTTTCAGACAATTCAGGCTATACCATCCCATTTTTAGTTTGTTCTTGACCCCCTACCATAGTGCTAGAATGAATTTCATAGGCACATCTTCAGAGGGAAACAGAAAATGTCTTTCAGTTTGCCAGCATTGAAAAAAAGAAAGTTAAGATTAATTGCTATTGTCAGCTCTGTTAACAATGTCTTTTGCACATTTGGCCAATCTTAGTGTTATTTTCATGCATAGTGAAGTATTAGCTATTGTCTCTGTCATAAGAAAAGAATTCTGTTTCTTCAGCAGTGTGCTAAAACCTGAAAAAGAAAAATCGTCCATAATAATTCCTGACAAGCTTCCATTATACTGAAAGGGAAAAGAGATCTTGTATCTTATGTACCCAAAAAAAAAGATGTCTTAAAGGCTGTGATGCCTGTTACACAAAGAGTATTTTTCTACATCAGTGCAGTTACTCTTAGACATCACATCCATTACTGCCCTCTCAGTCTTTCTTTCACGTAATACGGGAGTACATTCTGTGGAAGACACACAATAATTCTCATGACACATCAAAATATCACAGAGAAAATGCACTTTTTTGGTCAAAATCTTTAAACCCAATAAATGGCTGATAAGAAACTATGGTTTATAATAAATAGATAATTCTTAACCTTAACATCTGAATAAACTACACATAATTGTTTCAGCACCTCTGGGATATTACAGAAAACAGAACTGGAGGAATCTGTGACAGCTTAAGATGAAAAGAAAAAATTCTTCCCTGATATAAATTCTCCTTACTTCACCACATTCAAGCAAGCTACAATGATTTACACTTCTCCAGGGTATTTTCAGCACTGTTTCTTGTATAAATAGAAGGGTGAAAGTGGGAATAAGAAAAGGTAGAATTATGGGTAGATAAAATAGAGAATGGAGACTACATGAAGGCTGCTCGGGACCCTTGTTCAAACGTAATTCAGCTAGGAAGTGCATGTGCTTTATAGCTCTGTGCCTTACAGTAAAAATAAAGACACATTTTAAAAAAATCTTTAGAAAAGTAACTTATTATGTCCCACACAGCCCTGTGTTAGATGATCTCATCTATGGTTGCTAAGAAATATCAGTTCAATCGTGTGGCATTAGGGGGGCAGTTCAGTTGCCCACACACGGGTGTCTGGTGGCATTTGAGGTCCTCTTGAGTATCCTCTCTGTTTCCAGATGCTCCCCCGAAAGGTGCAGCATTCGCAGGCTTTGGATGGTATGTGCCAGCCCTGCACAGGTGAAGCATCTCAAAACTAAGCAACCTTCTTATGTTTGGACTCCTGAAATCTGCCCCTGGCAAGGAGCCAGCTCTAGTTTAAGATATATAAATGTAGGTGTCTACATGTAAGACATCTTAGCTGCTCGAGGGCGTCTCAGGGTCCACACCAGGCTGGCAGATAGGACCCAGTCTCTGCGGGAGACCCGCAACCTGTTGGAGAGGCTTCTGGAGCTGGTCGCCATACCCCCGGGCACCTCAAATGGCCACAGGTTCTCACATTTGAACAGGGGGATTGGAACAAGATGATCTTTAAGGTCTCTTCCAACCCAAACCATTCTATGATTCTATGATTCTATGTGAATGCAGCCCTGGGTCTCCACTGACTGTAGAAAGAACTGGACCTCAGGTTGTATAAGCACACTGTATGTACACCCACAACACAGACAGTAAGGCTGAAGGACTGCTGCAAGAACAGCCTCTGGCTGTCCAGGTATTGGTCACTCTGACAAAAGCTTAGTGATTTTTATCTCCTTTGCCAGAGCAAGGTTTGAAAGTGGATGCCCAGTCACACCTCTGCCACCCGATATCCCTGTTCTGAGGAGATCACTCACAACTTTACAATCCAAGTGGTTTAAATATGTTTTAATACTATCTATATGCCACAAATAGAGAATCTATGGGTTTTGTCCTGGGATGGCAACAAATGAAATTTAGATACCAAGTTAACTCTCTTCAAGGGTGAGGTCTCAGCAGCTGAAGCTTTGTAGTGAAAAGGTTTTGGCTATTAATGTGAATATGGATTTCAGGGTTTCTGGTTTTGGAGTTACTTCAAAGGCTGGCAGCTTAGTTCATTCATTCAGCCATTGACTCTTTGTTACTGGAGTTTATTTCACATGCTTAGGTCTCAGTAGAAATATTTTATGAATGCTCTGCAGAACTGACAAGTGAAGTTGTTGTATACTGGTTCCCAGTGATACTGGCTTGGTTTTTTGAACTCGTTTTCTGCATTCATCTGTTAAGCAAAGAAAACACTTCCCACTGGTTCAGAAGAAAGGGAGATCTCATCCTAAGCCCAGTTAAAAGTCTTCTTCTCTCCCTCTGCACCTGCTTTGATGTGTCCCAAACAGAGAGAGTCACAAAAACACTTGGGCACCAGGTTATCACTGCCCTATCTCTGCAGACCCCTAAAGTTCAATGTTTAGACATAGACTCTGGAAATTTTTACTTGGATGACTTCCAATTCTATGATATAAGCATATAGACCTATAGTCATCTTCTATACATGAAAACTCATGTTCTGATTAAGTTTAGCAATAATGTATCCAGACCACAGAATTAAGCATGTTGTACAAGCCAGATACTCAATACCTTGCATATAAAACCCATCTGGGAAATACAACCAGAGCGCACACACTCCCTCCACCCCAGGTGTAACATGGGTGAAGGCAGCAGTGCCTTCCTCCTAGGTAATTCCTGAGAAGGGCTTAGGTGGTGTCCCTGCCCCACTGACTGACGCCAAAGTAAGAAACGGACTAAAAAGTCATGGTCACTCGCTCATCAGTCTAAAAAAAGACCGCCCTGGCTTCAAGGGGAGAAAGGGTGGAGTCCACGACTGAAGGAAGGATTGAATTTCTGTCCCTCCATCTCTCATGTGGGCAGATGAACAAGGGCCAGTGGGTAAGATGATCAATGCTGCCTCCTCACTCGGCTGTGAGGCAAATGCTCCTGTTGTGAGAAGGAGCGAACTCTGCAGCTTATCACAGTCTCATGACAAGGTAACCCAGCCACAGTCAGATGCCTGTTTGGAGCCCCAAATACACCTAGGTCTCAGAGAAGAACGTGTCATTTCTGTTAGCTTTTCTCAGACAGCTCTGCAGGTTCCCAGGCAGCATGCTGGGCTTCACCAGTGGATCTCCCCAGTGTCTGTAAGGAGAGTAGGGATCCACAGAGAATTCCAGTTCCAGAAGGTGCCAAAAAGTCATGAGCCTCAGTGGTTTGCTCTTTGGAATTGCTGCCCTATCTAGTTATTCTTCTGCTGGTATATAAAACAGTGATTTAAAAGAAGGCTTTTTCATCTGTTTTCTAAGAGATTATTTCAGAGAAGAATTATGGGTCTGTTTAACAAACAGTGCAAAGAGCATCTGGTCTATACAGAAGAAAACAACAAGCTAATTATAAATAATTCTGCCTATACCTCAATTCCTTATTTTTTAACTCCTTCTCTGATGTAATTTCATTTTAGTACTGTTTCAGGGAAAGAAAATATTTTGCTTTAAGACTTCATCTGCTCTAGTTTCTCATAATTTAGAAGCTAATAATCCTTTTCATGACATCAAACACACTCACTGAAACCCATTATGCGAAGGACAAAGTATGACAGTCTCAGGCATGAGAAATAAGAAGAACAGATGAGAGACAGCAACAGATGCAAATTAACTGCTAAAGACAAAGAATTATATTGTCCCCTCCAAGAGGAAGGAAAACAGCCCAACAGTGCTGTCTGTGCCCTGAGGATGCTTTCTAAAATCCCTCACCCATCATTAGCAGCAACTGCATTGATCAGACCAAAGCTTCATTTCTTCTCAAAGGAAATGTAGTGGGCTAACAAATGGCAGCTAAAACATGGTGTTAAACACAGCCTAGCACTTAGCGTAACCAACTCATGGTTAGCCTTAGGTTGCTTTTAGTACTAAGTAAAAGCATGGCTTTACTCCAAATCACAGTGTTATCAGTTTTCCCATGCAGTTTGAAATGATGTTCAGTATTTTTTTAAACAATTGGTTTTTTTTGATCATTTCTAAAGGATAGACAGTGCATTGAGCAGGGCTGGGTAGGTGAGATAAAGATTATAAGGATGTTTTTAGAGCCCCCAAGCCTATTCACCCTCACTTTTAATGTTATTTTGGCCAAAGGAGTCACATGATTATTGAAAAGCCTAACGCTATTAATAACATTGCAGTGTACTGCAGTCCAGCAGTGGAAATGTGTTCAGAGACCATGATGGTCACAAACACGGGTTTTACTCAAACAAGGGCTTAGCTGTGAGTGCTCTCAGCTGCAAGAAACAAGGAACAGAGGTGGGTTTGGAGACAGTTTCATAATTTTGATCACCCTTGTTGCCCTTTTCTGAATTTTTTTTCAACCTTTCTACCCTTTTTTGAGAAAGAAAGACCAGAACTGCATGCAGTATTGAAGGGATAAACAAATCATGGATTTATATAGTGGCGTGATGATGACATCCAGTTTTCTGTCTTTCTTTCCTGGCAATTGTTCATACTTGCTTTGCCTCTTAGACTGCATACTGATACAAAGAATGAATGGTTTTCATGGAGCTATCTATCATAATACAGAGCTTTTGCTGTTGAGGGAAGGAATCAGCCCATCTTTTTATATTTGAAATTAAGATTGTTTTCCTCCCACCTTCATGTTTGTCTACATCAAATTTTGCCTGTCATTTTATTGCTCACTCAATCTAGCAAGCTCCTTCTGCAACTCTCCACAACCATCTTTGCTATCTTGTATAAATGGTTACCTCCACATCATCAGTAAACCTTACTCCTCATCCCCTTTCCATGTCATGTATGACTGTGTGGACAGCACAAATCCCACTACAGATTTTCTTGCAAGATTCCTCTTACAATTTTGTTTCACCGTGAAGAATGACTATTTGCTCCTACCCTCGGGTTCCTTCCTTTTACTAAATTATTTATCCATGCACAAACTTTCCCTCTTGCCACACAGCTGCTTCGGTTCCTTAAAAGCTTTTATTGAAGAACCTTGCTGAAAGCCTTTTGGAAATTCAAGTAGATAGCACAGCAAGCTTTTTCTTATTCAATTGCTGTTGACATTTTCAAAGAATTGAAGGTCTGAGATGGTGATGTTCATCCATAAAAGCTATAACAACTATTCCCTAGCAAAAGGGATTGCTGTTCCTGCAGTTAGGGAAAACTTCCATGGTGAAATGACAATGCAGGGAACCCAGCACTAATAAATTTATTTTTTTTTCATGTGACATATTACTCTGCACTCATTTCCAGAGGAAATCACCTAGGTCAAGAAGTCAGCAGGACTGATCAAAAAGTCAAAAAGTTAGGCAACCACGCTCAGAGTTCTGGCTTGTTTTCCACTAAGGCTGAAAGTGATGCTAAAACTCATGAATCAGGGCTTAGATGATTCTAATGAAGCTAAGCAGATGATCCCCTCACTTCCTGAAGACTCCTTCATTTGAACCTGATCTGACAAAAAGAGGCACAAAACTCAAAGGGTACCCTAGCAGGAGAATCAGACACTGAGCTGCAGGCTATGGAGCCAGTCTGAGGAACTGCCTTCCTGCTGATCACCAGCTGCAGCACCACTTGCTTGGCCTGCACATGAGGGTAAAGACTAAGATTAAATCATCTGCAAAGCTTTTCAACAATTTATTGATCTTCATTTCAATGCTGACATTTGGGTTATAGTACAAGCTATACAAGATCTCAAAATATTAATTTAAATTATGAAATATCCTATGTATAATCTTCATAAAATAACTGGTAGCACTCTAAACCCAGTCTAACATTTGTGTTTGGTATGATTCTGATACTGGTTTAGCCTCCCCTCCCCTTCCCTTCCCAGCAATTTTCAGCAGGATGAGATTCTTACTCTGTTCAAGATGAATCTTGTGATATTTGGTGAATTACAGCCAGCATTTCTTAGTAATAAACATTAAAGCTGATCACATTGGGAAATATTTTGGAGCTCTGCAATGTAACAGTCTCTAGGATGTTCTTTTTTACTTTGTTGTTCCTTCACTCCACAGATCATGGAAGGTAGTATAGCAAAAGATGTTTCCATTTTTTATAATACTTTGTATCTAATGCAAATAATAATCAAAAATAAAATATTAACCCTCTAGGTTCCACCTTACTTCTTGAAAATTTCTGATCGTGATTTCTAGAGCATCTCTGTGCCTCCAGGACTGGGCTAGCACAGGCATCTCTGAGTTATTTTTGCACTGACTAGACACATCCACTTTACAACTATTGCATAGAAATGCCCTCACACAGTAAGTCAGAATGCACAGAGGGCTGTGATTTGAAAATTAGCTTTGATAGCTCTCTGATACATATCTGTTCATACACATTTACTTCAGAATAGTATCTACCCTTTATCACAGGAGCAGGGGTGGAAAAAAATCCAAACAACTAGTACAAGGTATTTTTTATTTACTCCCCTTTGATTTCCATGTGCAGCCCATCACTGTAGTATCTGAGTTTGTCATCCATGTTCATACTCTGAACATAATTTTCAGTGCATGTAATAAATGCAAAAGCAGTTCAACCTTTTATATCACTTATTCATTATATATGTACAGTGGTACATAGTCTATCGGTACTACAGCAGGCAATCTACATTAACAAGCTGAATGACCTTCGAAAATTTCCAGTCTCCAAGGACGCAATTCAATTGTCATTTTCATAAATACTACTAAACAGCTTTATATTTGAGTGCAATCCCATTGACACTACATTTTAGGCTATGTGTCTGTAATTAGATCTGTCTGTGTCACTCTTTCAGCTGAACGTGTTTAGCCAAAACACACACTGCAAATTGTAAAGATAATGCCAGAAAAGAGGAAAGAAAAAAAAATATTCTTAGTTGCTAGATGCAGCCGAACATGCCTGAAAACAGATTATGAAAAGAGTAATTGAGACACTCTTTTAAAGTAATTAAGCAACTAGGAGAGTTAACTGAATTGAAAGACAACATCCTTATTAAGGGAGAACAAGATAAAGGAATGCGTTGAAGTGGGTGACACTTTCCAGAAAGAATGAGGTACTTCTGAAGTCCCTACATTGAAATTTGACTGTTACCCATTTTGTTATCTAAGTCTGTAAATGTACGACCTGTATGAGTACATGTATTTGGAACTACACCCTCTGCTAATGTACTGATTTCTCTCCCACTGTGCTGGCTTAGTAATATATTTGTACTACTAATATACAGGAAATATGCCTCATGTCCACACTATTCAGTAAAAACAGCATCATGTTCCCATCTGGAGACAAGAAATTCGCAAGCCCTGACGTACCAAGACTTGCTAATCTTTCATATTCTGCTGCACTTCCACCCTTCCGCTGATTTCAATGGCACAGAAATCTGCTTTCATAATCACAATGGAGCTCACTAACCCAGTAATTGCTTCTTTGCTGGTTGTTTTCCTCAGTCAGTTTGATCCTGCGTACAGCAGAGTCTGAGTGAGCATCTGGAGGTGAGGTGGAGGGACAACCTGTGGGATACTTCAGAAGTCAGATGCTCTGGTGCCACAGACGCCCCAGGTGAAGATTTTGGAAGAAAAGGCAGCCATCCTGATGCTGCACCACGCAGCCAGTGCACGAGCCCTCCATTGCTTATATTTTTTTCACCTGTACCTGAATGAATGAGGAAGGCATGAGTGAATTCATATGTCAGGAAGCTGGTCACAGATGGTACTTCAGGCTAATGAGCCTGGCTAGCCAGAGGCTTCTTGGCAGTAACAGAGAAAAATGCAGCCGCCACACTGCATCCAGCACCGCTGCCCTCCATCGCATCGGCTCAGGGAGAACAGCCACACCCAGGTCTGCTCCGGCAAGCTGCGAGGAAGGAGCAAGGGAGGCCACAGTCTCCCCAGGAACCTCGACTCATGTTTTATCTCCCTCTCTGTTATGCAACCTGCAGGAGTTTTTCCCACCACATGCCATGGGACTTGGATTCACTCATCATCCTGGCCTGCATCCGCCTGCCACGGTGGCAACCGCTCACCTGGTCCTGGCCAGCAAGGCTATGGCACCTCACAGCTGAATGCGGCAAGTCAGTGCAACAGCCAGGACATTGGGGTTTGCCCCCTGTGAGGATTTTCAACAGTAGGACCTACCTCAAATCCTTCCTCATCCAGAGCCACATCTAAGCTCCCCTGAACCCAAGGAGAGTCTCCTTTTCTGTAATGGATTCACAGATGGCCCTCCCAGAAGGCCACTGACTAAATTTGATGAGCTACATGTGTGAAAAGAAAGGCAGGTTTGAACCAAGAAAGAGGCATTTTAATAGGTGAAGGATAATGTTCTTTTTGTTTGCTTGTTTGTTTTCAAATGTCATTTTTCCCACACGTAAATGTTGCATTTTGAAGAAAAACAGCACTATCAAATGCAGTCAGATGTAGTTCAGGCTCCCTGTCTTTTCTTTGTTATCCAAAACATTTACAAAATATTCACATTTTAAAAGCCCTTATTTTCCTCTTCTGTAAGTTACTGATTTTGTTTTGCTGCAGCCTAGGTAAACTCTGAGTGTTTTTTAACTAAACCTTCACTTGAAGTAAATATTTTTAATACAGAGAGTATTAAAACAGTTCTTCATAATGGATTAACTGTATTTTGGGCTTTCCTTTAACCTCCGTTAATTTTGGCTAAACTATACACCCTGAAGACACTGCATCCAACAGCTAAGTGTGGTACATTCCTATTTACTTCTGCTCATCCCTGCTTCCCATCACTGTAAATTGGTCACTTCACATTATGCAAGATAAACTGTACTAAACTAATTCTCCAGCCCTTCTTTCTTTCCATGTAAACACACATGCTGATTTACTAGATTAAAGTAATCTGCTTACTGACACCTAAGTAGCTGAGTATATGACCCAACACCATTAATTATATTCACCGATATGAAGCCCAGTGGTGTCAAGGACAGATGGCTGTCAACATTTTCTGTGTTTTGTGCTAGCAAGTCAAAAAAGGAATACCTAAGCTCAGAATTTACTTATTTAAATTCAGTGTGAAAGCATTTTTCTCTGCCCATGATAATGTTGATTAAATCAATCCTAATTATTCAACAATTATATGAATGCTATTATGCAAATAAACAACTGCTTTTCAGACTCACAGAAATGACAACACTTATACAAAGATTACCGAAGTTCTTTAGTAGTGGCAGTCACTGAACTTCACAAATGCTGACTCGTAAGTATTGCATTTGATGATAATAATATTTTTTCTGTGAGGCTGGACACATTTCAAGCTGTAGCTCGAAGTTGAGACCTAATGAAATGTTTAAAATTCTAGAAAAATTCACTTCCATGCATTAGAATGCTGTAAAAAGGTTCTCATCTGATGACGCCTGTAGCTGGCACAGTGTGCTCCTCATTTATCACAGTGCTCCAGATAATACTCATATTTAATGACTGCGCACTGATAAGCTGAAACTGGTTGAATAGACTGTCTTCCATCTCATTCTACTTAAGGTGATGTGAACTTTCATTTATGTCACAGCCATTTGCAGCTGTTCAAAACCATTCTAAAGACCCTGAAAGGAATACTCTATCAATCCACAACTGAATGAATGACCGTAAGAATGAGTCTGTTGTCTTACTGTCTCTGGATTGCTTTAATAAAAGCATTTGTATTCCAGGAAGGAGGCAAGAATATAATTAGTCATTGACACAACTGAATAGGCACCTTGTCTAAGTAATTCATTAGGAAGCAATTTCAAGAATATTTATTTTGATTATATACATTTTATCATTCATTAGCAACATAATAAAGTGAACATTCAAAAGCATCCATTTCCTATTTTTATACCTTTGAATTAAATATAACTGCATCTTTGCTATTTCTGACTCTCTGAAAAGCTTTGCGTCTGAAGCAAAACACGAGAACAGTGATTGTGATGGATTAAGTTAGTGGATACTGTATTACTAACTATATCTGTATATACCAACTATCCTGTAATACAAAGCTGAAGTCCATTTTGCATTGTTAACCACAATTCAAAACAGGAATTTGATATACATGCTGAAGTTAATCCCCACAATTCAGCATTACTGATAACAACCTCAGCAGATAAGCCTACAACTAAACAAGTGCAGCTACACACAAGAATAGATACATTTTCCATATTCCATGTGCACTTCAATGTGTGAAGAATAGAGGGAGAAGGTGGGAAACTGCAATGAAGAATTCCTCACGCTGCCATGCCGCTCTTCTGCACCTACATGGGCCTAGGGCTGTATTACAGTGGCTTGGTATGCTATGTGATTTTTCTCTCTTTGAATGACTCCAGATAAAAACTTTGGTTTGAAGAGGAGTGGTTTTGCCAGAAACTTGAATACTGTTTCTTAAACTCCATAAGCCTTCATGGCAAGTTTGCTCACAAGGGCTTAACTTGGTTATGTTCACTGCTAGGGCTACCTGACATACATTACCCATAGTTTCCACCTGCAATTAACCTAACGCTATTTTGTAAATGCACCTTCTTAACACCAAGAGAGTTACAGTGGATGAAACAAGAGTTAAACAGTATGGCACGTGGAAGAAATTGGTGCAACTTTGAGTTAGTCCAAACTTGTTTTTAACAAGAAGATGGGCTCCCCCAGCCAAACAGACCTCCTGCATTGGCCTGCACATCTGGTCATCTGGATCTTTGTAAGCAAATATAATAATTAATTTAAAAGATCTTTATCTATTCTTAATGACAATGCTTGTGAAAATAGCTTGATTGGTAAGGACTGAGACAGAAGGCTTCTGGGAACAGAACAAGGGAGAGCTGAGAGAGGGTAAAAAAGCAAAATGAGCAGTGAGATTATAGAAATAAAAATAAGAAGTGTAAATCTAAAAGCGATTGAAAACACTATGTAACTACTGAGATGTTTGACATGAAAGCTGGGAATTACAGATTTATTTCCTTTTTCTAACGACATCCAGTAGGTTGATGACAACTCAGACTTTCAGCAAGAGAGAGAGCATCAGATACTGATATCAGAAACCATCTCCACGCCTGAAAAGTCTTTAAACACTTGTGATGGAAAGCATCTGTTTTATTTGTCTGAGTGTAAAATAGCCTTTTCCTTTTCACAGTTGACTTCTTCCTCCATAGCTACATAATACTTTGAAGAGCTTTTAGATTTTACACTTTGTATTTAACTTTATATTTTCACTCCTGATCAGACACATTACTTGAGGGATGGACTAAACAACAACTCTGCAGTGATGCAAACATCGGCCTGGTAGAGCACCTTGTCTCACAGAGCCATGATTTAGCCACATCCCTCCTCTGTGCTGGCAGCCCAGTTTTTACCTAACAGTCTTATGGTTAAAGCACCCACCCAAGCAGCTGGAGGTCTAGCACAATTCAAATCTACATCCCTTTTTTGCCATACAACCATTTACCATGCTACATCGGCCAGCTTCTGAACACCTGGACATACTCAGCATCCGTGGGGTGTATCTGAGTGAGGCAGAGATGTCATGGTGCAGTGGTTTTGGTACACAGTCCAGCTTTAGTGCTAGTTTCCATATTCTTTTCTGTACTTGGCATTAAACTATTTAGCTGAAAATTGGAAACAGTCTTGAGAAAACGCAGGTTTCCTCTGCCACATCGATCTCCCCAAGCACTGGGCTTTCAACCCACATGTGTTTTGGACCCCTCTTTTTGGCCCATAGAATTCTTGGACCCATCCCTGGTTCCTACATTTGATGCCAGCTGAACTTTGTGCATGACTCAAACCTTTGTGGATGAGAGAAGTCAGCTCTAAGCCTGTCCTTGGCTCTGTCGTGCACAGAGCACAGTGACTGAGCTTAACAATGGGCTGTGGCAAGCGCTCTGAGCAGAGTGACTCTGGCTACATGCAGAAATCACAGAGGGGATCCTTCTACAAACCTAAAGCCAGCAAGCACTCACTCAGTGAATTTAAGCACCTCCAGCAGCAGTAGCCACAGACTGGGATTTGCATATTTTTGGGGTTTTTTGCAGGTAAATCATGCTGGGTACTGCTTACACCTCTTCTAGATGCTGGTGTCTCAAATAAGCTGAGACTGGAAACAGCCAGTTGCAAGAAGAAGTCTCCTCTGTGGTCAGACTTCTTTAGCGTGTGAAGTCATTACGTCAGGAACTATATCCCTGACACTCTTGCTTATGGAAACCTGAGTGGAGAAGTAGCTAAGGCTCTCCACTTTAACTGCAGCTCAGGATACTCAATTTCAAGTCTATTATCTGGAAGCCTCTAAAAGTGAAAAGATAAAAACTTAAATTTACCATTTAGCATTTTATTTGACTGACACATAAAAAAAAAGCTTTTTCCCTAAATTAAAACTATTTTATATGTACCTGGCCGGGAATGTTGTTAATTGAACGACATATAAAAAAGGTTTCCAATTTTAAACTTGCTCAGTTGGTTGATGTCCTCCTTGTAAAAGGTTCCAACAAAAACTAGTTTACTACACAAATGCAGTCCTGGTTCTTCTTACTTTATTTGTACCTACAAACAAGGGGAGGAGGGGGTTCTGCAGGAGAACTCAGCTATACAAAAGTCTACTAAAACTTTTTTGAAGTGCATAAAAGAGTTTAATCCTCATTCCAAAATGACTAAGAGCTCCAAAACAAGAGCCCTCTTGTGACTACCTGGGAAGTACAATAATACATCCATAGAGGAAAAGCACATTGCTTCTTAAAGAGATAATTCATCATGTCACCTGCTACCATATCTCCCTGCTTCATAACTTATTTTTATTGACCAAGGACAATGCAGGGAAAGAAAAAAAGGCAGTAGAGATTTATTAAATGTTAAAGAAACCTAAGAAAACATAAAAAAATCTCCCCCTTAAACACAGTTATTGATAACTTCTCCTCCTAGAGTACAGTATGATGTAAGAAACAACATTACTTTACTTCAGAGATAGTGGAGAAGGCAACCATCTGATTTTGTACCTGAGTCCCTCCTTATGCAGTTGCTGAAGAAATAGATTTGGTTGTTTTCTAGACAGTGAAATTATGCACTGACTTTTTTTTTTTTCTTCCTCTGCCTGGGGAAAACTGCCTTCACACCCAGGGGAAGGCTGGATGCCAGCACTCTGGAGGCACTTTTGAGTGCCTGCTTGGGTAATTCTGCCTCGACTGCAGCAACATTACAAGTGGCATCTGGAAGCTGGGCTGTTGAGAAGGCAACAGCAAGGCAATCATCACATTTTATGGAGCTGTCAGACATTTTGGAGGATGGATTTTGCCCAGAGACAGAGGCATCTAAGGTGCTCCCATAGATCTAAGGGCGGATATGAGAAGAGAGCTGTATAGAATCAGCTAGAAACTCACGTATGTCGAGTTTCACAGCTGAACAATGTGCTCAAAGACACCTGTTCAAGTGTTCAGATTCCTGTCCAGCCCAAGTGCAACAAATCTTGCACCTTCTGCTGCTCCTTACTAGCTGTCCCTTGCTGGCTCCTTTGTCAGGTGCCTTCCCATCCTCTGCACAAAGCATTTGCTGCAGCTGAGCCTCTCCTTTGATTCAGGGCCACAAAGTCTCATGCAGCTTTTTAGGTCTGATAACAGATTTCTGAGTCTTGTCACAAGCTGTCTTGTAAGCCTTTCCTTAAGTATGACCTTCCTTTCTTGTCATACTGTTGCAAAGACTAATATTGGTTATAATTTGGGTTTACATTGATTATATTTTTAAAAATACAAAATAGTTAATTTATATAAGTACCACAAGTGCTTTTAAACATATCAAAGAGTAGTACACTGGCTGGTTCAAAGCGCACTGGGCAGTGCTGGTCTTTTCTCGGCATGCAGTGGTTTTGCCATTTTAGTTTTGCTTGCTTTGGATCTCTTATCCAGGCCTGATTTTCAAGGCTAGATTGAGAAGGTCATTTGTTGTCCCAGTCTTATAGTGCTAGAGAATAATTTATGTGGGGTTGATTGAATTAAAATAAGAAGTATTGTAGTAGAACTGCTTCTTGCTGATTTGTATTTTTGTGGAGAATTATGATGACTTTACTGTTGCTTCCAACTAAGTACAAATCAAAAAGTATCTTACAGATATGCCATCAAAATAAACTCATGATTAGGAGACAAATGTTTTAATTGCTGCAATACTGGTTTATTAGAATAATGTAATGTCAGTAGATTAGTAGTTCAAACAAAAAACTTTAGCAGTCCTTCTTTAATTATATATTTTGTCATTCCTTTGCTATCATCCCAATGAAGAGTCAATACAATGGGTAAATTTACACCTAATGCAGCCATGGATGAATCTGAATAAGTGGCTGAGTGCATTCAACCCCACTCTTGTACAAAGAACAACAAAAAGAGTAAATCACTACTGCCTCAGGTTTGTCAGTGTAGAAAACTCTCAAGCGATACTACTAAAAATAAATAAGTTGTAAAATATCATAGGTAAAGCATATCTGAAAGGCATTTGGAATGACACTGCAAACACCTTTAAATGTTTAATTAACTACAAGAGCCTTAACACGTACTGGAAATATATAGATATAAAAATATACATAAATAACTATTCTGCAATTGTATCATGATTTTTTGAATATGTGTAACTGAGGATAGCTTTGGGTTATACTGCTCTGGCTCTTTGTTTTCTCACGTTTTAGGAAAATTGATTATTCCAAAACTTCAGGCATCTTCTTCCCTGGTAAATAGGGAGATGAAAATCTTAAAAAAAAAAACCCAAAGAACTGACTTAGGAAAGCAAGTTCACAGCAGCATTAAGAAAAACCCCAATCCCTCTATCTAGAGCACAACAGGTTGCTGTCCTTTTACTTCTGGGGAAGTGCATTGTCCTGCTGTATGATGAGCCTGTCAGCCCCCTGTGGGACCTCAGACCTGGTCACAGGCAAGTGCACAAGATTCTCCACCCTAACTGTTTAAAAGATATTATTGCTCATGGTCCAGTTATTGAGAAATAGGTTCTGTAGTAACAGGAGCTGCACACTTAGTATGCTGTGATTTTTTTGTATATTAACAACTTGTAAGTCTGTCTCTTTCCATCAATAAATTCTCTCTTCCCGAGACACAAAGTGATCACCAGAACAAATGCACGGCTTGTACAGTGAAGGGGTTATGTATTGACACGCTATTAACACTTCTAACTACATTCTTGACAAGGCATACACTCATTCTGAAACGAAACACCTGAAGATCTGGAATCTTCAACGTAAGAAGGATTTGGAGCTGTTGGAATGGGCCCAGAGGAGGGCTACAAGGACAATCAGAAGGCTGGAGCACCTCTCAGATGAGGACAGGCTGAGAGAGTTGGGGTTGTTCAGCCTGGAGTAGAGAAGGCTCCAAGGTGATCGTATAGTGACCTTCTAGTACCTGAAGGGGCTGCCAAGAAGCTGGGGAGGCACTTTTTACAAGGGTGTGTAGTGATAGGACTAGGGGCAATGGGTCTAAACTGGAGAGGGGCAGATTTAGACTAGACATAAGGAAGAATTTCTTCACCATGAGTGCTGAGGCACTGGCACAGGTTGCCCAGGGAAGCTGTGGCTGCCCCATCCCTGGAGGTGTTCAGGGCCAGGTTGGATGAGCCTGGGGCAGCCTGTTTAGTGGGAGGTGTCCCTGCTCATGGCAGGTGGCTGGAACTGATGATTTTTAAGGCCCCTTCCAACCCGTCCGTAGAGTCTGCGATTCAACGAACAAGCAGGTGCGCGAGTCACGCAGCGCAGACAACCCTGAAGGCACCGACCGCCCTCCTGAGCAAACGCATTGCTGGGGGCGACTGGGTGACAGAGCCGAGCCCGTTATTTTCACTCAACCCGGAGCCCACGGCCCCAGCCCCCCCGCCCCAGCCCCTCGACGGCCGGGCGGCCGGGGCCCTCCCTGCGGGGGCGGCCCCGCCCCTTCCCCGGGGCCGCGCGGCGGGTGGCGGTGGCGCCCTCCGCCTCGGGCCTGCGCGCGCGCCGCGGGGCTGCGGGCCGGGCGCGCCCCCGGCGCCGCCTCGCGCGGTCACGGCGGCGGCTCGGCGGGACGCGGCCGCGGAGCGGAGCGGGGAACTTTTCTTCCGAGGGCGCGGGGGCAGGTAAGGGGGAAAGGAGGAGGGAGGGTCGACGCGAGGCGGTCTGAGCGGCCGGTTGGAGACCTTGTCCGTGTGCCCCGGGAGGAGGAGCGGGACCCCCCGAGGGCTCGGAGCGTTCCTCTCCTCGGCACCGGCTCCAGGAGCGTCTCCGCTTCCACGAAACCGCCTCGCGTTTCTCCCGCCGAGCAGGGGTTCGCTCCCTACGCTGCCGTCGTTTGTTTCTTCTCTTTCCACATCAACGAATGGTAAGAGCCGACGGACCCCGAAATTAAGATCCGGTTGTGCGTTTGCAGCTGTTGCTTTCCACGGATTCAGCAAGCGACACAAACCGCTTCTCTTCCCCAAACTGCAGTCTGTTAGTTTTTTCCGAACACGCTTTTTCAAACTGTGATATTTTACCACGTTTTCCTCAGCTGTTCTGTGAAGCTTTCTGTGTGTTTGGGCTGTCAGTCACTTCATGGGCGAACATTTTATTCAGCTCATCTCTTGCAATACTGAATCAGGGGCCACCTCGTAACATTCCAGAGGTGTCATTGATGAAATTTAGCTTCCAGAACTAGGGCTCTTTACCACTCTGATTAATGGGAACACGATTACATACATGCATGTCAGGGTGTCTTCAGTGACCACGGCAAAACAGGGAATGGTTTCCACACCTGCGGAACTGTTGCTGTTCAGGCTTTCACAAAGTTCTGTGTGGTGCCAAATAATAAAGTACCTTCAAATGTCAAGTTTTTAAGATGTCTAGCCTGCAAAATAGCGAGTACATTGCGGGCCCTGGAGTGAGGAGAATAGATACCGAAATAGAAGGAAATGTAATAGAGGTAATTGTGAAGGCAAATTTTGTGGCAGGGAAACCTTTTATGATGAAAATTAGAACAGAAGTTTATTAAGGATTTGCGAGAAGGGTTGTTAGCTGAAGCTTCATTTAATCCTTTTCTTAAGTGTGCAGGCTCTTCAGAGATGAGGGCTTTTTTTTATCATTTTAGTGTTTTCCACTACCTTGTGAAAAAGAACTCTGATGATTGTGTCCAGGTGATGGTACAGTACCTGTAACTGGGCACGCTGCTCTTACCCAAATGAAAGTCAGATATTGTACAGGGAAGAAAGCCTTGGTCTGCAGTGGTATGACATGATGAAATTAAGAGTATTCTGGCTCTTATAGATAGAAAACTAATGAAAGTGGTGCTGAACCAGTACCATGTGTTCTGCTTGGCTCTGTTTGTATGCAAAGCTGTATGACACTCATTCCAGTAAAGCAGAGAGTAGAACTGTACCTCTAACCCCAAACCCTCCAGTACAGATAAATAATTTCATCAGCTCCATCAAGGCATCCTTGGTGCCTTTACCTGGGTTTCACTCTGCTTTAGAGCTCACAGGGTACAAAAATGTGGCATTTCATGGTTCAGAGTGCTGTTTATCTGTTTGAACACATGGCTCATGACCCTACTTCTCTGTAATCCAGTTGTACATGCAGGGGTAATGCAATGAAACAACCCTCTGGTTTTGGTTTTTCGTTTTTCCTTTTTGAGAAATTAAGTTCACATCAGGTGGTTGGTATCACGGGAATATGTTCTGGTCCAAAGGCACTACTGCACCATACAAACTCATTTAAGCCGAGTTCTGTAGATTTCAGCTGTAGTTCATTAACACAGCTTTAGAGCATAAGTGAAATATCCATTGTAGCTGCTCTCTGTGTTATTAATTTAAAAAGTGAACTGTAGAAAAACTTGAACTTGTGCTTCACTTTGAGTTCTTATTATAAAGCAGACCCTCTGAATTATTTTTTGGCCAGTACTGTTCAGTATACAACAATCTTGCTCAAATTTACCCAAATGCTAGAAATCCAGTTAGTTTTAAGAAATGTCTGACTGTCATTCAGTGTTCATGTTTTCTAGGCCTTAAAAAAGTTGGTGGGGGGGATTATCCTCGTTAGTTTGGCAGGAATGCCACATGTACTTAGAGTTCATCAGTTCTGATTCAAGCTGGAAGAAAATCTGTAATTATTCTTATAGTAACTACTTCTTGTATCAATATCAGATACTGCCTAGAGGATAAAGTAGGTAGCATCTTCAGTATTGGCTTTGCAACCACAGAAGATTGCATTGTATATTTTACAGTGATAAATGAGGAATTGTTCAGGTACTATAAGCAGTGTATAGGAAGCTGGTCTTTAAATATTTAAAGACTAAATAATAGCAGCTTCACTGTATGCAGTGCTTCTAATGAACTTTAAACTATTCTGTATTGCTGCAGGTTTTCTTTCTCTCTTGATGCCTCCCACGCAGCTTTTTTCCACTTCTTAAAAAGACTGGGAGGAATTCGAGCAAATTGTAAATGGAATCAGGCCTTCCCAGCTGCAGCCAAACAAGCTGAATGAATTGGAAGTCCCATGAAAAGGCTCCCATTAAAGTGCTCTGCTTTGGATAAAGCAGTTCTGCATCTGGTGCAGATGGGAAACGGGAGTGGCAGGGTGGACAGTCAGTCACCCGCCTTGTGCTATTGGTGGGTGATTCACATGGACTGTTGATGTGTAGAGATGGTATTGGGGTGTCTCCAGAGTTAGGCAGCAGCTGACTGAAGGGGCTTTTGGTTGAACAGCCTTGAACTTTGAAACCTAAATTCTGCCTGACCAGAGCAGGGGTTTTGGCCCCCAGAAGTCCTGCTTGGCTGGTCGTTATGTCACAGAGCTTCTGTGCAGGGAGTGAAGCACCACTGATTGTTGGATGTGCTTCAGCTGCTTGTGTTGTGTCTCTGAGCATTCCCAGAAGCATCGCTCTCTGAGAATTTACTGCTTCACACAGATGCTTTGGGATGGGGTTCCAATACAGCAGCTGCAGCCCGCACAGTCCAAGAGGTACCAGAAGGATTGGGAAGGGTGTGGTTTGATGGCTTTCCCTACAGCCCAAGATACTTTAGCTTCCAGGTGACAGCCAGCACTTAGAGCACTGATCCAGAGGGTGACACATAGTGATGAGACATCAGTGAGACATGGGATGCCTTCCTCAGCCCCAAAGGAGTGCAAATCCATGTTTCCTGCTCCCATGAGGGTGCCCCATTTTGACTCATGGGCAGGTCAGTTGCTGCCCTTGTTTCTGAAGCTGTGATGTTTTGCAGAAAGGAGGCTGAAGGAGAGAGGACCTAGCTTCAGTCACTCTTTGTTCTGCAATGGACCCACTTGCCCAGGGAGTGGGATCCCGAGGCTCAGCTGCTGGGGTTGCATACATGCTTCACATTAAAGCATTCATTGATCAACATCCCTTTATTTGAAAAAACATTGCCAAGAAAGGATAAAGGCTTCTTCTGGAAGGCCTATATGAGGAAAAATTTCAGAGATCTACCTGTCTTCAGTGCTTTCTGTTGTGTAAAGTATCTGCTTAGTTGGCATCTGAGATAGATTCCTAGATTTCATTGAGAAGACCAGCTGCATAGCTTTCTAGGTATGTACAACTTTTTTATATTAAGTAACTTTAGACAAAAGTCCAGAAGACAAAATTGTGGTCATCTAATCTGACTGCCTATGGAACAAAACCCCCAATTGTAGTAAATCAGTTAATTTTTTAATAATAGCACATCCAAATTTATTTTAGGTACCAGACAGCATCCTTCCTGACTTCCTTAATTCCCAGGAAAGGAAATCTTTAAATGCATCCCATTAATTCCCTTTGTTATGGATGCTTGTGCGTCTTTGTAATGCAAATATATCTAGTTTTATAGTGACTGATTATCTTGATACTTTTGTTTTCTGGATTAGTTAATCCTTTTCTTCCTCATCCTCCTTCCATCTTCCTGATGTTGTGGACTGTGATGAAGCTACGGTAGACTTCTCTGTCTTATACAAGCTGCATTTTCTCAGGAAAGCTATGTTACTGAGTATTGTAATTACTGCTTTCTCTGTGATATAGTCATACAAAGTTTAAGGCAAGCTAGAATATGGGCTTGTATTGTTAGTTACTGTCTTAATTGCTGCATCCATACTTAGAGCCTGGAGTGGGTTCGAGGACAGTTTACTAGTGAAAATGGCTTTTTTTATCTGCCCATTATTGCCTATAGGTGCATAGCCCTACCTGTGTGTAGCCACATAGCTCCTCTGTGCACTGCTTGAGTTAGACACTGTATTGCAATTAAGAGTTGGATTGTCTTTGTCCCTTTGGGTATCTAATCCCAAGTAAACAACTGCAGAAGGAAAGTAGCTGGGGTAAAGCACACAACTAACCATTAAGAGCAAGGGGTGCCAGTAGCGGGGCAGAGAGAGGATTTCAGAGACATAGGGGCAATAGAAGAAAGGGGTACATTAATTGAGGTATGCAATTGCATTGCATGTTAGAGGAAATAGTTGCTAAAATTAAGGAGCAGCTTCTTTTTATGCAGACTAGATGTAACTTGCCAGGCTACATGAGGTGCTCGCAGCTTGTCCTTCTGGAATCAGGGGAGCATTGAGCCTGGGAGGGTCCCCATTGGCTGGAAGGACTCTCTGCTTGGTTCCTGACAGAGTTGCTGGCTGCCAAGCCAGGCTGTGGCCACTAGTTCATGTATAAACATCTACAATGTAGATGCCTAAAACCAGTGAGACAAATCCTGCTAAATCCAGAATAATCTCATTTTGTACGTGAAAGCGCGTCTGCTGTAAAAGAATCTTCGCTTTTTTTTCAAACGTGTATCAAACAATTAGTCCGGGCTGGTTACACGATCAGCATGTACAGCTCTATGGCCTGTCCATGCGTACGTTGTGAAAGTGCCGAGTGCTTTCTAGCTGAGTATTTGGGATAAGACAACTAAAGAAAAGAATAGCTGAACTCTGCTTTACTTTTCACTTAATTAAAAAGAACAAAGAGACAACTGCTGGTGGCCTGAAGGCTTTTAGGGGTTTCTTTCTTGCAGAAATTATTGTGATCTAGACTCAGTAATTTAACATTCACAGTTTCTCAGAGTTGAATTTGAGTCATCAGTAATAAAAATGGCATGTAATACCCAGTTCTCAAGCAAATTAACAATGTATATAAGTGGTAATTCTTTATAGGTATACTATCATGCATGGGGAAGGTCCCCATTTGGGAGGGTGGAGGTTGTACTATGTGCATTTAAATTACAAGATTCATTCTGGTCTGACTGTTGTTGTATACTGATGGCTGGTGTTTATTTTGGAGAGTATAAGTGAAATACTCCATCTACTGCTTTGAAGCTCCAGCAAACTAATTTATTTTAACACTTTCTGATAACAGCTTAGTCCCTTCAGCAACGCTGTTGTTTGTTTTAAAGAAATCCATGCTGCTGTATATTGCTCATATCTTTTATTCTGGGCTGATTTTTCCGAGCACTTGATCTGCTCCTGCTGGAGAGGGTGGGACATGTGATGGAGCAAAATGCTCAGAAGCATCTCAGAAATTCAGCCTGTGTTGGCAGGGTATATCTCCTTCCTGAGCTGAGGGGAGACCTTTTCCGTGCACCTCTGGTTCTGGCAGCCTACAGATGTCAATGTTGTGTTATTCTGAATATGGTAGTCACATAGCAGAGACTGTGCATGGTGCTCCTTCTCCATAGGCGAGAGGCAGAGCAGCAAGTATTAAACATTTACTTGGGGAAGATACAGTTCTTCAGGCTTACAATCCAAGATACTTGCTTTAAGTGCAGTTTCCTGCTGCAGCTTGCCTGGTCACCACCATCAAAGGAACCTTTAACAATAACTGTTCACCACAGCTAAAGACTGACGAAGCAGGATATCAAACAAGGCTACATCAGTTGGCACTTTCCCTGTCCTGGCAGCTCAGAACGCCTGAACATCTCGGTGAAAGGATGGTGTCCCCTTCAGGTGCTTACAAACTTGCTTAGTGTCCATCTACTACTCACCGTTGGTGCCACAGCTGTTTGGGTTTTTTTATTTGGGGGATTCTTCTCCCGACATCCTCACTTGCAGTAGATTAATTAGAATGAATGTTTTGAAGCCCTCAAGAGTTTAAATTTTGGACTTGTAGGAAATATAAAGAAAAATGTGAAAGAACTCATCTATCACCAAGCAGAATTAGAAATTTTACTATATGTAGGCCTATACATACAATCGTCTGTACTCTATTTAATGCTTCATTAAAAAAAAACCCTATGAATAATATTTTGCTCTCAAATCTTAGAATGTAAGAAGAGGTGACTCTTCGCCCTCTCCCTGCAGTTCCCTGGCAGCAAGCGTGCCTGTTCTTCATCATAGCCCTGAGAAACCAGCTCTGTTTAGCAGTAGGTTTTGTCAGTTTTTCCAGAGGGTTTGGTTTTGCCTGCATACCTTATGTTGCTTGAGAGAGGGTCATGTTGGTGAGGCTGTATTGTGTGCTAGCACCGGCATCACTGTTTTGCCCTTCCTCTTGCCCAGATGGGAGGAGGCCCTTTCCAGCCTGGGGTAAGCTGTGGCACAGTAAGCGTTCTCATTGTGCAGCACTGTTGAAATAACTCAGAATTTTGTGTACAGTGGTTTTAGAAGACAGGTCCCATTCCAAAAATATAATTACAAACACAGAACAGTTTATCCAGGGCTTTGGTTCTGTGTATGATGAGACTTTATCTATGTCCTAGTAGTGTGCTGTTCTTTACAAATTTTTATGACCTGTCTTGTTATGAGTAGGTGTTTTGCAGCAACACGATGAGATGTAGTGTGGGCAGGCTGTGAATGTGAATTGGAAGGTGAACACAAATTTTGTGAAATTATTGCAACGTCATGTCAAATTTTTGCAATGTGTGACTTCACAGGACAAGATAGCACAGGTAATGGGAAGTAGATCACAGTATGGATCCGCAGTGGTTTGTGGCAGCATACAGCTTCCCATGTAACTTCTTAGTTGTGGTTCCATTCTGAACACTGATTTTTTTTTTTTTTTTTGTAGAAATTAGAGTCCTTATGAGAACTGCTCAGAGCAAAACATCGGCAGTAGACTAGAAGTCTTAACAATAATACAGAGTTGCTGATAGCAGTGTTTCTATTCTAAAAACAAAATAATCAAACAAAAAGTTCTGCTGGTGATTTTTTACTGTACAATGCAAATACTGACTGGATTCAGAACACAGGGTCTGGGAACCTTATGTTCCAGTTTTATTTCTTTTGGTTCTGAAATCTTTCCCCTTGATCACAGAAGTATTCCTTAAAATTCCTCATGCTTTTACCACAGTCAGGTAACTTCTTCATAGCTGATGCAGTTCTCATCTCCCATTCTCCAAGGGTGAAATCCTGCATCTGAGGGGAATCCTATATTTGGGTAAAGAGACAAAAAAAGCTCATAGTTAGAAACTACCTACTAGCTCTCCTCCTAACCTTTTCTTCTGAAGTTTGCCACCTGGTTGGTTAGGATTTTGTGTCTTCATTTAGCATTGGTGGTTTTGAATCATGGAATTAATGTTGGGGCTTGAAGTAAAGCTATGGCAGCCAGGAAATGTGATGCTTTATTAATTTCTTAGATGTGTCACTTAAAAAAAAAAAAAAAAACCACACCACAAAACCCCACTGAAATCCTTGCTGAATTATGTTGGATGCTTCACTGCACCAGCAGTACTTTATAACTATTGACTCCTGTGGCTCTTGGCAGGGTGGGGGGTGGGAGCTGCCTTTGATATCGTAGAGAATCAAATAATTTAGATATCAAGATACTTCTTAGCTTCCCTGCTGTTTTACCAGGAAAAGAACCAGACGGTTAAATACTTTAGTGGGTTTCAATCCTGGGTACACTACTGATTGGCTTTGCAATTTCTGCTGTGTCTAATCTCACACTGAAGCATGTTTTTTTTATTTAAAAGACAGACATAGAAAGCTGGTTTTGATATTTTTGTTTGTTTGTTTTTAATTTATATTGGGGTTTTATGCTTTTTGGTTGTGTATTTTACTTTTTATTTAACTCTTAGGAATACATTGTCATATGGAAACAAATAGCGTATTTAACACTTAACAGTAAAATTTTACAATAAAATTATGTGGTCCGTGGCATGAAATTATACAAGCTAGAACTTGAAATGTTATAAAATTGCTTTGTAAATGTCATTTGAGAATTATGTTGCTGGACTGCTTATTTTGTATTCTAATAATGTAATCTGCCTTTAAGATTTGTAGTCTTCCTTATACATGACAGCTTTTTGCTTGTCATTCTTGGAGTAGAAAAGACCATCCCTCATAATGCTCAGGTTTCCCTTATTGTGATGTTTCAGGACATAGTTTGTTGTCTCTGGGGACAGAAAACAGCCTTTCTCAACTCATTAATGAAAGTGGTTTGACTGAAATCCAGAATGAAGTGGAGGAGGTGAACAAGAAACAAGAGTTCACTATTACTTCTTGTCCAAAAGCTAGGTAGGGCATTAAATAAGACTTGCAGGTGGCAGGTTCGGGACCAACAGATGCAACTGCCTTCTTGGCAGTTAAGCTGTGGAAGGGCTTGTCACAGGGTGCTGTGGGTGCGATGTACAGGTTTACATGGATTCAGTGGTGATTTGACAGTTGCTACAGGATTTGTAGATACAGAAACATGATCTTCAATTGAATGAATATTAAGGCTTAATCCTGGAATTGCAGGGCTACAAGGGAAATTGGACAATTGTGATGCAGTCTGTGGTTTTTGACAATAAAAGCTTTGGTAGAGTTTAATTGCTGAAAAAATTTTATAATTTCTTTTCTTCACTTGTCCAGATCAGATGAAGCTACAGACAACACGGCCAAAGTCGAAACAATGCATGAACTGATGCAAAACAGCATTACCTTCCGAGAATATCAGCTTCCTAATTGCTGGAAACCCTAAATGCAACATTACTACCAAAAGAGACCTTGAGGTTATGTGATCACTGAGCAGAGTTTGCAAGAATGGAAGAGCAAAGGACTCCACTAGCTGCATCTCATAACTAAAGATTTCCAAGATTCAGCTGAATTGAAAAATTACTCCAGCCATGGGAGAAAATGCAAGCTTTTGGGAAAGCTTGATATATGCACATCCTACATGTACTTCCTGGAAGCAAGAGGCAGAGGGATCTATCTACCATCTAGCCAGTATTCTCTTTGTTGTGGGCTTCATGGGTGGAAGTGGATTCTTTGGGCTTCTCTATGTCTTCAGCTTGCTTGGATTGGGCTTTCTCTGCTCTTCTGTTTGGGCTTGGCTGGATGTTTGTGCTGCTGATATATTCTCCTGGAATTTTATACTGTTTGCTATATGCTTCGTCCAGTTCATTTACGTTACCTACCAAGTTCGGAGCGTTTCCTTTGACAGAGAATTCCAGGAACTCTACAGCGCTCTCTTCCAGCCTCTGGGAATTTCCTTGACTGTCTACAGGAAGATTGTCTTGTGCTGTGATGCAGAAGTGGTTACCCTGGAGAAGGAACACTGCTATGCCATGCAGGGCAAAACACCTATTGATAAACTGTCCTTGCTTGTATCAGGCAGGTTTGTATCAGTTTGTTCAGACTTGACTGCAAATATTTTTTTTTTCCTCCTTCTTGAAAATGAAAGGAAAAAATGCCTTATTTGTGTATTGTTTGCTCATTTTGCAGTACAATAGATTAAATATTAATGCAAGTAATATAAATATTAATAGGCAAAATACACTTGTCTAGGACAGCACTAGCATAAAAACACTAAGCACAAAACCTGTAATAGCTTAAAGAAAAGGATTTTAAGTCATTCTTTCCAGACCACTGTATCACAGCACTTAACAGGATAGGTGGATAAAGGGAACAAATGTGTGCTTCAGTCTTCAGCCTGTGGCTTGCTGTCTACTGCCTAGCGGATGAACACAGCATCTTATTTTTTCTTTGCTAGTATCATCTGAAACAGGACTAAAAGGTAGTTATGAAACTGAATATACTTAGATAAACTGTGTAATAGAGATGTTGAGTTTTATACAGATTGTATTTGATTGCTCTCTGGGAGGGGTTGGGAGAAGAAGAGAGAGCAGAAGGCCTAGAAGTGCCCTTCTGTCACAAGGGGACATGGTTGAGCCCTACCAAGATTTGCACAGAGTCCACAGTCACTGTATACTGTGGCCCTTAGACCCTGAGGAAATATATTCACCTGCTTGTACTCCCTGCTTACTGGAGACCCTTCTGCCAACCTTGTGAATGCTTTCCTGAAGGAAAATGCTAGCTTTAGTACTGCATATAAAGTGGTATACAGTACTGGACCACCACAAGAGTAGATGGGATACATAGAGATGATGTCCAAGGTCTGCCTTTGATGGGACATTTTATATGTTCATTTTGACAGTCTGCTGTGGGGATAGATGGAGTTTATGGGCAGCTTGAAACTCAGCTGGTTTAGGACTACTTGCAATGAACAATGTGGATTTTGGGTAGTTGTCCTTAGTAACACTTTGATTTAGAGCATTCTTGGAAACTGTCTAGGAAGTACTATGTGGAGGTTGCTTTTGGTCATAGTCATACTGAAAGAGAGGCGTCAGTCCTTCTACGTGCCCAGCAAGTTAGTAATTGTGCAGGGAGTTCGTGCTACCCTCCTTTGTGCAGTGTAAAGCTGTCTTTTGATTTTTGTAAGAAGCATTAATCTCAGGGCAGAGCAGATGTAAAAAGGGGAGTCCTACAGCTTGCTTTTCTTCTTTTAGCTCATGAGGTTTATGCATGTTTGCTGCTGTGTGCCTTCAAACTTAAATAGGATTTAAAAAGTAGGAAGAACGTTTTTCTTTGGCATTTGCAGAAAGCCATAGCATTCATGCAGAGATCCCATACCTCCATGCTGTTCTCCTGGCTCCAGAGGCAGTCCTGTGGCCATATAATTCCTGTTAAACATTAAGTGAACATTACTTAATGCATGCTGTGGGGAACTTCTGCTTCCCATTCCCTGCTTTTTTGCCACTTTGTTCTCTCTAAAATGCTTATTTGCCAGACCTGGAAATATATCCCATGGCTTTGAAGAGAAAGAGGCAAATAGTGTAGTGTGCATTGGTCTTTCATCTCTCCAGTGAACATTGGCCTTTTCATGACAAAGCTTGCATGTCACTGCACAGACCTGTCCCAAATAAAATAACAGAACTTGAAGTGGGTCTGGAAAGATTTCCATTTCAGTTGCATGATTGTCTTGTATTCTCTTTCAACCAGCCCGATCAAGTTGTGTTCAAAAATATGATTAGAATACTGCTGGCCAGTAATTGTTTTTTCATGCTCTCAAAGCTATATTTAAACTCTTTACATAGTAGAAATATAACACATTCTAGTTGTAGTCATTGCTGCTGTACAGGTAGTACTAACAAATTAACACATCTTATCTTGGTAGGATCAGAGTGACAGTTGATGGGGAGTTTCTGCATTACATTTTTCCTCTTCAATTTCTGGATTCTCCTGAATGGGATTCACTGAGGCCCACAGAAGAGGGGATTTTCCAGGTAAAAGCAGAGGAGGTTTTAAATGCTACATAAAACTGTTAATGTATTAATTGGCAAATTTCATTTAGTTGTGGGTTTTGTTTGTGAAATTACACAAACAGGTGGCATTCCACTGTATTGAGGAGGGAAGTCCTCCTCACCTGCTGGACTGATTATGCCATTTGTTTCTTCTTTTGCATCTTGTTGTTACAACAAACTGCTTTTTCCTTAAAGCTAATCTGGGAGGTAGACTCTGTTTGCATTCTTTGGCTGTGCTCAAATCCAGCCGTGAAAAAACAGATTTGCGAGAGGTGGGTAGAAATCGGTGCTGAAGAGTTTTCCCTAGGGAGGGTGAACTAAAGAGCATGAGCTGGGGAGAGTTGTGCCTGTGGTACAGCTTGGCCTGGGGGGGACAGCAGGGGACACGGTGTCCATCAGGGCTGCCTGTTGTGGTCCATGAGCCCTCCCACTGCTGCCATTTGACTGACATGCCAAGCTCCTGTTGGGGGGAGATCTAATGTCTTGTGTCATGAGGGCAAATGGCATTTGTTGAGATCTTTCTTTAGACCTGCCTTTCAGGCTGGGGCTGCTGACAGCGACACAGGGTGTGCAGAGCCAAGGCTGGGGCAGGCAGAGGCACACTGCACTGTTCAGTGCAGGCAAAGGCACTGTGGCCAGCAAGGTACAACCTTTCAGTCTGTTCCCAGTCACCCTTTTCGCTGGTCTTTTGCGTACAGTAGACCTCACAGAGCTCTCTGGCTTTAATTGCAGTAGGTGCAAAGATGCAAAATGTATGTTATACGCATAGCCTGCGTGCCTGTGAGAGGCTGTGGGGGCATGGTGTGCTTTCTGAGCAAGGGAAGCAGTGGGAATATCACTGCCCTATCACCTAGCTAATTTTATTTTTCTTTTCTATAGGTAACCCTTACAGCAGAGACAGATTGTCGGTATGTAGCCTGGAGGAGAAAGAAACTCTATCTGCTGTTTGCTAAGCACCGCTTCATCTCCCGCCTCTTCTCAATTTTAATTGGGAGTGACATTGCTGAAAAACTGTATGCCTTGAACGACAGAGTGCACATGGGGAAAGGTTTTAGGTACGACATTCGGTTACCAAACTTTTATCACGTCTCGCTGCCAGAAACCCCTTCGGTGCAGCCCTCCTACCGCCTACAGAGAGGGTCCCCCCGGCGCAAGCCTGCGGGTGTTACAAACTGCAGTTCCTTCGGCCCACAGCCCTAGGAAGGAAAACTGCGCTGCAGCCATTCCCAAAAGCAAGGAAGGGAAACGTGAAGCGGTGAAGTGGAAGAGCAGAAAAATTAAGTAGAATGAGACCCAGTCTAGCCAAATTTGACTGATAAGTGCCGTTTACTTTCATTGGAGTAGCCTGAATTCTTCCTCCCTCTAGATCCAGCAGGTTGGCTTCTGCATTTTGACTCTTTATGCAATATGTTTAGTTTCTGTTGATTCTTTTGTTGAACTTCATCTCATTACTTTTTGAGGAAAACAAGTCATAACAGGCTGAAGTTTTATTGTAATTGTGGTGGTCTGTGTTGTGTTTTAAAAAAAAAAACCAAACAAACCAAACCCACAGTATTTGTAATTATATTTTCTCAAAATTATTTGCTATAATGTATATTCAGTATAGTCAATAAAAACAAGTAAGTTGACTTCAAAATATAGCATCTTGCTTGTAATATTCATATTAATGCCATGTGAACATTGCCTCAATTAACATGAAGAATAATGCAGAAAAGAAGACTGAGAGTGGTTGTATTGGTTTTATTTTTTAAAGAAATGAAAGATTTTGAAATACACAGCAGGCTTCTTAAAAACACAAACAAAAGAAAACAACAAATTCTGTCCCATGAGCAGTGGGTTTCTCTCTGGCTGCCCTAAAGAGGTGGTCTGTGAAAACAAACATGAATGTAATTGCTGGCATTAAAGAAGTGGACTAGTTTTAACTGCTGCAAATATAGCTTAGGGAAATGACCATGTAGTGTTTCTGGTAGCGTGATGCTATAGGACCTGGGCCATGTACAATAAATACTGTTATTCAATCAACTGCCAAACTATTGGAGTTTGTTTTACAATATCCTTTTTGGCCAGGTTTGTCAGGAAGAAACTAACTAAGAAACAGCTGCAGCAATAAATACAATTTCTAAGCAAAATATTCTTGTTTAGCTTCTAGAGTTGCTTCTCTGTGCCTATATAATTCTTAATTTAAGAAGTATTCTCGCTCTAATTCTGTGGTATTTTAATAACATAAGGGAGTACCAGGTCACACTTCAGTAGGAGAAAGTTGGTTTCAGCCCTTGAGGACACTGGCTTTGGGGAGAAGTGTCTGACTGTCTTTGCTAGCTCACCTTCCTGCTGCTATGCCTGATGCCTGCCAGTAATCAAAAAATGAGAAACATTATTATTTTATGAGACTGTACTGCTGCTTGATAGATCTGGAGGTAGATAACATTTTTAATATTTTAAAGTTGCTGGACTGTTTGGTAGGACAACCATTGTGTTTGTATGTGCAGGTATACATACCAGTTTAGACCTTAGGAGTTGTTGCTGGAGGACTTAAAATAACGATACAATGTCGTGTTTGAAAGATGATGATGCAGAAAGCTGTTAGAAGTGATATGAGATGCTACATGTTTGAAGGACCTTCACCGTAGAGCAAATAATGTATGAGTTTTGCTTTTAGCTTTATGTTCCTCTCTCAAAGAAGAAAATCTGCCAAACATAAGTACCATAGCATGCAACGTGATAATCCCCACATCCTTCTAATGACCCTTCCACATGATGTATTCTGTATGTACTACTTAATGTGTGAAGTCCCTGAGTCACAAAGCTACTCTGTTGTGGTCAAAAGAGAATCGAAGAAATGCAAACAGAGGGTTCATTGATAGCTATTAAAGACTGGCACGGAAAACAAGGCACAAGGTGCCAGAGGCTGGCAGTGTGTACGAAGGTCATAGAGCAGTGTATGCTCCCTTCCTGTACTTTTCACAGTTAGGGGACAGGACAGCAGGCTACCTGACCCCTTGGCATGACTCGGCATGGATATTTTCACATAACTTCAGCACTGTGATTATTATCATGTCTTACTTGTTGGTGGCGCCCAGTGCCAAAGGTAAGTAGGAAGGGTATCATGTTATCACTTAGGTTTTGCTTTGTGATCCCTGCTACGCTTCACCTGGATGAGCTGCTCCTGGTGAACATGCCATGTGCTGAGAATCTTACGCTGTTTTTTAACAGGTGAGTTAAAAATAGCTTCCTGTCTCTCATTCTGATAAAATAACATGAATTTATAAATCTCTTGTGCTATAATGTGTTGGACCAATATGAAGTTTATGCTTAATGTTTTGTGTTGTCTACAAACAAAAAGATTATAGTCTAGAGATATAAAAGATATATTCTTCTAGAATTAAATGGATCATAACTCATAGATTAATGTTCTCCTCAAGTTTTCTTGATTATATAAGCTTGCCCCAGATATTCAAGGCAACTTGCCTTAACCTAAATAGAGTCAGCATTTAATAAAGTAGTATGATCATCTTGACCTTCAAAATAAGACTAAGAAGTCTTGCCTGCCTTCTGTATCAAGTATACATATGTCATTTAGACTATAGCATGCTGCTTAGAAAGGTAACTGCTCTGGTGTGATGGGTACTTCATTACATGATTTGGGATTTTTTTCTTCTTTGTAAACAGGTGCATGCCTTGGTTTCAGTCTGGTTTCCAGACACAGTCCTCAGTGGTGCTTTTCTTACTATCAGAAATCTCTACTAGGACATGACTGAGTCAATATCTGAACCCTGGAGGTGTTTAAGGGATGGGTGGACGAGGCGCTGAGGGACATGGTTTAGTGATTGATAGGAATGGTTGGACTCAATGATCCGGTGGGTCTCTTCCAACCTGGTAATTCTATGATACTTTTAGATAATCTTGTTTAGCTTTTGTTACTATGCTTTTTTGAGCTTTGAGTCACTTTTAAAAAATTGTTTCTGGTTTTCCAGCATCTGGTTGAGTCATGACTAGCAGAACAGTTCAGCTGTAGAATTCGGGGCATGTGTATCTGCAGTAATATAAGTACATACACAAGGGCTGGAGGTGAGATAGCAAGTCCTCTCAACCCCCTTTTCCCCTCATTTCTTTTAATTTTGACAGCGCCTTTAAAATGTACTATAAAGCATGTCCTGGTATGTGACTCAAGCCACAGTTTGGGAAAGCACTATAATGTACCTAAGTAAAGAAGCCTTCAGACTGATGTCAGTGAAATAATACAATCTTTAGTGCTATCATACACACCCATATACAGAGTTGGGGTCGTTCCACCTGGAGAAAAGAAAGTTCTGGGGAGACCTTGTTGTGGCCTTCTAGTACTTAAAGGGGCCAGTGGCAGGCTGGCTGTGCTTCTTTAGCAGATCAAAAAACAGTCCTTAACTAAGCATGGGACTGGCCCTGCAATTCTTTCATTAGGTAGTACTTGATTAACTACTAGTGGTATGAGTAAGTAACAGATTCTAACCAATCTTATAACTCCATTATGCAACTTTACTCAAAGCTACAGAATTACCAGAGAGAAGGCACCCCAGTGTACTACAGTAACTACTAATGCTACATGAGGCTACTTGTGAGTGCTTAGTCGAAGATTATTCTATAATAATAGAGGCTGGGCGTGATGACGTGGTCCATGCCAGTCCTCGATTTTCAGGAGTTAATTACCGTGCAACAAACCAGTAAATGTGACAGTGATCAAAAGAACCTCAGTAATGGAAAGAATGATGGCAAACTATATATACAGATATCTGACCTCTGCTAGGATAAAGCTGGCAAAGCTGAATATATTCTTGGATGAAATTGTATAGTTTTGCCACACCACAAAAAAGGCATATGCTTGCAGTAATTAAATAATATGTTGATGCTACATTTCCAGAAAAAAAAGTGCTCTACATTTTTCGATTATTTTGAATAATAAATATGACGTATTTGGGCTCAAAATACATGAAAAATTAAAATTCATTGTTGTGCTGCTCATATAAACAGGTCTTTCAAACCAAGTATTAAAAGTGAAACTGATCCATAGGTATTTAGATAGAAGAAAACCATTTAAACAGAAAGGAAAAAGATTAATATTTATCTGCTGAATTTAGAGACTAATGGATTAAGTATTTTTCTTTCTATGCCTGTAATAACTGAATGCATTTTCTTGCCCGAAAGTATTACTGTATAACATATCTTTTTTTTACAGCACAACAAAATAAATACCTTCATTAAGCTGATTTGTTAATCCCTCTTGAAAATGCTTACTCTGATTACATTAATATGCATAAAAATATAATTAAGTTCAGGGTTCCCAAGGGAAAGCACCTTTTTTTTGTGTCTATTTCATATTAACTTTCATTTTTCGTAGACTTTTCTCTGCAGTTTCTGCTTACTCTAATTCTACCATGTGAATCAAGAGTTAATTTGGGAGGGCGTAGGAGAAAGGCAGCACAAGGACATTGTGTGCAAGCCCTAAGATTTGAGGTCACGTCCCGAATCATGGCACACAAAGCCCTTTTAGAGGGTAGCTTTGCAGGTGGTTCTGCCAGCAGAGGGTTTAGACTGAAATCATCACTCTGCACGCAGCAAATGTTGTTAAACGTTGTCACTGACTGGAAAAAAAATGGGATATTCCCAAGAGCTTGTGGGAGCAGAAGAATTTTATAGCAGTTATTCTTCTGCCTGAATTCACAGGCAATTTTATTCAGTCACCAGTTCCACCACAGTTCCTAATTTAAGGGATCTAGTGTATTGGGGGGACAGCATTATTTCCCTTCCTCATTGGGATTTTGAAGGTAAACAGTGATAAAAGACAAATGATTAAGAACTTTTACACTAAAGCCATATAAACAAGCAGCTGCACTAAAATAACAGTGGTAAATAACTATTTTAGCCACGAATCTCGTAGTTTTGTTATGCACTAGTAACTCTCCACCCAAAGTTGTCTAAAGTCTGGGGGGTATAATAATTTTCTAGAGATAAGGTACCTTGTGCTGAGAAAGATACCGAAGCCAAAAATCCTATTTCATGTATAAATGTTCTAACTATGTCACTGTACAGAAATGGGGCGCATCATCACCTTCCATAACAACTGTACATCATAGGAGAGCATCTCAGTTCTGTGAAAGGAGGTGAGTGGCACCATGTTCCCATTTAGGGACTCTGACTGGATGATCTTGAGCATCCAGTAGCCTGCTGGAGTGTGGGGTCAATGGAAGTGAGGCACACATCTCTGCTTAGTGTTTCTCAGGTGTGTGTTTTAGGGACTTCTAAGAAGGGTATAGGACAATCTAAATAGCCAGTGTTGGGTTTGGACTTCCAGGGGCCAACTGTAGGACATGGCTACAAGGCTGGGATACAGGCAGGAAAGCTATGGGATGGATTTAAAACACATTAGGTATGATCCTGTGTCTTCCCATAGCCTTACACTGAGGTAAATACAACATAACTTATCCTGTAACAAAACTGAGGCAAGCCAGTTCACATCTGCTAGGACACACAAGGATGAGTATCAGCAGTTACCATAAAATTGCTGGATATCCTTACCGCTCTTTGTTCATTTAACTTGCTTGCCTTAAACATTTTACTGAATCCAGTTGTAGCAGGTATTCTATTTTACAAAGACATTTAGCTTAGATAATTTTTTTTGAATACTTATTACGAATATAAAGCAAAACAGTAGTGTTTTCATTTATAGAAAGGTTGGGACCTCTCAGATGATATTTTTAAGCAGATATCCCTGCTGAGGTGAATGGGAGTACTTCGTAAAAACCAGTCATACAGCACCTCACTCTGATTTTTTTTACTGGGTCTCCATTTTCTTGTTTGGTTATGGCTTTTCAAAAAATCATAGTGTCTCTTCCAGTATATATGTTCGTATTTTAAAGAACTAAGGACTAATTACTAGTAAGGAAAAAATACAATAAATACTGGTATTCTGAAATCAGATATGGAGCATAAACCTTTCTTTATACTCTTCTTGAGTTTACAAATTATTTTTGCTTTTCTCTCTACCGTAGCCTTTGTCGGTTTAGTTCTTAAACTGCTTTATACAGTGGTATATGTACTTAAGATAATACTACATGCAGAAGCAATAATCCTATATATCTAATATCTGTATGTTTTTTGCAGTCTGTATCCCTGTTTTTAACCTTATATAATAGGATTTTCTTCGTTGATTTTTTTCTTTACCAAACAAAGTAGTATAATAAATATTCCTCAGAAGACTGGTCTTATTTATTCATTGAGATTAGAGGAAAACTATTTTTTTTTAATTCTGTATTTGTCTTTAGTCTCATGGATTACTCAAACAGTGGTAAGAAGCAGTTGAGGTATGTTATAACTCTGCACACATTTTGATAGTCATTTACAATATGCACAGCTGAAGTCCAACATCTGGATATACAAAGCAGCACACTTGGGATGGACCAGATGCTTCTTAGTGACTGTTTGATGCTGACCCTTCTGAAATTGTAGAGAAAGCAGCTAATCCAGAAATTGGGTGCCTATTATCTCCTTGAGGTTTATGCTCAAAACAAGGAGTATTTCAAACACAAATTGTTTAGGACTGCTAATCCCATCAAGTGCATAAAATGTTCCTTCTCAATACTTGGGCTACATCAACCTCTTTCTATGCATTTGGACCAAATGTGCATTCCTGGTTTGATTTTTGCTCCTGAACTTCTGTTCCTAGCCTTTATTTTAGCTTATGTACTTCCCCGCTATGCTTTTTTATGGGATTATCCATTTTCTCCCTCCAAATACTCTTGCCGTCTTCTGTCTTTTTACCAAAAAAAATAAAAATAATGTTTTTAAAAAAGCTACCTCATACAGATTCACAGTTCCTCTGAGCTAATCTATTTATCTTTTCTTCCCCCCTCAGTGTACAGAGCATTTTCATTCTCGTAGCCTACATGATTTCCCTGACGCTAGTTTAAATAGTCCTGTAGACTCATCTCATGCCTTCCCTTCAATTTCTCTTTGTCCTCCTTCCTCAAGTTTTAAAGTTCTCTCTGTTCTTCTGGATATGTTAAACTCTTGTTATTTAGTTCTCGTTTTATCTCAAAATAACACTACCCTGACAGTATTTGCAGTTCTTTTGTTTTATATGTATGCTCACATAGGCTCATATAAATTCACAAAGGTGTCTGCAGAGAGAACATTGTGAGCTGCGACTGAGATGAATTTACTTCAAGATTAGCACCGATGTCTTTGCATGATCATTTTGAAATTTCTTTGTGCATGGAAGTTGTCCAAAAAGGGAACAATAAAATCACAGCCAGTTCAAACAACGCTGCCAAATCTGCTGTTGTGGGGACCCCTAAGAAATGGGCTGTCACCAAGTGAGGGGGCAGATGTGATGCATTTAATTGTCTTCCAGTGATGTGGGAAGCAAGAGCTGCTTCACATTAACTAAAACCAACATGTTGATAGCAACTTGAGTCCTGGTACCTGTCCCTGGTACCCCTCTGTTTCCACATACTTGAGCAGGCTCCTCATTCTTCCCCACCACTGTTAGCAAGCTGCTCCGGTAGGGCTGTGACAGGTACACCATGACTCCAGCCTTAGAAAATCCAATCTAGTTCATAGCAGCTCTCCTTTTGGGGGGAGAACCATATGATTTAGGTAGAGCAAGAGCAAGTGGAACAGACCCTTCCAGCAGCAGTCTCAGGAAATGCACTTGCAAGCAGATCATAGGCTCACATATATTCAAAATAGTCGCTCACTGAGCAATTTCAAATAATAAACATACAAATTAAATTGTCAGCAGGAGACTGCTCATGTATAATTTAGGAACAGGGATAATTGCTAAGTTGGAATGACTAAATTGTTTACTGTGCACAGCTTTTATAACTTTAATAGCAAACAATTTTACACCTCAGGATCAGGTACCCTTTGCATAAACATCTACAGCTATCTACCAGTACATCTGTTAGAAATTGGATGCTCTGACAGATCAATTTAGAAGAATCCTGGCTCTACGTTCTCAATAAACAATTACTCCATTATCAGTCAGATACTTGGAAGCTCCGGTATATGTTTTATATCTCTGGTTCAATGGAGTTCACAAACAGACAGCCCTTCTTGTATAAACAGAAGAAGCCATTGCTGCAGCTGCAGCATGACACAAATTGCCAGATTATATTGCGATACATCAGAAAGTAGCTGTTGGAGGGTCTGGAGGTAAAAGTCCACCAGAATATGAAAGAGCTGAGAGAGTATTTATCGTTCACAACCTCTTCAATACAAATTCCTTCTAATAAAACATAATTCTCAAGGATGCTTTCAGGCAAACCCCGAATAAATAATTTTTTTCAATGGAAAATATGTGTAATTTTTCAGTTTTACAGCACATAATGTCAGCATGTAGGATGGGATCTGTCTCACTGATATGGGGCACTTCTGAACTATGCCAGCATATTTCGTTCCACTCCAGACAGTTGTCAAACACACAGAGGATTAATTACTTTCTAAAAGAGCCCCCTCGCATTGTCTAAAGAGGGAGTTTAAAAGATTAGTTTAGAGCAGGCATCTTTTAGCCTGTAGATGCCGAGTACACTTCCTAAAACTATAAATGGAAACATTTCATAGATCTTGCCATTGTCCGAAAATAGCCCTGTCAGCCTGGCACATCTGGGATTCCGAATACAAAGCATTTGTTCTCTTTAGCGAAAACTTTGCCTAAAAAAGGCTGCAGAATCGGGCTCTCTCTTGGAAGAGGCAGAGTGCTTGCAATTTTACAAAAAGTTACTTTATTGTCTACTTAATTAAGTCTTTCAGTGCCCGTCTCAGCTGAACTGAGAAGCAAGAGAGGGAGGCTCTGGTCTCAGCTCTGCTTCTGAACTCCTGCCTGACCTCCACCGAGCAACATCTGCCTGCATCATCAGTGTGCCTTGTTTTCCCTGCAATACAGGAGAACAGCCAGGCATCAAGAGGCTAGGGTATACTCTCAAGAGATCACAAAGCAAGTCAATGGAGATAAGGAACAAGACCGAGCAATTTGCAACATCCATGTGTCATTTTCTACTGTGGACCATTATTTTGGAAAATAGTAAATAATGGGAAAAAGCACTTAAGCTATCAAGACTTCAATAGCAAGAGGGAGAAACACGGCAGAGAGAAAGTCTGCATCAATGAAAAGCTGTAATAGTTTGCTAACAAACTGTATCAATTCAACACAAATCTCTAAAAACTAATCTGGCTGTTTGAAGCCAACTTCTCATCAGTGTAGATGTGAACAGTTTTTATCTCTTGCTTCTGTCAGATTAGGGACATCCCATTAGATCAGGCTGCCCAAGGCCCCATCCAACCTGGCCTTCAACAGCTCCAGGGATGGGGCAGCCACAACTTCCCTGGGCAACCCATTCCAGCGCCTCACCGCTCTCATGGTGAAGAGATTCCTCCTTATGCCTAGTCTAAATCTGCCCCTCTCCAGTTTATACCCATTCCCCCTCATCCTATCACTACAAGCCTTTGTGAATAGTCCCTCCCAGCTTTCTTGTAGGCCCCCTTTCAGGTACTGGGAGGTTGCTAAAATTAACGGCCATTAATAGCTGCATAGGACTATGTGCCATTGCTTATATAAAATTGATGCTAGTCATTCTATTAGAGAAAGTAAGGTTTTTCTTCTACGTGTGGATGCACCCCACAGTGCAAGGCTGAGCCCATCAGAATCATGCCTACACCCTTCATCTGCTTATGGTCCTCCTGAAGGGCCAAGACACACAGGTAGCTCTCAGCTCCTCCCTCGTTTCTCTCTTTCTGCTGGCAGCTGTACTAGCTACCACCATCTATGTTGCCCATGCAGCCTTGGTTCTTGCCACTCCACTGCACACAAGAAATTACATTTAATCATGAATATACTGAAATATAAAGATCCCAAGAGACTAGCTGCAATCTACGTGAAGTTCTACACCTTCACATGGCTACAAATATAATTAGTTCATTACTGAGCTTTCCTAAGTAGGATTTTCACTGTTGGGCTAAATGGATAGTGTTTACCACCAAGGCTCTCCACAAAAAAAGAGAAGACTGGTGGGTAATGAGAGAAGTACAAAGACTCCATAAAGGGACAACTAGTACAGAAAAACAGTTTTCTCCAATGCATAGTATTCAGTAATGTGCTGGGAAATGCTTACGTGTTGGTCTAGATTTGGATAGGAGCTCACTGACAGGCTGTTATGTGCTGCTTTTGGAAGGTACTTGGCTTTTGCTCCAGCAACCATGACTTAGTACTATCAATCTCAAACAGAGGCTTAGATGCTACCTCTTGTGGCTGTTTCTGTGGCCACGCTATCCTGAATTGCCCTTCCTGCCCTTTCCCACTTCACTTACCCTGCCTACCTCAGGAAAGAGTGAGTACATCTGTAAGAATGACTGGCCAGAAGAAACAGTCCCAAACTAAGTCCTTCCTCATAAATTCATGATATATTCTGAAAAAAGAGGCAGCAGGATTCATAAATACCCTACTCACATGGCACACATCACTGGAATGATCCAGGTTTCACATGATGTTATGTACATAACACACGTATAAGCATTTAGTTAAAAAATTATTCAGGATCCTGTATTCTTTCAGAAAATATTTAAGTATAATGGTGACCATATGCTCTTGGCCATTGAAAAAAAAAAAAGCAACCTAACCACTTTGTAGGTAACTCATCAGAATATATGTATTGACAGGACAAGAGGGAATGGCCTCAAGCTCTGCCAGGGGAGGTTCAGGCTGGATGTTAGGAAAATATTTCTCACAGAAAGGGTCATGGGACACTGGAACGGGATGTCTGGGGAGCTGGTTGAGTCCCCTTCCCTGGAGGTGTTTAAGGGACGGGTGGATGAGGTGCTGAGGGACATGGTTTAGTGTTTGATGGGAATGGTTGGAGTCAATGATCCAGTGGGTCCTTTCCAACCTGGTGGTTCTATGATATACAGAAAGAGATTTTTTTCTTTTGCTGTCCTCCTCTATCACCGACAGTCAGGTTTTAGGATGGGCTGGGTCTCCCACAGGCTGTACCCTCAGTGCCTTTCAGGCCTGGATGCCACATGTCGCCATCCCGGCTCGGTGGCTGCTCACGGGGGCTGGGGGGGGGACACAGAGGCAGTGCCACCTGCAGCACCGCTTCTGGGAGCTGTCACGCAGCCACAGGAGCAAACTCGGTGACATTTCTTGAACGTGACACTGGCGACAAAGCAACCGCAGCAGGTGCCAAGCCGAGAAGAGCAGGTTTCGCAAAGGCTGTTGTGGCTCCTCGGCTCACCATGTAGGGGAAACGCCGCTCGCCGCTCCCTCAGGGGAGAACTCGGCTCTTCCCGGTTTAACCCCCGCGAAGCGCAGCTCCGCGCTCCCCCCACGGCGAGCGGAGGCTCCGAGCGCCCCGGGGCCGAGGCCGAGCGCCGCCCCGCACCCGCGGCGGGACCCGAGGGGGCGCCGGGAGACACCCGGGCGGGCCCGACCCGCCGCCCCCTGGCGGCCGCGCCTGCGCGCTGCGGGGCTCCCGGCACGATGCCTATTTTAGTCACGGCGGCCGCGCGGCGGGACGCGGGTACGAGCCGGGAACTTCGTCCGGGAGCGCGGGGCAGGTAAAGGGGGAGAGCCGGGAGGGGGGACGGGCGCCTGCCGCCGGACGGATGGACACACGGGAGAGAGAGAGAGAGAGGGACACACGGACGGAGAGACACACCGAGCAAGAGAGAGACCCGCGGGCAGGGAGAGAGGGACGCACGGATGGGCAGGCACACAGACAAACGGACAGACGGACGGGCAGGCACATGCACGGATGGACACACAGGCAGGCGGACGGGCAGACACACGGACAGACGGACAGGCAGGCGGACGGGCAGACACACGGACAGACGGACAGGCAGGCGGACGGGCAGACACACGGACAGACGGACAGGCAGGCGGACGGGCAGATACACAGACAGGCGGACGGGCAGACACACTGACAGGCAGACACACGGTTGGGCAAACGGACAGACAGACAGATGGACAGACAGGTGGACGGGCAGACACACGGACACACGGACGGGTGGACACACGGACAGACGGGCAGACAGACGGACAGACGGACGGGCAGACACACGGACGGACAGACAGACGGACAGGCGGACAGACGGACGGGCAGACACACAGACGGACGGGCAGACACACAGACGGACGGGCAGACACACAGAGGGACGGACAGACGGACGGGCAGACACACAGAGGGACGGACAGACGGACAGGCAGACACACGGACGGACAGACGGACAGGCAGACACACGGATGGGCAAACGGACAGACAGGTGGACGGGCAGACACACGGACAGACACACGGACAGACAGGCGGACAGACGGACGGACGGACAGACACACGGACAGGCGGACAGACAAGACAGGCGGACGGGCAGACAGGCGGACGGGCAGACACACGGAGCCGGTCCGGCTCCCCCGGGCGCGGGCGGCGGGTCCCGCGGTCCCCGTGGCTCCGGGCGCGGTGTGTGTGCGGCTCCCGGCCCGGGGGAGCGGGGGCGGCGGGGCCAGGGACCGATAGCCTCCCGGGCTTTGTTGGTTTGTTTCCTTGGGGTTTTTTTTAATTGTATTTTTTCTGACCAAACGTTGGTGTTTGCGCGTTGTGGGCTGCAGGGAAGCCCCGGGGGTGACGAGCGGGGCCGCGGGGTGACAGCTGTGGCCGCGTCCCTCGGCTCGGTGTCGCTGAGCATCGAGGGCGGTGCGATGTGCAGGGAGAGCCAGCTCAGAGGCGACAAACTTCCACGGGCAGCACAGCCGTGCTGCTGGTATGTAAAGCCCGTGTAAGAGTGTTTCTCCAAGTTAGGGATATTTTGGTTGACGGTGCAGAATGAAATGTTCGGTTTTGTCTAGAACAAATGATACAATGAGACTAAGACATTTCTGCAGTTAAATGATGCATTTAATGGAAATTAATTTACCCCAAAGAGCATATTGAAATGCATCTCTTCTTACACCTCTCTGCCATTCACTCCTACTTCATTATAAAAAGGGAAATTGGTAACTTAAACTGTAATTAACTTAATTATGCTAGCGCTAATAGTTTATCTTCAGCTCACAAAAGCAAAGAAGTTATTGATAGTCTAAATTCCGTATGCAGCTTTTGTGCTACAAGACCTTAGAAAAGTAGTTAAGGTTCTGCAGGTATGATTTAGAAAAAAAAAGTTGTTGAGCTTCAGGGACTTTCTTTCCCATTTTTTTTTTCCTCACAAAATCCCTCTACATAAATGACACACTATAAAGCTGCCATGACATTAAAGTTATATGAGCACGCTCAAGCGAAGCTTTAAGAAGTTCACTTGAGTGATGTTGAACAGTAAAGCTGTGGGATACAAATAATCTCAGTAAAGTGGATGAAGACATGTGTGGGACACTGCACTGTCCCGTATCAGCTTGACTGGCCTGTTCTACTACGACCAACTGCTTTAAACTCTTGTCTGCTACATCTGCGACGGGGGACAGGACAAGAGGGAATGGCCTCAAGCTCCGCCAGGGGAGGTTTAGGCTGGACATTAGGAAAAAATTTTTCACAGAAAGGGTCATTGGGCACTGGCAGAGGCTGCCCAGGGAGGTGGTTGATTCACCTTCCCTGGAGGTGTTTAAGACACGGGTGGATGAGGTGCTAAGGGGCATGGTTTAGTGTTTGATAGGAATGGTTGGACTCGATGATCAGGTGGGTCTCTTCCAACCTGGTTGTTCTATGATTCTATGATCTGTCTTACGTGAATGTTGAGTAGGTACCCATAAACCCCTATTTCTTTAAAAGGCATGTTGGTGTCTAAAGATTTTGGAAGTAAGTATTTTTGGGAACAGCTTTCAGAGCTTTGACCTGTTGCATGAAGATCTCCTGAGCATAGAATGATCCTGGAGTAAGCTCACCTCACTTACATTCTGTGAATTTGTGTTTTCAGACCTAAAACCGTGATCTTAACTCTCCCTCAAATTTATTCACAAAACGCTCAATAGGTTTTGTGCTTTCCTATACTTATAAGATTTACTGATAAAGTATCACTGAGTGGTGTTTTTTTCAATATTTGTTCTTTTTTTTCCTGTTTGGACAACAAATTGGCTTGAGTTTTCAATTAGCTGTTTTCAAGCTCTTAGTTTGGTACATCTAAATTCATGTGAAGTTAAAATTACTATACTGAATATTAAAAATGTTATTTTAATTAATTGTCTTATGCTCCATAAAGCTTTAATTTCATTTGACACTGTTTCTCCAATTTTTCCAAAATTACTTGGCCATGTTTGTGGCATTTTTAATTTCTGATATTAATACGTGTCTTCATACATTGAAGCCTTGGTGTTAGTCCCTAGCACATATAACCCTAAATTAAAGTTTTAAAGGCCTGAGTCTGTACTTCCAAGATTAATTGTTGGCTTTCTGAGATAGCAGAAGGTAGGGAATGACAATTGCCTGTTTGTCTGTTGAATGTAAGATATTTTGCTAATTCTTCAGTATTATTTGACAGCAGTCAACATTAGGACTAAAGAATTGGATTTAAAAATTACAGTTATTATTTTGAATATTTGTCTTTCTGGTTGTATCTATGGACAAACATTTTAGGTTAGAGCTCGTAACGCTGCCTGCCTGCCTGTTTTGTTCTCCAGGAGTCTTCGTAGCTGAAATTCATTCCCCTTCAGAGCCGCTGTCACAATCTGTCCTTGTGTCATTGTGCAGATAACATCAATCTATTTCTGCCAACTTTAAAATGCCATCATGACAGAGAAGTTGTGCAGCTTTCTGCTGTTCCCTGGTGTGTTAGCTATGCTGCAATGTTTCTTTGTGGGTATTAAGTTCAGCTAAAATGTATAAGCTTTTATATGAATAAGAACTTTGAGATATTAAAGACAAAGCCTATAAAAACAGAAGTGGCTGGACATAGGTTCCTACGTTCTAATTTGCCAGCAGTGTGCCCAGGTGGCCAAGAAGGCCAATGGCATCTTGGCTTGGATCAGAAATGGCGTGACCAGCAGGGCCAGGGAGGTTATTCTCCTCTGTACTCGGCACTGGTGAGACCGCTCCTCGAATCCTGTGTTCATTTCTGGGCCCCTCACCACAAGAAGGATGTTGAGGCTCTGGAGTGAGTCCAGAGAAGAGCAATGAAGCTGGTAAGGAGGGTGGAGAACAGGCCTTATGAGGAACAGCTGAGAGAGCTGGGGTTGTTTAGCCTGGAGAAGAGGAGGCTGAGGGGAGACCTGAAAGGAGGTTGTAGAGAGGAGGGTGCTGGCCTCTTCTCCCAAGTGACAGGGGCCAGGACAAGGGGGAATGGCCTCAAGCTGCACCAGGGGAGGTTCAGGCTTGACATCAGAAAAAAAATTTTCATGGAAAGGGTCATCAGGCACTGGCAGAGGCTGCCCAGGTAGGTGGTTGAGTCACCTTCCCTAGAGGTGCTTAAAAGACGGGTGGATGGGGTGTTGAGAGGCATGGCTTAGTGATTGATAGCAATGGTTGGACTCGATGATCCTGGGGGTCTTTTCCAACCTAGTGATTCTGTGATTCTGTAATTTAGGTAACTAAGTAGGTGACACAGACTTTAAAAGCATTAAACATCCTGTTGTTACAACTCTGGACACTTTATTGTCAGAGTCTTTAAATGACTTTATCAGCACTTGCTAGAGAAACAGTTTCCCATTATGCCAGTTTACGTCTGGCAGGTTGTGGCATCAGTATCTGTGGCTGAGGAAGAGAGCGGTGTTTTGGCTGAGTTGTGAGGAGAATGATATTGTCACGTGCTGTGCACTTGATTTGGTTCCTTGGGTTTCCACTCTTCAACTATGTGGTGCTTCACAGCCAAGTCTAAAAGAGTGAAGTAGCCTCCGTTCTCCCAGGAATACAGTGCAAAATTTTGCTCTGAAAAAAATCAAGCTTCTGGAAGACTTTTTGGATTTGTAATCAAATGCAGCTGAAGATACCTCTTGTAGCCCATTTTGATCTTGAGATGAGTTGATGGACTTATGCGTGGTTATGATTCTGTGTGATAGTTTGATTGTCTTTACTTGTTCTTTTACCTAATGAAGACATGTTAAGCAGTCCTTTTCTTTGCAGATGACTAGGCAGTGAAAGAGTGAATGTCAACAGAAACTCAGATAACTTTTTGCAAGAGATCTAGAGATCCTGCTGTTCAGTGTTAGGAGTTTATATTGTTTGAAAACAGCAGGAGCACAGTGATGAGATATGGGTAAGATGAGCACAACCACAGTTACCCGGAGTTAGTGTTTACCGTCTGTTTATAACCACATTAAAATGCCAGTCCTGCAGTCTTGTACAGACTCACACTTCGGCTCTGTGTGTGAGCAGCTTTGTCAGGACAATGGAACTGCTCTTGTGGCTCTTGTTGCTAAGTTTACTTGAAAGAACTGAAGAAAAATAGGAGCACGTTTGGGTGGTGCCCGTATGTATACCTGGATTGTGTATTTGTTTGGGCACTGTGATTTTTGGTAACAATTTAATGTAGAATATGTTTATGCTAAAACCCACAATCTTTGTGAATAACTGACGTAGGGATGAAAAGAGGAAAGTGAGCTCTTAAGGAATGTGAACTATTTGTTTTGGTGAAATTTAGATATGTATAGTTTTTTAAATAATTTCTGTCCGGGGACTCTGTACACTATGTCCTTGCTAGTGTTTGATCCTGCAGGATGCCTCTGCATGTTCTGTAGGTTGCCTTAGCTGTGACAAGCTCTAGGAACTATCGGAGGATTGAGGTTTTCTCTCTGATTTCTTTCTTCTCACTGCTTTTAAAAGGGGTTTAAAAGACTGATTAATTTCAGAAATCATCCAGCTTGCTTTGCCTTATACATAAGTTGATTAGAGGGGAAAGTAATAAAAAGAATGGGTGAGGCAACTCAAGGTTACTTCACAGCCCAAGAAGAACTTTCAAATAATAGAGAAATGCTGAGCATATTCCAGTCTGCAGGAAATATTGAGTGTATTAACTGTGACTCAAAAGTCTGCTGAGCAGATGAATTACATGACAGTTAGTAAGCACAGACAGCAGGAACCTGCACTGTCTCTACAGAATTTATTTGAATGCAAATCCTACCGTACTGTATGTTACGGAGCCTGTTTGCTTGATGATACATGTATGTATTTCCTTAACAAGACTCAAGCAGAGCTCCATATGGTTCCCCCCCTGCTTTAGCAGCAGCAACTATATGTGCCCCACTGGAAGCAGGCTTCTCCCATGTTTCTGAAAGCCTGCCTAGGAACAGTTGTGTTCCTCCAGCTGGGAACTGGAGGGTTAAGAAGACCTTCTGGAGTGCTTGCAACACTGCCCGCAGTTCCCTAGAGAGATCACCTTTTAAGATTTTAAAGGTAGTGTCTAGAAATCTTCTAGTTTCTCTTTGTAGTTTGTTTTTTTGTAGGACTTTTTTACTTTGTATTGGAAACGTATTTGCCCACAGGTATTTTTTTCTTTTTTTTCTATTTAATTGGCGTGAAAGGAAAATATGCTAGATTTAGCATTACAACAACAATCAAGAAAACCTGTGTATTTTTTTTTATTAGCTTTTTCATCTGTCTCATTTTCTCCAGGAGTTCCACAGACAAAGAAAGGTCTTGCAAGTTTGCTCACACTAGGTAGACCAAGTGAATTCCATGAAAGACTGGCAACCTTGTCATAACTCTTTTTCTGATTTGGTAGCGTCTCATCAACTGGGAGGAAAGCCAGTAGTTTTTATTTACTGTCTCTAAAGTGGTTTGAGTTGATTTTGTCTACTTTGGATAATGTGTGCAATATAATATGTGGCTTGGGAGACCTCTAAATGATCCTGCAAATAATGCAAGAAAGCCAGAAGTTGAGATTGTCATTCATTTTGATTTTTGTATACTTTGTCAGCTTTTGTTTTTTAAATCAACCAAGCAGCACGCCTTTCTCATTTAAGACCTTTCATTCCTCATTTAGAAGAATGACTTTGTGTGCCGTAGCGGAGACTTACACTACATAAAATTATTTTTTTATTTTATCTTTCAGGTCTCATCTTGGTTTTTAAGTTCTCTTAAATATTTACTTCGCCTATGATTGTAGACCCATTCAGTAAATGGTAGACTGAACTGTGTTTACTTGTGTAAGACTCGGAAGAATGTGTAGGATGTTGTACTGAGTGATGACAGTCATAGTAGCTAGTGTTGTTTATGTGCTTATGGTCCAAATTTTGAAATATACCATTCATCAAGCCTAGTAATTGGGAGATAGTAAAGCATGACCAAACTATAGATTGAGCTCATCTTCTCAAAGCATCTGTAGATTTTTTTTTCCTTGAATGATATAGGAGACTATATCTTGGGAAGAGATAAAATAACCCTAAAATCTATGTGTATGTCTAATATATTTTGGTTTAATACATGGTGATTTTTTTTCTTCTCTCTAATTGCAGGAGTCTCCAAGATGAATGCTACATCAATGACCCCACTCAGTGTTACTCCACTAGGTTTTATTCCAGAATTAAAAAATGCCACCCTCGTGCCTTTCAATGAGACTGCATGTGAAAACTGGAAAGAAATTCATCATCTTGTTTTTCACATGGCAAATATATGCTTTGCAGTTGGACTGGTTATTCCAACTACTCTGAACCTTCATATGATTTTTCTGCGAGGCCTGCTCACCATAGGTAGGAAAATTATTATGCAGAGATTTGCGACCCTCCGGTGGCAGAAGTAGCAGTTTGTGACCATTACGAAGCTGGTCTCTTCAGCTTGTGGTGAAATTACAGCCCATATTCATGGTTGTTGTACTGTGTTGAAAGTGGTTTTGGTGTAAGTGGAGGTCTGTTCTGGCCCTGACCTACCTTTTCTAGAAAGTTTGTATGTGCCTAGGCTCTTAAAATTTACCAGATTTGTGACTTCCAATTTCAAACCTCTGAGGATGTCAACTTGAAACAAGTAGACCCTACTTACTTCAGATGTTGCCTGGATGCTTAAAATCCCTTAAATTTGAAATTATAGTTAAGTGTATGGATCCATAAGACCTTAATTTTAGGCGTCAAGTAAGTACTGAGCCTGCGTATTGGCTGGTGTGCTAGCTCAGCATGTCTGCATTAGGTGAAGTTTTCCTTGAGAAGCTTGATGTTGGCCAGCGCATTCTTTACTGTTATTTTCATCGCCAATTTAGAAGTGCGAGCTTTTCATACGGAGTGCAGTCTGTATTCTCCTGAATTCATGAAAAATGAATGAAAAAAATCATGAAAACATGAAAAATTGACTTCAGAGGAAAAACTAAATTGGGCATACTCAAGACTGAGCAAATGTAGTTCCACTTTTAACACTCCTGCAGTCCCACAGCTATTTCTAAGCCCCTGTGCTTTCTGTTGGACAAGGTCTTTGTGATCAAAGGAGAAGGAGTAGCGAGTTATTGCAGTGTTAGAAAGATAAGCCTGGTGTATAACAACATAGAGCATGCTTAAGTATTTTTAAGTGACAATGCTTATTCATATAACAGAGCAGGTCAGTTGTGTGATAGAGCTTCTGTGGTTGAATTTGCACTGATCCTGCCTTTTGTTTTTTATAGCTATTGTAGGATAACTTATTAAAACACACTGTACCGACAACCAAGGGTCTGAGCATTGCCAGACCTTTTGTCTCTGTAGTTCTTGTTTCAAAAGCAATGGTAGCTCTGCATTTGCTGAGCTTGCCTCTTTGGTCAGTAGGTCTTGTTGCACTTTGAGCAGATATGGAATCAGAGTTTTGAAAGCTGAGGTGGCAGCTGGAAGCACATTTACTCTATAGGCAGCATAAGTAATGAAGCCTGGTTCCTAGGGGTCTGTCCCCTTTGCTTTGACCCTGCCCCACCTCTGTATTGCTCCACAATATTGCTCCTTTTCAGAGCTCATATCCAGACCTCATATCCTCCTGTCCCTTGTAGTCCAATTAACCAGCTGGTCAAGAGCCACCATATTTAGATTTTTCTGATCCGCATATAAATGCTGCCTGGCCAGTCATCAACCCAGACAGAATAGATAATACAGAGTTAATGAATTCAGCATTGTCTTCATGGAGAAAGAGATGGATGGGATGCTAATTTGGCACCTTCTCCTTGTTGTCTTTACATGAAACTTAAGGCAAAATGTATCTCCACAGCCATCTCTATTCTATGGTAGGCGCATAGTTACCTGGGAGAGACTCACTGGTGCATAATCTATCATTTGATAAGTATTGTCTTTGTAGGCTAAAATGGAATCCTTAATCATGTAGCATGCCTTATCTTTTAAAGCAATTGTCATTATTCAAAGCAAAGCAACTAAAAATAAGGGCAAGCATTTTAAATTTTCTCTGTGATGCTGTACAAGACAATACAGATCTCTGCTGTGACCTTGTCAAAACGAAACAATGATACTTCCTTTAAATTTTCAAAAATATCTGTGTATGACTTAACGAGGTTTTTGTGCAACTGCTACTTGCTAGTTAGATATGGATGCTAGTGATATGAACAATAAGCATTCATTTCTAGGCTCTTATTTGTCTAACTAATGCAGTACCAGTAATAAAGGGGTTTTGAGCTGTTTTTGGTTTTTTGTATTTAAGATACAGTTTCCCCCTATTCCATTTCTACATTTTAGTAACAGGCCATCATGAGCTGCACCTTTCTGCTTTCCCCAGTCCTGATCTGAATTATTGTTGCTCCGGTATTGCAGTCCCATGCAATAGGACTGCAGTCTGCTGCCAACCTGCTCTTAGTGCTGTTTGTAGCATTGTAGTGATTTAGCTGATACTAGCAGTGCGTGCATTGATCTGTGGATCCTAACTATAGTAAAGCTTGTAGAACATTTTGCTTTGGCGTGTAATTACATCCAGTGGACACATTCTTGATGGCTTTGTATGCATCTGTTTATTTTCCAGGGAAATTTAACTTTTTTTTTTTTTTTTTAATTTTTACAGGATGTGCTTTGTTCATCATTTGGGCTACACTCTACCGTTGTGCCTTGGACATAATGATCTGGAATTCTGTGTTTTTGGTTGTCAACCTTTTACATTTCATATACCTGGTGTATAAGAGAAGACCGGTATGTATAACAGCTAACTTGCATGAGCAGTCAGTAAGACACAAGAAAAAGGAAGTTTAGCTTTTGCTGAGCAAACCAATGAATTACACAGCAGTCCTTGAATTAGACAGGAGTACTTCTGGCTGAAGTCAGTTAGCTACTTCAGGAAGGATCTGGAACATAAGTATGATCTGATGCAGCACATAATTGTTTCTCTGATATCCATATCCTTGAACAACAATTTGACTTTTGAAGTTACTATTGGTTGGTTTTGACTGTTTTGTTTGGTTTTGTTGATAAGGAACAGTTTACATAGTTTCTTTTCAGAGAGACCAGAAATGGTAGTTCGGGGTTTGTGTGTATATTTTTTTTCCACCACCCTCCCACCTACATGAGTACACACATACAGGCCTCCTGAAATAAAATCCTACTAACATACTTAAAACTGAGTGTTCCAGGACAGTATTTTTTCTTAATTAGGAGTCTCTGAGGGATCAAACTTTCCTACCTCACTTTTAAATCTTGAACGTCTTCTGTGGTGGGAAGGGAAACTGATAAATTAAAAGTGCCAGGCTGACAGACTGTTATTTCAACATAGAAACAAATGCTGAGGTCCATTTATAAATGACCTTCACACTCTTTGCTTTGCTGGCAGGTGCTTTGGCCCATATGTTTTGTACTACCACATTTATTTTACATGTAAATGAAAGATAAGTGAGATGCTAATACCCTTTTTGAACATCTATTGGACTTGGGCACAAGCAGCAAAATTGAATAAGGTGTGGAAAGAGCACTAGTAAGTGAGACGATCCATCCTTTTAACCCATTTAGTGCATTCATTGAGTTTTGAGGGCTATGTCTGGGAGTTTTGCAACTCCTTTTGTAGCCTTCAGAAGGATGCATTAGGATAGCTTTCTTCAAATGCACACTAAGAATGTATTTGAAATTTATACCAAAAATACAGGATTGTTTGCCTTGTCTTCAGCCAAATGTATATCCAATAGAAAATAAATTTATTTTGTTAGTATTATTCATCCAGAAATACATTCCCTTTCTACAAGTTGATTAGCACCCCAGCCTTCTAGTGGTATATGCACATCAAAACTAGATACTCTTTAGTATTAGTTGCTATTATGTGCCAATCAAATATTAATGAAGTGCTAAGTGTTCTAAATGTTACTGTTGTGTTCAGTAGTCTCCAAAATCTAAGGCAGATAGAATTATAATGTGAAGAACACAGGAATATGTATGTCGCTATATCATTAGCAGAATAACTCTGCCATTCCCCAGAAGCAGACATATTGTGGAATTGTGTAACAGCTAGTACCAAAAAAATAAAACCAGCTGGAAATGAGGTCTATGAGCTTTGGTGGAAGGGGCAGGCATCCTGGGTGGACTATAGGGAGGAAGCGAGAACATGCAGGGAAAAAGTCAGGAGGGCTAAGGCCCAATTAGAAATCAGATTGGCCAAGTCTGTGAAAGACAATAAAAAATCTTTCTACAAATATATCAACAGTAAAATGAGGACTAGGGAGAATCTCCAGTCCCTACTAGATGCAGAGGGAACAACAGTAACAGAGGATGAAGACAAGGCTGAAGTACTCAATGCCTACTTTGCTTCAGTCTTTAATAGTAAGGAAAGTTGTTCCCTCTGTGCACAACCCCAGGGGTTGGAGGAGCAGAACGAGGTTCCCACGATCCAAGAGGAGGTGGTTAGAGACTTGCTTGCCCGGCTAGACGTCTACAAGTCTATGGGGCCAGATGGAGTTCACCCAAGAGTTTTGAGGGAACTGGCGGATGTGCTTGCCAAACCCCTTTCCATCATCTTCCAGCAGTTCTGGATTACTGGGGAGGTACCACTGGACTGGAGGCTGGCTGATGTCGTGCCCATCTATAAGAAGGGGCACAAGGTGGATCGGGAGCACTACAGGCCTGTCAGTCTGACCTCAGTACCAGGGAAAGTCATGGAGCAGGTGATCTTGAGTGCTATCACGAAGCACTTGCAAGAGAACCAGGTGATCAGCCCAGTCAACACGGGTTCACAAAAGGCAGGTCTTGCCAAACTAACCCTATCTCCTTCTATGACCAAGTGACTAGACTCTTGGATGAGGGAAAGGCTGTGGATGTGGTCTTCTTGGACTTCAGTAAAGCCTTTGACACAGTTTCTCACAGCATTCTGCTTCGGAAACTGTCAGCCTCTGGCCTGGACAGGCGCACACTCTCCTGGGTGGAAAACTGGTTGGCTGGCCGGGCCCAGAGAGTGGTGGGAAATGGTGTGAAATCCAGCTGGAGGCCAGTGACAAGTGGGGTTCCCCAGGGCTCAGTGCTGGGTCCAGCCCTGTTCAATGTCTTTATCAATGACCTGGATGAAGGCATTGAGTGCACCCTTAGCAAGTTTGCAGACGACACTAAGCTGGGTGGAAGTGTTGATCTGCTGGAGGGTAGGGAGGCTCTGCAAAGGGATCTGAACAGGCTGGACCACTGGGCTGAGTCCAATGGCATGAGGTTTAACAAGGCCAAATGCCGGGTCATGCGCTTGGGGCACAACAACCCTGTGCAGTGCTACAGACTAGGAGAAGTCTGTCTAGAAAGCTGCCTGGAGGAGAGGGACCTGGGGGTGTTGGTTGACAGCTGACTGAACATGAGCCAGCAGTGTGCCCAGGTGGCCAAGAAGGCCAATGGCATCTTGGCCTGGATCAGAAACGGCGTGACCAGCAGGTCCAGGGAGGTTATCCTCCCTCTGTACTCGGCACTGGTGAGACCGCTCCTCGAATCCTGTGTTCGGTTCTGGGCCCCTCACCACAAGAAGGATGTTGAGGCTCTGGAGTGAGTCCAGAGAAGAGCAACAAAGCTGGTGAGGGGGCTGGAGAACAGGCCTTATGAGGAGCGGCTGAGAGAGCTGGGGTTGTTTAGCCTGGAGAAGAAGAGGCTGAGGGGAGACCTCATTGCTCTCTACAACTACCTGAAAGGAGGTTGTGGAGAGGAGGGAGCTGGCCTCTTCTCCCAAGTGACAGGGGACAGGACAAGAGAGAATGGCCTCAAGCTCCACCAGGGGAGGTTCAGGCTCGACATAAGGAAAAAATTCTTCACTGAAAGGGTCATTAGGCAATGGAACGGTCTGCCCAGGGAGGTGGTTGACTTGCCTTCCCTGGAGGTGTTTAAGGTGCAGATGGATGAGGTACTGAGGGGCATGGTTTAGAGATTGGTGGGAATGGTTGGACTCGATGATCCGGTGGGTTTCTTCCAACCTGGTTATTCTATGATTCTATGAAATAAGCTCTTCACCAGGTCAATGAGGCCTGTGCAAGAACACAGCCAGGAAATAGGCATCCTCTTCCTCTATTGGCAAGGAAGCATATGCTTCACATCTGTCTTTCCTCAAGGATTGCTTAAAACTAGCTAGACTGATCTAATACTAGATGTTTATAGCTGTGTAGTAAATATTTCTAGTCATTTAAATTACATTCTCTGAGAGTAATCCTCCCAGTTAAAAGAGTAAGTTCCTCTTTGGTTCGTACTGCTAGTGCCATTGAATCCATTTATGCGCCATCGTCAAGATAGAGCAGCATGGTGAAACTCCACCATATTTCTGCTAGTCAGCCATGGCCTTGCTGATATGCAAAGAAACAGCACTACATGGCTAGTCTATTAGAACTTAAAAAAAATTCAGTATTTTTCTTTCTGTTAAGTTTAGGAAATTACAATATTTATGAACATTACGTGAAAATATTATGCTATTTTAATTGGTTTACTGTATAATATTTTCAGTAATTACTTTTTAATCAGGTTGGTTGGTTGTTTTGTTTTCTAAAACACTGTCCTACAGACCTTAACACGAGTTTCTTTTCAGGTTTACTTCTCAGCTTACTGTCCAACAATGAGGTGATACTGAAAGATCTTTCTTTTCAGAAAGACCTGTAGGGAAACTTAGTGTAAAATAACTCTAATTTTTTTCCTTTTAAACGTTTATTCAAGGCACATCATTTGGGCACAACATCTAAGAGTGAGTAATAGTTGAGTTGCCTAACAGCTTTAGGTGGAACAGGATGAGAAACAGTGTAGAACAGACCTTCTAGGTTTAGGTGAGTCCTGCGTAAAGAAGTTTAGTTATCTGGCTCTTGTTAGAGCCTAGCTAAATGTTTCCCATGTCCTCGCAAGAGCATCAAACTGTTCTTTGCACTCAACTCAATCCATGGTGTGGAAACTGTTCAGGCAGCCATACTCCTACTTCTCTGGCTCATGAGTGAAACCAGAAGACAGCAGGACCTTTGAGGGGGCTGCAGATGTAGACAGCAAGTTTGTTCTCCGGCCACTGGAACCTGAGATGTGGTTCAGTGATAGACTCTGCTCTTTGACTTCACGCTAGAACACTGAAGGAGTGCTTGCACAGCTAGATACCTACTGGGAGGCAAGCTAATAGGTCTGGGCATTTACCTGAGTACTGTGCCTGCCACACTAGGTGCTCAAACTTGACTGTGTCATAACTTGGTTACCACGTCATGTGGCAGTAAGGCTTACAGCATTTAGTTCAGAACAACGCCCCTAGCTCCATCTCCAGATCTTGAATGGAACAAGGAAACTTGCAGGAACAATCTTCCACGTGAAAACTTCCTAGATGCTCCTTCTGGTAAGACTGGAGTTGTTACTATAAGAGCTGACCTAGAACAAATATCAGTTCTGTTGACTTTAGAAATGAATGACAACTTCTTGACATTCTCCATAATTTTGCATAGAGAACAAAGCAAAATCATGAAAGTACCACCATAGATGCCTTTATTGAATCACTTTTTCCTTCATCTTCTGCTATATTTAACTGCTTTCTAAAGACAGAAACATGCAGTAAATAGAAACAGTGAAATGTAGGAGGAATATCTAATACTTTTAATTAGTGAGTCCACGTAGGCATTGACTATTTTCTTAGGCATTTTCAGTCACATTCTGACACTTGTACTGAAATATTACATCCTTCAGAACGTAGCTGCTCCCAGAAATGAAGGGCCTCTGAGAGAAAGCATGTAATACTTGAGTGTAACAATGAAGAACATTTTCAAAGAGAACAAATTATTATTTGTGATCTCTACTTCTGCAACTAGATTTACCTTATGAAATAGGAATCGAAATCATCTTGTCTGACCTCATCCGTATGCAAGTTAATCGTGTAATTTAAGCTGGTTGTCAAGTGTAATTCAACTCACTTGCCCAATATCTGTTTAAGACACGATAGTGACATCTCTCCACTGGATAGAGAACAAGCCTACATAATCATTGTAAAATACTAACCTAGCTTTATATAGTCATAGGTGAGAAGCACTTCACTGCTGTTCTCTAGCAGTATGAGGAGAAAAGAAAACCGAATTGCTTCATATTAATCTAAACTGTAACACAGTGGAGAACTGGTGTCTGACTTTCAGATTTGTATTTCTGCCACTGCAGCTTTGGTCTTGGAACTGTGGGTACTCAGCTTCTTTGAAAACTGGACTCTAAATACCCAATAAATTACATGCATTTAAGCAATAGTTGAAATTGTATGGAATCAGGGTAATTTGGAGATGGACTATTCATAAAGGCTTATGGTGATAGGACAAGAGGGAACAGGTATAAACTTGAGAGGGGCAGATTTAGACTAGACATTAGGAAGAATTTCTTCACCACGAGAGTGGTGAGACACTGGAACAGGTTGCCCAGGGAAGTTGTGGATGCTCCCTCCCTGGAGGTGTTCAGGGCCAGATTGGATGGGGTCTTGGATAACCTGATCTAGTGGGAGGTGTCCCTGCCCATGGCAGGGGGCTTGGAACTTGATGATCTTTAAGGTCCTTTCCAACACAAACTATTCTATGATTCTAATATCCCAGACAATATATGAATCTCTTTGTTACAGACGATAAGCAGGCTTACTTGAAGTGATGCGTGGTAGTCAACAAATATCTTTTAGCTGTCTTATACATTCTGTTTTGAAGGCTGATTTTAAGTGCTTTTCTTATAGAAATGTAGAGAATGGAGGAATAAAAAAGAAATAGGAACTAATTTTGAATAAGATTTTCTGTGTGCAACTATTGTATTGTGCAACTATTGTATTGCCCATCTCAAAATCAATTTTATTTAGTTGTCCTCACAAATGATGTTTTTAAGGAAAGGAAGGAATTGAAGAATAGTTTCAAGTTAGTCGTATTACAAAATGAATAATTGATATGTTCAGTTGTTAAATATTTATTTTATTAAATGGAGCATGCAAAATAGCAGCGAATTTCTCTTCTGACCAGAAAATTATTTCTCTGGTTTTGACTCCTTAGAGCTTTCAGATTTGGCTTTTCTAGTCTGAGTGGAAGCTGAAAGAATCTAATTGGTGTCCCTATAGAGCTCTGACTCGGAGCTCTGGCAGCATCCCAGAGTATTTCAGCCACTGCCGAACAAAACATTACACCTACCCATATGACTCATTTGGAATATGACCCACGAGCATGACTGGAGGAGCAGTCAGCTGCACTTGTGAAGGGTGAATAGTCTGTTACAAGGGAGACCATGTGAACTATCTCTATAGTGTCCAATCTGATCAGTCTTTAAGGAAGTGGTTATGATCTGACCGATCAGATTGGACACTATAGGGATAGTTCACATGGTCTCCCTTTTAACAGACTCTTTTAAGTATTGAACATGAAAGGAAGATCACGAAGCTGGAATTATGTGCTAGTTAAGGGATTACATTAGCATTCCAGGGCCAAATCCTGTCCTCAGGTCTGTGTGCATTGTTCTGAACTCATGAGTCTTGGGAGCTACCTGTATGTTCATCTAAGAAAGTGACTTATCTTCAAGTTGCATGTATAGAAAGAGGTGCACGTTAATTTTGTATGGCTGTTAAAAATGAAGGAGTTCCTGGAGAACCGGTGGGCAAAACCAACTGTCAGAGGCAGCTGGCTGATGTCACTATGAGGCCACTAGATAATTTTTGAACAATCATGTCAACTGGGAGAAGTGCCTGGGGGCTGGAGGAAAGCAGGTGCCACTGGTTTCTTCAAAAAGGCCAAGAAAGAGAATCCAGGGTACTGCAGCCTCACCTCAGTCCCTGAGAAGATGATAGAACAACTAATTCTGGAAACCATTTCCAGGCATGTGAAGCACAAGAAGGTGATTGGGAGCAGTCAGCATGGATTCAGCAAGGGGAAGTCATGTTTAACCAACCTGATAACATTCTACTATGAAATAAATGGCTGAGTAGATAAGTAAAGATTAGAGGAAATTGTCTGTCTTAACATCAGTAAGACTTTTGTCACAGTCTCCCATGAAATCCTTTTAGAGAAGCTGTTGACATGTGGGCTGGATGAGGAGACAATGATTTGGATTGAAAACTGGCTGAATGGCTGGGATGAGGGTAATCAGGAGTATGACATCTGGTTGGAGGTATGTACTATACACACTAGTGTATATACTAGGGGTGTAACCAAGGGGTCAGGGCAGGACCCAGTCCTGTTTGATATCTTTGTTAATGATATGGATGATGGGGCAGAGTATACGGTGATGACACAAAACTGTGGAGGAGTGGCTGATAGGCCAGAAAGTTGGGCAGCCAACTGGAGGGACCTCAACAGGATGGAAAATGGTTGACAGGAATCTCAGGAAGTTCAACAAGAAGTGCAAAGTCCTATGCTGGCAGAGGAAACAACTCCATGTACCAGCACATGCTGGGGGCTGACCAGCTGGAAAGCGTGTTTGCAGAAAGAGACCTGGAGGTCCTGTGGACACCAGCTTGAACATGAGCCAGCAATGGGCTCTTGCAGGAAAGAGTAACAATAGTATTCCAGTGACAGGGCCAGAGGCAATTGGGACAAGCTGAAACACATGAAGGTCTGTCTGAATGTAAGGAAAAATGTTTTTTACTCTAAAAGGGATGGAGCACTGGCAGAGGTTGCCCAGAGAGGTTGTGGAATCTCTGTCCTTCAGGATATGGAAAAGCTGTCTGAGTGTGGTCCTGGGTGACCTTGCTCTAGGTCACCTTGCTTGTTAGGGGGCTTGAACCAGATGACCTCCAGAGGTCCCTTCCAACTTCCACCATTCTGTCATTCTGTGGTTTTATTGTTATCCTGTTTGAACATTTATATTCTAGCCCTCCTGGTTTTTGTTCTGATAGAGTTTTTTAGACAGAGATTAATTTATAGAAGGATGGAGATGTATAACAGAATGTTCACAGTGTAATGAAATGGAAAGATCCATTTAAATGTTTTTGGGTGGCAGTAATTCATGTTTAATTGAAGCTTATGTATGGACAGATCGAAAAATCAAATGGTGCTTTAATACAGCTGTGAGTGGTGAATGTACACAGATATCTTACACAAAGTGAGTTTGGCGAAGTGTAAGAAAAATCAAGTTCTCAGGAGCGCTCTCATGAGAATTTTGTACATTAAACCCTTGGAAACAGGTGTTGGTGTGTGTTTCACATGGAGGCTGCATAGAAGTCCTCATGGCTAATAAATTTGCTTTTACTTTTCATGGTTAGAGGCTGGTTAAAAAAGTGAAGTCTGCAGGTCTGGGATATCCTTTTGTTGAGCTTTTGTTGAGCTTCTGTGGAAGTATAAAGACTAAGATGTCATGAAATGATAACTGCAAGGTCACATAATCAGCCTTGTATCTTCCTACTTAGCAGTTTAATAACACACTGTACACTCTTTCTGTGGGACTAACCCACCATCTCTGTCCACTGGATTTTCCAAAGCGATTCTCATGGTGTTTGGTGACCCAAATGTGGGATGGTTTGCATCAGTGACTGAAGCTATGTATGAAATACTCCAAATGTGGTTCCACACATCTGGAAAGTTTCTGCTTCATCTCAATTTGTTCCATGTTCAAATAAACTTGAAATGTAACAAGGAAACCTCAGTTTTCAAAAAAAATTCTCGTTATCCTTGCTTTACTGTTTCACATGCAGAGGTAATTCTACCAAAAGCAGCTTAGGGAGGACTGTTGATGTGGAAAACTTGCATCTCTTAGGGGCTAAAGACTAATATTTTCACCCTAAAATGCTCTCCTGGTGAGAGAATTGTGACAGTTTGAAGCCTGTAGGGACTTCAGGCAGCCTGGGGCCTCCCGTGGTCATTCTTGATTCTCCGCCTCCTCCAGCCATAAGATGACCAGAAGTTTCTCTGTTCTCACGGTTGAGCCACCATCAGCTGAAAAGTGACTCCTGAACTCCTGTGCTACTGCCTTCTCTCCTCCCTTGTTTTTAATATTGAAATACAAAAAAAATCTAGAAAACTGTGTGAAATTTGAATATTGTCATTTGTTTGTGTAGTGACTCCTTTTCTTCTTTTTCTGTTTTTTCTTTTTTTCTTGGTTGCTTTTCCTTAATCTCTGCTCAACGTAATCTTTTTCTTTTCATTATCCAATGCTTATTGTTCTAATTTGTTTTCCTCACAGCAAATATGCAGGCTTTGTTCAGGCTGCCTCTGCTTTTGGGGAGGCTTGGACACTGTCTCATTCCCTGCTGCCTTCATTCAAGAAAGACTTCCAGGCCCAGGAATTCAGCCAACATCCTTTCCCTCTTTGCTGCTGCCTGAGTTTGGGTGGGCTCCTCGATGTAGGATGTTCCGCTGGCAGTGTTCTTTTTCTCTTCTTCCTTTCTCACATGTGGTTTCAATATGATGGGTTTGTCTTTTCAGGATTCATAGTATTGCTTTTCCACTGCAACAAAGCCAAGAAACTCATGGATGAAAGGGGCTCTTAGGAGAAACCTTAGAGATGCCCAGAATGAGGTGTACATGTGGTATGAAAAATGCAGGCAACCTCATTTATTTTCCTGTGTAATTCTGGCCCACATCCTGCTTGCTGTTGCATCAACAGACATCTCAAAAGACTCCTTGTGTATGATTGAATGTGCCACTTGAATAGAACAGCTTCCTGTAGCAACAGTGTGCTCACCTGGCTAATTTTAGATAAGGTTTCAGTCAGTCTATAATAGTCAATGTTTGTAAATAGATGTCACCAGTTCTTTCCTTGCCTAAACATAACAGAAATGTTCCTCAAATCTAGCAAGTAAAATGTGCATAGTCTTACGCTTATTTTAACACTGCTGTATTTTTTGATGTCTTTTGTTTTTGCATTCTAGATCAAGATAGAGAAGGAGCTTAGCAGTCTCTACAAGAGAATGTTTGAACCTCTCCATGTCCCTCCAGAGCTCTTCCAAAGACTAACTGGACAATTCTGCAACATTCAGACTTTAAAGACAGGTCAAGCCTATGCTGCAGAAGATAAAACATCAGTTGACGATAGGCTAAGCATCCTGCTGAAGGGGAAGTAGGTTCCGTAAAGCTCGAGGACAGTCTTATGCTTTGTGTGATGATTGAATAGATAAGGAAGTTTTTGGGTTTTGTCAGCTTTTTTAATTATATTGTTTGTAGCATGTTATTGTCTATAGCCAAATAGTCTATAGACGTAGACTATTTTGTGACACAGTTTTCAAATGACAGTGATGTCTCTTACTGGGACCATAGTATGTCCTCACTTCTATGTGCAGCTGCATGCATTTTAGGGGGAATTATATTTGTATAATACCAAAGGCAATGTTTTCCAGAACAAGCAGGAGATTTGTTTGTGTCTTAGATATCTGAGTTGCCTTCTCAGTGCATTCTCAGCTGTCAACGTTAAATGGTATGGTGCATGAGGGAAGGAAAAACTATTTCTCCCGTAGACTTTAAATGAACAGATCTCTTGGAATTTATAATTTCACATATATGTGCAAGTAGAGAGGAGCAGGTACACTGCCCAGAGGCTGACAGGACCGAGGTGAAAAACAGTGAAATAAATGCCCACGGCCAGACTGTAATCTTGAAGTTCTTGCTAAATTCTGGCCAATATTTCAACCAGTTTCTGTTGATGGCAACAGTGATGTTGGATTTCATCATTTTCCTTTGAAGTCATTAGCTGCTCATTACTGGAAATGTAATTATCTAAAGGAAGCCCGATTCTGGTCTGGCTGTGTAGCATAACCCTTCAGATCTTTTTGATTTTGTATAGCAATGTTCTAAGGATACACACCACATCTGGTAATTGCAATTGGCTGTCAACTGCTTAGAATCGGTGGAAGTTTAGGCAGAAGATAGGTTAGCTCTGGGGCTGAAATTCCAGAAGAGGGGCATATTTTTGCCTGCTACCTACTGCTTTTCTGTTGTCAATAATCATATCCAAATTTAGATTAAATTAATCAACCACCATGACTTTAAAATGTTGTTTCATATTTTATTTCCAGAATGAAGGTGTCTTATCGAGGGCATTTTCTGCATAATATTTACCCCTGTGCCTTTATAGATTCTCCTGAATTTCGATCAACGCAGATGAACCGGGGTGAGAAATTCCAGGTACACTTTTCTTTAAATGTCACTGCATACAAATTAATGAAATCATAAAAAAGAGAGTATAACTTTGATTGACAGTGAACTATTTGGCTGCATAATTTTGTTAGCTTTCTAGTACTATTTCATGATGGACCATATCAAGAGTAAATTTTAAAATGAAATGCAGCAGAAGAGTATTATGACGGTGTTAGCTGAGTAGTCTGGCTTTTGCTATTCTGTTCTCTTTTACTATTTGCAAGTTGTTTTTTGTTAAGAGATTATTCAGGACAGATAATTTGGCAGAGAGCTTTACTGGAAAAGAAATTATATGAACAGTGTTATCACTGGTTCAGAAACAGAAAAGGAAAATTTGTTACTGTAATATTTGATGTTACTAAAATAAAAGAGTAAAAGTTCAGGCATTAGTAATTTGAAATGGGTGTTTATCTAGTTTATCTAGCATTTATTAATGCTTCTCTCATTTTGAAAGTTGTTAAAACAACTGAAAGAGATCACATTGTTTTGACTGAAAGTACTCATGGAGGGTAATAGGGGTATATGTTACTAGTGCTGTAATGATACTGGTACATTAAAGCATATTTGGTACTGTCGCTTGTGGGGAAAAAGTACTGTTAGGGAAGCTTTTTTTTTTTTTTTTTCACATAGTGCCAAAACAGGTATTTTGCTGCCTCTTACTTGATGTTCTTTCACTGAATGTTTGTAGTAATGACTGGACTGTGGCTGACTAGGTGCATCCACATTGATACCCTGTCAGGAGGGGAGCAATGTAGGATCTAAAACCAATGATTGATGTCATATGTTCCAGTCAGACACTAGGCTGAACGCCAAAGAGAAAGTTGTCCAGATGTGTTCATTTTGCAGCAGTGAGGGATCCCACAGCACCGCTTGGCACAGCCTATTTGTAAGCAAATGGATACAAATCGGTCCCTCTGAAGGGAAAAACCTCATGCCTCAATTTCTGGCTGCCTTGCAATCATTTCTAATTTACTGCAGTGTGCATCCTTTCACTCGTGAGTTCTGCTTGTTACTGCACATAAACGTTCTCAGTGCAATACAAGCATGTTGCGACAGGACAGGGATTCAATCTTAAGGACCCCATCTGCTGGCAGTGCTGGCAAATTCTTCCTGAGCTTGTGTGCTTGTATTACAGATCATGAAGCTGGAATCCATGCATATGTGATAGTTTCACATTATTTCTTAGGCTTTATAGATATTTAATTTTTCAGGGGAGTAACATTAGCTTCTAATAGCAGGAGGCACCCTATTTCTTCATAGGTGACTAATTTTCCATGGAGTATCACCGAGCAGGGCAGGTTTTGGTGTGCCATTGCCCTCTGCTGGCACAGGGGGATGAACCTGGCAGGTCCAGCCTCCCTAGAGAGGCTACAAGCTCCTCTGTAGCTACCAATAGCTGAATTATCAGAAACTGAGCACAGAGAGCCATAGCTCAACTGCTAGAAGGTGGCATTTGGGGATAAGCAGGGCTGACAGTGAAAAGAGACAAAAAAACCCACTAAAAACTCTTTGATGGAGACCTTTTGATTATACCACTTGTTCCTGTTTGGTGACAGCAACATAAAATAAAACCAAGCAACATTTAGCCTGTTGGGATGCAGGTAGTGCACTGTAGGGCCAACTCTACACGTAACTCTCTTAACATAAATGCTTTCACAGTTGTGAGAGATTCCCCCTATTACCTCTCCCAGGTTTTCTGAAAAACAAACTGGTCATCCTTATCAATTAAAAATATGATGCTAATAAATACCTGAGATGTTCTGCGTTTGTAAATATCACATTCTAAGGGATACTGAAAAGTTTCATGTACTTATTTTGACTGGAGACACAGATAAAATGGTATCACATATTATAAAGCAAGAGAGAAGTGCTAATTCTGAGTGTGTATTTTCTTAGGTCACCATTATCGCAGATGATAACTGCAAGTTCCTGTGCTGGTCCAGGGAAAGGCTGACTTATTTTCTGGAATCTGAGCCATTTCTATATGAGATTTTTAAGTATCTTATTGGCAAAGATATTACAAATAAACTGTATTCACTGAATGACCCAACTTTAAATGACAAGGTAAGCAACTGAAGTTTTGTTTGGGAATTTTATTCTCCCACACAAATGCATTGTTACTCCAGTTTTTAATCCTCTTAAAGCACTTTTTTTTAACCTGCTGCTGTCAGCTGCTGAATTCACAGTTCTTGCCTTTTCTGCCAAAGTATGAGTCAGTGAAATGTTTTTGTCAAAAGCAATATTGTTTGAAGTTAGTGCAGTAATGTGCAAGAAAGATGAGTAACTGAGACTCAGAACTGATCAGCTAGTGCAAATATTTCTAGTAAATTAGTAGACATGATGGCTGGTAGCTAAAAAGGTGCTTCTCCCTGGATGTGCTCTCTTACTAAAAAGTTAGAGCCTTTGTACAAGCATCAGCACTGTTTTGTGAAAGAAAATATTTGGATGGTAACTTAGCTGGTGGTGGCTTTTTTAATTATTTATGCAGTGGCTGTAGGGTTCTCATACATAATTTATTTGAAGAACTTTCACCATCATTTATGAAAAGCTTTATAATTTTATAATACAGTACTTTTGTATTCTGTCTGTATTGATTGAACTCACAGTAACTCAGAGCAAAAATCCTTCTCATCAAATTGCCTGTAAATATCTCATATATAGGTTAAATTGTTACTCCTGCAAAGCTGTAAATTTACTAGAAAATGATCCAAAAGGAATGACTGCCACTGCTACTGTACAACAGACCTTTGAGAGGCTTAACTTCTCATGTCTTTATGGCTAATTAGACATTTTAAGTTTTCTCAATTTTGTACTGGCTATAGAAAGAGAAAACAAAGAATTGCTGGAGAAACAATTTAACTGCAAGAAAGTAGAGTTTATTCTGCCCTCTGGTCAATGAAGTAGAGGATTACACTGTCTTGCAATCAGATCATCAAAACTATTTTAGATTACTGTTTAAATCTTACTGATGCAGTAAGATAAAAATGATATAGCAGGAATGTACCACCTATAGTATACACTTAACAAAGTGTATGGTTAAAGCTTGTTTGGTTTTTTAAATAAAAATAATTACAGGGGAATGGTCAGTAATTAAAACTGACATCTACATAGACAGTAAGTCATTCCTGGAGTGTGGCATCTGAAAGGAACATGTAGCAACAGCTTCCCGTGCGTGCACTGAGGATTGCATTCAGACTGCCTTTCCTAGAAGACTGCTGTTAACACTCCTCACCTTGTCATCTTTCATTTTGTTCTTTTTTCCCCTATTTACCTTTTTATCTCTTTCCTCCTTTTTTTTTTCCTCTTTTCTTTCATCTTCTCTCATTTTCTTTTTTTTCACGTGAATGACAGAAGTAGGATACCATGCCTAACACATAAAGTCATCAGCAACACGCTTGTGCTGCTGACTTCTGGCACTGTAGAGCTTCAGCACCAGAATAAATATTTCTTGAAATGAAATACTCATAGTAATGCTGTATTTGCTATTTTTAAATGAAAGATCCTTACCATAGCTTCTAAGTATTAAAAAAAACTTCAGCCCTCCTTTGACTTAACATCTGAACATTTTAACTTCAGTTCTTATCAGTCCTTCTTTTTAGTAACAGTAGTCACATGAATTTGACATTATTGTAACTGTTTCATCACAGTAGCTTTTGAAAATGTGTGTTCTAAAAATTAAGAGTGAGCATTTGGGAATGCTGTAGTACCTTTTTATTCTTCCTTAAATGAAAATCCTGTTGCACAAGCCCTTCCTACATAACATAGGTCAAGAACTGTCAAGTAAATTCTCCTTTATTTCCCCATTGCCAGCACTCTATGCACCTCACTTCTCACAGGCTTCATTGTCAAATATACTTATTACTGGTGTCTTTAATGCTTTTTAACTGGGGACAACCTCATCAGAAAATTTTGTAGGTGACTTCTGTACACAGAGGACACTAAAGAGAGCAACAAAACCAAGTTCAGTATAGATTACTCACAATCAAGCCGGTAGTAAGAAGATAAGAATATCAATTTGTTGTATGTTGGAAAACAGAAAAGCATCTATTTATTACTAAGGAACGTTGTGATTTTCTCCTGCCTAAGGAGATTTTCACCACTGTTGGCAAAATAGTCATTCCTCTCCGTGTGAAATAGGGTGCTAATTCCTGACTTAAAAAATTCAGTAGAGTCATCCACTATGCTTTTGTCATTGATTATTACCTTTCACATACATTTAAAATAGCATTCTGACTTGCAGTAATACTTAACAGCGTACAATATATGGTTTCATATAAATGTTATAGTACAAAGACTTGTCGGGAAGACTACTCAAAGTAAATGGAAGCTCCTAAGACCACTTGACGGGTAGGGGATAATGCTCATGTGATGCATTTAATCTGTCTTAAGTAAAATCAAGAGCTAAGTTATCATTTACTAGGAAGGACTGACATTCACTATTTTCTAACATGATGAAATGAAAAGCCAAGAAAGTGAACAAATTTCTGTTAAGATATAAATTGCTGAACACTATACGTAGTATGCTGTTTTGTTTAGCATGGAGGACTAGTCTCATTATAAAGGCTGTTTTTAACTGGAAAGCATCATACCGAAGTAATGAATTACTGAATAATAATAACCAACCTTTCTGTAGGAAAACACATGAAAAGTCTAGTACAAAACAGAATTAAAATTGAATAATTAATCTGAGGTTTTGTGCTTGTCAGTGTTCTAATTCCAATATATTACTGGAATCTTCTATTTTCATATAAATAATTTATACTGCATAGAAGCTTCTGCTCTAACCAGTCTCTTGATTCATGAATGGTCATAGCTGAGACCAGAGCATCTGCTACAGAGGATATTGTTGTTTTCCACCTTTATTTTAATTTTCTTGATAATCTTTTTAAAAATAATAATAATAACTTATTTTATTTTAGGCTTCAAAAAAGATTGATCGACAGCCTAGTCTTTGCTCACAGCTCTCTGTGATGCAGATGAGGAACAGCATGGCCAGTTCCAGCGACAGTGAGGATGGCTTGCAGATGTTCCTTCGCGGGACTTCTTCTGCATCCTCTCTTCGTGAGTGCTCAAAATAGTTCATGCCAGTTTTGAATACAGCTTGGTTGATCATGAGACATAATTGTAGAACTCTTATTGTCTCCAGTGGGAGCAGACTGTAGCTTTTTGGGTGCTCCTATACATCACATAAGCGGAAGGACCCAACTAGGGAATTCATAAGATGCATAAAGCTTTGTATGCTAACTGAAACTACCTCGTATAGGCAGCAGAAACAACCCAGCATGTATTGCAGTTTTTGACTTAATGTGAACGTGCAGGCATGATACGGAATGTTTATAGCAATGGGGCAAAACTGTGAATGTACGGTGCCTGTCACAACAGTATCTCCTTTGGTCTGTGACGTGCTTGTAGAAATTAAAAACCCAAACAAAAGTTTTTCCATCAGCCACTTGGTGCTCTGTGTTTCCTCCTGAGACAGTTTGTATTGGCAGGGTCTGGAGAGATGTGGCGGACAACCAATGTTTTGATGCCACCTGGAAAATTTCCAAATATCTTGTCAGGCTCTCCTTCCCTGTGCTTTATATGGCAGAGGTAGGAGGCAACAAATGAAATGAGGGAAGAAGCCATAACTAACCATTTTGCTTCTGCTCTTTGGATTTATTTCTTTATAGAAACCTTCTGAATTATTCTTTCTAGGCTATTGTTATTTTTTACTTTTAATTTTCCCGAATCTCAACTTTAACAGTAGCCTGAAAGCAGCTTTTGAATAAAAGAACTTGAATGGTGCTTGATTTTCTCATTTGACATAAACTGTTAGTTTAATGGAATTCTAAAAGATCATATTCAATTATTTATTTTGGTTTGGGAAATATTATTCTTTAGAAATTAAAATTCAAATATATAAGGAAAAAAGCCACTGCTTATTATTTGTTATGATTAAACTCTTTGATGAGAGAAAGTGATTTAAAGTATCTGCACTTTTCAATTTAATTATCTATTCTCTGTTGTGTTCCTCACAGTTCTCTTCCAGAAACTCCTTCAGACTTGGAGGGCCTATCTGTTTTCACTCCTTAACATTGGTATAGTCTGCATGCCCAGATAGATGGAAGCAAAAGCCATGTTAGTGTTTCACCATAATAGAAAGTCAGGGATGTGACAGCTGGGATATAGGTTTTACAAGACTGGTAAAAATTCCAGTGTTTTCTTTATTCCTCCTCTATTCCCTGAAAGGCCATTTAGAATCACAGAACAGCTGAGGTTGGAAGGAACCTCTGGAGATCATCTAGTCCAACCCCATACTCAAAGCAGGGGCAGCCAGAGCAGGTTGCTCAGGGTCATGTCCAGTCAAGCTTTGAATATTTCCAAGGTGGAAGATTTCACAGCCTCTCTGAGCAACCCTCACGGTGAAAAACATTTCTTTTATTTTAACTCATGACTGTTGTCCTTTGTTCTTTAGTGCATGCCTTTGAGAAGAGCCTGGCTCTGTCTTCTCTATACTCTTGCATTAGGTATCTGAAATCAACAACTAAGATTCCCTGAGAACCTTTTGTTCATAAGCCTGAACACACCAAGTTCTTGCAGTTCTCCATGTGTGTCATGTGCTCAGCCCCTGACCATCTTGGTTGCTCTCCACTGCCCTTGCTCCAGTATGTCCTTGTCTTTTTTGTTCAGTGGAGCCCAAAGCTGGGCATGGCACTCCAGATCCTGTCTCACAAGTGCCACATAGAGGGGATTAATCTCTTTCATTGACCAGCTGGCTATGCTTTTGCTAATATGGCCCTATACATGGATGGACTTCTTCACTGCAGGGGCACTCTGCTGACTTGTATTCCATTTTATGTCCACCCATCCCACCCAGCCCGTTTCTGCAAAGCTGCTTTTCCAACCAGTTGCCCATGGTACATCCATGCTGGTGGTTCTCAGTCACCTTCCTGTGCTTCATGTGCTTGGATGTGGCTTCCAGGAAGACGGACTCCGTAATCTTCCTGGGGACTGAAGCTAGACTGATAGGCCATTAGTTCCCTGGCTGCTTCTTGCCCTTCTTGAAAATGTCCATGACACTGGCCTTTTTTCAGTCTCCCCTGAGTGCCATGACCTTCCCAAGATGATAGAAGGGGGTCTTGCAATTGTATCAGCCAACCCTCATCACCCTTGGATATAGCTTGTGTGATTCCACAGTCTTGTGTTTACCCTGTTGACTTAAATGGTCCCTAACTCAATCTGGCTTTCCTGTAAGTATCACTCTCCCATTCTCCACCACTAGACTAAGAGACCTAGGGGACCTTAAAACAATCCTGTAAAGTAAAAGCAGCAAGAAAAAAAGCTGTTGAATATCTCTGCCTTTTCCATGTCCCTAGGTCCCATGCCTCTCAGCCACGATCGCACAGTTTTCCTGATCTTCCTTCTGTTGCTGCTGTATTTGTAGAAACCCTTCTTGTTGCCCTTCGCTAGATCTAGGTCCAGTTGAGCTTGGGCTTTCCTAATTCCATCCCTGCATGTTTGGGCCCTGTTTCTGTATTCCCCTCAAGCAGCTCATCTCTGTTTCCACATTGTGTGTTTGTGTTTGAGCTCTGTCAGGACTTTCCTGTTCACGTATGCCAGCCTTCTACCACGCTTGTTCAACTTTCTGTACACTGGAAGGGGCTGTCCTTACATTTTGAGGAAGGTGTGCTTGAAGATTAAGCATCTGTACTCTTGTCCCTTTGCCCTTGCAGACCGTGTTCCATGAGTTCTTGCCAAGTAGTTCCCTAAGCAATTCCCTGTCCTCACCTCCAGGATTGTAACTCTTACTGTTTGTCTTGCGCACTTCTCAGTATCTTAAACTCCTCCAGCTCCTGGATACTGCAGCCGAGGTTACCATCAGCCTTCATCTCCCTGATGAGTTCTTCCTTGTTCATCAGTGACAGGTCCAGCAGAGCACCTCCCCTAGTTGGCTCAACGATCACTTGCGTGAAGAACTTGGCTACACTCACCAGAAACCTCCTGGACTGCTTGCTCTCAGCCCTGTTCACTTTCGACAAGATACTGGGGTGGCTAAAGTTCCCCACGAGTACCAAGGCCTGCGATCATGAGACTTCTTCCGGTTGTCTAAAGGCGGCTTCCATCTACTTGCTCTTCTTGATCAGGCAGCCTGTAGCAGATACCTGCCACAGAGTCTCTCATGTTGGTCTCTGATCCTTACCCATAAACTCTCGACTGACTTTTCACCTGTTCCACAGGAAAGCTCCATGAAATGGAGGCCATTCCTCTGCATAAAGCACCCTTGGACAAAGTTACACCCTCAGAAGCCTGAAAGAAATTATGAAAATGTTTATGCAGTTAGCTAGAATTAAAATTCTTCCAGGCTTTGCAGCAAAACACTGAAACCAGTAGTTCAGCTTTGGGAGAAAGTAATCTAAACACTTGACATATTCAGCTGTAATTACATTAATTGCTAAGATGCATCCATGCTTAGCACATACTTGATAAATACACTTCCCTCTATTGTACTTTTCTTTGGTTGTGTACTGTATTTTCTGGTATACGTTGTGTGCTTTCCCCAAAAGAGGGGTTTAGATGTCTTTTATGTGCCAAAATTACTCAGTCCGACAGCGGCTGGTGTAGTTTGTACAGCCACAGCCACCACCCCAGTGGCAACAATAGGTGGGCAGCAGCCTCACAACTCCAGTAATGCCCTTAGTTTTGGGGAGGCAGGGGGTTACCTGTACAGCAGCATATCAGACACCTTGGGAAGTACTGTACGTTATTTCTCCTTTGCGTCTTGATGAATACGAAATGTTTGACGTCTATAAAAGGTTGATAAAAATTCTTAGTGAAAGGTTATTTATCTCACCAAACTGTAATGCTTAAATCTTTTTTTTTGCCAAAATAGCTTGTTAGTTATCCCTGGGTACTGTCATTCCCACTGAGGGGTTTGCTGCCAAGGTGAGCTCTGCTTAAAGATTTGGTTTCAGTGGGGATTGTGGCCGCATACACACTTTTTCTCAGACCACAGGGGAAGGAACAACAAAAAAGCTGTCATTTGCCTTCCCACTGCTGTATTTTCAGAAACCTGCTCCTGGGTGTTTTCAGTGCAGCAGTGAGTCTTTTTTGTTGTTCGTTTTTTTTTTTAAGATTCAGATTGAGGTACATGCTGAGGCATGCTGCCCCACTGCTGTTCCCCTGGATCCTCCATTAAATACATTTGTTTATTAAAACAGAACAAAACCCCCAAAGCCAACACAGAAGATTTAGTGAGGAACATGTGGAAATTACAAACTTTTAAAAAAATTATTTTTAAATTAGAATAAGACATTAGTAAAAGACACTTATCTGTACAGGAGCTCTACAGGAATACTGTCTTGTCATTGCTAGGTGATCAATTGTTGTGTAGACAAAAGCTGCTCACTACAAATATGATAATTGGGTACTATAATACAAATAAGTTTTATTCTCCTAATAACTCCTAAACTTTTTAAATTATGCTTTCATTTGTGCTACAATCTGCTTTGACTAATTTTCTCGAGGAACTGATATAAAGCTTTTTTTAAAGCGTTTAGTAGTGAAAGAGTGAAAAATACTAATTAGTGGGTCCCAGACTACAATTACTAACAAAACTGTGTTTGCATTTAATTTAACTAAGAAACCCAACTAACTGTTTGCTTTTATATTAAGGAAATAACCAACAAGAGTTCTATAATGCTTACGGAGTGAGCCGTTTGCAGCATGATGTTTTCTGTTGATAACATCACATTAACTCAGCAAGCATCCCCAAAAAGGTATTAAAGTGGGATTTCTTTTTCACGTGGTACTTGTGTTTGACATCCACAATCCATCTAAATGTAATTTATTACTAAATGAAACTGATGCATCTCTTCTTCCAAAATCTGGGTTAAGCAGTAATGGTTCAACCTGGTTGCAAGGGTAGCTTCACCTAACTTTCAGTCCTCTAAATAACATTTTGGTATTACTTTCTGTTCAATAATTCTATTGCTCAATAGTCATTCATATACTTGTTATTGACACAGTCTGTTTTTCTGTGCTACTGGGTTTAGATCACTCAGATTTGCTGGTCTATGAACCTGTATTTGCAGAATTCTAAGCTAAGCAAGAACGCAGAGAGGTTGCATTTTTGTAATGCTTTTATTGGTATTATCTCACATGTGCTCCCTGTGTTATATCCAGCTTGTGCTTAAAAGCAGGATTGGGTTTCATGGGAAATGCCAGTTTAATAGGTATTTGGGCTTAGGCCCTCGAGAGAGTGCAGCCGTGTAAAGTGTGGAAGGTCTGGGTTCAGGGTCTGACTCAGTCTCTCGAACGTCTGTCCAACACTGGATTGAGGCATCAGCAGACACGGCTTTTATATTTAGAGAAAATGAGCATGTCTCAGAACCAAACAACTTGATAGTGTTAGACCTTATATTGAATCCCATTTAACAGATTTACGGCTTTTTCTGATTTCTGGAGAGAACTAAGTGCTCTTAAGCAAAAGAGAGAGGGTAAAAATGGCGATAAACTGCACTGGTACAAAAATCTAAAAAACCAGAAAGCTGAAATTAATCCAGCATTTTCAGGCATCCTTTCATCTTTAAGTGTAATATTTTGGTGTCCCCAATGAAGCCAATTTTATATCCAAGTGTACACACAAATCCAGGGTTTAGACCATTAAATAAAGCATCATTTGCTTAGGTCATAAAAACCCATCTGTGTCAAAAGAAGTGCTTAACAATTCCAGTGATTAAAAATGTGTTTGAGTAACCCTTTATCACGGTGATTAAAGTAGTTTATTTGAATGTGTAAAGAAAATATTAATACACTTTTAACATGAAAAGGCCTAAAAAGGTAATTCCCGACAGTGCTTGTGTGAATTTGACTTAAAAATGTGGTAGTACTATAATTTGCTGGTCTTGCCTGTAGCTGAGTTTTTGTTCTCTGTGTGTAATATATGCAGCACAAAGTAGTTCTACTTCATAAATAGGCTTCCTTAGCAGAGCACTTGAATGTATATCTGATAAACTTTTTTTAAATTAATAGAATATCCCTGCAATAACAGTTATGTTACAGGTATCAGTATCTTTTTCAAGAACATTTGAACTTTTAGCTAGTATACGGTGACCTATCAGACCAGACTACTACTTCTTACTATTTTCTTAAATGGTATTTCAAAGTTTTCCCTTTTCTTTTTGGTCATCATATTGTAGCTGTTTACAACCTACTGCTATTGTGGTAGTTTAACTCTAGAAGAGAGCACTGAGAGAAAAAAAAGTCCAAGTACAGATGCAATTTCAGAATGGATGATGGGAAATAAACCCCTTTGGCTGATGTCAGAGGATCTTTCTGGTGAAACCCTCATGCATAAAATTTAACTACAATAGAGGTAGTTTGCAATAATAACTTGGACAAAAACTCCATGTAACGTCTTACTAGCAATGGCTGATGTGTGTGTTCCACTCTAGCAAGCTTTATGAGTCTACAGGATTGTGTCAAAGCAATGAAATCACTGTCAGCCAAAAGTATTGTGGCCTTCACCTGTTCATCCTGTTTTCTATATGGTTGTTTATGGGAGTATTATATTTTGCATAAGTGTTACATTGTTGGGCTTTTAAGGCAGTTAGAGCTGTGATCAGGTACCTACCTGAGCTTTGCCCAATGCACTAAAGAATTTTTTCACAGCCGAAGCAAATGTGCAGATGCACACACCTTTTGTATTTAACCATTTGTGTCTTCCTTTGTGGAGAAGAACCAGTAGGTGAGTGTAATGGTGAGAAAACAATCACTAGGGACACAGCGTTGGGCATCTCTCACAGTCAGGGCTGGCAGTGAATTTGGGGAGAGTACTGTGGCTGGTCACAGAGTCTGAATCTCAGAGGCATTGCCAATTCACAGAAGCGTGACTGCCCCGTGTCTGGAGTTTCACGATGCCTGTGGCCAAATAACAAAGAAACTTTTACTTACTAAATCCTCTCACAAGGGAGTTAAGGCAGGATCATCAGATTGTGTGCACTTTGTCACAAATAGATGTATGTAGCAGATGGGTGTTGTGAAATTAATTGGTGATTTCTTTGTAACTGTGGCAGGCCCAGGCCGGACATCTCCCTACTTGAGAACTTCGGCAAAAATGAAGCCAATAGAAGAAACTGTTGAAGATGATGTCTTTGAAGCACCATCTTCTGATAAGCTTGAACTCCAGCAGATGCCTTAAACAGATGTGTCCTTGGACATATCAGAGCTTGCACAAAGTTCCAGTGCAAGAGGAAGAAGCTGAATTTGGGAGGAATCTGAAAGCTAATAACAACCTTTCCATGTCAAAATTCTGCATATGTCTGTGGCTTCTAGATGGAAATGTCACACTTTATTTTAGTTCTAAATAAAGTAAAATGAATAAAAACTTATACGGGTATTATTTTTGTCTCCTGGACATGGATGGTTGCTTTATTTCTACTTTGACCTTTGCCTTCATACATTTAGTATTAAGTGGCTGAATAGCCTGAAATTTCTAGACACTTCTTCAGTGGCGATCATCCCCAGTTTCATTTCTGTAAGTTTCTTAGAAGCCTGTGTCTTATGAATGGGAGATTCTGAAACTGTGTTTCCAAAGCCTGGTTGCTGTTACCTACCTTCATTTCTGTGAGAGTCTCATGTGAAATAATACCCATACCCTTCTGTGTCTTTTGGTAGGTATTTGCATCTAAGTCTGGCATTTCTTAACCTGTCTGCTTGACAGTGTAATAATAACTTCAATTTTACTTTTTCTTGGCAAAATATTTAAATTTAATGTTGCCTTTATTCCTTAACTTTTTCTTCTTTAGGTAATGGTGTTACACTGAAGTCTATGCTTTTCCTTAGTCTTATCCGTGGAGTGATTGAGCTGTTCTGGATTAACCTTTCCACACGGCAATACATGAGGTACAAATTACGCTTGATGTAGGAAATTCAGTTCAGATCTCAAAACTGGGTAGCTGCAAGTACAGTAAAACACAGTCTCCTACAGGGAAGCATTTGGAAGTGTTTATAAGACGTACTTGGAGCAGTCCTATCTGTGATATGTGGAGACATGTAGATGGCAGCTATACCTCTGTGCTTTGACAATTCTTGAAATTTGTTATGCAGCAAAATAGTATATTTTAACTGAAAATAGCAGAAAATAGATACTATTCCATTTATTGAACTGCACAAAACTCTGCTACGCACAATAATAGAAGTCTGGCATAAACTCTTAAGGAGTCAGAGGTGTCAGAGTCTGGGTTTTGCTGGTTTGCATTGTTCCATTTTATTTCTAAAATTTATCCTGAAAGAGCGTCCTTGAATAAGCCTGCATCTGAATTACATTACCCATTTATTCCCTCCTGAAAAGCTCCTGGAATATCAAAACACACAATTAAATGATTGGAAGTTGGACCTGTATTGTCAAGTGTTCCTGCTTTTGTGAATTTAAATCCACTGTTTAATATTACATCATTACATCTTGTGGTTCGGTCAGCTCTGTATTACTAAAAATGCCATACTGAGGTGAGAAATACTTACCAATTTGTGTGAATATGTGTAAAATATTTTCAGGCCACACATATGCAAAAGACAGCACATTGGCCTCTGTTGGAGTTGATGTAGTTAATCACCCAAATTTGACTTAATGTTATGAGAGTCTTCATAGGTAGAAAATAGGAAATCCTCTTGCAGCTGTTGTAACTTATGCACAAGCATTAGTTGGAACAGCTTTCAAAACCACTGGTTTAATTACTCAAAATGAGGGGTAGAATCAGTTGCAAGTCTGCTGGGATTCAAATAAAACATAAATGCATACTTAAAATTATTTTTAGCAGCTGTCAAATATTAGCAACTGAACAGATTACACCATGAACAAAACTACAGTAGACAACAGGAAAATTAAATATTTTAGAAAACCAGGGAACATTTTCCATGCCATAAAATGCATACTAAAATACATATGTATCCTTATAACTCCAGTGACTGCTTGGTGTAAAGCTGTGAATTTGTTTGAGGTTTTGGATGTCCTGTTTCTTTTAATAAAAAAGGAAACTTGCAGAATATTTCCATGGGATAAATAAGTCCATATTTCTATAGTTTAGTTTGACACCTCTGCAGATCATCTGATCTGGCTTCCTGCTGAAGCAGAATCAACTTCCGAAGGAGTGGAAATGTTGTAATTAATGATGGAAACAAAAATATTAACAAATACTTTTACAGGAAGATGGCAACACGTGAGGATCATATACCTAAAGAGCTTACCTTCCTCTTGGATTACAACACAGCCAGACTTTGTAAATTGAACAATTCTGTATATTTTTGCAGGTTTTACAAAAACCGTTCCAAGTAGTTGATTATCAAGCCCTGTAAGTAACATGACGGTGAGAGATTCACTGATTGGTAGGTGAAGGCTTCCTTGCTCCCAGGAGCAGTTTCAAGCTCCAGGTAGGAAGTGATGTATTTCACTCCCGTTCCAGAGAAAATTATACCTGTGGCTAAAACATGTCAGTCAAAAGAAAGGTGTCAATGCATGGGTTTTGGTAGCTAGGACTGAAAAACATCACAGAACAAACCCATTTGACCATGCTGAAAATATGCAAAACCCCTTCTTCTCCTACCTTGATTACAAACAAAATATATTTTATACGTAGGGAGTGAGTGCATCACTGGTTCAATGTCTTGAGGCCAGTGACCAAATCTCTGAGGTTGCATCTTGGCTACTGGGAGGGTAAGAGGGGAAATAGGAATTATTTTACTTACGAGGAGATAAAGGAAGCCACATCCTTGTCCTGATGAAGTTTTCCCAAATTCCTGCCAGTTTTCAGACTCCTTTTGAAAGGAAAACCAAGCTGGTGGAATAGAGCAGCTCGTACAGTTCAGCAATAGCCAGAAAACCCAGCATGACTGAAGTAAAAATAGCAGTTTCCTTTCTCTGCTCTCCAGCAGACCGATTTCTCATATATTGTTATAAATTCAAGCAATATTCAATGCCTGGAGAGAATGCATCTCCTGAACAGAATTTCCCTAAAAAATTCAGGGAAGCTCTGCAGAAGCAGAGCTCTGCGTACCAGTTGGCATATCCCAGCTTCAGGAGTACAAACTCTCACCTGCTGCGAACAAGAACTAAGTCATCTTTATGCCTGCAAAACATCACATGTGCTAAGGATATATAGCAATAACACTGCAAATAATGATAAAGAACTGTGATAGTCAACCAGAAGCAATATATTTTATTACCTAAACATATTTAACTATAAATCTAAAAATTCCTGGTGAATTGGTAAAATTCATAGCAAATAAATGTACTTGATAAACACAGCTTGCTAGTTCTGTTTACCTCTGCTGCTGCTGTTTCAGGTAGAGTTGTTACAGAGACAACAGAGGTTGAAACAGACTGCAGCCTGCCTTTTTGTATTGAACTCCTTTCTATAGCCATCGCAGAGGGCAAGTATAAGCATCCTGCATTGGTTCAGATTTAAAGGAAGAGTGTTTGGAATGGGACGGGGCATGGGGGACATAGAGGAGGTGCTGTAATGCCATTGTTAGCTCATTTCAAGGTGTGATGAGTAAATCATACATAAACCCACACATAGTTTTAAATTATAACATCATTAACATCATGTCCTGTTGATTGCAACTGTTACTATGTCGCAGATGTGATTCATAGTAGCCAACAGTTCTTTTTACTAACCTCAATGCCTAATGTCTGTAGATAAATAAAAGAGAAAAAAAAGAAGATACTTCATTAAAATATTTTGGGTTTTTTTTCAAGAATTCTGTGATTTCTGTTGATTTATATAGATACAGTAAAACACATTGAGCATTGTGTTTGTTAGGGAGACTGAACTAAAAGGTGTTAATCAGCTGTATCAGGAATTGTCTTGGAGAGTAATTTCAGAGTGTCCTGCTCTCATTAGCAAAGTGCTGTTTGTTTCTTAAATGGTGTGGAATGAACTTCACCTGGAGCTGACTCAGCATCTCTTGAGCTGTAACTCACACACACAGCAGCTTGTGTGCCCCTGCCCCAGGAGGCAAATCCCCACTGAAGAAGTTGTCCAAACGTTGCAAAAATGAGTTTGGGCATTTAGAGGATTCAGAACTTCAGCTGTAGCCCATCACTCAGGAAATCAGGTATGTAAAAAATGCTCCACTTGTGGAGCTGGTGAACATCTAGATCTTAGTTAACGTCAACTCAAGGATCAAAAGTATTTTGATAATATGAATATAGTTTAAATAACCTTGTTTGCTAAAATAGTCATTATATAAACAAGCCCAATGTATTTAAATTAAAAAAAATTAATGTGTTGAACTGGCATGCAAATACTAAATGCTTTAGTTTTTTCCTATACTATTTCCCTTTAAGAAATAAGTACAACTGAATTATAATCTCCTTATAGAAAATAGACTACTTTATTTGATACAGGCATTAGAAAGCAAAATAAGGATCTAATGAAAGAGGTGCTTCTGTAAAAAAATAAAAGAGTAGCAATGCTGATACAATATTTAAAAGCTGGGATCTTCAGTAAACCTTCAGCATCTAGGTAGAGCCTATTGCGAAGGTAGAGACTGGGAAATTATCTTCATATGCAGAAGGCAGTGATTTCTTGAGCAACATTGTGCTTGTTAGGCAGAGATACATTCACAAATCATTTGGATGGACTTTTGCGACACGAAATTGTAGTGACACATTTTAACCTCCTTACTGGAATTACAGCAACAGTTACTTTAATTATTGTTTCAGAAATGTAGTCATAGGAAGTGCCTGGGAGTAACATGTTTTCCCGTCTCCTGTGCTATGTCGGTCACAGCTGCTTCTGATTAAAAGGGAAGGGGTTCTTAGTACTTATGGGATTAATAAGAGAAGACAAACCTTCTTAATTAATTAGCTCTGACATTTAAACTTCCTGAGAGCATGATGATGATAATATGAGAGTCATTAAAGAGTGCAGAGAGGCAATACAAAAGCAAAAGATGCAAGATCGCTCAGTATTGATTGCAATACAGTTTCTCTACTTTTTTTTTCCATAAGGAGAGCACTGCAGAGTGGCTCAAGAACATGGCAAAAGTTGATGGCTTCTTCTTGGGCCATTTAACAGAACAATCTGCTTTTCAGTTTATAAAATTATTATGACTACAGGTGGAATAAAGCTTTTTCAGTGAGCTTAAATATTTGCTGAATTTTAGTTCACAAGAATATTTAGTTAGCACTTAATGAACGTAAAATTAATTACAAATCTAAGTCAGAGTCGTACCATGCCTGTTGTGTTTGCTAAGTATCTGTAGAAGCCTGAGAGCTTTATTTTCCAGAAAGCACTTTAAGACTTATAAGTCAGAGTTCAAGCAGAAATTAGGACTTTGCACAAGGATGGATGTTGCCTTACGATCTCCAGACACCTACCATAGCTATCAGATACGTCAAATGAATACTGTCCAGCCACAGCAATTTGCAGTACTTGAATACCTCCTTAACTTTCTCCTGGGGGATTAATATCTGTTACAGCCACATCCTGATTTCCTCTGCTAAGTGCTTTGGGATAACAATTCCCCATCATCCTTTGTAGCAAAGAACAGATCAAAAGCAATGCCTCTTGACATACATCCACTTGTATGCTACTGCATTGATACTGTTGTGTTCACTACTACTCCACACTCAACTCTGTTCCAGAAAACTAAGGAATTTAGTAATAGCTTGGCATTGTCTACCAAAATTCTGTGAAGAAATATGAATCTTTTAAGCTTTTAAATGCTGAAGAAAGCATGCTCTCCTTCCTTCAAGTTTTTAAAACAATTTCCTTGATCCCACCACCATCTAGAGTTTTACACTGTGCTTTTTTAATTGTTCGGTGCACCCCAAATGATGTAAAACACACAGCAGTGGGAAAATTGTTTATGATGAAGGGGAAAAGCAAAATTGCTAGTGTATAAAATGCTCCAGCAGAATGAAAAGACATTCTTGTTCTTATTCCAATCATGTGGAGGTGACTTAAGATGATAGGTTTGTCTAGACAGAAGTAAAAAACATCTGAACATTTATCTACTTGCAGTTGCTCGGGCTTCCCCAGTTTCATATACTGGAGAGATTTATGTAAATGACAAAAGGGTGTTTGTCCTGCAAGGAGAGGCTGTAAGAGCAGGGACTGTTCAGCCTGAAGAAGAGAAGGCTCTGGGGCATCTTGTCAATATATACAAATACCTGACGGGAGGGAATAAAGAAGATGGAGCCAGGCTCTTTTCAGTGCATTTTTCATTGCTCTTCCTGTAATCTCGTTCCTTTCCTCATTTTCACCTGTTCTCACCAGTTAGGCAGATCTTTTTCTCTACTCCTTTTCCAGCTTGCTGTTTATGAAAATATTTTCAAGAAAAAATATTTATGAAAATTTTTTCTATAAAAACTTAGCTGAAAATTTCCATGGTTTGATCACTCATGTCTCCAAATATTTAGTTTGACTTTCAAGGAACAGTCCCTGAGGACTACTGCTTACTGCAAGCTGACTTAGAAAACCAAACACTGATCTGTCCTTTCTCTCTCCACCATTTCCTCCACATATGATTTTTCAAAAGCTGTCATAGGACTATGAAGAGGGGATAATGGAGGAGGGAATCCTTTTGAAAAGGGATTTACTGTTAATAGTCAAGTCCCTAACTTGGTCCCTTAGGCTACTTTTCCATGCAGCAGTTAACTCAGAGGAGCGGACAGGTGGCGTTGCTCTTTGGCTTAGTTTTGTCTTAAATCAGAAGGCGTTTGATGGTGAGGATGGGAAATCTGAACTGTTCTTCTGGAAACCCTATTGAGAAACGAAGTTCACACAAGAATTGCGGGGCTGTTTGGCTCATTGTCTCTTCCTACTCCCTTCCTTTTTTCCTTTTTTGAACCAAATCTGGCAGTGGGCTAGTAGTATTTTTTATGGTGTTTTATGGTGTTTATGGTGTTTTATTTTAGTGGGCTGAGAACCCTGTCTTCTTCACAGAGCAGGCAACAGTTTGAGTTCAGCATTAATTTAATTTCTTTGCTAAATGGCACATGAATACATAGGTGACAAGTATCCATGGGACATCACCATGGAGTTTTTCTGTTGCATTCATTTAGATAAGTAAGTTGGAGCTAATTGTAGTTTGTCTACAAGTTGCTTACATTACATTCAGCTCCAGCCAGTTTATTTTTACATTGACTGTCTTAATATATGGGGACTCTGCTAGATTTTAAATCTTATCTCCACTCATCACAAGCATCTCCCAACACCAGTTGCTTTCTGAATGTTATCTTAAAGATGGAAGAAGCAAACAGAACTCAGTTGGTTACTCTTCTCTGCTGCAAGTACCTTGTTGGGGTCAGGGAAGGTAAGCAGCGATGTGGACGAGCCTGTCCCCGAACTGCTTCTTAGATTGCACTCAGGCAGCACAAGTGTTTCTTCAGGCACAGCCTGATGACATGAACACAGCTGAACTCTGACTGTCTGATACTACAACAGAAACAAGTTATATGTGAGGGCACCTTGGAATTTCTGCTGTTTTGCTCAGCAGAGGAAAAATCTGAAAAACATTCACGTTGGAAGACAAGAATGCAGACAAACAGCAGCCTCTACTGGGGACAAACCTCCCATGCTTTTTGCAAATGCTTTTGATATCAGCAGAGAAGCCAAAGAAAAACTGTTAATCTGGGAGACATTGATTTGGCAAAGACTGTGGAAGCACATGCAAGCTTCAGGCTTGATGGTCAGCCAGATGAGCTTAGAGTACGTCTCATGGTGCCCGAAGTGAGTGATGGAGGTAACATTTCTCTGGGCTGGGGTGAATAAGTATAGTTATGATAGTAAACTTTTGGGGAAAACTACTAAGATGAACAGAATTGGTTTGTTAACTAATAGGCCTGTAAGCTGCCCCTGCACAACTTCACCAGATAGCTATTCCCATTAAAGAAGCACATAGCTAACAGTGCACCACAAGTGTTGGCACAATTTTAATCTTCCATCTCTTTTTCTGATTCCTGTCTTCCTCTCAGAGATGCTTTCTCCCCCTCTCTAAGTAAGATGCAGTAGAACCTACTGAAAAAAGACAAGGGAGTAATCAATACCCTTGAGTAATGGAAGTAGTGTAAAGAATAATCACTAAGCTACTCGTGTCTTGAAGCAGTTGATGTGAGTTCTGCTCCTGTCCAGCATCATATGTCACTGGGCACTGGCAGAGGCTGCCCAGGGAGGTGGTTGAGTCACCTTCCCTGGAGGTGTTTAAGGGACAGGTGGATGAGGTGCTGAGAGGAATGGTTTAGTATTTGATAGGAATGATTGAACTCAATGATCCGGTGGGTCTATTCCAACCTGGTGATTCTATGATTCTATGATATTCATCACCCTATACAGTGCATTTAGAAGTACTCAAAAAGCCCTGACTGATGACAGCAATGGAAATCCCCAGTAAAGTCAACCTGAAAAAAGGAAGACTATGTATATAAACAGTACGGGAAGCATTTCAATGGCTTCTGGATTGGGGAAAATATTATTAAACTTCAGTTTGGAAAATCAAAGCCCCTTGTGCTTTCTTATGCTCTTTTTTTTTTTCTTTACCAGCTCTGTTGGCTGAACGCTGTGTATACTTACTTTAATGCATTAATAGCCACGTCCAGCTCTGGTTTGTACAATGAAGAGAAAAAGAAAACATCAACCGAGCTATTATTGGAGGAGTTTTTGGCAAGAACCAAATTGCTCTCATGGCCAAAGCCTGCCTTGTTACAGTTTCAGTACATTGTGCAGCACAGCAGTAAAGCAGGAGACTAATTTTGGCAGCTGATGCTGTGGCAGTCATAAAGCATTCCAGATCACAGTTAGCAACTCTTCCTCTGTCCCTGCGCCTTCAGAATGGAGAAGGGGAATGGAAAATGAACCTGCTTCTCCTGGCCTTGTCTGCCTGACTTGGGAATCCCTCCTTTGTAAGGTCAGATAATTGGGTGTTCAGTGCTTGTCTACTTCTAACCCGTTTAAGCCCCCTTTGAATGGGCTGCATAAACTATGTGGGGATCCTGAAATCAAAGGATCCTGCAAGTTGGATCTAGATGTGTATCTTATCTAGGTGGACCTTATTTCAGAATAAGCATCTTTGCACAGGGCAGTAAACAAATTAAACAGAGCCTCTCAGAATCTTGAATGAGCTAAGTGTGTTTGACATTCTCCTCTTCCTTTGAGCTTAAACTGTGAGTGAAAAATGACTTCCTCAGGTAAATGGCCTACATAGGACGATAGCTTGTTCCTGTCTGAGCAAGAATCATGTCACTGCTTACTTTGCCTATTTAATTTTTTTTAATTAAAAAAAATGCCAGGACATGAATACACCCAGGTATTTCTGAGTGCTTCAGTCATGTCTAGTTCAAAATCATCATGCTTTTCTCATATGGCCTTACCTGTGTTGTCCTGTAACACTGCCAGGAGCTTGCTTTGCTTTAGTGAATTCTGGCTCAAGCCTTACAGCTGAAGGGTAATAAATACGTTATACTCGGAAACCTACATTGCCATTTTATTTTGATTAGCTGGCACACCCCTATACTTATTGTGCATGTGAGGCAGATTTTCTGATGATATGTGTGGGTTAACTTCAAGTGGGGCCTTCTAACTCCATCACCTGTATACATCTATAAACATGGCAAAGTTGCATGGTGCCCTCCCCTGAGTGTTGGTCCCGGGGATACCTGACAGCTCTAAGTGTTGCTCTAAACACCAACCACCTTTGCAGATCAGGCCCTGAGTTTCCAAAATTAAGCCAGCAGATGTGAAAGTTGATGGTTAGTAATAGTGAGGGTGCTGGTAGCAGAGGCGAGGACACCAAGGGAAAAGTTAGCTGCTACCATCAGACTTTGAAGAGCAGAAGTGACTTAACAATTTTAGAAGCCTGTTCTGCTTTTGGTTTACAAAAGCACTTACTGCAACACCGGCCCCCCACCAGTGCAAGGAGAGGAGGATCCTTACCTGCAGGTGGTGATGAGTAGCTGTAACATAGGCACCTCTATCCAGCAGAGTCCCCATCCTGGGCACAGGGACAACTTCACATTTCCAGTAGTTTCTCATGTCCCAAGAATGACTGGGTTAGTGACTCTCATCTGTTGACTCATGTGCCACCTCTGTTATTTGTGGACCACCTGGCAGCCTGATTTTGATGTGTCCAAACTCATCAGCTACTGGGAAAAATTTGTTGCAAATACTTTGTGTGGATAGTTTGGTGTTTCTGCTTCTTCGTAGCAGCCATCCAAACCAGGAGGTGGTTACTTAATGCAGAAATAATAAAACACATTCCTGTTGGATGGATGAGTATAACATGGGGATTGGGCTTCTAGTGCAGCTAATGCTATAGATGAATTCAAGACCAAGTATTTTTATAATTGTTGAAGTTCATTTTTTTCAGGAAACCTTTTCTATGAAAGACTTTAAAATAGAAAAGCATGTATTGTAAGAAGTTAGAAGAGCTGTTAGATCTCTGTACACATGTCCAACACTAGCTCTAGTATGAAAAATCCAGATAAAATCTCCTGGGCTTTAGAAGGAAAGGGCAATTACCCAGTGATCATTAATAACAATAGTAACAACAAATACATGAATTGAATTAAAGACAATTAAAGATACAGAGGAGGCACATGAGCAGAACTGAAAATTCACAGGGCAAATACCTTGCTAGATAATCTGGAGGAATAAACCGGTGCACATTAAAGAGATAAAGTGATTTGGGGTATATTAACTGTCCTCCTGAGATGCTGAATGAACTAAGCAATGTCCAGAGAATGGAGTGCAGGGGCAGTGATTTCCAGGATTCTGATCTCCTTGTCGTGTCACTGCCAGTGCGGTTCACCAAGCCTGATTTATCAGAAGAGAGGGGCACTTTCTGGAAGCTGCTGAAGCTGTACTTAAGACATTTCAATCCTTTTCAGGGAAGCAGAGGCTTGTCCTCCACATTGACCTGTGACCTGGCTGCTGGGGCCTTGCTGAGAGCCAATGAATAGCAGACACGGATGAGACCGAGTAATTATGATGGGTGAAATAAAGATGGCTTCTTTCTTATTTTTATCTCAAACAGAGGAGCTAATTTAGGGAGCTCTTTTTACAAAAGCTCACAGTGACTCAAATCCTTCACCCTTTGACTCAGTGGGGACAAAACCAGGCTCAGAATCCCTTCTGGAATAGGTTAGATGGACACTTAAAATACAGTGGGTAATGAGTGCAGGTGGATCCTGGTGATGCCGGCACGGGCCTGGGAAGCTCTGGTTTGCTCTGGGTGACCCCAGGCGGCCTGTGGGCCTTGGGACCTGCCAGCATCTCCCTGAAGCCGTAGAAAACTGATTGACAGAGAACCTTGACCTTCTTTATTCTCCACCAGCCCTTCCTTGTATCCTGTCACTTCACTTTCTGTCTTATGCTTTATGGTGGTAGTATTCTAGGAAATGAATGATTCTGGTTTTATTTTGAGTGAGTATAGCGTGTCTCTGTGTGACTCTCAGGGGTGACAAGGTTTTTATGGTAACTACTTGTGGCTCTTGTCTGCAAGATAATGTGTATCTTGTGTTGATCTGCTGGAGGGTAGGGAGGCTCTGCAAAGGGATCTGAACAGGCTGGACCACTGGGCTGAGACCAATGGGATGAGGTTTAACAAGGCCAAATGCCGGGTCCTGCACTTGGGGCACAACAACCGTATGCAGCTACAGACTAGGAGAAGTCTGGTTGTAAAGCTGCCTGGAGGAGAGGGACCTGGGGGTGTTGGTTGATAGCGACTGAATATGAGCCAGCAGTGTGCCCAGGTGGCCAAGAAGGCCAATGGCATCTTGGCTTGTATCAGAAACGGCGTGACCAGCAGGTCCAGGGAGGTTATTCTCCCTCTGTACTCGGCACTGGTGAGACCACTCCTCGAATACTGTGTTCAGTTCTGGGCCCCTCACCACAAGAAGGATGTTGAGGCTCTGGAGTGAGTCCAGAGAAGAGCAACAAAGCTGGTGAAGGGGCTGGAGAACAGGCCTTATGAGGAGCAGCTGAGAGAGCTGGGGTTGTTTAGCCTGGAGAAGAGGAGGCTGAGGGGTGACCTCATTGCTCTCTACAACTACCTGAAAGGACGTTGTAGAGAGGAGGGTGCTGGCCTCTTCTCCCAAGTGACAGGGGACAAGACAAGAGGGAATGGCCTCAAGCCGCACCAGGGGAGGTTCAGGCCGGACATGAGGAAAAAACTTTTCACAAAAGGAGTCATCAGGCACTGGCAGAGGCTGCCCAGGGAGGTGGTTGAGTGACCATAGCAGGAGGTATTTAAAAGACGAGTAGGCAAGGTGCTCGGGGACATGGTTTAGGGGCAGATATAAATGGTTGGACTCGATGATCCTGGAGGTCTTTTCCAACCTGGTGATTCTATGATTCTAATCCATAGGGCTAGCCCCAGCCAGGAAAAAACATTTTCAGCTCTTAGTGCCTACGTCTTGCCAGCTCTCAGAACAGTGAGGTGGCTCTTTCAGTAACAGCAGTGAGATTTGTCTGGTAACAATGTACCTGATGCTTCTAATGTAGTTTGTAGATTGCTTTAACTCTGTATGCAATTTTTTTAATTGCATGACAGACTCTTCATATTTGTTGCTCATTCCAGAGTTTGATTTTCTGTTAAATCCAACAGTACAGCGCTGAGAAATGCTGGCAAACCAAACCAAACCAGACAGAGAAGTACACAGCTGAGCGGGTAGAAAGGAGAATCCCAGCCTTCCCCTTCCCAAACACAATAGCCAAACAATTGTGTCACTCAGGAAGCTGTACTTGCCCACAGCAAAATTCTAGCAGTCTAAGCCAGAGAACCAGAGAATGGTTTGGGTTGGAAAGGACCTTAAAGATAATCTAATTCTGACCCACTGCCATGGGGGAGATTGCCCAAGTGCCTCAGGGAGGTGGTTTAAACGCTCCTCCATTAGCTTGGGAGTGTGTATATCAAGTCACTTCCGAACATGCTAGTGTGCCAAGTAGCCCCCTCTGATGTCAGCTTAGAATGACCAAGTGCTCAACTAAAACGACTTCAGGGGAACAAGGCTGCAGCTTTTAGTATAAGGGCCAATAAGAGGCCGGCACTTCTTCGTGAGTCGCTGGGAGAAGCAACCCCAATCCCTGGTCTGGAAACAGAGCGTTACTGCAACAGGTGGAAGGGGAGCTGAGCCTATTGTTGCTCTGTGAAACCCCCTCATAAACTGCCCCTAAATGTGTCCAGTAATCACATTTTTTCCAGATTCTTTGGTCAGAAAGGCTATAAAACCTTTCCCCCTGCTTAATTTTTTTTTTAATCACTTAGTGCAGGATCCATATGCCTGTTTCTCAGTTCTTTTAGTTTCCCTTGGCTTTCACTAACATAGAAACAGCTCCTAGGGCTGGGGAGCGCTGGGGTGGCACTTCTGCCTGCCCCCTTTACTCTCCCAGGTGGCTGCTGCCAAGCAGAGGGTCTCTGCGAGGGAAGCCTCTGCTTCTTTCTGAGCAGCTTTGTGTGAGACAACCCCTTTTCACAAACTCTCAGGCTTGAAACTCCATAAAAGTTACGGTTCAGCAGGCTTGACTGTGACTTTTTGTCACGGCTGTCAGGGTAGGTCAAGGAGAGATGAAAGAAATGGGGGCTGGATGGAAAGGAACTTGCTGCTCTTCAAACCCCTGCCCTTGCTGAGCTGCCCTGGGGGAGAAGCAGCATTTCTGCTTTTTTTCATGGGCAGCTTCCAAAATATCTGCAGATTTAACTTATTTTAAGTTACACCAGTAACTTTCAGCCAGTATTTCCTAAATGTCTAGTCAGTCTGATTGTTTAAAATACTTTAAATGCTGAAGCTAAAGGTTTGCTTTGTTTGGTTTGGTTTTGGTGGGGTTCTTTCAGCTAATTATTTTAGAGAACCTATGGCATGATAATTGAGTGAATTCCTAAAAGGGAAAGAAGACAAAAGAACAAATTTTCTAGAATACTGGAGACCAAGAGTGTCGCAATGCAACCACCTGCTGTATAAATCTGTGTAACCAGCCACAACGACTGTAAAAAACTCACCTTTGTGTTGTACTGCCAGTAACAGGTTTACTCAGCAAAGGCCAAGACAAGTCCATCAATTTGTTTCCAGCTACAAAACATCTCTAGACATTTTGTCTTGGAGACACCAAAGGAAAGAAATTGCAGTCCAACTCAATTTGTCCTGTGCCTTGGTGGGGGAATTGTTCTGCTGATTAATTATCTTCACTTATGGAAATATCCACACATTTCTGGCCCAGGCTTTTTGCCTTTTCTCCTGCAGGGCCCAGTATGTGCCGTATCTCTGTGGCTAGTCAGGCTACGTTGTTTGGCTAGTGTCTATTTTTGAGTGAGAGAGATTTTGATTCATAATCTTGTTTTAAAGCCAGAGCTGGACACACTAGTCCAGCATCAAAGTTGAAGGACTCTGGAGCAAGAAAGTAGCCAGTTTCTCAAAATGACAATAAAGGAGGAAGCAACTCCTCATTAAAAAAAAAAAAAAAAAAAAAGATATTTAGTCTTGTCTATCTTTTAAAATAGAAAAAAAAATGGGTTTGCATTTTCCTACTGGTGCACAAAAGGACTTTTTACTCTAGTGAACAAAGACAAAGAGCTAGAAGTTGAGGCCAGGGGAACTGGAAATGAGGCACTACTTGTTAGCAGCAGGTGATTAAAACAAGCTGTCACAGAGTGGAGCATCTCTTTTTTCTCAAGAGCATTCAGGCAGGATCTGAAGCCTGACTGGAAAATATGCTTAAAGCAGCCAAGCAAACAAGGCTCCAGTTAAATCTGAGTGCTAAATTCAATACAGAGGTAACTGCCCTGAACTTAACAGCCTCCATCATGCAGCAGATCAAACTAGATAAATGACAGAATTTCTGGCCTTGGATTTTTTATTATTTGGAAAAAAAATTGGGTTGTAATCATCTAGAGCTGGATGGATACCAAAGCTCAGAACTCGTTACCATTTCTACCTAGTCCACGTTTTCATGGCTTTAAAATAGGAATAATGACACCAGTTCTTCTGTGTTAGTTTATGAACTGTTTCGCTGCTCCAGCCCTGAATACCCAGGCTAAGTGCTGCACAGCAAGTAACACACAGGGCCAAATAGTGAACAGCCAGGAAACAAAAATCGACCAGCTGCATGTTAATTGAGCACCAGCAGCAGTCTGAAAATGTGCCCAGGGCTTGATGGCAACTACTCTGCGATCATGTGTTGGGCAACACTTGCAAAAACATAACGGGTGCAGAGTAACCTGCTCTGGAGGGGACTGGTTGTCCAGAGGTCAACAGCATTGCAAGCAGCAGATGCCACTGGGCACAGCAGAGAGCTTTGCAAAAAAAGTCTTAAAGTTAATTAATCAGGGCATCACCTAAATTATACTAATTAACAGGAGTAGGACAGCCACAGAATGAACTCCCTCCTCTCTGCCACAGTTTCTTTTCATGCAAATACACAGAAAAGGAGAGTTTTAAATATGTAAGCAGCTTGAAAGTACAAGAAATTATTTGCATCTGGGATATACGCTTATTATCAGGGAAAATACAGCTGGTGTGGAGGGAAGAAGATAGGTAAGCAGCCTTTCATGAACTGAGAGTAATTTTGAAATTACTGACTTACGTTCACAGCTCCTGGTCCCAATAGGCTGCAGAAAAGACATTAGTTCTTTCACAAAGGCTAAATTTGTTCCAGCACTGAGGCTTACAGAAAGGCTGGAAATAGCTTGGAAGCATACATCCCAAGACCTACAGAGTACAGGGAAGCAAATGAGAATGGTTCTTTTATAATAATTCCAAAGGGCTGCTGTGATTTTTGCTGTTATTCTGTTGACTCATCAGGAAGTCTCAACACGAGAATTTCCTCTCGTTGGCATGAATCAATGTTGTTGTTAACGCTGCGTGGCAGATCTTCTCTGAAAGGTTAGAAAGGGGAGGCTTGGCTTGCAGCACTGGACTTAGGTACCCTGATGATCTGTCTTTGCTTAGCGCACAAGACATGACTTCCTGCCTTTAACATGAAAATTGTTCTTAACTGTCTGGGGAACTGACGAAATGATGAAGACCATTGACTTCTAGACACTCTGGGAGGGAGGGATGCATGTTTTGGAGACTATATGGGAAGAATTAGGTGTTGCTGCTTTTCCAGGCACTTTGATTTCAGCCACTATTAGGCACTACTGGAGGGGAAGCTTTCCCGTTTTACTTGCTTCAAGGGCTTCTTACATCTGTGTGTCTCCAGTGCTGCTCACAGCTCCCCGAGGTGTCAAGCTCAGAGGTTGGACAGTGCCATGCCCAAGATATCTCCACCATTCTCCAAAACACTGGGGTCAGGCAAGCCAGAACGATGTGCAACAACCCAGTGTGAATTGTGTTCTTCAACAAACACACTCGTAAGCCATTTTAAAGAAAGCCTTGCTCCGCATGACTGACTCAAGAAGTCTTAGCCAAGGGGATTCAGAGATACCTGTTCCCCTTTCCAGGAAAGTGATGAAACCATTTGACTACTAGTTTGGAGTGGGGCGGGGACAGGACTGGATGCGATGCGACATGCATTCGGGATACATGTTCACAGCTCACTCTTTTCTGAGGCCATGAATTGGGGCAGGGAGGGAAGTCATGCAACAAGAAGAGTATACGATAGAGCAAATAGATGGTAACCCTTCATGCAGGCACTTATACAAATAGGAAAAAAAACCCTTCTTCTGCCTTGTGTTTAGCAGAGATTGTTAAATTCTGCTATCAAACACCTAATACGGAGTCCTGTATAGAAATAAAGGCACTGTCACTAGCATACACAAGCCCTCTATATTTTAATAATGATGGTCTAATGCCATCTAATTCACAAATACACTTTACTTGGAAACTGCATCTCTAAATTATATAATGGTAGATGACACCACTCAGTTCTTAAAAAAAACCCCCCAACTCTTCAAATTATTTTAAATTAGCATGTAATAGATATGAACAGGCTTACAGATTATGGAAGAAGTAATAAAGGTGGGATGAGATTTAAATACCAGAGAATAACCCAAATGTCTGATAACTTTCATGACCTGTGTGCTTTCACAGCAAATAAGTACCAAAACCTATAATCTTGCAGTTTGACAGCTGAACAGGGTTTAGGATGCAATTTCAGCAGAATTGCTAGTATGATCCAAGTATGCATTAATTATTTATTTCTCCCTACCCCTAACAACAGCCTATACAACTAAAATTATCTTTTCTGAAGATAATATCCTAAAATTAAGTGAACATAGGTGTGTATGAAAAGTTTGCCCGGTGTCTGTGCGGTGCTTTTTTACCATGCAAATAAAGAAAATCTCAAAGGCTCACTGTAAATGCCAACGTTATATGTTTTATTTTTAATCAAGTAATTCTTTTAAACCTCACAATATCCATGACTGACAGGAAAAAAAGACATTAGGCATGAAATGAGAATATAAAATACATGATATGTAGAAAGGCAATCAGTGCTTTAGTCCCTCAAGAGCGTAAACAGGTGAAATGACTTTCAAAACTTCAGCTTCCTGTCTTTTCCTTAAAGCATAAAATTCAAGTGATTTTTCTTTTATTTCACCTTGTAAACAACATACAAGTCAAAATGGACAATGAGGTAATCTACACTACAGAAGATAATTTAGAAACACTAGATAAGACACAGTATTAAAGACTTAATAGAAATCAGTGTTCACTTTGGTCTCTAGTATGGTTACTGTTATTATTACCACAAGCAACACATACTAGTTTAAGCCAGTCTGGTGATGTTTGTCAGCCAGTTGTCGCTTAACTTAGTAATCCAAGAGGTAGTCAAAACCATTACCCTTTGTAAAGATGGTTGCTCTTACATTTGATTCAATGACAATGGTAGCAAATATCTTGGTACTTTTCATCGTTCTCATAAAAACACTGCCGAAGCTGGTAATATCCAGCTCCGCTTTAGTATAAAAAAAGAAGTGTGTGTTCATAGATCGACCTCTTGTTATCAGTCAACAGTTGTAACAGGGGTATCACAACCAATGATCTTAAAGAAGAGGCTGTTGATATACTAGGCAAAATAAGATTGATGCATTTAACAAGGCTCTGCTTGTTTCTAAAACAATACTCAAAATCTCATTAAGACTTCTAAAAAATTAAAAATCAGTGCGTCTGCACATGTTCATATCTTCCCAATTACTTTTATATTCTAGCACAGGGGAATACATATATATTTTTTATGATAAACATTTCTTACAGATAAATTAATTAAATTAAATTTAAGACTCAATGAGATTTCCCATGGTTTTTATAACTCTTCTTACAAAGAATGTTACAAGATCTATAAACACTTTATGGGGCTCTATTCACAAAACTAAGTATGATTGAGCAGGAACTCCAGGATAACACTGATGCAGAATAAAACTGGGCTGGAAAAAGGTGGCCTACAGAGGGAAGAAGTAGAATTCAAATGTGGTGTTTGGCACTCTCTCAAACTGTCTAAATTCAAAACATTGGAAATGGTATCACAACGCCAGATTTACCATCAACTGCAGCAAAAGGTTATTTGGCTCCTCCTTCAAATGCAAGCCTTCCTCATGGCCTAACTTCTGTGGCATGTAAATACAACGACCTCTCTTTGAGGGAAGAGTAAAAACCACCTCACAATGTCCCTTATGATTAAATTGAGTATTTTCAGGTGGGGGAATGGGAGACACAGAGAGATTCTTGTTCTGAGTTTAACCTTGTCTCCAGTATTGTTAGGAGAAAAACAGGTATGTCTGAGCAGATATTTGAACTATTTCTACTCAAATTGAGTTTTATTGTGAAGCATTCTGGCAAGGACAGGCTGGTGAATAGGAAAAATCTAGGCTGAGCCAATGCTGCAGAATATTAATTTTGTCCTTAGACATGAAGGAAGAATCCCAAACTCAGTCTGTGCTTCTTCCTTTATAAGGTTCTTTGCTTATTTGGAACGGGCTATTGAAGGAGTACAACTAGATTTTTTTTTTTCTAGGGCAGCCCAGTGCTAAGTAGGTACCTGCTGCAGCTTGTGCTGCACGTACACGTCTCTTTAGGAGATATATTTATTTTCATGAACAGTGCCCATAATCCTTTAGACAGAAAAATAAAAACTCAAAGAAATGTTTGGAATTGTCTCATAATTTCAAATGAATGCTTAATCTTGAACAAGTACTTGCCATAACGTATGCAGTGGTGAACTATCAGTTACTTATTCAGTACAGATAAAAATTATGTACCATAGATCAACAGCCACCTTTAAGGCTAGAGCAGCACAAAGGTGTGTTCATGCAGTAAATATGAGGTAGTCTTTTGCTGTAAACAGAATAATAATTTTATTGTCACCTATGTAAACAAAGTGGGCTTGACGCTTTTGTGTTTCTTCTCTTTTCCTTCCATCCCTTGTCACCCATCCCTCCCCTCCTAGAAAAGCTAAGCACCAGTAACTCCAACTGGAAGTCAGTGGGAGCTGTGGTTGCCTAGCATCTCTGAAAATTCAGACCCTGTGAATGTAAAGACACGAATGCTCATATAAGCAACCAGTACAGAACACCACTTTTTCATTTCACAGGAACTCATAATACAAAACGCCGAGATCTGATTATCAGAAGTGTAGGTCTACATCAACTCAGAGGTAGTTACTAATATCAGTACATAATACTTATATAGAGATACAAAGGTCTAAGACTATTTGGTTTTGTTATGAGTAAGCAGGTCTGTAGACTATTCTGTAAAGAAAAAACAACATTACATGGTATATTCCCTGAGCAAAGTTCTTTGTCCTGAGTATGTTATGTAATAGTGACAACATTCTAATATATAAAAATAAAACCTTAAGCTTTCAACAATAAGATAGGGTTTGGTATGTGCTCTTAGGAGTTCAGTCTGACTTTGGTGCGCACGGTGATTTCAAAGAGCACCAATTACAATCTGCATGTTAAAAATATTTCCTTATCTCAGCTCTGAACTTGTTATATATAAACAGGGAATGACCAGTTTTCAAATCCACAATTGCCTATTCTCTAAGGAACTTTGGTTTAAATTTTCAAAGTGACCTAAGTTTTGCATCTTTGCTGTTTAACCTGGTTTTTACACCGGCTAGGAGGTTAAGCAATGCCACTTTGATTTGTCTACATAATTTAAATAAGTTTACTATCCTTACGTAAGGCAAGGAAGTTCTTCTCTATAGGTATATCACATTCAATATCGTCAAAGGTAAGCTTTGCATTAGCATACTGAGAACTTCAGTATAAACCATCGAAAGTCTCACAAACACTGGCAAGGACTTCACACAAAATAGTTTTCTTGAAATTGTGCCCTTCACTGAGGCATTTGATTACTGCCTGTTCACTGAAGCAGCAGCAGCAGCAATAGTAGAAGTCTCATCTGGCAGGACAAGTGGGAGGGGGAAGGCCACGTAACAAGCCAGCTGTATACCTGTTGTAACAATCAGCTGCAAAGGAGGTACCATGTGTAGGACTTTGGCTCGCTGTAGCATTTCACGCAGGCTGTTTCTTTAGTTTGATTATCCAAGCTTAAACCTACCTGACTCTTTCAAGCTTTAACAGCCTGTGTTTATTGCCAATGTTAAGGATTATACAGGTTTCCCTAATTAACTTACATCCGCAATGGGATTTGTCAAAGTACGTTATCTTACGTGTGACTTGGTAATTCAGAAGTTACAAATGGAAAGCGACTTGAAGTTTTGATAGGCTCCAACTCTATTAACCCTGAGCAAGGGCTGCAGCCCAGGGAGTCTCACTCTGAGGCCACCAGTCTTTCTCCTCCTTAATGTAGAAGTGTGTGGTCCGGGCATGCTCTGGACGGAGGCTGGTCAGCAACAGTCTCCAGTTCACAAGAAGCAGATGACACCCAGGGCTTCTAGCAAATCTGCAGATTCCTTCACTCAGGCTTGTCTGCAGCAGAGACCTGTCCTTCTTGGCTGTACACGTGCTTTTATCATCTGCAAGGGAGGCTGGCTGAGCAAGCCCAAGTACTAATCTACCTTTATTCTTAAGAAACTACTTATCCCAGGATCTCATTAGCTTTGCATTTTGTTTTCTTTCAAAACCAAAACAGACATCAACAACAAAAATCACTGGGGAGTTGTCTCCATGGCATTTCAACAGAAAACAAGAGAGAAGACCCTTCAAATTGAGGGGCACTATTTGGGACCAAGAGAAGTTGCTGCTGCTGCTGCTGCTACTGCCACAAAGGTCCCCTAAATGTTCACAGAGTTGAAAGGGTTAAACAGGATAGTATCCTGATTCCACTCAAAAGGGTCTGTTTGGTAACAACTCATACATTCTCCCCTACACAACAGTCGTCTAAATTACAATTACATCCATATTAATTTAACAAAACATTTTGAGAAACCAGCACAGAAACTACACATTCATTGTCTTTTCTGGAGCTTTAAACTCCTCACCAACAAAGGATGGTGGCAATGAGAGCCGTGTCAAGTCATGACACTGCCCTGCATGGGCACAGGGAGGGAAGGGGGTTTGATACTTTGTGGAGATAAGAAAGAAAATAACTCGAATTGATGGCATGGGGGATGTCTTAATATCTTTAGTACCATATGGCAGCTTTTAAATGTTAAAAGTATCCTTTGGTTCACAAGAGAAGTAACAGTCTTGAATCTCATTTCTCTGTGTGGTTTTTCAGGTTTGGTTTGGTTTTGAAGGAGATTTCTTGGTGTTCTTGTCTTTTTTAACATGTTTGAAAATAGGTTCTAGGAATGAGTTCAGGAACATCTGTGGATACTGTGCCTATTGCTTCACAGTAATGTCTTGTGGGAGCTGGAGAGTGGTCTGATGGAAAAAATATATATTTATAGATATGCACACAAACACACACGCGCGAGTGCACACTCATACACACACATACAGAAGGTAAAACATAATGCACCCTGCTCAAATGTACTTTGCTTGGAGTGATTTGTCTATCAAAGAAAAAAAAAATTCACAGTTCCTCAACAGTAGTTAAAATTCCAGGTCAGGTACTGATAATGAAATTATTTCCCCTGTACTTGCATGAGGTAGACATCCCAAGAGGATAAAGAAAATGCAAAGTTATGACAAACATTTTAAGTTTTTTTCCTTTTCTGAACAGATGGCCCTTTTCTGCTCGGTTCTTCGGGTGACACAGACAACTTACTTGACGAAGCTTCCTGTGGTGACCTGCCTGTGCGCTCCGAGATCTCCGACCTGCCCTCCTGAGAGTATGATGGAGATGAGTAGCCATGCGTTCCTCCCCCTTCTCTTGGGAAAGCAGAAGTGGAAGGCTGCGGCTCAGCTTCGTGTCTTCCCTGAGAACTAGTGGGCTGCTGCGAGACAGTTTTATGGGGGCAGTTAGCCACCATGTGCATGATGCTCTGACAGTAATGGCACTTCTTTGGCTGCGGAGGTAGACTACATTCTTTAGCGTGGTGGTCGAGACCGCCACAGTTGTAGCATCTAAAACCAAAGAGAGACAGATAGTTATAAAACACAGCGTCAAACAGTAAGACTTTTGATGCTGGGTGAGCTCAGCGTGGTCGTGCACTGGTGACAGAGCAGGGGCTTCTGCGCCCATACCCACTGCCGCAGGCATTTGAGTTTTGCTTTATGAATTTGGAAGCTGCCCCTTTGCAGCAAACCCCAGCGTGTGCCCCGGCCCCGCTAGAGGGCACCAGACAGCCAGGCATCCCCTGCGTCCCACGCTCAGAGAGATGCTCAGCTTTGGATGCAGCCCCATCCTAAAGGGCAGCGAAACCCAAACTCGGAGGGGGGACCCGGCGCTGCCACCGGCTCAGCCAAGGCACGGGGGCCGCACTTACACGGTGCTTACGCTGCAGAGGGCTCCTAATGGCATTTACGGTGTCCATTCGAAAGAAAATAAATAAAGCCTTGGCAAGAGTCATAAATCAGTGTTGGTTTGTTTTCTCTCGAAATTCCCAAACTGCACGCAAGCGGTGGTGATCCAGATGCCACTTTCAAAAGGATGTGGCTACTCGGGGGCACAGTGTCTCCTCCACACCACATGGACAAGGAAGTGTCCCCAGTACTCAAAACCGGCTAAAATCCACCAAATATTCTTCTATTGATCTTGTTCAGTAAGGCAGTCCTGAAGAAATCTCCAGCAATTCCTTATGGAATCCACATGCCAGGAATGCCAGTCTGTGCATTCCATTATTCTAACACGTGATACAAAGCCATAATTATATACACGCCTTTGGCACGGTGACCCTAAGCCAGTCGTGTTCACCACTGAACTTCTATTTTGGCTATTTTTCTATGTTTTCTGTTTCTTTGTTTCATAAAACTTGCACTGAATGCATAGATGTTTAATTCGTTATAATTAACAGGCTTCGGAAGAGAATTAAACCGATGTATTTTTTTGCTTCCCCTTAACCATCAACTAACTTAAAAAACAAATGCACAAATACTTAGACCTGGTGGAGACAACTGAAGGATTAAGAAAGACTGTAACTATAACTTACTAGATGTAGAAAATAGTGCAACGTGTCTAGATAGAGCCTGCATTATAATATTTTAATTTTTCAGATTCCTGGAAAGTAACAAGGTTACTACTACTCTATGCAAAACCAAGAAGTTTAGTCCATGCAAAGCTGTGTGTATGGCTGCAGCCTCATCTAGAGAATTTACCTTCCGAAGAGAAACTATGAATAAAACCTGTGAAATTTTTAAAGATTTCAAAATGGCTGATAACGACTCTAGGAAACAACCCGCTGGCACCTTTACATCTCTTCTTCACTATTAGTAAGATACTAACCATATTTTAACAGACAAAAGAGAAACCAGCGCAAGTCGCCCACAGCATGCTGTCACGTCCTACAAGACTGACCTATAATTTAGAGAAGTTAAATGATGAACAGAACTTCATTATCCTTTCAGAAAACCTTGTAATTAAATTGTCATTTCTTCCCTAAAATTGAATAAAAACCAAGAAACCAAATCCATTATACTGCACTCTGTACTTCTATGACAACTGCAATAACGTATTTTAGGTGAACTGGCTCCATGTTTATGTCACCACTGCACTGAAGTTTTAAGTGATTTTTCAGTGGAATTTGTAAGCTGAGACCAAGTCTCTCTGCATGTACTACAGAATAACCCCTGAAAAGACATAGCTTCCCTTGAATCAAGAACAAAATAATATGTACAAGCCCCATTTTCATTTAGTATTGAATTCTCTAGCAAGGACATTAAATACATTGTAAAGTACAAACATCCTGATCTAAGACCAAAACATCAAGCTTTTTCCCCCTTCCTTTTTTTAATGTTTTACATTTTTAAACAGTATCCACCTCACTACTTTTTCCCAAATCATTGCTGATACTTTCAAATTAGTGACCCTCAATTAACAGTAGCCTTCAGTCTTCTGAACTGGCATTCCAAACTGTTTCCCAAACAAGCTTTCTGAACACCTTCTGGGTAAAATAATAAGGAAGTAAAACTTGCAATCAGAAAAACAAAAGAATAGCAACAATAAAAATCCAAAATAAATACAGAAAATGTTTTACTTTCTCCCCCTCCGATAAATACATTTAAGGAGTCACAAATGAGGTACTTATAATAAATTAGGTTATATTAGATTATGTTTATTATTATTATATTCTTCATTGGTTTCTAGCAGTGAACGCATTTCCACTTGCTTCTTTCCCATAATATCACATGTATTTAGAGTGGTTTAAACAGGAAAAAAGTTTGAAAATAGATTAAAGGGCCTCAGTAGCAGGGTAGGTGGTAGCCATGGACAAATCAATTAATCACTCACTACGGTATGCACTGTGTTATCCAATTCAGTGAACCATTTCACCTCACCAATTGACCGAGAACCTGCTGTCAGGGCCCCTGCTTCCACTCAAGAGGCCTCTGTCACCTTTTGCATATATATTTATCAATACACCTTGCTTGCAAAATATTGTAATTCCCTACTTTCATTCAAATCACCATTAAAATGATACCATAAAAGAAAACTCTATCAGAAGCAGTCCTGATTCAGCTATGATTTGGCTTTTCAGGAACGTTTTTTGTTTCCGACCAACTCAAGTATTTGGCTAAAGTGTTGCATTAGAATATATATGTGCCAGCCAGAGTGTGCCTGGACTTAAACAGGAGGGTGGTATTTATTCAGCTCTTTTAACTATTTATTCATTCCTTGTCAATCACTCCTAGCAGAACAGATCACACCCTGCTCTGAAATGCCTTCCTTCTCAAGGAATTTACACCAAAATGGAGATGGTCAGCCACCTCACAGCTCACAAATGATACCACATGGCATCATCCATACACATCAGAGTATGGTATTAACCCTTCTATCTAAAACACTTCAAGTCTTTGTTCCTGTCAGCTGCATATACTTCCATTACAACATTATGAAGCCTAATAGCATACAATATACACACACAAGCCCGTACAGCCATATCTCTAAACACATAAATATATGTAGGACAATATACAAGCTGGCTCCTGCTAAGAAAATCAGCAAACTCTCATTTGAGTATGTTCTCAGAAATTCTCAATTAGTACAATGACACCAAGTATTTCTTCACTTCAGAAGCACCATGGGAATAACGTACGCCAGCTTAAACACTACATAAAAGTTCATATGTAAATTACATCATGAGATGAATAAACCACAAAAAGCCCTTTAAAGTGCAATTATAGCAGAAGTAACCCTTATAAAAAAAGCAACAGCAAGAAGGATTTGTTAAAACAGGATTGTCTGTCTCACACTAGGCTCCCATGATTTACTAGGTAGCTTCAGGCTGAAGAAAAATGCAAAAAGAATAAAGAGATGGCAATTATCCTAATGTGGAATCCTTTCTTCACTACAGCACTGACTGTAAGGTAAACAAGGATGATTATTTTATATTTAAAAGCTGAACATTTTAATAAAGGAACCCCTTGAGGATCTTGTCTAGTATTGCATTTCAATATTTTCAAGAAAACTAACATTAATACCTATTTACGAAGAAGGAAGAGAACATATAGCAAGGTTAAAAAACAATTGTAAATTCTCCTTCACTATAGATTTGTAGTTTCACAAAACTATACATATTAAAGGAACCATGAACAAGCAAAAACCGTAGACATTCCAACATAAACTATGTTGGATTAATTGCTTTAAGCTTATAACTGAAATGCATTAGAAGTACTCATTTTCACATCAAATGCAAATGTAGAATAAAATGGCTCTAGTTTTCAGCTTTTCTCCTTGTCTTAGCAGTCAGCTCCTACTTAGGAAGTACAATCTAGCCCTATCCCTTTTTACAATTCTAATAGTCCTGTTTTGCAAATAGGCTTGCCACAATAACAGCTCAGCTGAACTAAGCAGCAAGGAGGGTAAGCACAACTGCTTGCTTCTTCATTCTGCTTTATAATATGATTTAGATGATAATCTAATATATATGACAATTAGAGAATAATTTCTGTGCCTCTACACTATTATCTGTTGACAGAACAAGCTTTAAAATTACCCTGATGACTGACTTTTTCTTGGGGGGGGGGAGGAGAGGGGTAGGGGAGGGGTTAACATCTAACAGGGACAGCTAAGGGAAGAATGGGGGTATAGTCAGAGGAAGACTAAAATAAATCACCAGGATATTTCAAACATCAACTTCTCTTTTGTTTTTCCTTTTTGAATGCTATCAGACAACAAAAAACTGCATCTTGGCCAACAATGCTCCATCTAGCAATGCTTTGAAAAATGGCATGGTATTTTAACAGCATATGCAAGTGAGATGTTTTTACAATACACTGAATGCCAATTAAGCAATTAAAGCATAAAGGACATGCTTAAGATTGTATCAAAACGTGCTGCCTTTTTCTAGTAATTATTTTCATGACATAGGTAAAGAAAAGGACAGTTCTTGCAGACAGAACACACAGCAAACTGCTTCTATTTTGCTCTAAGGGGACATTAAACTATCCATGATCTAAAAGAATATGGATCTTAGACAGAACTAAGATGCTTTACTTTTCAAAGGCTTCAGTGACTTGTCTTGAAATCTGGCTGTGGAGTGGTGCAAGGGGACACTGCTGGCTGGTGGATGTGAACCCTTAGAAAATTTCAGGGAGGCCTGTGCTTGCTTGGGCACCACCTTGGACAAGTAAGAAACACATCCAACAGTTCCACAGTACCGAAAGAGGCTTCTGGATTGTTGGGGATCTGCTTATTTCAAATTGTCTTTGACATGGACTACTTAAACGTTCCAGTAACCAAATCCAAGATACCAAACCTATCACAGCAGCACTCCAAAGACTGACAGGCTCACAGGTGATTGCTGCTACACAAGCACCTCTTGTATACTACTGTATTATAAAAGGACTAATCACCTTTATTTAAATACAGGTATAACATGAAATCTCTTCTTCCTGAGAAGTCTACACTTAAAAATGAAAAACTGGTTTGAATATTTTTTTTTTAAACAGGTCATTACCCTTATGTCTCAAAACAGATAGCACATGCAGATCTCATCCTTTTAGAGCAAAAAATGCTGAAACTAAATACGAGGCTGCAGTCACAGAATCACAGAATAACCAGGTTGGAAGAGACCCACCGGATCATCGAGTCCAACCGTTCCTATCAAACACTAAACCATATCCCTCAGCAGCTCGTCCACCCGTGCCTTAAACACCTCCAGGGAAGGTGACTCAACCACCTCCCCGGGCAGCCTGTTCCAGTGCCCAGCCATCGCAACTGAAAAAAAGGCAACTGTCCCTGGCCAATAACAAAGTTTGGTTGGCTGCCAGGGCAACAAGCTCCAGGTGCAACAGCAGAGAAGGAGCAAGGGCAGCAGCAGCAGCAGCGCATGGCAGGGGAGGCATGAGAAGCAGTGGGGACCCCCAGGAGCCCCCACAGCAGCCAGCACCTGCCAGCAGCCCTGCGCTGGGCACCAGCTCCTCTGGCATTTCACTTCCCACTCTGCCGCTTTTATTGGGGGGATTCCCTTGCAGGCATTGTTTCGGGAGACTTGGGAGACTTCTCTCCTCATCACTTCCTCCCTGAGCGTTTTAAGCAGCAGTAAATCCCACGGGGAAATAAAGCCAGCCTATGTTTTTTTAAAAAATCATGGGGCACAGGAGGGGCCTTACCACCATGCAGGACTGTGCCCCCTCGCTGCTGAGCTGTGCTCCACAGCCGCCCCACGCCCCACTCCCCACACCCAGCGGGGAATGCACACATAGAAATGTGGCCCAGCTTTTTGTTTTTAAAGGATGAAAACCCATCAGTGAGTCAGTGAGACAAACACAAGACGCATCAAACCTACATGCTCTGCCCGTGCCCTCCAAGAAGGAAACTGCTGCAATGTTTCTTCGTACATGCACACTGCTGGTGTTTAAACCATTTTCTTTATTAACCTTTAATTCCTAAGCAGTAGTTGAAGGCAGGAGAGAGAATACAGGTGACTTTGAGATGATCTAATAAGGTATTAGTATTCAAACTACTGAATACTGAAATAATACTGAAAAAAATAACTTAAGGTAAAGTGAAATTATCTTGCTAAATATACTAGAGAATGGAGCATTTAGCATCTTCATTACAGTATTTACAGTTTGTCCAGCAAGCATGGTTACACTAAGCCAGAAAACCTCACTAGCACTCTCACTTTATCCATGTAAAAAACTTAATCTTTTTTATTTTAATCTTTTTTATTTTAAAACTGTAGTTATTCTTAGCTATCTAAGTTGGAAAATGGTGTACTACCAATTCAGAAAGTGACACATCAGGGCCACATTTAGATTTGTGCTGATGCTGTGAGTATTTGCTACCCTGAACTCCTCATTCATATAAAATACTGTGAAGGGGCAGCATGCTGGGTAAGTTAATTGCAGGCTGTTGTTCTTCAGTAAAATTCAGTTTGAAGATTTCCTGCGCTTTACTAGCTTTTTGAGAGTAACAGAAATATCATCTTTTTTAAAAAAAATAATGATAACCTCCTAAAGAAATAAAGATGAAGTAAAATAAAAATGCTCACCTACCTATTTCTCCTCCAAACCCTACAACATATGTAAAGGTACCACAGATTGGAGACTTCCAATTTCATGAGAAAAAGAAAGCCCCTCCATTTTTTTAAGCTTGCCTCCTTTCATCTTCCAGATAGCCTCAGCAAGCTGACACAAACCCACTGTCTGCAAGGCATCCAATAACACAGGGCCAAATATTGATGATGTTTACTCTTGTTACAAATAAATAAATAAAAATGCTCCATTGTAAACTACTTTACTGTGGTTAGTTCTAAATCAATCTATTTCCCCCAGTGTACTGCAGAAGTAATATCAATAGGTTACGGTCTTTTGTTGCTTGGGTTTCCCCTCCCCCACCCAACAAAGAAGCTGACAAACAACGTGGGGCATTTGCCTGATAAATCAGGCCTGTCGGGATACAATTTAGCTTAAACAAATTCATTTCCTCACAAACTTAAAATCTGCTAACACAATTTTAGTGCAAGGCAGTTTTTTTGTTTTGTGCTTTGGGTTTTATTGAGAACCAAGAACGATAATAAAACAGGGAGGCGGTTGAAAATGCAGCCTTTTTCTCCACAAAAAAAAAGAGGAAAAGACTACACGGACACAGCTCTTCAAAAGTAACCTCAACGATGTTGTTTCCATTCCTTCTTCCTTTTCATGAATCCTTATCTGTGCTAGCCACTCAGCCCTCTTTACCTACATGGCGGAAAATGATTTTTCACATGATCACATAAACATCCTTCTGAAATGCACCCTCACGAAGGAATGCTTTGGATGTACTTTCATTTGTTACAACAAAAGGGTTTTCTTTATATTGAGAGTTAAGATCCCCTGAAACAACAATTTACAAAGTGAGGGTTTTTTCCTAAATAACATGAAAGGTTTTTTTGCTCAATAGTATCAATACAGCTTGGAAAGAATGTGACTATTTTAATGGCTTTCACCCACCCAGATAAAGCAGACGCAAGATCAGTGACGGTTTAAGTAAGTTATGTTTTAAACAGTCATACATCACGCATTTGGAACATGAAATGATATATCATGATTTCAAATAAGTCTACCATTGTTAAGCTTTTTGTGTTACAAAACCACACACACAAATATTCTCAAGCTCAAATTTCCCTTGCAAGCCTTAAAATAATTTTTTTATTATTCCTACACAAATTAATTAAAACAGTTCTGTACGCAGTACAGAAGCACAATAAGTATTGTCCATTGTTCACGTCGGCGGTTTGCTCTGGGTCTCCCTGCTGTGCATGCCCACATTGGTGGCCTATTGCCCAAGTTAGCTGGGGTGCCACACTTAGCCGGCCTGGGGGTGGCCAGAACGAAGTAGACCTTGGCTAGCTGAGTTTGAAACCACTTCCACCACAGGGTGCCCCTGCTTATAGCAGCATAGTTCAGTAACACCAGAAGTCTTCACAGAGGTGGCTTGAGCCTCCTGGCCATGCGGATAAGGATACACACTGCATAAAACTGGCTCAACTCTTTTTGGGTCAGTGAGATGCTGTTCATGAGCTAAGAGGCAACGCCTGACCTTATCTGCCTCTCAGCAGAGCCAGTTCCACGGTTTCCACACCCTCTGATTAGCTAATCTACAGACAAGATAAAAGGTTAGTAGGTAATTGGGAATCAGCTGTTAAAAACTGCCATTTCTCTGTTGTTCCTTATTTTATCTCTGTTGTTTCCTTATTTTATTTGCTAATGCTAGGCATTAGCAGCAAATACAAGTAACTAGGACTCCTCACAACAGCAGGCAAATGGCATCCTGGCAAGTACGTTGGAGCGCTGAAGCCCGTAGTGGTAAAGGAAGAGGAGGAATGCTACTCTGGAAGTTCAAGACCTGTTCTTCTTCCCCACATACCCCACATTCTTCATCCCCACAGAGCCATATGACTTTAAGCATCCCTTATAATTAGCTATCATGCACAAAGGTACCCTCACAAATACCTGATGACACGAGTATGGATTGATCCTTGCCTTGAACTAGAGTCTCCTATTACATTCACTGAATTAGATGACTTGCACAAATAGAGTCTTTATTACTTGTTAAGCATGGCAGGATTTAACCAGCAATCCCCATATTCATTTCATTATTCAGAAATAAAGGAACGGTTACCGTCCGAGACACTATGTGAGGAGGCCATGCCAGCTATCTCTATAGGGGTTCCTTCCAGAGCTCATGCAACTGATGGAGTAAGTCTTGTCACATGAAATACATTCACTGCTTTCTTTCCCAACTGTATAACAAAAGGACATAAAACGTGGTGGCTCATTTTTGTTGAAACAGCACCTGTAAGTACACGTGTTCAATACCAGCAAGAAGAATTAAGCCATTCAGTTGCTCTATAGCCACATTCTACGAGTAAGGAAAATCTGTATCACTGTGATGCACTGACTGAAAAAGCAAACAATTGGTTCCTAAGTAACTTTTCCAATTGGTGCCTCTTGAAGATGTCTCAAACAGATTAGCTCCATCTATTGATGTTACTACTAAACTGTTGCATTCAGCATTTTTTATGATACATTTTTAAATAGCTTTTCACATCCTAAAGAAAAAAAGATTGTGAAACTTTTAAAATCAAAATGCAGAAGCAAGAGTAAATCATGCAGATTATTTCAGCTGCATCAAGATTAACTCTCATATGTTAAAGCTTTTAACTCCCACATAAGGCAGGCATTTCTGTTGTCCCATACTGCCTGATCCCTGAGAATTAAAAGTGAAATAATGCCATTTTCTACTACTCACCCCACCTCACCGCCAGATTTATCCTTAATGTTAATTTTCTCTCTAATTGTGTACATGAAAATAAAAACCACATTTGTGCCCATAAAAACAACGTTGTTAATTCAAAATTTGGCATTTCCTTTTTCTTAATATTCCCCAGGATGAGAAATCTTATGCATAGGTTTGCATAGGTTTTAACCTATGCATAGGTTAAAACATCTTTCTCTGAATTCTGTTAATTCTGTGTACAATTAAAACTAATGAAACATAACTGAAAACATTTGATTATATGTAATAAACTAGGTAACTTTATCTGGTTTGGTTGTGATTATATAGATTAATTGGTATCACTCCAATGAAATGGTAACAATGAGGTTAATAAAACTTTTTTTAAAAGAGCAATTTAATAGTCTTAATTCTGCTCTCAGTCATATGGGCATAAATCCAGAGCAATTCTGATGATTTCACTGAGCTTATTCTCTGTTAACTTTAACAGTGTAACTGAGAAAATAATTCCCCACTGTGTATGAGTACTGAAAAGTCACATTGCAGTAGCCAAGATTGGTTGCAGAGGTCACAGTGATACAAGCTGTGAGGCAATGCAGGCTGAAGCCTCTCAGTTTCATCAGCAAATCTGTTTTTGCTGGTTTATGTAACAATTTAAAGCATAACACAGCAAGAATCATGAAGTTGAAAAAAAGAAAACCAAGAATTATGGCCAAGGTAGAGGAGGGATGAGTTTGATTCTTCTGCTTGTTTATGCTCAGCCATTAAGGTTAAGAAAAAATGGCCGAATGATTTCAAAAGTAAGGATGTCTATAGGTTTATCTTGTTTAAGAATCAATTTTCCTGCCATGACTTATGAACTCAGGATGAAATCAGGAGATTTAGATAAAATAGGAACCCTAGACTTAAATAAAATGTCTGAAAGAAAAGAACAATTCAGAGAAATGCAACCCAGTTGTGATCAATGAAAGTGGACAGCAGATTACAAGTCGGACACTGAATGCACTGACCAAAGAAAAACACAATGAACATGCTCACTGAGCTCAGCACAGAATGCCGTTTAGATCAGAAATTCATACCCAAGCCACAACTCCAATTATGGAAGCCCTGAATTTACAATTTTGAAAGCAGTCACAAACCAGAAAAGTGATTAATGCCAGCACCATGTCTGTGCCTTAAATAATTCACCTATATTCTAACCCAGACCACCTTCCAGTTACCAGTAACACTTGCTACTGACAGGAAAACCATACAATTAAAACTGGAAGTGCATGCAGGCAGAAAGGGCAACACATTTTAATGCAAGCCCTGAAGTGGCTAGTGATGAATCAGACCTCTGGTTGTTGTGGAAGAAGGCATGTATGTCTCTGCAGCCACCTATGCGAAGCATGCACAGGCCAGCAAGGTACTGAATTTCTGTAGGGGTTATGGTTACAAGTTCTTCTGTTTTGGAATGCAAATCCCACCTTTTGGCAAAATTAAAGGATTACTCAGTTATGCTGGTAGCCTGTCTGCTCTCCTCTGATCAGGTTAAAGACGTGGAAAGGTGACTGGGACATCATGTAGCAGCAAGTAATGGAACATGTAATGTGTCAAATCCATAGGAATCCACAGGATTTTGTTAGCCCTGACTGAAAACCAGTTTCTTCCTGTTTTAATGATTACTGGCCATAATGCTCTGAGGTTATGGAGACAACTCTTCCTATTCATTGAGCAGAATTATTCCAGTGACAGACCTTCTGCAGGAAAAAAAACCAAAGACAGAGTATCTTTCTCCCACAAGACCTTAAACTGTCAGAGCTGTATTTGAACTCACAGCTGGACAGAGAACTGGATCTACTTTTTCTTCCGCTCTGGATAAATGTCCATCACTGGGTAGAGAGAGCAGGGAGCTTGCTGGCAGGCAGAGCAAGGGAGCCCAGCTGCTCAGCACCAGGCTGGAGTAGTGCCCCCGCCACCCAGGCTGCATCCTCCATTTGTGTGAAATCTTCCTTACACCTAGTCCTGAGGGCTGGTGTATGGGTACCACAACCCTCAATCTGTGCAATAACAAATTGTACTGGCTGTCAGCATTAGATATTACTGCACCATTGTAAAAACTGCAACATCAGCCTTAGGAGCTGCTGTACTCTTTGTAGCTGAACTCTTCACCCTGTATTGCCCAGAGGCTCCTTCGCTGCCTGCCCTCTTCAAGCAGAGCCTCCCCCCACACCTCGTGGTGCTGCTTCCTTCCACTACTGGGTGTGATCCTCCTGGAAATGGTGAGTGACCTCTGCTCCCCAGAGGGTGAAGATGAGAAACCCCTGTCTCTTGCCTACAATCTACTCATCCTTCTTCAAAAAGCTGAAAAATTACTATTTGGAGATCACAGCACCCTCCTGACAAAGGGAAGACTTGCATCCAAACATGTCTTTCACACTGAGCAAGGTATGTGGTGAACCTACAGGGACCTTTTCTGTAGGTTAAAGTGTGCTCACTGCTCCGAGCCTTACAGGTGAAGGGGAGGGCTCAGGAGCCAATCTGAGAATTTTGCAGGGCTCACCTGTAAGCTAGGGTACTGAGTTGCTGGTTGTCCAGTAGAAATCTCAATGGATACAAGACACAAACAGCAAGTAAATTCAGGTTTTGAGGCTCTTGGCAGCACCCAAACATTAAATCTAGAAACCTAACACCTTTGGTGTGGTTGAAAATAGTAATGTCTGAACAGTTTTAACTGTAGAGGACAATGGATGAGACCTGAAGTCTAGGACTTCCCACGCTATTCCCGGATTCTTTCAGGAATAAACAATTTTAAACCAGGCTCACTCTTGAAAATCTGGAAGGCTTAGAAGCTTTGCTCCTAAACCGAGAGCCCTTTAGCCCTCTTCCTTACAAATCTAATTCTAAATATCCAAAATACCTGGAAATACCAAATTCAAAAAAAAACACAGAGTGGAAGGAGACTGTGTCCCCTACCCAGAAGTCTGGACCTCAAGCACAGCCCACAAATACCCTTCACAAAAAGTATCATCCTTCCCAGACTCAGAAGCTGGTTGTGGAGAAAATGGCATCACCTTCTTGTCATAGGCAGCCTGTGTGACTCTCGTGTATAATCAAATGTTTACAGGTATTTAAATACCTAAGCCTCACTGACCTCAGAGGCAAGCAAGGATCTGAGTCTGTGCCCCTAGGGATTATATCTGGCAAAGCAAGAAAAGAAAAAAGGTTACGGTACAACAGTACAACCACGTGATGATCACGCCACAAATTAATGGGCATTCACTGGACTAGAATAGGAATCAGCCACATCCTGGATAATGCATAAAATACCTGATTTTGAGTTTGTCACCTTTCTTATAGCTATTTCACTACTGTCCAACTATTAGGATGAAAAGTCATAGACAAGTTGTGAAAAATTTATTTCACTTATGCCTACAATCCAAACATTGCATGGAAAATAAAGGCTATCAAGAACTTAACTGGACCGCACAAGTGCACACCTATTTTTTATTCCCTGTTGGCAGGAAGCACAAAAGTGAGAATCAGATGAGGAAAACACACACTTTCTACAGGGTGCAAAAGCCTGAACCAGAATGTCTTCAACAAACCACTCTGCTTAGCTTTCATCCCTGTTTCCCTCAAAGCTTTGCACAGCGAGTGCCACTGCTGCTTGCTGTCTTGGCAGCATCAGCAACAGCTCCTGGGGTGCCCTTCTGATCCGTCCAGAACCTTAAGTGGTGACCAGAACTCCAGCTGAACTACTCTGCATTTCATTCATAGCTGTTCCTTGGTAATGTGAAAATTAATGGAAGATAATCACCCGGCACAACTGCAGGCGTGATAAACATTGGCAGGAGGCGGGAGGGAGTAGATTAAGCAGTGAGATTCCCATCACCCTCAAACAATTCTGCCAGAGGAACTGCAGTATGAAACCACACCTTTTTTCTGGGATATACCCTTGGTCACAGTACATACACAGCACAGAACCTACCCACTGTGATATGCCTGTCAAATGGAATCTTGCAGTAATCATGGCTATGATTACAGGACTGCTGCATAAAATCAGAAACTGAAGTATAATGCTGAAGGATATTCCTGTCTTTGTATGAGATACAAAAGGGCAGCACGCAGAGGCCATGAAGGTGGTTCGGAGAGCTGGGCAACAGAGGAGGGAGGGGGTTAAACAAGCACAGGACCATCCACACCACTCCCTCCATTAACAGTATGAACACCGTTCAACATCAGTGATACTGGTTCATCTTGGAAGCTGCCAAACCTTGGAAGGCATGAAGCAACTGCAGGGCTGTTCAATGCTGGTGAAGCTGAAGCCAACCTTTCAGCAGCACGGTCAAGAGGAAGCGTACCCTGACACAGAGGGACTGCACAGCTCACCAAGGAGGAAGCTTGGCGTGGCAGGATACTGGCTCAGGGCCTTCCTATGCAAGATTACTGATGTCATTAGGATAAACTGTTAGTCAACAACGTCTGCTGGTTTTACAGTACACAAGTTTAATTGTCCAACTTCAGGAGCAGTATGAATTTCTGCTCTGTTAATGAACTCACAATTTGGGGTCAAAGGCATATAACGTAACTAGGTTTCTTGTATTTGTTGCAACACTCCCTGCTCTGTGGATTGCCTTGAGCACCTCCACGGCAACAGTAGATGTGTTCTCTCTCTGGAAATTACCTTGGATCTCTGCCACAGAGTTAAATGCTCAAATGCTTGTCCTACATATCATAAAACAGCCTGACAATTGCATTATCAACTGTGATATCCATTCCATGACTACTGAATTTATATTCAAGAATGAGACAGCCCATAGGACAGTTGGGTCCCCCTGAAGCATTTCAAACCTGAGAAAAATAGCATGATTTCTGCAAAATGCTATGACAATTCCAACGCTTTATTACACTTAATGGCATAGAAATTAACAGGCCAATATAGCTGTTGATGTACCATTGGCTCTCTACAGCTAAAATGTTTTTTAAAAGTCATTGTTTACCACAGTAAATGATGCTATTAGTCAAGTATTTTGTTGCCTCTGAAGGCAAAGTGCTTTACAACAGAACACATTTCCATGTATCAATATCCCTTTTGGCTTAAAACTGGATTGGAGTTTTCAGGTTACCGTACAAGAAATGCTGGTAGTAACCAGCATTAATATTGCTAATAATTTCTGCTATTAGCTGAAGCCAACCACTAAGACTATAATGTCCTTAAAATTTCAGTAAACAGTATCTGACTGTAATTCTAATTTGTTGACAGGAAATTTATTTTTTTTTGTAAATGACTTAGCAAAAAAAATCTGCACTTTCGAAACAGTCCTTACAAATTATCTAAATGCTATTACTACTGTATATCTTCCAAAGAACATCAATACCAAATGTGTTTACCCCACCTGTTAGGAGACCCTTGCCATGTGTGTTTAGAGCAGTGCTCCCTCCAGTCCAGCTCATAAGTTGAAGCATCTGAAGTGTAAATTGTGTGTGACACAGCCAAGGAAACCCACTTTACTTTAACCTTGTTAATGGCGAGCCAGATGGAACGGCTGAGGCCACCCATTGTTCGGGTTTGCATTTTTGTGTAATGCCATGGTGTAGGTCCATAGGGCCTCATGAATTCCCCTCCTCTGAATATATACTGTGCTGTTAAAGGCACTGAAAGGATCAAGCTCTGCTCTGAGAGCAGCTGGCTTTGTATTTTTTTAATGGTTGTTAGCAGCAGCAGGTCCATTCTACTCCCCCACTCTCCCCCTGCCCTTTTAAAAATCCTGATCCGTCAGTTCTTTGGTGAAACCAAACCCTAACTCTGTCCTGTGTAGCACATCATACATTACCTCAGGTTCATCACCCCAAATATTCATCAAATAGTCTCAGATTCTCCCTTGCAGCATCAGACCCTGCCCCAGTGGTTCTTAATCACACAAATAATCATCACTGACTTCATCAACAGTCATGTAATTTCCTTCCTACCAAACCCAGGTAACCTGTGCCTGCATAATTTTTTGTTACTGATTGCCCTGACTTGACCTCTTTTGTGCCTTTAAGATGTAAATAGAAGCAAGAGGAGTTTTGAGTAAAGATAGCCCACGGCAGGATCCTCAGTCTGAGAAATAAGGGGAAGCTGGCAAATTGTTACATGTCAACACCCATCTGTACAGCGCTTTTGATGTAGAAGATAACATCTTACAATGCCTGTGCCATGATGCAGCACATCAGACATTTGCTGATGAAAAGCTGCAACACATAACGCAGAAGAGGCAGTGAAAAACCCACAAGACTACAGCTGGCTGCCTAGCAGGCTTCCAGCTGTGGTGTGAGATACTAGGTGTCAGAGGCTGAGAGAGAGGGGAGCACTCTTCTCCCCGTTTACTCCAGCGGTGGTGTATGCTGTTCTGAATGGGATAAGAAAAGCATGAAGCCATCTCTCCAGCCCTTCCTCCCCAACAGGCCTGCTATCAACAAAGCAAACTGCACATCACAAAAAGGAGACCGAAGCCAGAAATGACTGAATTGCACCATGAAGCACCAAGTACTGTGTCTGCCTTTTTGTGAGAGGACTTTTGACATACTGGCTCCTGAAGACAATACAATTAGCTTAACCTGCAAATTATATTAGAGGGATGCTGCAGACAATTATCTGTTGTTACAGAAACTACACAGCGGCTTTTGCAGCACTGGGGCTGATTAGGTTATTAAAAGGGCTGAGAAACCCTAACTGATAGCTTAGAGCAAATTCCCATACCTGTTCAAAGTGACTTGCTTTTGCACTTCATGGGCAGGGTAAGAACAGAAATCCCCTACCAGATACTCAGGTCAGTGCCTCTTCTGGTGTAGGAGATACACGACTCATTGAAATATATTCCTGCCCTTCCCAGCTGGCCTGTGTGCCTTTGGGAAGAGGAGCTAGGAGGCATCTGAAGCTCAGCAGTGTTGAGCACAACAGTACCAGAAAAACTCCTTCCTGGAGTTCCTATAAACCGACATAAAAGTTTTGGGGTAACCATACCTGGCTGCTAGAAAGAAAGACCACTGAGCTGGGGAGCCACAAGAAAGACACTCTGACAAGAAAGGCAGAACATGGTAACCTCTACTTTATCCCTACAACAAGATCAGTTTAAATCCTGTTACTCACCCCTTTATAAGTAGCAGGGTGCAACTTGGGAAAGTTATTTTTAACTTGAATATTTCTTTAACGTGGTTTTCCTTAAAGTCTGCCTGGATGCTACCGGGTGGCTCAGGGGGAACACTACACAAGCACAGCAGTTTTATACTCACTACATTGCTAAAAACATTTCTAATTTCAACTCATAAATCACAGGGGAGCATGGGAGGTTCAAGAACAAGTGAAGCTCTTGGGATCAGTTGTTTTACCGATTTCAGAGTTCATATGGTAAACCTTATTTTAACTGACAGCTTTCCCTTGCACGCTGTAACAAATCCTTTTTGAAAGCCAGATTAACTTTAGTGTATTTCCCTTGACTCAGAAAATAATCTAGTTAACAAAATACAAATGCTAGGTAAAGTACATAATAAAGGTAAGGCACAATTTGCATCTGATAAACTAACATTGTACTTCACTCATTTTTTCTAATTTTTCCAGGTCTATTAGTAGAATGCAAGGCTGTCATACATATTTTGAGATGGGACTGGCTCAGTTGCATTGCCTTTAGTTTTTATGTCCTTTTTCATGAGCACTCTTTAGCCCTAAGTCCATATTCCAAAGCAAAAGCTGTTAATAACCATGGAGATTATACATCCCCCTTGATTTCAGCACGTTAAGCTTCCTTGAAGCTTTGTTTCTTTCAGAGGCAGCTGTCTGCATTTCCATACCTTACCCTGCCCTCTTGCCACCAAAGTTAAAATCTTGTGTGTACCAGCTAGAAAAAACAGCTGCAAAATTATTTTTCCTATGAAGTCTTGTAGAAGGAATTAGTTCAGCTAGTAACTCTCCTGTGATGATTTCAACAAGAAAACCTTAAGCTGTCCTATAGAAAGTGGAGTCATCAATAAAGCAGGACCATAGTTGCCAATAACACACTCCTTGTACAAAAGAAACTCTGAGTAACATTCATATCACGGTAGAGCTTTATAATAAACTATTTTGCAAAAATGAACTGTGGCCGGGGTTTTTCTGAAGGTAGTTATTTCACTTTCCTGATAACTGAGGGCAATTGAAACGTTTGTAATAAAACTAGTTTGCACTCTCAACCAGCATTTTATAACATACTTTTATACTTGGATCAGTATTTATGAATGCTTTGAAAACTCCTAGCAAAGACCAGGGAAATACGCATGCCTAGCAGTATCAGGGAATACAGGCTTTCCTTCTTTGGAAGCCTGGAAAACACAATGTTGAAAGGATTATATACTGAGTTCCAAAAGGTTACTGACACTCGTGTACTTTTCAGTATTACAGTACTACTAGCTTTAAATGCTGATTTAATATAAACCTTTCTCTCCATTCAGTGCGAAAATGTCTTTCAAAGAACTGTCATTAAGAAACCTGAAACATTAACTTCTTGTGCACCACACACAAACACTCTACAACTGATGCATACAGTAAAATTAGACGGAAAGAATATGGCTCTTACTACTGTGCGTGAAATTTATATTTTTTTTCCCTCTCACAAAGAAGGCAGGTTATCATTTTACTATATTTAAGTTTGAAAGTAAAGCTCTGAAACTACAACATGCTTAAGCTGTTATGATTTATGTGAAATAGCAGAACACTACAGTAAGAAATGCTAGTTTTTTCCAACTGTCTTCACGTCATTCCCAGCAGTTCAAACTAATGCAACAAAAGCTGAAAAAATAATAAACAGATTGCTTAGAGGAAGCTAGTGTGAAAGGAAGATCTGTGATTACACCACACATTTCACTCCTCCAAGCCTACCGCTCACAGTTTGCAAGTTTTGAGGAGTAGCTGCTGAAAGACAGGAAGGGAACAGAGAAATGACCACTGCGTATGTGTACTCTGCCATATTAAAATACCAAACTAGAGGTTAACAGTGAATTAAGCCTGATCAGTGCAGCTTTTAAAGGTTGCTCTTCAGCCCAATAGGGATGCTGGGCATAGACAGTCCCTGATTTCCTGGTACAGTACAGTTTAATAGAAAAGTTAATGGTGTGGTGGCACCAAAGCATCCAAAACAGGTAGGATTTGCTTTTCTCATCCTGCTTTCTTTTGCTGGCCAGGAAACCCACAAGCTGCAGCACTGCTAAAAGCACATACCATTGTTCTTGTGTGCAGGGAGGTCTAGTATGTTAGACCTGGGTGGCAGTCTGACCGGGGAAGCTTGAATAGATAAGGCCTTGCCTGAGACGCTCCCCAAACCCTTTGCAAGGTCTTGCGGATGCAAGACACACCTGGCCTTTCACACCTCTGGCCTTTTGGAGGCCAAACCCAACTCCCTGCTGGGTTTTGTGTTCCTGATGCTTTCCTCCAGTAAACTCCTCCAGCTCTTAAATCCCCACCTGCCACCAATGAGAGCAGACTTTGCGTTTGTTCCTACTACAAGGACCACAAAGCCACCACCATGTTCTGAGGAACTTATCTGCCATGCCAAGTAAAGAGCACAACATGCTCCATGCCAAGCTGCCAGTAGGGTTTCATACTCCAGATAAAGCCACCAAAAGCAGAGCTGTTTCCAAGAGGTGTCCCCTGCTTTGCTATCACCCTATCTGTTTGCCCCTTGGTGCTAGTTTTTTCAGGACCAGTTTCTCTCAGTTTTGCTCCCTGAACTGGCTCTCTGCAGGTTCAGATCAGCACCAGTGACCCTGTGGGGTCCAGACCACAGCGCTGGCTGTGGGTGCAGAGGGCAGCAGCAGCTGGATGGCCCCTGGTAATGTCCAACTGCACCCGAGCAGAGACGTGGCTCACAGAGCCAGGGGCAGCATCCGTTTCTTTCAAAGACACAGCTCCTCTACAGGAAAAAAAAATAATGAATGGGGAGTCAGTTTGTTAATGTTGACCAGTACCTGTGAAACTCCCATTTCTTCAGCTTGACCAGCACGGGGCAGAAAAATCAACAACTATAAAACCTCATATGCTTTATACTTAAAACTACTTCAGTATTGCTTTCTAAAATTTACAGTATTTTCAACTTAATAGTGCCTCTCTAACAAAGAAAACAGCCTGAAAAGCATCATTTGTCAGCCACAGGAAAAAAAAAATTAGTGGTGTTGGCAAGCACAGCTGCTTGAGTCTTTGGCTGAAGAGTTTTGGGGCAATTGTTGGAGAGTTTTGGCAAGCCTGGATCAGATGCATGACCCTGGGGGATGTCAGCATGTGATGAGGAAAAGTCCCTAGATCCAGCTAGGTATTAAAAGGACACAGGTATAAGATACAGAACCAACCACTGGAAGTTTATGTACTTCATATTCAGCATATATGATTTACAAGCACATACAAAGGAAAAAAAGATCTCACTATATTCAATGCCTACATCAACAATAATCTAAACACTACACGTTTACTGCACGTTCAAGAACCACTGTTGCTGACACAAGAAATCTAAAGTTAACCCCTAAATCTGAATGAATCTGTTCTGAATTGCCCCAAGAAACGTTATGGCCTGGGGCTGGGCCAAGGCCATCTCTGTACCTCGCTCATCTTCATCTCTCTTCAGAGAGGCTCTTCTCCTCTGTATAGACTGCAGCATCTGCAGAATTAAGTTATTGTCACACTCTGCCAAATAGGTCTCTAGGGCTGCATCTATTACAGCATCCTCAGGAGAACTCTCCTGGCCACATTGCTTGACCATCTCAGTAGTCTCAGCCCAAGGGTACTGCCACAAGTGCTGCCTGTCTGAAATACCAAGAGGGGGATTTTACAAGCATCTGTCTTTTTACAACAAACTCTCTCAGGGGGGACCATCCTGGAACACCTGAGCCTGCTCATCCACCTCCCACACATCACTAGCAGAACCCCTGCCTTCAGGCCACACACTTGGTAGTCTTCCTCAGACAGTCTGTGCACAGCCAGGAATACCAGCTCTCCCAGCCCCTCGGGCTATACACCAGCCACAGCACACCTCAGAGGGAGCCTGGAACTCAGCACCAAGCCATGACTCAACCAGATTTCAGTGCAAACACAGTTGTGGCACACATCTTCGTTTGCACTGGCTTTTGCAGATAATGCAAACCCCGTGCATACGCATACAGAACACCTGGGGCCCCTGGGCGGCTACAGTACCCAGTATGCCCCAGCAGAGAGCTGTATCCCAGCTAGAGAGACCCCATGCCAGTCAGGTGCCCTGGGCCATGAGTGCAAAGCACACAGCTACAGTCTGTGTTGTTCTTTGACTCATCACCTTGCAGCAGACCCATGTTTGACACTCCACTTCCTCTGAATTGTGTCAAATATGCACATTAAAGAAGCTTCTCTAAGTGTTCCTCACTCTTCTAGGGGGAAAAGAGGGGCAAAGGAAGGTAAACACTACAGCCTGCTTGATTTGAAGTATGTTGAACACCTGTCTACAGGCACCGCAAGTCTTCATTCCCCAGAAAGCATCAAGTCAGAAGGAGCTTTGCCTCGTCTGCCATGGAGAGGTAAGCATTGCCCATCCACCTCTTCTCTTTAATCCAGTGAGCCCCAGTCCCAGAAACTACCACATCCAGCTATCCCTTTTTCCACATTTCCTCCCCATGTCTGGCTCTTCACACCCCCACCTTCACTTTCATCCCGATTCTGCTCCTAATCATCACATTTAACTTTTACATACTGACATGCATGAGCCATTACAGGTCACAGCTGGCTACTTTAAGGAAATACAGATTTTTAAACTGACAAACTTTAATAAAGCAGTGCCTTTAAAAAAAACAACAAACAAACAAAAACCCCAACAAATATGTTTCAAGTCTTTGTGTATAAACCTGTCCTTGTGGAATCTTTTATTTTTGCTTTAACTAAATGAGAATCTGCTTTAAGAAAACAACTCCAAGTTAAAATAAAATGCATTTATATGCACACAAACCATAGTCCTCCACAGTGTAACAAAATACTCAAACTTAAGCAAATTCACCACCTGCTGCCACAGAAAGGGAACATGGTGGTATCCCATTCCCAACACAGCATCTCATTATAGCAACTGGATGTTTCCACCATAGTGATAAGTGTGCACACAGTGTCACAAATAATTTCCAGTAATAATACCGCCTTACAATTCATAGAGTTTTTCACTTAAAGTTTCAACCATCATTTGTAGTGCATTATTTTTTCGCAGGTTTATGAACACCCTTGACTAACTTCACATGGGCAAGACCACAGATGCCAGAAGGGCATGTCATGACATTAGTACTTCTGTTGCTACCTGGCCTAAATGAGAGCAAGCTAACACAGCTATGCTGGTAAAGCTTAATTTTGCCTATTATCTCCCACTGCAAAAGAGGAATGATATAAAACAACGCACTTGGGATGCATAAGCAGAGAGAACTGGGAGAAAGGGACACATGCTGTGGCCACGCTTACTACAGACATGGACGGTTGGCTTATTAAAGGAAGATGCCTTACTAATGCAACACATGCAGCACCTTTCAGAAGAACCTAGTCACGCAGCGTCTTAGCTACCAGTGACTGCAATAAACTAAACCGGGTTACAATGCCAGGATTCACCAGTTCCACAGTGTGACTTTGTTACAACCTCACACAGTGGAAGTTTGAAATAGAAAGGGAGTATCACTGTCAGCACTAGAAAGGAACATTAATTGGATCCTGTCAGTTTTGTCTTGCAACTATAAAAATGACCTATGGTTTGTTGTTTGTTTTTTTGGTGTTTTTTTTTTTAAATCAATGAGGTCATCAACACATACAGGTCATTCCTAAGTGACCTCTTATTAAGTCATCTGCCTTTTGATACTCACTTTCTTCAATGCAGCTGAAGCAACCTTTCATAAATCTATTGTGTGTATACTATACATGTGTATACAACACTTATGTATACAAGAAATTAAGTAATATTTCAGGTTCTTTATGATTAAGGTCAATCGTGTATAAAATGCATCTTAACATTACAATAGCATAAAGACTATTATTATTATACTGCCAAATGCAAAAGTTTTCAAAATTGACTAATTCATATTTTATGCAAGAACGAAGCAAAAAATGTGGGTCATTAAGAAAATTGAGATAGAATAGCCTAGCTATATTACAATATACTTCTAAAGATTTTATGGATAGCTGTCACCTAAAGTACCTCATAGACATTCACATTCACCTGGCAGTTGGGAACAACTGTAACCACTAATTACAAAAAAAATTAAACACTTCTTTGTTGGCTTCTAGTTCAAATTAGCAGCTAGAAACAGATAAGGAACAACAACAACAAAAAAAAAAAGAAGATAAACAATAGTCTCTTCAACAAAAAAGGCCACCAATAATCCAGATTTCTGAAACCCTCTGAACTCGAGTGCATTACTACAAAAGGAGGGGGGCAGTGCAGGTTAAACCCTAGAAAGCAAAGGAGAAGAAACCATCTCTTTATGGCAGTTTGGGTAAGGAAATGACTCAGCTGAGGCAAATTACAGAGCCCATTTGGAGACACTGATTCCAAGAGCACTGGGGGCTGCAGTCAGAAATATGGCACAGCTGCGCTGCCAAAAATTTCAACCTTCACAGGCACATAAGCCTGAAAATACTATTTGCAGTAATTCTAATCAGTTTTGCTTAGCTCTGCAGCAATTTTTTGTTGTGAAAAGAACTTGTGAGGGAACTGAGGATATATTCTCTACCCGTTTCTCACACAGATCAAGCAATACCAAAGCAGGTCTTCATCATAAAAAGTAAAATATAATTTCTAAGTAATTAAAAAATTGTATTGTAACTTCTTTGAGGTTTGAATACCCCCTTCTGCAAATTCAGCAAGCAGTCTTCTCTGCCCTGCAAGCTATGACATGCAAAACTTGGGAGGCAGTTCTCAATACACTTAGAAATTGTGCAACAGTAACTATGGGATGAAAGCCTCCAGCACCCTACTCTCCACTATAGCGATTTTCAGTCTGTAAATCTCATGTGTCTATAGACTACTTTTAAAGGGTAGGCAAAACATAGTTAAGAAGAGAAGGCTTGTGAACAGGATGTTTGAATCATCAAACATCATGAAACAAAAGGATACACACAACAAAAATCCTGAGGAGCAGGTCTTCCAGATTAAAAAGTGTGTGTGTATTTCACTGCTTTCTAATAAATGAAATAACCAAGAATCACAATTACTATTATAAATAAAACCAGCAGTGATTTTAAGTATTGCACGGACTAAGGAGGAAACCAAGTCTGCATTGAAGAGTTTACCATCTGAACAGACAGAACAGAGGAAAGGTAACATAAGGCTTCAGCAAAAAAGAAAATTATCTTAAATCACATCAGGGATGCTGTCTTTATAGTTGCTTAACATTTTTCCTTTATTAATTAACAATTCCTCTGTTCCTTCACGATGATTCACGTGCTCTCTCAAGTGGGCAACCAAAGTCATTCTGCAAAATAGAACTGGCTCTCCATCCATCAATCCAAGTGATTTATTTAACCACAGAGAGGGCTGACAAGCAACCATCACAAAATGGCTGATCAGAAGCTACTCCATTTTATTCCAGGAATTCAAACGGGGAACAGATCTCCAAGATACAAAAGGCTTTCAGGGTTGCTCCTGCCTCTTCAAACCCTTTTTCCCCCACGCCTGTGGTACCTCTGGGGATGTGGGCCACGGCAGTACCACTTGGGTCGCAGGGCACACCCAGCCGTGGCAACAGCCCTTGCAGCCAGTAGAGCTTCTCCAGCCACCCCAGTGAAACGGCAGGAAGGAAATAAAGCAGTGGCTGCGTCTGTGGGAACAGTCCATGGGCTACTCCAGTCCACAACAGCTCCTCCTTCCCTTCTTTTCCTTCCACAAAGATAGAAGAAATGATGGTCATAATTTTTCTCAATTTCCCCTCAGGAGCAAGTCAGCGCTAAATGCTACAAAAGGAAGCTTTTAGCCTTTAGAGGAATAAGGAGGAAAGTTATGAACTTGCAGAGGGGTTTAAATCTCATATCCTTCACTATGAAAAGAACAATAATAACACATGGAGGTTAGACTGAGGCTTACAGATAGCTGTCTGCTTGAGTTTAGCTGTGGCTTATAGTACTTCAATTAGTAGCCACACCTATAGGACAAGTGCCAGAACCCATACACTACAAGTCAGAGCCCGAGCTACGAGATATCCCTAACTATTTGGGATTTTTTTCCTGCTAGGTGGGTTTGCACACTGTAACACTAGTCTGGCTTTTGCATGTGATAATGAAATCACTTCTATTTGCACTTTGAACAAGCAAGACAAAAGTATGATTGCTTAAACAAATCCTTGAACTTACATAATATTCAGATGTGGAAAGGTGTGTTTTTCTAGACAATGCCATCTTTGAAATTGATTGTACAGACAAAAGATGCAAGTTCTCATTCTTCTAAAAACACATACTAATGAATTTTGAAGTATGACAGACAAGAAAAAACAGACAGTGCTGTTTTCTTTCAAAGCAATTTATAATCTAGGAAAGAACATTCCTTGGTGACAAGTTTGCATTGGAAAGGAATTCACATTTGAAAAACTGTAATGAAGAGAGATGCTTATAAATGTTTTAAAGCATCACAGTCAGGAAATTGTAATATGGGAATAATTTTTCCAATGAACTGAGAGCACCTCTATTCTCCAACAAGAGCGAGGGGTCTTTGGCAGACCACAAGCAAAATTCAGGTTCCATAACACTTACTATTGCCGTTTATAAGAAACAGAGCTAATTAAGTGCATACAGACTGTATGATCAGATCCTGAAACATTATTCTGAATATGTTGCATGTAAGCATTCAGTATAAAAAAATATATAGTGCATTAATATTGAACAGGCATTATGTTTCTCCAATAAAAAAATTCTTCAGTGCTAATGTCCTCAAATAATATAAATTGCTTGCATCAACAAACAAAGTACAATTAGCTTGTTACCCTTAAACTGAGTTTAAAATAAGCAAATTGTTTGATGACTTTGATGTTTTCCACCCCAAATGTGCTGGCTAATTTTTCCATTCCAGTTCCCATTCCAATCTTTTAACTGCCTTAATCTCCTGCCCTCAGATGTTGACCTCCTAAGAACAGAGGTCATAGGTTAGCACAGACAGACCTCAAAAGATCTGGACTATCAATTCATGCCTGAAAGATTTCTCTTCCACAAAAGAACCACTAAAAAAGCAAATTCCAAAATCCAGCCCCACAGGCTGTGTAAAATATAAACTTGTTGATATGTTACATTCATAACTATCCTAAAAAGACTGGATCTAAATGATACAAATTCATTTTTTTAGGACACAAAAATAAATAAAACCAATGGCATTGACACAGAATAATGACTAAACTTCAAGATAAAGTGTCTTTAACCACAGACACTTACGTTTAAAATGTTTCTAATACCTACATTTGAAAGTAGCATTTTTCACACCAGGCACTTAAATTACAATTGTTTTCTTGTAATGGTTAAAGCATGAGACTAGCTAACATGGAAAATGAAACAGCACCAGTTTATACAAATTTTACTGATTATCAGTAAGACCACTACCTCATTTTCTTGTGATAATCAGCCATACAACAGATTCCTTGCTGCTTGTTCAGTCAATGAGAGTACAGCTCTCATTAAAAAAATGCCAGATGCTTCTTTTCTATGCATAGATGAAATGTATAGATTGTAAAGGAGAAAGATAACTTCATGAGGCTCCAGTGAGTTAGAAATACAGGGATAACAGGAATGAACTATTTGATAAAACAATTTCTGAGCTCCAAGTAAAATTTGTACATTACACAATGTACAAAAAGACAAAAATTCTAAATGTGAAGTGATTAATGGCACTCCCACATTTAATGACATAAAATCCCATTGAACTATTTAACAAAAAGTAAATGAAAACATTCTGTGGGTTCTTCTTTGACTTAGAAAACTAAAGTGCTTTGCACATTTTAAGCAATGATTTAGAGGAGACACAGGCATATATTCCTGGCATTAATTACGTGAGCTGCTAACCGTGACTCTCCAAAAATATATCAAAGCACTAAAACATGGAAAAATGAGTCTGATCAACAGGAAATTAATGATTTTTAATTTATTTACCGGAAAGAAGTGATTTACAAGTATTAGCTCAGAAAAAAGAATAAAATGAAACCTTCAAAAAGGTTAATAAACAGGCTTTTCCTTACATCTGAGCATTTCTAAGCTTATTGCCAACTATTGATGATACCCTTCCATTGATGAAAGAAGCAACACTGTATAATTTTATAGAACAACCTGTCCCATCGTGCAGACACAGACTGACACACACATGGTATTGTTTTGTTTTACATTCTTAGTTTAGCACAACAAAAAGGCAGAGGTACTAATTTTAAGCACTAGCAAATCTGAAGCTGAATTTGAAACATTGAACTATTGCAGCTTTTTGTATTGGCCAAAAGATATCTATTTATCATTGAGGAAATAAAAGCATTGTGGTGAAACTTTGATGCAAAGGCTGTTGCAACATTAATTGCAGACAATGAAATAAGAGCAGTCTGTGGTTTGCTATTGTTTTCAGAGCCGTCTGAAGTAAATTAAATGCTTAGTATTTAAACTGTCCAATAGCTAGGAGTAAAACTCCAAGTAACTTCTAGGTTAAAGAAAGCCATTCAGTACAGGACCAGTGCAATTAAAATAAATTCTTGTACTTTCAGCTATTCATTGTAAAAGCTCTAGTGCAGGACACTCAACACCAATAAGATTATAAATGAATGGAGATCAAAGAAAAGAAATTGTTTAGTTCACCCCCATATTTCATAGTGACCCTTCACAACTCTTTCCTCCTTAACCGTTCCACGGGTCTGTTACTGAGCAAACCCAGCTCCCTCTGCTCCATCAATAATGCCAGCCTCGGCTCGCTATTCCTCCAGCTTACTCACGGCCACCTTTGTTCTCTCTTGCACACGTAAATGCAATTTATTCCACGAAACCAGTCCCTTCATCCTCATCCTGGAATGTCCAGCACAGTTTCAAAGAAGAAATGGTCCGAATCCCCAAAGCCCAGCTTCTTGAATTTAGGTTCCTTTCTACCCATTACACATAAAGTCAGCATTCAAAAAAGAAAGAAATAATTTACAACTGTAGTACCAGCCTGTGAACTGCATGATGAGTTGTGAGTTCTCCTACATCACCTTTCCTCTTTTGCTGCACAAAATGTAAGACAGATAATGTATACTTCATCTTTAGCCTACTCAGTTCAATGCCCAGACTCACCACTAGGTCCAGCTAAATCTTGAACATTATATAGAAGTGTTGATTCGGGGCTCTCACAAGAATATTTTCATGCATTACAAGTATTAATTACTTTGCAATGGCTGCAGGAAATTGTGTGGTTTAATTGGTCTCAAGGAAATGCACTGCATTCTGGAGCACAAGAAAAGAAGGGCAAATTTGTTTTCAAGAGACTTATTCTAGATGCCCAATTTGAAATATTAGAGCCCACAGAGCACTTACTATTTTATAGCACCCAATACATTTACAGCAAAGCTCAAACTGAGCAACTATAACAGCTGGGAGCATTTGGTGGTTCTACAAAACAAACTCCAGATGTGTCACATTTGTCACCCAGTAAATGAGGAACACACAATAAGCAGACTACTGTAAAAAGTCCCATTTCAGATCAGTCCTCTCAGATTCACTGGAATCACCTCAGTCTTTGCAGGGCAGCAAAGCAGGAGCTTAGCTCTCACTTACACTTCAGCTCTCAATTCCCAGCAATCTTTCAAAATGGAGGAAGCACTGATTCGATCCCTGCGTGTGCCTGAGGTGGGTCAGGCTTCTTCACATTCCCTGAAAAGTGCTCCAACTACCAGCTTTGAGGTGATGATTTGGAGACCAGAAAACTCCGTGCTTCACATATTGGCACCGTTTTAAAAGGTCTGTACTCCCCTCTCCAAGTTCTTCTTCTCCCTCTTTCCTGATCTCTCTTGTGCCTGTGTTTTCATATTCCTGCTCCTTCTTAATCTTCTCCCTATCTATTGAAATATCTTTTTGCACAGCTCTACGGTTACATGTTCAAATGTATGCAAACACCTTGCTTTGCTGAAGTGAGATCAAAAGGACTTTTTGAGGCTCTGACTTTACAGTGCAAGGAGAAGATGTCTGTTCAGTGCAGTAATGCGGTGGGTATACCAGGACCCTGCCCTTAGGACTTTTCAATCCTATGCAGTTATTATAGCAAAGAGGACAGTAAAGGACGGGCAGGGTGTGTGTGCATGCAGATATAAATGCCATCCTGCCTGAGGGATCATGGACATCGCAGGAGCATTTCTATTTGAGTTCCACTGTCTCAATTCTGAACAGCTTCCCATAGCCAGAAGTGACTGCCAAGTCCCAATCAGTTATGCCGCCTGTGGATGGAGGAGGGTGCTACATTGCGGTGCAGGGGTGGCTTAAACAAGTACTTTTTCCAAAATTAACATACCTTTCCTGGTGTAAATATGCCTTAAACCCATGATTTCTTTCAGGACACAGCCTGCTTGAGAAGTGCTCTAGCACACTGTAGGAGCACTTGTGGGGCTGGAGGTGTCTGCACAGTATGAATAGCAGTAGTGTGCCTGCACCACCACTACAGAGATGACAACCTCTGTGACACATTCCTCTTATATAATGAGCTGCTGAGCTTCTTGACAAAATAATATATTTAAGTAAATTCACGTTTTTAAATGATTCATCTTTAAGTAGGTTTGATCTTTAAGTGTCAAGGACAGAAACATGAAGCCACAGCTAATAAAAAAAAACAGCTGTAGCAATCTGGAATTATATTACTGCACAGACTTTATTAATTTGAAGTTAAAGGACTGCAGAACTTTTATTCCTTCTGATGATATTCTGATTAATCGACAGTGCTAAATCAAAGGCAATGGTTTGGGAATATCTGATTTAGCAGCCATGCTGTGATTCAGTTTTCTCTGTCTTTCAAGTTCTTGGTATCTTTTTCAACAGGCCAAGATACTGGGCATATTTTTCCATCATCTATAATCACCACCACTATAGTCTTTCCTTAATGTCATGTATATTAAATGCTTTGAGTATGTTTATTATGCGATACTGGAATTCAACACTGGGATTTGGGGCCTAACTATTTACACTGAACATTTTTGTACTAAAATATAGTACAGACTGTGTGCGTTTTTTTAAAAGACAGTCCTGTGAGCAGTTCTGTTCCCAGTTCATTGACAGCTATAACAGAGCACATTAGCAAAAAGCAGCACAGTCTGTAGGCCAGGGTCAACATCAACTTAAAACAACATTTCCACCACCCAGGAAATCTTATCAAATAATGCCCTCTCCTCTACTACCTTCAAAGCACAGGTTTAAGTATTTACTGAGTTGGACCCTGAAAATATATGCACTTTTTTGTTATTCTTGTCTACTTAAAAGTAGCTTAGTAATACAAAACTAAAAACCAAGAGACAAATTTGAATTAAGAAGATACCAGTTATATTAAGGAAGATTTTTTAGAAAGAGAAATGATGTTTTGTAATCTGTTTACTGAAATACTTTTTAACATACACTCAACTGGAGTTACGCATAACCGCTATCAAATTGTCCAAAGTTCTCAATTCTTCCTTGTTTCTAAATTCTTTGAGCATGGGGAATCCTAACCACAGGACTAGAAAAAAAGCAGTTGGCATTCATTCCACAAAATCGGCAGTTCCTTCTTCCTGAATTACCAGTATAAAGCATTATGCTTGGTAGTGTACATGCTCAGTGCAAAATGAGCTTTCATGAGATGACAAGGAAGTATGTAAGAGTATGTGTTTTTCAGCAGAGACTTAACTGTTTTCTTTCTTACTGAAAGAAATGTTGCTGTTCTGATTTTTCATTAAGTTGTTTGAAACAGATACAAAATGCATAAACAAAAATTTTTTATTCAGCATATCCTTAATTCATGTTTTTTAATCTTCTGTGAATAGAAATGTGGCTAAATCAGGTGACTAAAAGCAATTAACTTCTCCCCCTTGCCTCAAAATCCCCTCAAAACAAAGAAATCCATCACCAGTAAAGTATACACTTGTCCTCCTGACATAACAACAAGCAAGTGCTATCAGAAGTGTTGTAAGTTAAGTAGTGTATGAAATATCGCCATAAGCTCCTCAGAGCACAACAGGACCTAAAAAGCTGATAATAACAGTACGAGATTGAACTGGGATGGCTGAAAACGCTACCCCCTTTTTTCTCCTACACATTGCTTCCCCATGGCTTCATCATTCATGAAGCAGCTCCTGGCCTTTGCACTTTGCAGCATGGCGTTTTAAAACAGTTCAACTACCTGTAATACTCTTTGTAGCAATTTACTTGCCCAGACCCAGAGGTGAGACTCCAGTGTGATCATTAGGCATATGAGTACACCACAGCATAGGCATGAATACATGCTGGTATTTTACTGTACACGAGAGAAAGCTCATCCCTTGATGAAAGGGGGTGAAAGAAAACACACGGCCTGAGAAGACATCTGATTAAAGGAAAACATGCCACATTCAGAAAACGGTATATGTACTTTAGAAACCCATCTGCTGTTCAATGACAGCTTTACTCAACATGAGGCTGCATAAAAACGACACCTTCCTACTCACTTCATCTGTTCCCTGTACATTTTCATAATTTTATCTACTTACTTTAGCATAAAATTTGGGATTCCTATTACAAACACCATGAAAAATTTGGGGCCTCTCTCTTCTTAACTGTAAACTCATAAACAGATACCAAATACAACTTTATTCAGGCTCTGGTCTGTTCTTAATACAAGCTCACAATAAGGAAAATTATGCTTGGATATCACTTAGTGATACCACTACCACCAGGTTTCTATCTCTTGCTTTAGCACAGAAATTTCTATTCACGTGAAGCACACGAACAGCCCTATCAGAAGGCACATCTGATAGAAATGTATTTTCATGTGTTTTGTCAATTTGTGTGCCTAACTGCAAAGCCCAGTCCCCATCTGCATCCGAGTGAGCGGGCTGAAACACCACATGGCTCATGCAAGTTCGCTATCAATCGAGGATCTGAAATAAGCCCTTCCTTTCAAGTTGCCTTATGATGAATTTGGTAGTTAAAAATATGTTAAACAAGAAAACTGCTCTTCAAATGAACGAGGAATTCCTTTTATCACCACCCAACACACTATGGTGTGCCCGAGTACCCCAAAATAACTCTTAATTGATCTTGGTCTCAGAAGCAATGCAGCCGGGTAAGGGACTAAATTAAGCTCTGTAGCCTGCTGTGGGCACTTAGCTTTGCAAATTAAACAGCGTTCCCTACATCTGAAATTTGGAATGGACCTTTTATCCCAATATTACATACACTGCTATGTACAACTGTAACTATTCCTACACACAGCTCCAACATTTGAGTACTGATCTTTTGGCTCTGTATCCTGGCTCTTACTGCTTGAGCTACAGAAACAGACAGGAAGAGAAATCGATTATCTTTTGAGGAAGGCAACTCCTGATACTGTGTGCTGGATCTGGGGGTAAAAGTTAGTCTAGCTATGGCGTGCTGCCTTCTGAGAGGCAAAGCTTTCCTGCTTGTGCTCTCACTCTGGGGCACTTATTCTACCTACACCTGGCATTTCCAGAAGGCTGAAGTTTAGCTACGTTCTAGGCTGGAGATTAAATCACGCCAAATAGTGTATGCTCCACAGATAACTGGGCACTATACACAGCAGCCAGTGGCAGTTGTTTTGTCTTTCCTCCCTTAACCTTCTTCAATTACTGGAGTAGTGGAAAGCTCTTGGGCATTTTGGGGTTTTGCCTTTCTTTTTTTTTAATATAGTGACATTCTGCTGCTCTGTTATGAACAGTTCATACTAGTTTAATGGCTTATTATGGCACAGTCAGCAAATATCAATAATAAGATCATGTAAGAAAGCACATTTCAGATTGCTGTTTATCCCCCTTTCTAAGTGTGCAAATCATTAACTACATAAAACTCTGCACAAGCAATCTCAAATTTTGCTTGAAGATCCAAAAGAAAGTTGCATCCAGCAGCTTGGGTACTTAACATCATCTAATTGTCTTTTGCGGATTAGGTGTTGATACTGAAAAAACGCCTAAATCACTAACTGCCAAAGATGGAAAGCTATACCTCCTTATTTCTCACTATCTCTACTTCAGTACATGGTCCTGTTGGAAACAGGACAGTAGGCCAGAGAGAACTCATTTAATACGTTAGTTTTCATGTAACGGAACAAAGCCTATGGTAGTCTTGTCTGTAAGTCTAAAAGCAGTCTCAAACATCATTGGAAAGAGGAACTAAACGTCCAACAGAATCACTCAGAGAGAAGCAGGAAAATACAACCCTCTGACAGTGACATGTTGACACCATTTTGTACCAAAGGCTACAACTCCCTGAACTTCTAATCTGCTTCTCTAGATAGCTGGGTGCTCTTACTTCATCTGCCCCCCATTTTGCCCCAGTGCTATTCAGGACCTGCTGAAAGCAGGTCCCCGTGGCTGACTGAGGGCAGAAGTGGCCATGCCCCTGTAGCATAGCTGTGTGTGGTGGCCACCTGCCTGGCCTTCTGTCCCACCTCTTGGGTGAAGGGACTTTGATGGGCTTTCCTCACCCATATCAGTCCCATCTGTCTGTTAAGCACAGTTTTTATGAGCTTCTCCCATTCTGGTACTAGTTCAGGGCTCTCCGTCCCAGGCTGTACCACTCCCATTATTCACATCTCCTTCACAAAAATGTCCTTGGTTTGAACCATAGAAGGCTTTTCTTTGAAAATCAAATTACACATTTGAGCAGTCAGTAGAGATGGGATTGGTATAATCTCAAGTTTGAAATGACTCTGTATCATGTAACTTTTCTGTCCTAAACAAGCTCTCCTAGTTCTGTTAATTTCAACCTAAATGTCTTCCACAGCACTTACCAGCAGCTGTTTGTGCAGATCATGAGCTTATAAAGAAAACTTTAAGATTTTCTTATTATACTCTGACTTCAGATCATCCGTGAAACATCTTCAGATATTAAATTAGTTTTCAGTCTGACTCAGACACAAACTAGTTTTAAGTACACAGTTCATCAGGGAAGTATTATTACAGCCCCCTTCCCTAAGTGGCTGTATCTCCACCTAATCAGCGGTTTAGAAATAATGCTTTTCTTCGTTTCAAAACTATGCTTTTCATCATGTCCAACAGTTACTGGTAAATACCATTTATTATATCATAACATAAAACCATTTCTTTTCTAGTTGTCTCCCCTTCATAGATGTCTGCATTGGAAAAAGGTTTTTTGAAGTGTTACAGCAATGCTGCAGTGCTCATTACTATTTAGCCAACTGAGCTAGAAATACACCACTATTTCACTAGCCATATTCACAGAACATAATTCAGCATTGCCCTTTATCCAGTGGTGATGCCTCATTAAGCTCACTCATTTCCAGCAGCTCCCAACTCCCTCCCTCACAATCTACTTGCAGGGCTGTACTTTAAACCAAGTCAGTGAATTGTTTCATGTCAAACTGGCACAAGTTGCCCAGGGAAACTGCGGCTGCCCCATCCCTGGAGGCGTTTAAAGCCAGGTTGGATGGAGCCTTGGGCAGCCTGATCTAGTAGGAGGTGTTCCTGCCCAAGGCAGGGAGGTGGGTTGGAACTAGATGATCCCTTCCAACCTGAACTATTCTATAATGCTATGAAACCCCGAATCTCATAACATACTGCTTAATTATTACACGTTTAAATCCAAACCACTTACTGATACAGGTCACCCAGGCTGGAAAGCTTCCCTGCCACAAGTGTGATGTTAGTAGAGGATAGCAAAGGACTAAAATCTCATAAATTAAAACTGGGAGATGAAGCTATACCCTTAATTATTTCTTCCTTGTCCCGTCCTTCTTGCTTTATTTTACTGCTTCCGTTTTGCAATAAATACTTCAAAACCAAAAAAAGAATAAAAAAAGTTGTCCCCTGAAACATTCCACATGAAGCAAGAGCCAAGCTGAGCAGATGCAGCACCACAGACACTGCTGAAAACGTATTCAAGTTTGAAATCCTACTAGGAATATTTACAGATACTGGATAATACCTTTAGGTCCCAAAGAGAACTGTAGCTTCTAGTCCTATGAGAATCATGCATTTTCTTTGTTAATATTGTGCCAATGGTTTGTGGATCAAATTTATTTAGATACACACTACACTGAAGGATATTTTCCAAGCTATACAAAATCATAAAAATAATGATAAATAACAAATTACAACTAATAAAATGGTCCTTTACCTTCGGTCACACACAAACACTGTGTTTACTTTAAAAAAAAGTGTAATTTTTTTTCCTTCTTCCTCCAACCCTGATTCTGAGACAGTGGGCTAGGTTCTGATTTCATTTATTCAACTCCAAATCAAGATTTCACAAATTTGCCTACAAGTTACTGAGCAGGTGATCAAGGTGTGAATTCACAGTACTTTATCTTTTCTGTATCAGCTCCCCACAGTCACTCCTAGAGAGCAGCACAGCATATTTCTGTGTCAGCTCACTGTCAAAGTTTAGCAAAACACATTGTGTTCAGCACGTGTTAAAATCTCCTACAAAGGGAGCTGCAACCTGCTGCAGTGTAACGCACTGCAAATTCACCCTCTGGCTTGCTTAGGTAGAGATCAGCCCCAAGAGCTGCCACTGTGCATCTCTGCCATAAAACACCACTTCTGAACCCAGTAATTGTCAGATGAAAATCCCAGCTATGCCTTGTTTAGAAACCTCCTCTCTAGCCAAATTACTCTAGACGCTTGTGAAAAAAATATATAGGCAAGATACACAGAGATTGCAATAACTTACAGTAAGCTTTGGGAACCTAATTCCTGCAGGCTGCTTACACCTGCAGCTTCATTTCACATGGACCACGAAAGACCTTCCCTTCCTTGTACTGGCCTGCGCTAGCGTGCTGGCTAGGAAAGATGATGAAGTGGCCAATATCATCAACAGCGATTACAAAGCCTTCCTACCCATGTCATAAAATAAGTGTGGCTCACAATAATCCTGAAGGGGAAATCCTGTCATAGCAACGTTCCCACAGCAGCAACACTGCAAATTACAGGGAATCCAAGTCTACTGTGGAAGAATCACAAAATCTACCAACAAGTGTCAAATACTGGTAACCTCCATGTCATGACATTTTTTTCCCCCTTCTCCATACACCTTGCTGCTTTTACCCCCTTTTTTTCCTCACTTTTGCTATCTCTAACTCCTTCTGCCTGTCTTCTTTCTGCCTAATACACCATTAACAGAGTCATGAAATCCATTCAAATAGGATCCATATAAAAAGATACAAGTAGAAAGGAGCTAAACACAAGAAGTTATTAGCTTTCACAAATGAAGGCAGGTCCCACAGTAAACCAGCAATCTTCCATACTTTTTCCACTATACATGTTGGAGATGCCCTTTTTTTTTACTGGCTAGGCATTCAGTCAAAACTATTTTCCTTCAAGCAAAAACACTGCTCACTGAGTGATAATGTTAATGCTACTTCAAACATTTCACATTTCAGCCTTTTTTTTGGCATCTTATGACTTGAGCATAAGAATTTTGAGACAGAAGTGGGTAGATGTTTTTGCCTACATTTTCTTATTCAAATCAATTAAATTTAATTTTGAATTTTTTCCTTCTTTAAAGGCAAGTGAACATTAAAGAGTACACTGTCTCATAGATCATACCTCTGCACTGTTTATCAGGGTGTATCTGTTCATGTAAAAACATCATTGAAAGTAGGATTCATCTTGCCCAACTTCTAAAGATGCGTAAGTATCTACAGCATCAGAGCTAGGCTGCCTTTCTATTTCCTGAAGATAAACAGCAACAAGACAAGATTCACCCCCTCTATTTTAGATGCTTACCAAGTATGAAAGGAGTTGTATTTAAAGGACTACTTCCTCTGCAGTTACTACACTGTGCACTATAGGTATCTACAGTTGTTCAGATCCTGTTCTCCTTAAAAGTAGTTTTTTCCTGATCTACTTACAACCTGTTCATTTAAATTTCCAGGCTTTTGAAGCAAGGACCATCTTCTTTCATATACATGTGCAACGAACAGGACAACAGCATCATGACTGTGACCTTTATTTGCTGCCATAGTATGAAACATCAATAACAATGACAATACTAATAGTAATTACAGTCCATGGAAAACAAATGGTTTAAGTATGAACTATACTGAAAGTCTAGCTCATTAAAAAAAAAAAAAAGAAAAAAAGCAGGGGAGTGAGCAAGGCCGGGGAGAGAAAAGATTTTTCACAGCCACTGCATGCACCACAACTCTGAAAGGCCAGATATGGTGAGCAATCAAAAAGAAAGCTTTGTATGCCTTACAAAGTCTCTCCTTGTTGTGGTTATGGACTCTGATCTGTTACAGCAGTAATAAATTTTGTTCATGGCCTTTGGCTTTTACAAAGAAGGTGAAAGAGAGACAACTATCATGTTGTCTACAGACCTTAATTAAAAAAAAATAAAAGAAAAAAATATGAAAAAAGTGGGAAAAAAAAACCCCAAACCTCTTAACAGAGGTGGGGACAACCAGAGTTCATCAGTACCCAGCAAAAGTTTCTGCTGTACCTGGCAAAGGTTTTTTCAAGGCTAGGCTACACTGACTTTCCAGGTGACATCCTCTTTCCCAAGCTACTCTCTCATTCAGAACTTGCAGTGGAAGAGAACCACCTCTCAGTCACGCCATAGATAAAATACTGCAAGCAAAACTTGGCTGTTTGCATGTTCTTACTGGGATCCTTCACAAGTAATGTATACCTCCTGATCACAGTCATTACAGCTACTGGGCAGGGCAACACAGCGAGGAAAAAGCGTTATTCACCTTAACACAAGAGATCTGAGGCAGGATGACTGTCCTTGGAGAACTAGCTGTAGATACCTTCATAGTGAAGAGGTTTACAGAACTTCTTCAAGCCATCAGAGGCAGAAAGTAAAGTAAAACAGAGCAAGTCAGGCTGCTGCAGTGTGTATAAACAAGTGCAGCTCTCGAGACTAACCTGGAATTCATAAAATAAAATTACAACAGTTCTTCCGACCACCAGGTGTTAAAACTTTGGGCAACACCTGATACTCTGCTCACTAAGTTAAAAGATAATTAAACAAATTATGTACATCTCAACCATGACTGCATCAATTATACTTTCTTCTGTATAAAACTACTGATACACAGTTCAAAACCCCATTGCACACAACAGTCTCTTTAGCATGTGCAATTCTCATCTAAACATGATGTTATTTCACCTGTATTCAGACCAACTTCTCTTTTCAGTCTAACAGCAATATTTTCAAAATAATATTACATTCCTTCGCAGGCTCCCTCTAATTCAGTACAACCTTCTCAAGTAAAAGCAATCAAGTGGGTGACATACGTAACTGCATAGATACAGCTTACTAAGTTCAACCGAATTGCTGGACTACATGTACAAGCCAAATCTACATAGGAGGGTTTCCTTTCACAAATGAATAAATGTTGAAAATGACTTTCAAAGGAAAAAAAAAAAGGAGGGAATAGCAAAGTAAGGTAATTACCTATCTCCCTTTGGTTTTCTTTTTTGTACTGTCTTCCCTTTGGGTCGTCTTTCACTTCCTAAACAGGGGCTCCCACCAGGGCCTGTTACCCGTATTGATTCAAGGCCTTTGGAAGATTTCTTAAAAGTAAATTCCACTGGTTCTCCTTCTTTTAGGCTTCTAAATCCTTCCATGTAAAGCTTGCTCTGTAAATAGGAAAAATACTCTTGGTTACCATTGCCTTAAAAACAGTACATACATTCACAATCAACAGGACAAATTATCCTGCCTACTATTCTAGAATACATACAAGTTGAATAACAATGTCCTCTGCATGAGCTATAGCAGACGATATTACAAATTATAGTTCTGCATATACTGAAAACACTATTCAACACTAAACAAGTAACAGAATCTATTTCCAGTATCAACAAAACTGAAATAACATTTTCCTTTTCTGTGATGAATGCTATAGATGTAAGAAGCAGACAAGACACTGTATTCTTAAAACTCCTGTCTGACAGGCAATGGGAACTGAAATATTTAAATATTTAAACTGAAATGTTTAAATATTTAAGAGAACGTTGAATAAAGCTCTGAAGTGTTCACTTCAGAGTAAATTCATTTACAATCAAAATTATCATAATTCATATTCTTTTTATCTGGGACACAGCTCTGGTGCTCTGAACATGAACCAAAGATACAATGAGCATGAGACAGGAGGAAGGCACTCAGAACAAAGTGAAAAGGGCAATTCCCTAGTGAGCTGCTAAATTTCTGTCCACTACTACAAAAATCTTACCTATTTCGCATGATTTAGGTATGGATTTGTATTTTCATCCACAGAAAAGGAAATTATTATCATCAGGGCAAGTGAACTAAACACTGATACACCTTTTGATATTACATTGTGCCAGCAAAATATTGGACAAAATTCATACAACAGGAGCTCACCATGAATTTTGATGCAATGAAAATTTTCATCTCAATTCCTAATAAATTCTGTACAATAGCAAGTCTACATCCCAGGACAAATTTGATGAATCAAACTCTTAAATAAAATTATCATCAAGTTAAGTAAGACAAGTCTTTATGAGGAAAAAGAGAAAATTATAGACTGGTTGCACTAAATGTTTAGAAGTGTCAGAAGTTACATATTACATGAATGAGATCAGTTGGACTCACACAAAACATTACAAAATCCATCATTTTCCAAACAGATGTAGTTTTTGCAGGAGAGTTATGAAAGTATTTTTTTCCTTTGGTCACGAACTCTTCACAGCAAAAAGGAAAATGTATCCTCACCAATCCCTACTCTGCCCTCCAACATTCACATGGCTGAACCATGGACTCAAGAAGGGAATATTCACTGCAGGTGCCATCCCACTCAGTCACACGTCAAAAATGGCACTCAGCTCTCAAAGTCACATCTACTATTCTACAAGTGAAACTAGGGAACGTCTTCAACTCAGATAGCAATCCCTGACATGGGTTCATGGGTTATAGGAGGTCTGCAGTACCAAGGAACTATTTTAGCAGAGCTCAAGAACTAAAATCTTGAGAGTTCATGGTTCATATACAAAGAGGGAGTTGGTCCCTTCACAAGGACACAGGGAGAACAGGACAAGAGGCAAGTGGCCTGAGTTTTCCAGGGGAAACACCATTCAGACGTAAGGAGAAGTTGCTCGTTGTGAGAAGAATTAAACAGAGAAGACCAGAGAAGTAGTGTAGTTCCTTTTGCTGAAAATAGCTAAGACTCAGCTTAACAGGGAACTGAATAACCTAACCTGAGGCCTTGCTTGCAGCAAAAGGTTGGACCAGAAGATCTCAAGAGATCTCTTCTAATCTAGACTTTTCTAGATATCTTAATCCAGATCTGAATCACATCCAGTAAGACTGGAAAACAGGTTTCCAATCCCAAATTCTGCAGCAGAGTTACTTTGGGGAACCTGTGCCACTTAACTTCTCCCAGTCTTTCTAAAAGGGACACCACCATAAAATCCATTTCCCACAGCACTGACAGACTAACTTAAAAATTATTTTATAATTGGGAATATTTATAATGACATCATGTGAAAGCACACACACCTTTGCTCCCAAAACCCCCAAGTATTGGGCCAGACGAGTTCTCACAGTCTACACAGAAGCAAACATTCATAACGCAACAAGGCACTATTAATATTATAATATATTATTATTACAATACATAATTATAATGTCATACTAATACACATTTTGATAGGAATGGTTGGACTCAATGATTCTGTGATTCTGTAATGCCAGTCTGACTGAGAGACTCAGTTGCTTATAATTTTTCCAGCAGTCAAAACTAAGCAAGAATGCAGTTCCACTGTTTAGGATGAAGGCTGGTTTTCTTGCTTATCCAGTTGTGGAGCTCTAGTACAGGTGGCTCTTCCACCAAATCTAGTAACAGTGCAAAGAATAAGTCAAATAGTTGACTTTTCTAAGTGAGAGGTTGAGCATTAAGCATTATTTTAAAAAAGGGGTACAGTACAGGGGACACATACACACAGAATAAGAAATGTATAAAATGTCACCTGAATCATAAGCTTGCCTGTTTTCGGAAATGAAAATATAAAGTATGAAAAAGGAAATATGCCATTTTTCTCACTAATACAACTGGAAGAGAGTAACTGCACATAAACCAATTAAAGAAACCACCCAGGGAGGTAGTACTATGTCAAGGAAGCCTTCCACTTTGAACTGTCTGTAAAGGGATCTTTGTCACAATGAAGAAACATCCAAGTTGAGAATATGCCCAAAGAAGACACCACTACTCATCAACTGAAACAACAGATTATGCTTGTGGCACAAAACCAGGCCTAGGTCCATACACACCTCTTCAGCCTCCAGCAGCCACCAGAAAAAAACCTTCGCATAAGAAAAGAACTGAACAACATGTATTTTGTCCCAGACTAAAACACAGTTAAATGTTCCAAAACTAGACAATCATGACAACACAGAATGGTGCTAATCACAAGAGGAACCTCAGGCAGATAAACATAAGCCCTTATTTCTCGGTAAGACTGAACACAACATGGATGCTTGTGTCTTTTTGTTTAATTACAACATAATGAAGATATTTTTAAGTCTCAACATGACTTAACGCATTTTTCTCTAAAATGTTTTTATTTTTCTCATTTCACTTCTAGCAACAGAACTTTTATATCCAAACAGAGCACTATATTTACAAGAGGGATTTTTTAAATATATTTAAGAGCCAAAGTAATGGAACAACTATGCTTTCATAAATCTCATATTGTGCAAGTGGACATTTTTGCATGTTTGCTTTTTAAAGCACTTTAAACAACAAAAAACGTTGAAAAAAAGCAGTCCAAATGACTTGCACAGTACTCTCCTTGAATACACCTCAACAGCTTTTCAATGTTACAGATGGTACCTTCTGACTTATTGCGTAAACGTATATACTACTACGCTGTCAGCCAGCTCAGTGAGATTCTCTCAGGATGCGATAACAATTCAAAGCCATAGCAAATAAATGGCATTTGGAAACCAGCAAAACAAATCTAAACACTGAATCCCTCTTAAATTGTCTGAAGAGCTGGACAAAAAATGTCTTTTAAGTTGATAATTTAATGTTGAGAGACCTAGTTCGGTATTTTCCTCACATTACTTAAACAAATAAAACTCACACAATTAAAAGCAGCCAGAGTTTCAAGTCAGTGAACCATTTCTAGAGTCCTGAATGGGGTGTATGGGCACATCACCAAGGAACAAAGGGAAAAACTTAAAAGCAACATGATTTTCCTCCTTTCTCTCTCTTTCAGCTGTCAGAGTCTTTGCTGTTATTTTTACCAGCAGTCAATACAGTGATTGCAGAGTAGGGCTTTTTAGTTTCTTTTTTAACTTTACAGTGCTGCTGGCTGAGGGAAAGGCTGTGGATGTATCTTCCTGGACTTCAGTAAAGCCTTTGACACAGTTTCTCACAGCGTTCTGCTTCAGAAACTGTCACCTCTGGCCTGGACAGGCGCACACTCTCCTGGGTGGAAAACTGGTTGGCTGGCTGGGCCCAGAGAGTGGTGGGAAATGGTGTGAAATCCAGCTGGAGGCCAGTGACAAGTGGGGTTCCCGAGGGCTCAGTGCTGGGTCCAGCCCTGTTCAATGTCTTCATCAATGATCTGGATGAAGGCATCGAGTGCACCCTTAGCAAGTTTGCAGACGACACTAAGCTGGGTGGAAGTGTTGATCTGCTGGAGGGTAGGGAGGCTCTGCAAAGGGATCTGAACAGGCTGGACCGCTGGGCAGAGTCCAATGGGATGAGGTTTAACAAGGCCAAATGCCGGGTCCTGCACTTGGGGCACAACAACCCTGTGCAGTGCTACAGACTAGGAGAAGTCTGTCTAGAAAGCTGCCTGGAGGAGAGGGACCTGGGGGTGCTGGTTGACAGCCGACTGAATATGAGCCAGCAGTGTGCCCAGGTGGCCAAGAAGGCCAATGGCATCTTGGCTTGTATCAGAAACGGCGTGACCAGCAGGTCCAGGGAGGTTATCCTCCCTCTGTACTCGGCACTGGTGAGACCGCTCCTCGAATCCTGTGTTCAGTTCTGGGCCCCTCACCACAAGAAGGATGTTGAGGCTCTGGAGCGAGTCCAGAGAAGAGCAACAAAGCTGGTGAAGGGGCTGGAGAACAGGCCTTATGAGGAGCGGCTGAGAGAGCTGGGGGTGTTTATCCTGGAGAAGAGGAGGCTGAGGGGAGACCTCATTGCTCTCTATAACTACCTGAAAGGAGGTTGTAGAGAGGAGGGTGCTGGCCTCTTCTCCCAAGTGACAGGGGACAGGACAAGAGGGAATGGCCTCAAGCTCCGCCAGGGGAGGTTTAGGCTAGACGTTAGGAAAAAATTCTTTACAGAAAGGGTCACTGGGCACTGGAACAGGCTGCCCAGGGAGGTGGTTGAGTCACCTTCCCTGAAGGTGTTTAAGGCACGGGTGGATGAGGTGCTGAGGGATATGGTTTAGTGTTTGATAGGAACGGTTGGACTCAATGATCCGGTGGGTCTCTTCCAACCTGGTTATTCTGTGATTCTGTGATTCTACTATTTCTTGTTAAGTTAGCCTACAATGTAAGGTCTCTCACACCTCTGTCACAAGCAATGGTTTGGTCCAAAATGCTGATAATGTTATAAGCGTATAGGAGTGGAGAAACCCATGATCACAAGTTCTTGGAAAGTATTTCCTGCCGTGAAACAAAAAACGTATATATAAACTGTATTAACAAGATGGTACCAAGGAAAAGTACCATTTCCTGGGCAGTGTCAGGGAATGCTTTACAACCACCACCGGTCTGTGCAAAAGAAAGGAAGCTTGGAATTAAGTCTCATTACAGGGCCCCTCCGATAAATGTGCATTACTTTTATTAACGTGTGGGGAGGGAAGAAGGAATAGGGTCCCGGTAAGCACCTCCTCGACACAACTTTGCTATTTCTAGTCAGGGCTGTGAACAACTGCTGTCACAGACATTAAATTCTTGGGGGTGAAGCAGGGCAGAGAGTAATTTGGCAGCATTCTGCTTAGGATTGTTCTTTTCTGTACCTCTCATTTCTGCTCCATTTTATCTAGTGATTGATTGCTCAGTACAATGACCAGATGCCACCAGTATGCCGGGTTTCCCAAAGTAAGAAAATGGGTTTTCCTCCAAAATTATCTGCAATTAAATCAAGCCACAGACTAAAGCATATCCTGAAGCCAAATCAAACTGAAGATCATATGAAATTCTCTCCAAAACCTCATACAGTTCCGTCAAGAGCTTGCAGCCTTTGAGTAAAGCAAGAGTACAGAGTAAGAGGACACAAATAAAACAATTTACACTTTATCTATACTAGTGCTCTTATCTGCATTACGTCAAAACCAGAATTTAACTGTTGTATACTGCAAATGTTAGGAGAAGCGCTGCAAAACAGTATCAGTTGCACGATACAAACACTGCTGCAAGGACTTTTGCTGTCCACCAAAAGTTCATTTTAGGAGGTTTGTGAAGATCATGTATGTTTGCAGGCAGAATGCTAAAACAAACAAAAAATCCACTAAACTGAACAAGAGCCTCTCTGAGAGTAATGTGCAGTTCTGCTGCACTAATACAGAAGAAGGCCAGGCACCCACAAGATAACTCACCATTGCTACTGCTGACCTCAAGGGCTCTTTCCTGCTCCCAAGGTTTATCTTGCACCAAATCTGGCACTTCTTGGTCCCCCACATAAGCCAATTTAACTCACTAATCTGACAGGAAACAAACTCAGTTTAAAAAGAGGGGAGTATAAGAGGAAGAGGAAACAGGGATCGAGTTTTGTTTTTCCAGTGAGCTAAATCTGTTCACAAAAAGGTTCAATGAGCTCCAGGGTATACAGAGTGGAAATGGCAACTTCTGAGATGAGAATGTGTTTCTTAATATTTTACATAAAAAAGAAAATCCACAGTATTAATGTTTTTTTCAGCTCAGTGAATTAACTTTACTTTAAAAATAAAGCTACGAACCACTTCATTTCTCAAAGATTGCATTTCAGCTCTTAGCAATGAAGAGCCATGTATATAACATCTAGGTATGTCTGTAACAGACAGGATAAGCTATTGAGTAACTTTACAGGAGGGAAAGAACTCATACATAGGCAGTCACCACAATGCAGCAGGTACACTGCAATTTCACATCCTTATTTACATAGAATTTGTTTCTGTCTTGAATTTCCACCTCGACTGTAGTCAGGTTCATAACCTGGTTTCTACTCATCATCCTGTCACTGTCCCCCACTGTCACTATTCTTGCTGAGAAGGGTGCAAAGGTATTTATTTAGCTTTTGAATTAAAGGCTCCCTTTAATTCCAAACCACCTTCCCTGTACAACAGAATAATTTCTTCTTTCTCTATTTATTTATATATCTAAAGAAACTTTCATTAACTGCTTCAACTCTTACGATCTTTAAGTAAATTCAGCTTAATACTTTCAGTTCTTGCTCCACAACTTCTAAGAAGGGACTTCCTTTGATAACTTACTCCTCCTTCCTTTCACATTACCTTTTCTATACCAATATCCCTTCCAGGAGAATGCCCTTTGCTAGAAAGATTAGGTATTTTCCCACAGTTCTCTTTTTCCTTTACTTGAGATTCAAGTTGAACCTCTTCTCCATCTAAGCTTCCAGTACTTCACCTCACCTCTATTCATCAACTGTTTTGCCTAATTTAACAAATGATTGCCTTAAAAAAATTGTTATTTACTTTTCATCATCCCATTTAACTTAAACCAAATTAACCCACCTAACACTCTGTCTTAATCTTTAAAACAATCAGGTATTCTGTAAGGTCAACAATTCCTTCCAAGTCCAAAATAACACAACCTCTATTCTGAATTATTCTTTTGATAAGAAAAACTATCGACTGTTATGTGCAGAAACATCATATCATTACAATATCATCTGTGCTTAAATATAGATCTGGCCTACTACATAGCCTATCTATAATGTTACTGTTCCTACCAGTATTCCTCTCTCATGATATTCCTATTACACTGTCTGTATATGAAGTTTGAGGTCTGCAACATGTCTTTCATAATTCCTTCCCAAAATGATTTTGACCAAACAGATTCTACTGTGCCTGTGCTACTGTTTTTTCTTTACATGGTGCCACTTTGTTCACAACACCTTACCAATTTTCTGCACAATTTTCAGTAATCATGTTCAGACCATGAATGCAATTTGACCGTGTTTCTGCTGCCTCTATATCTGGTTACATGTTAATCACCAGCTGCTCTAGTTTTGTATACTAATGAGTATACTAGTTTGTATACTAGAGAGTATATCCCTGACCTCACCCTCTTTTCTCGCTATAGTAAGTATTTTTTCTGTTAGTGTAGCACCTACACGACGAGTCTTCTACTAGTTTTCACCCTTCCTTTTCTCCTTTGCATAGACCATTTGTATTACCACATGTGCAATTCTCATTTACCCAGTTTTCCTCCTTTTGTGCTTTAAACCAGGCATGAAAATTAAGCCAGCCTCTTCTCCCATTTCTTAGTTTAAGTATTTTCTCATCAGTCGTGCTAGTCACAAGAACAGTTTTAGGACTCAGTTCAATCAATTCAAAGGGACAGTTCCTCCCCCTCACTCTCACATTGACTCAGGCAGAAAATCATTTTCCTCCTCTTGGTAACGTCAGGTTTTCTGCTGTGTTTCTGCCCCTGTATCAGATCTATGCAGTCAAAAACCCAAGAAGCCGCAAGAGTGTGCAGCCATGATAGATAAAGCTGTCCTGTGCAGCACCTTGCCAACTTACCACTTACATTGCCTCAATGATCTCCTGAAACCATGCTGCTAATCCCAGACAATTTATAATTCCCTCTTAAGTCCAACCATCAAGAAGCATCATCTTCTCTTGTGACATATCCCTCCCCAACGAAGCTGCCGAAGAGGGCTGTTGCTTTGCTGAGTCACGAGGTGGAGAGGAGCCGGGTGGAGAGGAGCGGGGTGGAGAGGAGCGGGGTGGAGGTCTGGTGGCTGCTCCACATCAGCGGCCACATCAAAGCCAACATGCGCAGCAAGGATGAGTCGGAGAGAATGAATGAGCCATTATGTCTCCGCTACTCATTTGCCAATCAGGATGACCAAACTGGCCCCTGGTCATCCCTTCCCGCATATCAACGCAGGCATGAAGTTACACCAGAGCCACAGAACAAAGAATCAGAGGTGATCATGAAAACACGAGTACTAATAAGATTATGACTTATGGATGTGGAAACTGTCAGTTTTGTGTGTTGGAAATGGCTTGATGTATGACCCTGGAGTTTTTCAGATCCCTACACGCTGGTGGGGGATGCACCAGCAGGGCGGCTAAAGTAACCCAGTATGTCCCTTACCAGCGGTGCCACTGGCCAAAGGTAAAGAAGATAAGGAGCAGGGCTGCCCGATACCCCAGATGTTATCACTCCAGAATGGACTATAAGAGAATGAGAAGAACAAGCCTTAATCAGAGCTCCGTCTCACTTGGTCTGAGACCCCCATCAACATAACATGATGGATCCACTCCCGCCAAGCACCGGAGAATCTGCAAAACTTCACCTGCAGCAACTTTGTGGAAACATCTAAAAAGTCTATCACTGTACCCCAGAGAGGTCATATAGTCCCTCACAAACCCTTATAGGATGCTAATATTGGTCTAGACTTAAGCTTATATTCTTAGCTTAAAATTGTAACATTATAGGTAACAAACTAAATGTTTAAATGCTGTTCTGGGTCCTACTCTGTCTCCCTCGGGGTGTGACATCTTGACAGCCTCCCAATGGTCGAATATCTCCAAGCTCCCCCTTCACAAGCTCTTCCTCGCTACCAGCTGACCACACTGCCTTTGGGAGCTCCACAGATCCTCCTCAGGATGGAGAGCCTCCCCTTTCTTCACTCACCACTGAGCACCATCTGTACCCTCAGGTGAGTACAGTCACTTCACGCAGCTGAAACCACCCTGTTTTCTGTTACAGTCTTGTCTGCTGTAAGGCAATTTTGCAGAAACCTGAAGGCTTTTTCTACAAAACTTGGGAACAAACAGACATGACCTTTTATGCAATCACTAAATAGGAAACATTACCTTCTTTCTATTTTCATTGGGAGGAAGCACTGGTTTTTTTTCTGTTTTTCTTCTTTACCCAGACATGGGTCTGAGGTGCAGATGAACAGGTTTACCAAGGCACACTGACATTCAGTTCATTTTAGTGACACGTCAAGTGCAAAAAACCAGCATGGCTAGGCTATGAGCACAGTGTACCTCTTCCAATGAAAAATTCATGACAGTTGTGAGCTTTGTACTTTCATAGTGTCCACCTATGCAGACTATTTTTCAAGCCTCTTTTCTGTTAAAAACCCAAACTTCCCAAGCAGACATCAAAGGAAGCTGTTATTGCAGCTTTTCTTCTATTACCTGGAAAAAGGTGTCACACAGAGACCTAGACCTTCCCTTCTCCACCCCCATTGCCATTCTGGCAAAGAAAAAAAATTCATGAATGCCACTGACTCCGGTTCTCTCCTTTCTTCCACAAGGGATATAAATGCACTGAAACCTACAAGATGAATGCAGGTTGAGCTCTCTCCTATCTCGCTTCCCCTCTATGAGTTTAATGGTGAGGACAGAATGCAGTATGGCTACAATTCACTTTGAAAAACACACTGTACATACTGGAACAGTTCCCCCCTAACAAATGAAATATCAACTGATTTCAAGGTAGGTCACCTCATAAACATGGGTGGAAGCACAAGAGCAGAGGATAATGCAATGTAAAAGCCCCACAGTTTTCTGCATTTTTCAAGTACTGGAAATGTACTCTAGTAGAAAGCATAGACTCAATGGCAGCTAAAACCACTATTTCCTCCAGATTTACTACACCTTTCTGGTGTCGTTAACCACATTTTCAAAAACAACTGCAGCACCTCTATCATCCATTCCTGCCCTATGATGTCTATAAGCTTCATTTCTGTGCTCCTCTGTATACTGCCATGTATGGGAATGATGATCCCCTATGCCAGGAGATGTTTTAGCTATATAAAGCTTTCCTTTCCGCCTCCCTCACCACCTCCTACTGCCCCCAAGAGACTGCATATAATTAAAAATAAATTAGGCCCAGATTGTGCTCTGCTAATTCAGGTACAGTAGGATCTCTCACTGCACATGTACCCTTCCCTTCCCCTGCATAAAAGTGGCCCAAGAGTCATGTTTTCTTACTGCAGACCCTGAATATCCACCTCTGGGAAGCTCTCCTTAACCTCTAAATTGGATACTAGTAGCAAAAAGTAGTACCAGAAAAATACTAAGAAAGAGGTTCATCCATCCTTTTATATCCCAGCTTTACACGAGAAAATCAAGTGGTTCATGTCTCATCAGTAAATAGAGGAACGGCTAACACTGTGGGCAACTACAGAAGCCACAGGCTGACACTGAAAAAAGGCATTTCACACAAATGATTTAGCAAGTCACCAGTGCAGAGGGAGTCCTGAACCTGTTAAGACACTTCAGCCCACTCTATCGTCGTGGTAAAACAAATCCCAATCACACCAACTTGCCTCTTTCTTCCTGAAGCATGGTATAACCGGTAGCTACCAACTCTGAAGACCAACAAGGGAATAACGAGTTGGAGAGAGGGTAGCCGAGTTGTATTGGCAGGTAGAGGGTAATACATACGCAAGACAGAAAGGATCTTACTTGTGAGAAGTAAGTTGAGGTAGGACTGTGTTGTGGGAAGGATGGAGGTAGAGAGAGGACAGTGATTGGATCATGCTGGAGGTCAGCAACTTGGGGCAGGATATAGGGTGGTGGAAGGGCTGTGTCATGCTGAAAGAACCAGAGGTGGTAGCCTGGGGCAATGGTCTGATTGGTGATTCAAGCTAAAACTGATCTGTGGATAAGAACTGGTTGACAGTTACAGTGGCTACAGGTTCTCAAAGCTGCAGATAAGCCAACTCCCCTCTCTTCCCAGGCTGTGAAGGCAAAGGAGCACCTCAAGTCCTGGAAGCTGAATGAAAGTTTAGAGCTCAATCCTGACTTGGACTGTGCTGGCAGCCCAGCCCTGCCACTACTTCCCTTTCCTTCTTCTTCTCCTCTGGTCAATCCCAGCTACCTGTAGGTTAGAGCCCGAAGAACTGTCCTCACACCACCACCATCTCCTCTCCTAGGCCCTGGGCTAAGAAATGGAGCCTGCCAGCATGCCCTGTGCCATGATGCCATCACAGGTCCTCACCTCAGAAACCCGAGATATCTGCGGTGGAGAATGCTTTCTGAAAACTACCATCAGCTGCATTATTGCAAAGCCCCTCTATGCTTCAATGACCTCTTCTAACCCTTCAGAGAGAAGAAAGCTGTCTGCTTGAAAGCTACAGCGAGCTGGGGAGCAACGGAGTAAGTGAGCACTCATGATATTTTAGCCAACCAAGAGTAACTATGCCCTAAGCAATCCCAGGATAAAAATCCATTATCTTGCAAACAGGAACCTCTCTTGAATTGTTCGCAAGCTCTTGGGCAAATGCAGTTTTTACTTTTAAGGTATCAGCGTCCTCAGTTCCCACCAAGGACTCACACTGCACTGTGCAAGGTTCTGCACAGAACGTACAAGCCATGGTTTATCAACAGGCAATACACTAATGCTGCTAAATTGTTCAGAGGTCAGAACCTACACTTACTATATCTTTTTTAGTTCAATGCATTTAAAATGCCAATGTAGAAGTGAAACAAAAATAAAACGCTGGTTAGAATATTTGTTTACTAAAACCAAAGTCACCATGCACACAAAAATAAGACAAGAGTATCTGACAAAATTGGTGGGGTTCAAATATGTTTGCTCAGAAGGCAAAGAAATGGTAAACAGGCTGAAATTTCTGTTGAGGATGGTATTCTTTTTTAAGTTATAGTTATTTTCATGACATCTCTACTGTAAAAACAGAACACTTTTCCCTTTACTATAAAAGCAAAATTAAACAGCAACAACTGTATTAACAATTCCTGACTTATGATCCAAGTTCTCTGGTATTTCTATGTTGTTTGTTTTTTTTTAATTAAGATTAATCTTCCTTAGTTATTCTTGTACAGCACATTATGCATTTACCAATTGTTCATTTCTTAAAATCTAGTACTAGATAATCTACCAAGTTAAAGTTATAATCAGCTATATCTTAATTAGACACAATTGTCAGAATTATAAATACTGATCATACATTCGGATTTTGAATAAAATAATACTTCTGTCTTGGAGGAAGAATGAACACAAGGTTATTTTTTTTACTTCAAACCTCTATCACTTTTTGGGAGGGAAGGGAACGGCAAATCATCTAAATACGTGACAGTTAAGGTACTAGACAGCAGTGAAACTAGCATTAAAAGTCTGATACCTTCTGGACATAACAGGAAATGAGTGGGTGACTTCAAATGAAATTACTTTTTAGAAATACACAGCAGTACAAGGAGATAGCGTTGATGACTCAAGAAGTAACTTCAACTTAGCAGCAACTTTAAATTATTATTTGAGAGAGTACTTAATTTGTAGCTTTACTGTGAACTAGCTCTCTGGACAGCTGCATTTTAGAAGCTGACAGAAATGATTGGTTTGGTGCTACTTCTGGTATCAAAGCACACGCTATATTCTGTTACAAAGGACATATCCCATGTTTCATTGAAACATCTCTGAATTTATAGTGACACAAATGAGAAAACAGCACTTCAAGCAAACCCCTTCTAAAGTAAACAAAAGGCAGTTTTTATGAAAGACAACAAAGGATTTTAAATAGCAAAGATAAACTATTTTGATTTATTAGCATAGGTACTGGGGAAGTACTTGGAAATGCTTGAAAAACTTTGCTTTTAAAATAGTATCTTATTACTATAGTTACGCTTATATTTATTGAGGAAGTAATTGTGAAACTGGAGTATCACGCATACAACCGCATTAATCAAGTGACAGTAACATTGGCTTCTCCTCAGATTACACAAGACTACTTAAATATTATTTAAGAATCCAATATAGAATCTGTCATTTTTATGCCCTAATTTTAGCATGCTCGGCCAAAGAGTGTAAATGTTTTCCGAGGCGTTCTGAAAGAGGATCAGCTACAGCAGGAAGACACAAAAGGGTTCCTTAAGGACAAGTATTTCCTCTTACACTCTGACGACACAGCTCTCATCAGCACTCATGGGGGAGAGCAGACCCACAAGTATCAGCCTTGCAACTCTGAATTTTTTTGTGGCTTGGTTACACCTCAGACATGCCAGACATCTCATTATGAAATGCAGGCAGGTGATGCAGTTGTATGGCAAATATTCCATAGAGAAATCCTTCCAAACACACATTTATGGTTTAGGTGCATCATCTAGTTCTATTCTTTCAATACAACAGTGTGAGATGCAGACTCTTCCCTGTCCATCCTTCTTTCAATACTAGATGCATGTTGTTTCACGGGGCATCAATGGCATACACAGCATGTTCAGGTTTCCACTGCCTGTTGGGGATACAAGTCCTGGCTGATGAAGGGAGAGCAAACAACAAGTGAGTATCTTCTCTTCCAACTACCCATCCCAGGGCAAGGCAGCACAAGACCAGGGACACTGACTTTGCAGTAGTTACATTTGCTTAACTTCTGAGGAGTTTATTTCTATTGTACCCAACTGTAGTAACACTAAAACAGTTCTATATGTAATGATTCTATTCCTCTCAGTTCTGATCGAAGACTTTTCCACCTCATAACACTGTATTTCATCGGGGACTAAAAACAGAACCGCAGAAAAACTGAAGTCTTTTCACTAAAACATATTTATGTTTCCACTCATTCTTTCTGCTGTATTAATGCAATAGTCAGGTCTAACAGACTGCCTAACACCAGTGAAAGCAGCCAACCCTCTTCATATCAACAGCTCAGTACCCCCAGGTGCCAGAACTTACGACAAACAAAATACAGCCTGAAATTTCTACCATCTACATTACTCCTTTACAAGTCCAATAAAAGTTGCCTGTTTGCCTTTAATACTATAAAGTAAACAAATTCCAGGCTCCGTTTTTATTGGACTGTTTGAAAGAGAAAACTCTGAAAGCTCAAATCAGAGGTACATCACATAGTAACTAAGGTGCAAGAACACAGCTGAGTTGTGGGAGACAGTAAGTTCTCTGTATCATTGCTTTATTTAGATTAATTTCAGTGACGTATCTTATGACCACATTCACACCAACAATTATTTTCTAGCTACTACGCAAGATGTAACCACTTGTAGATGAAAGCACCACACGTTATTTTTGGCGGTTGCAGGTTATCATAAATCAATTAAGTACAAATTAAAGTGAGAGAAATAAAAAGGGGTAGACTTGCAGCTGTGTGTGCAACTTCGGCTTCAGAATTCAAGTTTTTCCTGCTAGGCTTCCTTATCACAGTTTATATACATGTGTACATGCATGTGTGTGCACGTGAAAACGTGTAATTTAAAGCCAACTCCATAACCTAGCTTTATCAAACACATTAACTTAACGAAGACCAAATTAAACACGAGGCCACACAAGGTACCCATTACAAAGTATAATAAAAGGCTAGCTAGAAAGAAAGGTTTGCTGACAGAAAAAAATGCCTCTTGTACAGACTGTGCTGGGGGAGGGCGAAGAACAGCTATGTTACAGTATTTACCTACAAAGGCTTTTTAAAATCAAAGCAGCACCTACACGCGATGCATGTACCCAGCAGCTCTTGCACCAGCAGCATCCACAGAGATATTCCACTGTGAGAGAAAGTGAGCAGAATCAGGAGGAGAAGCACAGGAGAAGGAAGGCTACCAAGCAATTGTCCCAGATTTGGTTAAATAAGCTCTATTACCAGCACATTCATCTGATCATGGATCAACATCCATCTGTGCAGTCTTTGACTCTCAGTTATAGTTAAAAATAGCTGTGGTGATGCAGTGAAGTTGGAGATGCAGTGAAGTAAGTTTACCAGGAAAAACTGAAAAACTGCCTATGAGTGGGAATGACTCAGCTTTTGTAAATGTGGTTTTACAAAAGATGGCAGGTGAAATTGTAATGTGAACTAACTTGACAACCTTGAGTAGGAACACAGTGAATCTTCAGGGAAGATTTGTTACTACTGTCCTCTGTAATCCCCAAAATACCACATCAACTTCCCAAAAATACAGTAGTAGCAAGCAGAATGTCATCAACATGAGTGGCAGTCCCACCCAAAAAGCTGTTCATGTCCACCTTAATTAGACTCCTAAAACTACTGTGAAAGAATCAGAGAAGATATAAGTACTACCAGTGGCAAGAACAGAGAGTAGATGCTGTGCTGTTTCCATGAGGCTTAGATAGCTGGAGAAAATGCTCACTTTTTAAGCTGAGTCGGATTTTTCTCACTCAGTTAAAAGTTATCTCCTCCTTCGGATGAAGATTCAAAACTGGTACAGAGAAGAAAGGGGACAAGCAGGATCTACTGGTTGTCAGGAATCATCCAGGTTCCATACCATGATAAGCAGGATTGCACATCTCCCTCCTGCTGTGAGAGAGGACGCCTGAGAGCCCTGGAGTTGTACAGGGGTACACAGGGATGGGCTGAAGAGCAGACCTGCCTGCATCGGCCAAATGGAACATGAACAATGGAGAGTCTCGTTCTGTCTTAAAAAACACATGACGGATTAAAGGCATAAATAGATGAGCAGATAAGATTTCATTGACTGAAAGACAAAGAAGGTACTGATACACAAGTGAGGCTAAGGCCTCCTGCAGAAAAAAAGTTTCAACAATTTAGGATAATGCAATAAGTATGTCTCTAATTAGTCCGGCATAGTCTAAGGAATTGGTCTATGGTAGACCTCTTGCATTTCTGTTCATTATGCTGCCAATTTTAAACCAATAAATCTGCTTGTCTGGTATTCCTAAAGTTCAAAAAACACACTACTAATATCTATATCCACAACGAAGTAGCACATTAATTCCAGAAGCTGATTACCACCTTACGCAGCAGGGAGAAGATGACAAAGCTATTGCACCACAGTTTCAGTGTCAGAGAACACAATGATTATCCAAGTGTGGAGATGAGGCTGCATGGAAGGCTCGGCAGGCTGTGCAGCCACATACCCAGAAGGCGCCGTGACACAGTCTCAGCAGGTCAGGAGACTGGACACCAAGAGTGGAGGCACACTCAGAGTGTTTCCACACCCGAGGCAAAAACTCACACAGCACAGTTACGACTGACAAACTGCTTCTTCCAAGAAACAGATAAGTAACGTGGTCTACAGGACAATGTAGGCTCAGTAAACATTCTGCTCACAAGGAAAATGTGCTCATGGGCAGAGACATAGGAAAAAAAACAAACCTCAAACCAAGAAAAAAGCTTCCCTACATCTGTTTGGCTGAACAGATATGAATCATCCTGAGACCAATCTTACTTAACCTATTTCACTTTCTAAAACACGTACCCCTTCAATGGATCTTAAGGACAAATTAGTACACCAACTTTTTTCTTTAGAGCTACACAGTCCTTCTGCACCTCCAAAATCACTGAGATACGACCATCATGTCATGTGAATAATTATTTTAAGAATGCAAGGGAAGTTCAGAATTAGTCATCTGATAAGCTTCTGCAGTTCATAAACCATGTGGGATTTCTTATAGCTGGCTTTGTTCTGTGGACTTACGAATATTCTTCAGAATAATCAGTTGCATAAATGTCTGTTAGGTAGACAGGTGAGACATTTTTGAGATAAGAAATTTTAAAGAAATGTTAACAAGAAAACCGCAAGTTAAGACTACACAAAATTAAAGTCAGATTGTTTGGATTTTCAAAATTAACACAAATTAGCTTGATTCATCACCCTCAGTGTTTCCAGAGAATTAAGCCCCTGAGGCTAACCACAAACATGAGAAACCTAGAGGCGACAGCTACTGGCAGAGGTAGGAGAAAAGACATAATAAAACAGATACAGAGCTGGGAGAAGCATATTTCTCCATACACTCAAGACCTCAGGCTTCCCTATTGCATGCAAGAACATAGGAACAGCTGAAGATGCAAGAATTAGTCTTGTATTAGTAAAATGTTCATATTTTCAGTTCAGCTGTTGATTTAGAAGAGATTTAAGAATAAACCATGGAATGGATACCTCAGCACAGCTAAAGACCTCGTTTTTTTTCCCCTAATGACATACTCTAAAGTGAATGAAAAGCTCTCTGGGAGAGTAAAACCAGGGATTGACTGCTGTTCCTTGGATGCAGCTTTTCAAAACTAACAATCCCTCTGCCCTGCATTCCAAAGGATGCAGAAGGAAAATGGGCATTTAAACCCTTTTCTTTCTTATCAAGGAATACATATATTGTGAATGTACTCACAGACACCTCAGCCAAAGGTTATCTCTCCTGGGAAATAACACAGTTACTTATCCAATCAATTTTTAATTCCCTGATATGATACAGAATGAAGGCCTATCACACATGAAATCAAAACCAGTAGCAAAGTCATTTGTTGTCTGATGAAAGGGACACAGAACCAGCTACATATGATTGGTCATAAATAAATAAATAAAGTAATAAATAAATGATAATATGCTTAATAATATGCTTAGATTTATAACATATAATAATTATGTTTTACTCACAACTGCATGTAATATTTTGGTTTTCTTCATGTTGTTTTCTGCTCCCTTTCACTTAATATGACAAACTATCCAGGCAAGTTTTTTTTGTCAAATAAGACATTTTGGTTCTTAAAAACAAAACCAACCAAAACAACCAACCAGCTTGCCAACATTACAAATGAACTGTTCGTAAAACAAAAATACCAAACTCTCTAAATAGCAGCTTGAATCTATGCTATCTTACTAAATTCCTAAGAACACGTGTGGAAAAAAGACAAGATATACAAATATCTCTATATAAATATATAGAGAATACTCTGTTTTCAGAAACTGAGTATTTATGGGATGAAAACAAAACTAAAATGTTATAATTACTCTTCTAAACTCGTTAATATAACTTTTAATTTAAATGACACCTTCTCAGGAAGGGAGCAGCCCCCTTCTGCTCTCCCCAGCTCCAGATAAGATTCCTGCCTCTACCTCCTGTACCAGAACTGACACTCATCTCAGTCACCATCAGTTTAAGTAGCTTTGCCAGCAAGCAATTAATTCTACAAAAAAAAGAGGTTTGGTTTGTTTCATTTTTAAAACAGGTTCAGCTTGCTGAACTGACTCATTCTGGAGCCTGGGCCTGTGCAGAAAGAACGAAGAAGGTAAGACTGCTCCTTCCAATGTAGCTAAAACTGTAATGTCAAAGAAGACCCTGAGAGTACCAGTCATCTAAACCTGTAAAAGATCAATGAAGTTCAATAAATAAAGTTTCAAATTTTTTTTCTTTGTGGGATGTTTCACTAAAGTAGTAACACACTGTGTTCAGAACTCAAAGGGACAGAGATGAACTCTTCATGGAAAATTTGGAATTTGTGACAAAACCCTTCTATCAATAAGTCCAGCCTTCTCTACACAAAAGAGAAAATTTTTGCAAAATTAAAAAAAAAAGCTCACTGGGAACTAAATCCATATTAACATAATATAGCGGATCCATACAATTCATATCTGATATGCCCATTAGCTGCTGAACCAATCAAGCTACTAATTTTTTTCAACTACTTTCTCATGTCATCACATAGCAGTTGATAACACCCATTGCTTCCAAAGCCATGGATCAGTATGCTAACATACTGAATTACAGAAGCCGACTACTGTTGGAGTAAGTCTGGGTAAACAGCTGAGCTTCTTAGTAACTGGGAACAAATATAAAGCAGGAATTAAAAATATTTCTGAGAAAAGATCAAGCTTGCGGAGCAGTGAACCACAGGTCTTTAAAAAATTATTGTCAGGAGATGCCCCAAAAATTAATTAAGTGACAAGAAAAGATACTTCTACATCAGTATCGGAACTCAGCCTACAGAACAGACAACCAAATAAAACAGTGATGTGCACAATGTGCTGATCCCTCCCACTCTGCAAAAGGTGTATTATCAATAGGTCACTCAGTGTATGGAAAATACATGCAAGGGAACAGTAACTACCATCCTGTGTAAGTTCCACTAAGCCTGTGGATGTGGCTAAAATTAAGCACATTCTTCATTCACTGTAATATGAAGAAAATTTTCAGCCACCTGCAAGAATCAGTAACCCTGACAATCCAATATGAACTCACATTTTAGACTTTGACTGTGGGCTCCTCTTCACTACTGTTAAATCAATTGTACTTAACTCAATTACAATGAGGTAATTACATTAACATGAGTCAGTGCATCCACACATGGCATTTGCACGTGTGCTTAGTGAATTGCTGTTACCTCCCACATGGCACAGGAACTTCACTCAATCACATTAAACAGTACGCAGCTCAGGACACTTTCACCTGTGGTTCAAGCCAACACACTGCTGCCAAATGCCTCTATCCCACTTGCACAGCATATGGCTATTGCAAAGGTGTCTTTAACCAGGTACAAACTAACCCTGTGTGTCTTTACCTACTCACTGTAGTGCCTCTCACATTTTAAAATTTACTGTGTCCTTCTGGAAAGTAAACAAAAATACCAATTGTTGCAATCTGTTATTAAACAGAAAGGTAAGGAGGAAATGAATAATAATAAAAATCAGCAAAACTGTGTGGGCTAAAAAAATGGTACTGCTACCACAAACATTGTGATTCATGAGCTCCTGACTACATCTGCTGGCAGCCACACATGCATCCATTTCAAAGCCTCTCCCGCCTTTCCATCCCTCGGTGTCTCAGACTACATACATGTGTCTACTTAAACAGCTTGGGCATCATTCCCTGGCTCTGAAGCAAGGTGGCACAGCATATTTGAGCATCCATCTGGCAAAGCTCTTTCCTTCCCCATCTCCACCCAATTCCCAAAAGACAGGGCAGTGGTGCTCTGCTGCCTGGAGCAATGCCACCGGGCAGGCACCCTTCCGCCAGATATGCCAGATGCATCAGCAGTTGCTGTGGGGAGAAAATAGTTATAGGGAACAACATCCTACCTCTCACATAGCACAGAGGATCACGCTCCGCTGCCTCAGCCTGCTCCTGACCCTGGTTTATTTATCACCAGATGCAGTCTCAAAGCCCACAGAGTGAATCATACTGGTTCAGTTAATTAGAGAGAGTTTCTGCTACTGAGCAGGCAGGTATTTGCAGCGATTATGTTTAGCTGCCCCATGCAAGAACCTCGATATCTGTGAGCACACCTCAGCAGTGATCACTTCTCTCTGGATCGCAGCACAACTTTTTTAGTATAATCAACAAGCAATTGCTGAGAAACGGAATCCATAGTCAAGATGTGCAAAAACCAAACCCCCAGGTACAGACAAATAGCAAACTATTGCAACACTTATTTTGTCTTAAATGACTGTTAAAAGTAACTGAATAGAGTATTCAGGAGATTCTATAATAAGATACTGCACCTATTTCACAAAACTTGTGAATATCTTCCCTCTTTATACATGGAGAATGATGACTGGTAAACACAGAAATGCAAAACTGATTGCATAAAGTGTTCCCTGGTATTTAACTGTTTGGCACAGTTAACAAATAGTAATGCTAAAATCCTGTCAAAGAAAAGATGAAAATCACAGTTTAAGTTAGATATAACTCTGGCGACAGAAGGACAAGAGGAATGTAGGTTTCTTATATTGTCTAAAGAAGCACTTTCTAAAACACTGTTAACTAGCTTCAGCATCTACTCAACAAAAGTACACACAAAAGTACAAGGATATTCTGCTCATATTCTGTAAATACACTGTACTACAGAACACCGATCCTGGAATACTAATGCCAAGAAACAGGGTAAATATGCTCATAAAAGGTTTTAAAATATCATTATAACAAAACACTAAGTTAAGGTGAACTTCTGAATGAAAAGTATATTTATGCACAGCTCAGAGATGTAATTTCTAAGGAATAAATAAAAGGCGTTAATTCGGAAGGACCAATTAATATTTAAATTGTATCACACGGTTTTCCAGAGTTTATCTTTGGAAACTTGTTTGAAATGCAGAAAAACGAAAGGAAATAATCTTTCTATTTGGCATCTGCTTGCTTTTTTAGATCAAGAGTGCTTTTAACTATTGTTATTTTTTTCCCAAATTATAATGATGAATCACAATAGAAACACAGATCTTACAAAATCTATTTAGGGAATTTTTACAAATAGCGGGGTTATCTTGCAATATTAAATGTCAAACAATGTGCACAAAATCTCAAGCCTTGGTTTAGAACTACCACATCATTTTATAGGGGGGAAAAAAAAAAAAAGGAGACCTTTACTTTCCTTTTGCTGCCTTTACAGTCTCTTTCCTGACTTGTGCACTCTTGTTTTATCCAACAATATTAATCTCTGATCATACCAGTGTCTTGCATGGCTACAAGCTCACAGAATGGGGTCAATAGAGAGCACAACCAGAAAACCTGCGGAAAAGGAAAACAAAATGGAGGAGGGGCACCCGCAGAAGATGAAGGAAAGCCAGCAGAAATGCCTACAGCATACACCGCATTTTGCCCAGTTCTCCCATAGCAGTGTTTCCTTATCAATACTTGAGAATTAAAATAAAAAAGGTGTTAAAGAAAACCTCTTCCTTGGGCAACCTCCCCAAATTTCCTGGGGCAGTTCTGAAATTCTTTATTTACTATAAGTTATGTCCTATTTGTAAAGAACTCAAGATTTAATGGTAAAATGCTGGCCCCAAAATACTAACCTGATTGGGGAAAAAATTAGTTTATAAAGTTCTCTCTTTGTGAAATTAACAATTTATGTATTTTTCCCCAGAAAAGGTAGATACTGCTTCATTTTAAAATAAAAAAACCCTTATGTTTTGCAAATATCTTTAAATGGAAATTAAATTTACATTTATAGTAATAAGGACTTCAAACATTGCTTTCATAGCTCATACTCCATTGAAAAAAATTTTCTTGCATGCAGCTTATTCTTTCTTACATTAATTTTCCCATTTGCTCACAACTTACCCTCCCCAACCACTGGAAAAAAAAAGATAAATTGTTTACTGCTAATGTCATGGTGGTAACTTATTTTAACTACCTGAAATTTGGAAATCAATAATGACCCAAAGAACAACCTACAAATAAAGATAAATTGTATTCTGTTCTCTTAACTGAGTCTTTGCTAGAATAATATGCCAAATAATTCAATTTGTTACCACATACCTAATACTGATATTCTTCTTATTCTTATCTGTGTGCCAGAAACAGCCATGCCTACTTTAGTCAGTCTTACATTAAGGCAACTGTGTACAGCCATGATCCACTTAGACTGTGTATGTAATATCAGTGCATAAGTCACACAAACTATTGTCTGCAAGAGACACTGTCAAATTACTTTAAGAAACCATTAATCTAAGCAATAAATGATGGTTACTGAAAAGTGTAATAATTTCCTCACAGTTAACGTAGCAGTTGGAAGGAATTTTTTTAGTGGCATTTGGCAATTTTTCTTTCTGAAATGAACACCTAGATGCATTTAAAGAAAAGCAGCTACAAATTCAAACCATATATAAATTTATATATGAAAGGCAACTTTATCATGAAGACCCTGATCAAATTCTATTAAACACAGGGCTTTGCTACTGGACAGGATCCATTCATCAGAGGAAATCTATCTGTATGAGAGAAGTATTTCCCAAATTTTGATGATATATATTTTTCTCAATTAAAGCCACACACAGCAGTTTCTCCCAAACCACTGACCCTACCCAGCATGGACTGGCAGCAGTGTCCTAAACAGCTGCCAGATCCCTTCCACTCCAATTCTGCCCATCCTAGCTGACTGAGGCCACTCACTCCCAACAAATATATACATTATAATAGAATATATGTATATAAATAAAGGCTACTTCAATTTACATACACCTGTATATTACCTCCTCACCAAATAGCTGTTGGGGAAAGGCGTGGACTTTAACATATAGTAATAACGTTTACTGTATCTGTAGTGTGGAGCACCTCAGCCAGCCACAGCACAGCTTGGGTAAACGAAAACCTGAAGATAATCACTCTTGCTTTTTATTAACTATGACATCTTTCTGACTTTATGTTAAACTCACAGCAATGAGACCTCAACATTTTCAATCTGTTGACTAAATCTGCCCAGGTTACGCGTAAGCAGCACCCGACATAATTTCATCGACCCTTCACAGACAGAATTCTGTCCTACCTGCTCAGACAAATCAAGAGCTTGTCCTAGAATTTGCCACACATGAGAGTCCTGCACAGAGCTCAGTTTGGGACCTTCAGCAGCAGCAGCCAAGTCCAAACAAGTCCAAGTGACTTCTTAGCTCAGTAGATGTGGCACAGGTAGCTGACACTTTGCAGCCCTGTACTAACACCATGAATGATAAACACATGCATGTGCATGAGAAGAAGTTATTTCTTTAAAAATACTTCAGTTAATTCTGGACTTTTCAGTGATTTATTCTGGTGAAAATATTTTTCAAGTGTCTTTAAAATAGAAACGAAAATTACTGCTACAGTCTGCTTTGAAACAGAGCACAGGCACCAGAAGAGAAACCTTGCTATTTGATGAAGCACTGATTGGCCCTGAACCTCAGTCAAAGCAGCCACCAAGTTCAACTAATACACACACTACATAGGGTCTGCTAAGAAAGTTTAAATCATGGAGACTCTTTGAGGGAGCTTAACTCAGTATTCTTGCAATATTAAATAAAAGGTGAATTGGTAAAGGAGACATCTCAATTATACCTGCTAGTCACAAATATATATATACCTGACAGTCACAAATTAAATGTCACCAATGGCAATGGGAAACTTGCTCTGAAATCTCTGTTTTTGAAAAAGTTACAGAAATACACTCATCCACCATTTGCAGGACTGGACTGTAAATGTCTCTTTCTAAGCAAATGGACACCAGACCAAGTACAGCACTGATACAGCCTGCAGTCACTGGAAGCATATGCCAATAAAGACGGAGGTTCTGGGAGATGCAGTAGAGCAAAGTCTCGCTCTGCCAGTTTTCGAAGCTAGCAAGTTAAATAAATGAGACCAAAGAGAAGTTCAGGGAACAAGAAATCCCTTTTTGTTTTGACTCAGTTCCTTGAAAAGTACACTTTACCACTGTCCTGACACCAAACAGAGCGGTTGTTCTGCATATCCTTTCTCAGGCTGCATATTTCTACCACTGTCCTTAATTGAGCTTAAATTTTCAAGTAGCAAAACCAAAGTCCTATGAGCTTTGTGATACAAACGAAATTCTTAACATGCAAAATAGATTACTAGTTTTCAGCTTGAAAAATAAAGGATTATAATTCCTCCTGCAGCTACTAGGCAGTGGAATTGACACAGGAGTCCAGGCAGGAACATGAGGCCAGGGTAGAGGAAGGGCTAGGTGGGATTGCCTCTTCTAGCAGAAGTCTACAGTTAGGTGGCTTAAGGCAACAATGAAACTGCAGGATTATAGCAAGCAACGATTTGCCCTTGGGGTAAAAAAAAGCAAATCAAAACAAAATAAAAGCCTAGCATGGTATCACATCTTCAGCAAACATTTTTTTTCTTCTAGAGTAATAGAGATGCTTGCTTAATTTAAAATTAACCATGCAGCAAAATTTTGAAGGTTACAAAAACAGCATCGAAAAGTTTGATGTGTATCAACCAAAATGTCATTAAAGCACTGGTGTATGGAATGACAGTTATTGGGCTCTCTGATCTGTGATTTTTGTAAAGCATTTCTACCACTTGGGATTGTAAAAGCAACATTTACTTAAAAAAAAACAGAAAAAAAATTTTACACAAAAGGCTAAAATAAGTTGCTGACTCCAAAGGAAACTATCTCATTATTCCAATTATCTGACATATGCAGTAAAAAAGCCTGCACATTTTGTAGAACAACCTATGTTTAATTGAAAATCCACAGCCAGACAGCATATATGAATTAATTCAAACTATAAAACACCTGAGACAAAGTTATCTGTACTTGAAACGTGCAATACTTCTGCTTGACAGACACCTTCAAAAAGCATGTGTCACCTATTCAAAGCTAAGAACACAAAAAAAAGCAGCCTTTAAGCCCTGAACTATTTCCAAGCAACCCTAGGGTTCTGTCAGTACAAATTCCATTCATAACATACGCAGATGAAAAAAATAGTTTGCAAGTAAAAATGTTATTAGAAAAAGACGTAAGATTACCAGCACGCTGACTGGGAAGAAGCAACTGACAGAAATGTATCATGGTCATTGGCATTACACCAAAACTCATGCCACAGGAGACACAGAGGAGTCCTAAAGGGCTGAATCGTTACACCCTATTTAAAGCCTAGAAGTGTATTTTTTATTTTCATATGTAAGAAGTATTGGTTTTAATCATAATATTATAAACTACAGTCAGAGAACTTGTAAAACAGTTTTACACAACTTGCCCACATAGACAGAGAAATCAACATATTGAGACCTATGCTGTTAAAGATTGCTTATTGCCCTTACAGCGGAACTGGTTTTGTGGAAGAAACATATATAGTTCATATACATGATATGAAGTATATGCATATGCATGTACTTCTTTGGTTTTAAAAAGAAAAAAACCCAACAGATTCTCAATCCTTTCCTCAATCAAAGAAATATTTTAAATAGTGACACTATAGTTCTTACACACACACACACAAAACTCCTCCATGAGGAACTTTGCCCAAGGCCAGACTAAAGCAGAAGACCATTTTCAAGAGGTGAATAATTATAGAATTCACATATTTAAGGTCCTTGTTTATATGAATAGTTCTTACTTTAAAGGACAAGTGTTTGCAAGACAAGAATCCTACAATCATTAATCTTTTTGAATGATTTTTAGCATGAAGGACTATGTTCTCCTTTGAAACAAAAAAAAAGCATATAATTCTGCTTAATATTTTGCAAAGAATTTGTGTTGTCACAATACTCAGAAGTGAGAGAAATTGTAAGCCACGAGGTAAAACGCTGCCGAGAAGTTCTAATAAGTTTAAGAAAAATATTGGTTGTTGCTAAAAATGTATTTACTTTAAAACTGTCACATAGTTTGTCAACACAACTAGTCGAACACAGTGTGTTATTCAGCTTTGCTTGATCAGTAAGAGGGAGAGTCTAGCTGTTTACTGAGAGGTCTACGAAAATCACTGTACATCCAACTTTAATTCATTCATTTCATTCTCCATCCGGTATTCTTTTTCCTCTAAGCATCGACACAGCCAACGACAAATGCAACACTTTGCTCAGGTTCCATATGCTCCTTAAAGAGAGACTGCATTTCTTTTCAAAGTCATTTACAACGTGAAGGAGAGGAAAGACATCACCACCCACTATCCCTTTCTCCAAGCTCTGCAACCCCTCCATCGCACTCCCAGGCAGTGGAAGGGACTAACCCCCACCCAGGCCTCCTCTGGAACCTTGGAGCTGATCAAGTACTCACCGCTCCCAGTGCACCTTCCAGGCTGCCCACGTGTGGCGGCCCCACAGCCACAGAACAAAGGGTGGCACGTGATGGGGCTGCAGCACATCCCAAGGCAAGCTAAGGCCTGAGTTCGACGTCTCTGTGACAGCCACGCGCAGGAACCCACGCTACTGAGGCACTACACACCGGCATAAATAGCAGCAAACCTCCGGGAAATGTCACCCATTTGTTGCACATTAATTGCTCTGTGGCTGATGGAAAACCGGTCCTCCAGCACAGGAAACGATGGTCACCCCCACTGAGCCACGCCAACAGTCTGCAGAGGCAGAGCACGCGCTTTACTGCTTGAAAGACACGGTGGGGCATTAAATCCATTCATTCCAGAGCACTGCATGCTCTAGCAAGTCAGATGGTCAGATACCTATTTTCTGATCTATTATTAAATCAATATTTCCAGTTCTGTACTGCGTGCCAAATTAGCTTTTCTTTTAAAGAAAAATTTACCCTATAATAAGAGTAATAAAAAGAAAATCTTTGATCTTTTCCATCCATCACGTCGTCGGGCTGCGGTTGCTACCAGGGCGGGATGAGTTATGAATGGCCCAAGGAAAGGATAGGCAGCGATGAGCCCTGGCTTTCCCAGCTGGACCAGAGGGTCCACAGCCCAAGTCCATGGGTACCAATCCCTCCCACGGGTTCCAGCTGCTGCGGAAGGGGCTGCGATGTCCAACTTGCTGCTGCCGGGCTTGCTGTGCTCCCAGGTATGTGGCCTGTTTTAAAGAAAATGCCTGAGCAGCAATATACCTCACTCCCAAGCATGTAATTGCCCACCTGAATTAATCTAGCCAAATTCTTTAGCGAAACATTAAAACCAGTTACCGTTTTATACTGCTACATTAAAAATACCCCACAATCTTCCTGCTTGTTTTGCCACTGGCATGAAAAAGAGTCAAAGAATCATCTGTCTTTACATCAGCCACTCAATTACTCCACACTTTATAAATTTGTAACTGAGAACAGGATTTCTGATGTTTTGTTCACTGCAGTGGTTATGTTTTGCTGTTGTTTATGTTCACGGTGAGGATGATAAAAACAGGCATAAGAACAAGCACAAACAAAACCTCCCTGCAGTTAAAACGTGTTTTAAATGAAGGTAGGTACTTACAGCATTTATCCTACAGTCCCTTCATTATCAGAGCAGTCCAAGATAACTTTTATATTAGAAGCAACCTGCCTTACATGAATATTACCAATTGAGCATGCAATAAATACAACATCTATACAAGAAAAAGTCTTGTGAGGCCAGAGGTTTTCCTCCATCCAACTACAGCACAGCAGAGAAGTCAATAGCTGACTGGCAAATCTTGTCAGCAAGCAGAAAAAATAGGACTCAGAATTTTTACTTTTGGCTCTTTCCAAATACTAATTACATGAATTTGCAAGGCATTGATCCAAAAGGGGACTGACAAATACAAAAAACACTGTTACAATTAGCATCCGTCTCTGCCATTCCTTTATGCAGCAGAATGTACACTGGCCTACACTGGTATTGCCTTCCTGAGGTAGGCACAAACACTGTAGAAGATGAAAACAAGGCTTGAATACAAATATTTAAGAGATCCTATATTAATTAATAATAAATATTTCATTTTTTGCATAATATCTAATGAATTTTGTTTATTTCATTTCTTAATGTTTGACTGCAACTTCTTAATTTTAAGAGCAACATTGTTACCAGAAAGTTCTCTATAAAATTAGTAAAATTAATGGAAACATTTAAAAATCTGAGCACCTGCTTTTGATGTGAAAATATTTTGCTTAGTAAATGCATCAAAATTATTTTACAAAAACGTAATTAGTATTTTTCAACAAACCAGTTTTTAAAGAAAGCACGGACTACTGTCCTTCATATTATTAGTGTTATTATGATATTAGTTTGGGGGGCATTTTAAAGATTGTGAGGTACTCACATGGGAAAAACAAGTACACTGAATGATATTTTATACACACAACCTCCCCTTACATTTATTTAATCAAACTTTTCTGGTTTAATTATTTAAGCTCCCAAATGAAACTATCACACAAAAATCTTTGAGAGAAACTATGCATGCATATTGAAACTTCTTTACAACTATTCCACTGATTTCACCTGGCTCAACATTTTATCTCTTAGTAACATTTAGTCCTTCAAGAGTAGCTAAAATATATTGTACCTTTAAAATGTGTTCATACGGAGGGAGAAAACAGAAACTAAGCTAAGGTTTACCAGTTTTAAAGAATTTAACAAATGGATTACATTAATCATCCTAAACCCAGAAATATTACAGCAAAATCAATCACTTTATGCCAATTGCCTCAATACTTCTAAAGAGACTACAATATGCTATAGGTGCATTTTGTGACAACTATTGTGGTCGGTGCTGGTTTAGCTCCCTTCTAATGGACATACTATTAATAAGCAATAAATACTAACTTACATATGGATAAAAGGAGAAATTATAAATGCATAGTATTGCTTTAGAAAAATGACGGGTTCCTATATAAAAGCATGGAATCAGCTGTCAGTTTCCAATAAACTGTCAATGTTTGTCAGTAAAAAAGAAATTGTTGTATTACAAAACCAAAATAATCTGCTATTTTAAAAAATACATAATTGCTTAATGAAAATATATGAATGAAGACTAATGTAAAAATTCTTCAGGGAAACTGAATCCACTAATTACATTATTAAACACAAAGATATTTTATTGTTCAAAGCAGGCTCTAGATTAATTTTGAAAAGTATCTGCTGTCTTGCAAAAATGCTATGAAGTCATTAAATGCAAGGACATCATACAAAATGGAAAATGCCTTTTTATTTTTTACAACAAATCTTTGCTAACTTGTACTGAAGAAGATGTAGGCATAGATCAAATTTAAAGGAATCTTTTCAAACAGTGTTTTAAATTTAAATAATTTTGAACATTTTCAAATCTGATAGATCAGAGTTTTGAACGTTTAGATTTTCTTTTTTTAATTCCTCTTGAAGAGAAGGCACTGCTAAGAGTAGAATCTGATACCCTGCTTTCTTAGGGTAGATAATATACTATAGTCCAGGAGAATTAAGCACTCCCTTGTGAAAGATGTGGTATTTACTGCTGCATTAAGTGTTCACAAAAGCATGAATCAACACTAACAAAGTCCTATTCCAGTTAGTCTAAACAAAGATTTTATCTTCAGATGTACTGTACTTCTGCCTGAAAATACTATGATTTTCATCTCGATGTCACACCTTCAAAATCTTTTGCTCTTGTTTCATCTACAGGTCAATATCACAGTATTCTCTTAGTGAGTAGTCCTTTTAAACTCACTGGTTACATGCAAACTTCTCTATAAGGAAACTCTTCATTTATGATATTGTTTATTCATGCAGCTGCTTCACATCCAGATCATTCACCTTTCAAGTAATGTCTGTCTTTAACAATTATCACTATTTCCTGAAGCCAATTAAAAACACTTAAAAATTATTTTACTTTTCTCTTTGTTTCTAGGTTGCACTAGTTTCTAAACCAGAATCACACACAATGAACAGGATGCCCTGCTGGATGTCCTGTTACTTAAAAATCAGTGTGCATGCTACAGCCACACAGACCCCTATACAAGAAACCACGTAGTCCTTATACCAAACATTTCCCATCTATTAAACAGGTTTTGTAAAACAAGTTATGTGAAAACATTAAACAAATGTGAACTTGATTCATATAAAAACAGCTATTACAAATGTAACATGCTTCCTTTAATTAACACACACACACACACAAAACCCCCAAAACCAAACAACAAAGCAGACAAACAAAGCAGGTTTGGCAGAGCCAGATGCAAATTTAATCACTGTAGTACAGAGCTATAAAGCGCTGCGGTGAAATTGAAACTTTTTTACTGACTGCATTTACAAATATTTAACCATATTATGCCTCCAGATCTGTAAACTGTCCACTACCCTCCTGCATGGACAGGGGGTTCAGCTACCTTGCTCTCACCAAGAGTCAGTACTTTCCCTTTTACCTGAGTAGGATCTCTACATCCCTTACACCCCGGCTTGGGAAAAAGGCAGACTGTGAAGGACTGCCAAGAGGATTTCTATCCTTCCCCTTGTGAACACAGATAAACAATAATGCAGTTAAAAAGTTCTTCAGAAGTTTTCCCAAGACCTATTGCAACCCATTACCCCTGCCAGAAACCAAAGGCCCTGTACAGGTCCGCACAACTAACTGGCTCTGCTGATCAAGATCCCAAAGGCGCTTTCATTGCAAGGATGACATTCATTCCCCTTCAACAGAACCTATTTCACACTAGGAGCATTTCACATACTAATTCTACCACTTTTTCCTCCTGTGAGGGAACGATTTGGGACTGAGCAATTTTTCAACAGGAAGATGAAAAATCTCATAGTATCAGCATAGCAGTTTTCCACCACAGCAGCCTCTCTGGTTAGTGGTCAGGTGAACTGAGGTAAGGCATTAAGTATTATACATTCACAGTACAAAAAATAAGCATATTGTGAAAAGCAAATACAAGTTAGACAAATGTCAAGTTAATGCACACACATTATGTTAAGTTGTATCATTTTAATTTCACTTTTCATTAAGCAGCACTGACCTAAATGCTAGTTTACTACTCTACATTTTAGGCACTGTACAAGAAGCAAATTAGATTATGATCCAGCCCTCAAGCTTTTGAGCACAAAATGCATATTTATACATTTAGAAAAACAAAAGGATGCAAACTACATACTTCTAGTAACACCATTCACGTAAAAGACTTAAAATCAACTCCTAATGCTGTCCAGTTTATTGAACAAGTTTCACCAGTCAGTGGGGCCACTTCACATGAGAAAATTGGGCAGAATTTGGCCCATGAGGTCTGTAATATCCACAAGAAAAGAAAAGGTGTCATGGTTTCACTACATTAAGGCAGATTTTTTGTTTACTGTTGCAACAATCCTCTAATTTCCATTCACCTGATGTAGTTTTAGTTTTAATATCTGGGGGAGAGGGTAGCAAACAGGCTTGGAATTATTATTTCTTCTTCAGTGTCAGCAATGGCTACTTCTCGAGATGCACAATCTAAGTGTCTTAGGCCAAGTAATTAAACAGAGTAAGACAGCCATATATATCTGTTAAATCAAGGGAGTAGTTGGGGGACTAATCCAAGGTCTGCAGAAGTCAGCTTGGGTCTATTTGGTACATTCGAGATTAATTTTTTTAATATATTTCTAGTATTTCCATCATAATGAGTCTAACAATATTCAGAAATTACTACACATGGTCAGCAGAGACTTTTTAAAGCCCCATGTTTCCGCTAAGATTGTATTATTACAAATAGCCCATAAAACCAACCAAGATTTTGATTACTAGCTTGCAAAACACTGTTGTAAAATGAAATAAAACATTTTTAAAATTATAACACACGTGCACTATTGAGTGATTTTAAAGACATCTGTACCTTGAAAAATTACAAGTTCATGCTTATTCTAGTCTACCTAAAGTACACAAGGGCTATCACTTCCACTCTCAATTTCAGCCCTGGGATTATTTTGGTGCCTGTATTTATATGACCATAAATGAAGAAAGTTATAACACAAATGTTAAAGCAGCCCCAAGTGGCATTATAATAAAAGAAAAAAAATAATCCCTCAATGCTGTATAGCTATAAATTACCATGACTAATTACAAGAAGGCCTCTCTGGGAACAGATTAGCTTTGATGGGAAAGCCACTATCAGCTATGTTCATGCTTACGAAGCACATGCTTACGAGTGTAATAACAATATCACTGTTTTCAACAGAGCATCATAAGATCTGTAGTAGGTCAAGGAATATTACCTTGATTTTGCAGACAAATTCATACATTCCAAATACATGCATTCACTCACATTTTACCTGTTAAACAATTTTAATTGGTGAAAATACTAACCTATGATGTCAACAAAACCAAACCGAACCTTTCAGTCTCCTTCCTTCCAAAGCACTAGATTAGAATTTTGGAATAGATGGTATCCATGTGACTTTTTTGGCTCCTCTGCTGGTAACAGAACAAGGATATTCTACAAACTCTCAGACAGGTAGGTTCTCAAGTGTACTTAATTTTCAAAGTCATATATATGGAATAATTAGGGAGCTATACTTTTCACATTATTGACTATTTTCACTAAACTCTCTTCTGTCTCATAGAAAGGTAGATCTAAATTATTATGAACATGTCCTGTAAGTATACTTACTTCTTTTCTGAAGAAGTAAGAAACACATGATTGTCACAAATAATAACTGCTTCCTATTTTGTTGGGTTTTGTTTTATAAATAGTGCTGATTTAAAACACCGCTTAACTGTAATCAATAAAAGACAAAAATGTAAGATTGAACTAAACTGTGACCCAAAAAAAAGATTCCTGAAACATTCAATTTGCAAGGAGCTTGTACTCATTCCAGTAACCACTAGTGCCCTTTTTCTTGAAAAGTCACTAACACTTTTGCTGTCTGTGTCTCCACCCCCAGCCAAAAGTAACACCAATATTCTGCTCTTCTGCACCAGAAGAGACCACAGTTTCATTCACATTTCTGCAACAGTAGCTTCCAGCTCTCTTTCCTCCTATACCTTCACCTCATACTGGCAGCTGCTTGTTAGCATCCTTGCCTGCAGTTCCACAGTGCCAACACTACCAGCTTCTATTTCTGGGGATCACAGTTTCTCTGATATAAAAATCAGATACAAAACCCAAAATTTCCCCAGCTGGGTTTGCCATGCAGTTTCACAAGCACTTATGCTAATCCAACAGGGAGAGTGCTAAAGGTTTTTGAAGTTTACTTAAGCAGCAGCACTGCTGTCAAATGTAAAATCATGGCTGTAGGGCTCCCACCAAGAAGTGTGGCTGCAGGAATTTCAACCTCCACCTGTTCACCACACTGCTACTGCAAAGCCAACTCAGCTGCTTGCAGAGCAGCTGCTGACTGACCTGCTGCATGTTACAGCTTCACACATTAGGAAAAAATCAAAATCGGTGCCAGTTTTCCTTAATACTGCGGACTGTAAAAGTTGAGGCAGCTTCCACAGCTGCTCTGCAAACAGCTGAGCCATCTCTGGAGTGGGGATCTGGAATTCCCTCTAGCTGTCTCCCAAGGAGGTAACTCCCATTTCAAGTCAGGACCAGCCAGAATAATCTGAGGAAAAGTCTGGACACCAATTTCTCCAGCAAATATGCTTGAGCAACCAGAAGCACTTTCCCATCTTCCATGCAGAGGTGTTTACTGATACTCTGTTGACGTAAAAGCAATTTAAGGATTCACTGCTTTGGCCAGTGGTATCCAACAAGCAACACATAATCCAGACCTGTCCCGAGTAACTGTCCCTTAGAAAGAGTTAAATATCACATAATACCTTTCTATCCGTCATGATAGCTTTCGGGGGGGGGGGGGGAAAGCACCCTTAAATATTGGGAATGAAAAATGCACGCGGTATCTCCTAATTTCTTTGTGTTTGTTTAAGGACCATCATAAAAGGTCTTTACCCTCTGGTTTCTAGGTTCGTTAAGATCTTACTTAAATTATACCTTTATGGCCACTTTTCTACACCTTTGTAGAAACTGATGGCCCTAATTTTGCTTCTGTTTATTACTACTGGGGAAAGATGACAGGCCTTATACTGAGATGGGTTACACAAGGAAGATTAATCAAACGACACCTAGATGAGAGTACACTTTGTAGGGCCTAAACCAAAACTCTGGGTGGCTCTAGATACACTTACTAACTCAGCAATTTAACTGCAAACCAGGACAAGCAAAAATGACATTTTTCCCGATTTGACAATTAATTTCCTTTTAGCTAAAATTCATATATCTGCTTTGATATTTTATGTTTGTGCCTCAGACAAAATATCCTCTTCCTTCCAGTATCCTAACCCCTGCACACAACTTCCTCAGTCTTGGAGAAAAGGAGGATAGCATGCTCTGGAAAGGGTGTACTCTGCTCTGGCAAAGAGCGAAATCTCTCTTTAGACAAAACAGTCCCATTGAAGGTCTCTGATTTTGGGCAGCTTGTGATTTTTGCTTGTCAACACTTAATTTCAAACTTCTTCAGCAAAATCTAATCTGGTTTCACACCATTTAGGCTTAATGGGATTTGCCGTTCACTTAAATACTATATAAGTCTATCAACAAAAATGCACTGTAATGTTGGGTTTAGATGTAAACAGATGAAATCTGGAAGATACTTCCACAGATGGCAACTTCATAAATTAAATACCAAATTACCAAGTTTCTTCATACAACCATCTTAAACCATCAGGCTCTTGGTGGAGTATTTTGCCATCTGCCTATGCGCTCACAGGCAGGGCTTGAAACGTAGGGCTGGCCGTTACTGGTAGCTAAAATTAATTTTTAAAAAAAAAAAATCTCAACAGGGCTATACCACACCACAAGTCCATGATCCCCACAATTTGAAGCAAATTTTCTCTGTGTGATCCTGCACACATGGCGAGTGCCAAAACTTAGCTCTGGATCCCTAGCAGTTACCCATTACAGTTTCTACATGTGTTGAGGCTGCTGAGCAGACTTCAACACCCACTTTTTAGCACAGGTCTGATCTCTGCCAGATCTGCGATACACATGTTCACTGCAGACACATACTTACTCCCCATTCGCTTCCTTCCTCAGCTTCCCTCTCTAAATCCTGCTAGCCACTTTTGTTTTGATTAGGACTGGGCTTGCCTGGTCCCCAGCAGAAGTCAAAGATGACAACTTTGTAATAGCATACTCTGCATGAAGATTTCTGTACTTGCATTTCTATGTCCCATTTAACAATAAGGAGCAATGTAATATTGATCTCACTTGCTCACTCAGAACTTCCAGCTATCCTGAGGTAGAAGAGGTCTTTTTACAGGCCTCTAATAATGCAGAAATGGAAAAGATGTGCTAGATGTATTAATGCATCCTTGCAAAAGCACAGGATCCCATGTGTCACCATATAAAAAAGTCAACGTTCAGTGTATCATGCCCTGCCCAATTTTATCCTAGAAAAAGCAGTTAACTGCAGCTAAAATCCTAGGAATTTAAAGAATAGGCATCTGATTCATCATGAAAAAGGACAGTCAGCCAAATTAAGAGAAAATACTTTTCAGATACTGCTTACATGTCTAATTTTCCATTTATTCTTCTGTTTACAATTGTAGCTGAATAGTCTCAGTAATTTCCCCTCCTTCTTTTGTGATAGGTACTTGCCACAATAAGAGCAAAATTTATAAAGTACAAATGATAGCACAATGCAGAAGGAATCAATGAAAGAAAAAAAAGCTCTCTCCCCTTTCTGTTTAATCTTGCAATTACAATAACTTACAGCAACAGTATGAAAGTTTAGATGAAAATGAAATATTTCAAATCATCCATGTTCCTATTAATAAGAAAACAAAATACACCAACTCCTGTATGCTGTTCCTCCCTTCCTTCCTCTCCCCATCTCATAAAAGAGAATCCCAAAGACAGATCAGGTTTAAACTCCCAGTTCAGAAATTCTGCATCAATCCCTGAATGCAGTAAGAATTTTGGACTACAGAGCCAGATCCCAACAAACATCTTTGAACAATCTGTCTCATCCTGAAAGACCACATAACACAGAAACAAAATGTAAAATTATAAACCTTGATATTCATAAAAGTATTTAATTGCATCTATTTACAGCCAGCACTCTACCCTTCATTATCATCTTTAACATCTGGGCTTGATGCTAAGCAAAGGAAAACAGACATGTTTCTAACAAAACCATGCAAAACGTGTGCAAAAAAAACATCTGCAGCATTTTTGCCTTACTGCCAGCATCCAAAGCAGCTGTGTGTATCTAAGTTGTGTGTACAATTTTGAACATGCAAAAAAAATTTAATAAGCATCACCCTTTTCTCTGGTTTTATGAAAGCTCGAACTCTCAGTTCTTATCAGTAACTTTTCTAATGTGCACCACAGAAAGTTTCATTCACTTCACTTCTCCAGCCTGCTTTTCACAAATAGATCTTTTTCTAAAATTTAAAAAGAGCTGTTCACACATAACTGTGCAGAATTCATGTCGTAAGAGAGAAGCAAGCTAAATTATTCATTCTGTGCTAACCTATTGTCCAAATGACAATATTGAGCCAAATTCAATAAAGTACTCCTTTGCTTGAATTTGAAAGTTACATAGGACCAACATGGCTACTACTAGTTGGGTTTTTTTTGTAAAATAAACACTAGGCAGGTTGCTACATTGGACATGGCTTGTGTTTGAAAAATTAAATAGTTTTCTATGACTTGTAATTTTTACATGATGCTGAATGACTCAAACACATGACCTGAAGGTATAATCTGTATCAGAATAAAGCTAAAAATGGACAATACTGTAGATGTTTGTAAAAGTACCCTATCTACATCGTACACACAGACACACTCATATGTAACAGCTGATGTGTTTCTACTTTAAATAATGCATCTAGTTCTAGATACGTCATTACCAGAAGGGTAACAACAACCTTAAGGTAGTTCAGAGAAGATCAGTCAAAATTATTAGCGCTAAAACTCCATACTTCAGCTGTTTCATGAACAGAACTTTAATTGGGTGAAAGGGAAAAGAAGTCCAAACAAAAGGATAGTCCTCTAAAGATATATCAATATATACAATTAGCGAAGCCCTGACTGCAGAAAAACGTGACTATAATTTGCACACAACCAAGTGGGAACTCCCAAGAAGAAAGCAAAATTACTTGCTGTGCGTTCAAAAGCTCAGGTACTCAAAATGAACTCAAACTATTACAGGAATTTTGACTTGACATCCAGTAAGCATTTGCTTATAGCAAATTCTCATAAACTGGGCACAACCTCACCTAGAAAACATAAGGTAAGGCAGTAAAAATATTGTTGCAGGGTTCAAGCTGGCTTTGACAGGACTTGGACTAAACAAGATGAAAGATTCTTTCCCCTGCTCAGATTGTTTGATTCTATAAAACGATACTAGTAGTTACAAACGTTGCAGAACAAGTGAATGCACACAACACTAGGTGCACACAAATAAATGATCAAGTGTTTTCAAACCAGGTGTGAACAGCAATATTTGGTTTCAACAGATTAATAAACTAACAACTTTGCCTTGAAAAGGCTTTTTCACACTGACTAAATTTTTCAAATTATAACTAATAGAAATAGGGTCCAATCACTATTCAGGCAACAGACTCTGCTGTACAAGCAGCACTGTTAAATAACGTAGTGATTTAAATACATTTTTATGCTCTGGCTGCTACAGTTGCCACTGATCAAGTAGTCAGCTAATACAAAGTATACTATACAGCAATATACATTATCTAACGTACTCTGAAATGGAATAGGTACCTCTTCTCCCCATCACATTTAAACAGAAAAATTCTGCTTTGGACTGATGGAAGGATGATTCAGGTCACCATGAAGTTTGGGGATACCCTAGATGCCATCAGAAAGAAAAAGGTGAGAAACACATTTCCTTTGTTGTAAGAGCAATCCATTGCAGAATTCTAATAACTTGACTCTGTAAGGTATGTTTCTAAGTAATGGTCAAAATTACTGAGGTGTACAGTTTATGTGCATTGAAACATGCGATTTTTCACTGCCTTTTACATTGTGATATGTGTTAAGAGACCTAAGAATATTGAAAAAATTGTTGATTATTTAAGTGTAAATAAATGTGTTTAACATTTCATTCCTGTCCCCTCCTTTAGGGGACACAACTGAATAGCGACTTACAAATTTACCACATACATTTTTATTATTTTTTGTGTCTACTTTCCATTACTGAACAGCACACCTTCTCTGGTATTACTCAAATGTTTCGTTATCATACAGTTCAAGATTTCTATTTCCGCAGCTCCAAGAATATCTTTGTTTCCAAATGTGGGTTTTTCATTAACAACACTGCTACACTTCAAATATTTGCCTTCTTTTATTTGAGAAGCGAAGAGGATGACACGTGTTAACACAAAATTAGATCAAGAAAAAGCTTTTTTTATCTAGGTAGTAAATTTATAGAACTGTAAAGAGCAATTGCATGACTTAAAAAGGTACAAAGAAGGGAAGAAAAGGAGAAAAATAGGACTGCTCCTTCTCAGAAGAGTGTTTCATTCATTCGGTCCTAAGCAGAAAAGGCAGCAGCAAAGAGGGAGGCACCCATATGCCAGTACAAAGCAGGAAGTGTAAGAATCGAGTAAGTTCGCTATTGGATTCTACATTTTCTACAGAATTCCAAATGCAAGCAAGTAATATTGATGTGCAGGCCCTTAGGGTACATGTTAAGAGAGCAAGATCTGAAACCCACTCCACCACTGCAAGGAGCAAGGCGACACGCCACAGCAGCAGAGCTCTGTCTAAGCTTCAGCCACCTTCTTATTAACCTAATGAAAGGTGTGTTCTTTAAAAAAGCCTGAGGAAGGTTACCAGAAAATAAGGCCGGACCATCAAATGGAACACTAAAAAAGTATTCATTATATAATCATGGAACACACACCCCCCCGCCCCATCAGTGCAAACGTCATAGAAAATGGACAACCACGTAAAAAGTTAAGATGCCTTTTTCCCTTCCTAACATGGCCCTAGCCAAACCCAAAATGGTCTCTTTACCTGATACCGCTCTTCTGTTCTCTGATCACAGAAAAGACGGGGGAAGATCAAAATGCTGGAACTGGAGATTAACTAAAGGACGGGGGAAGGTCTACACATGCTCCTTCTTCACAAACCACACTACAACCTTGGGAAGAGTTCCTTTAACCTTACGAATTTGTACATATCTTGCATCTGAACCCCCTTTTTGTGAAGGCATTCAGACCAGCTGCCATGTTCGAAACACGGCAGTTATGCTTAAAAATACCAACAAGGGCCCCAGGCGCCTTCTCTCCCGAGCAGCCTTACAGGGACCCTGCTCTTGGGCCGATCCTTAATCCTCACTTTTTTATTCTAGGAAGGAATATTCAAAAATCAACCAAACAAACCACACGCACGCTTCACTGTATCACCACAGGGACGCTCTCAGGTCTGAATTACTGTAGAATAACACGATAATTACGTCTTAATTTCGCTAATCTTAGATGAGCTTTTAAAAAGCAATTCGAGGTTTACAAGAAAAGCGTTTAAAATTGTATCCAAATGTTATCTGAATTAAACCCGACATTTATTTATCCTTTTCCGAGCTTAATTTTAACCAGTTTCCAAGGAAAGGCTGTTTCTGATCAGCCTGGTGACAAATGAAAAATCTTGTTAAAAAAAAAAAAAGTGGCATTTGAAAAGAATGAAAAAAAACACAGGAGACGTTTCTAACCAAGGAGTAACATATGAAGAAACAAGGTTATCCTTTTGCAGAGATCTCCGGCCACAGAGACTAAGCACCATCTAACGACCTTATTTACTCAAACTGTAGGCAGCCAACAAAACCACTACCTAAGGCAACTTTTAAATTACAGATGAACCTAAATACCTAGGAAAAGTAGGTTACTTCTCTTCACATAAACCCGGAGCCCCACTGAGTTTAACCAAACGCGGCAGGCTGAGATGGAAGACAAAAATGGGTCTTACTTGGTGTACAAAAACATCAACTGGAGACTCCAAAGGGCTTCCCTCTCGGTTGTTCATGGAGATGAACCCGAATCCCATTCTCACATTGAACCATTTGCAATGGCCGGTTCCGTGCAAAACCTGGGATTCTTCCTCTTCTTCCTGCTCCGGCAACTTCCCGGGCTCGTCTCCACCTTTACTCGCCCCTGCTGAGGGAGAGGGAGAGGGGGTGGGGTGGGGGGAAAGGGGGATGGGGGAGAAGGAAGGGGGGGACAAGATGCAAAGCAAAGAGTTAAATTCTGGTAACATCCTTTTTGCCACTGCCTAAAGGAGTTATTAAAGAAACGGGGGGGGGAAAGGAGAACAAAACAAAATCGTAACACAGATGGCGAAAAGAGCTTATTTTTTCTCAAGTCCCAAAATAAAAAACCTTCTCCCCAAGACACATAACAAAATAAAATCACCGGAGGTTACAGAGAGGAAACACTACATACGGAGCCTCTCCCTTTCTCTTTGCCCGGGTCAGCCCACGTTTCTGTACATACGTGTATTTTTCCATTTAACTCCATCTTTCAGCCACATTACAGCACGGAACGAAATACTTTACTTGAATATTGCTGGTTTAAGACCGATCCCATTTCGCACCAGAGCTTCTCAGCCCAATTAGTCTCTCCTCGCAAGGCGCAGGACCGGGGGGCGAGGAGGGAGGCCGGCGAGGAAGGGTGGAGGAGAGAGAATAAGCAAAATTGGGTAGATTGCACAACTGCTTATTGCACATGCAGCGCCGAAACCACTATTTTCCAACGTGTATCCATCTCTCCTTGGAATAAACTTTCGATTAAAGTTGGGACAGGTGTACGGCCGTTTTCTCATCCCACCACCGCAACTGCGCTTAATCAAACAGGAACAATTCAAACAATAGCCCCCTGAAAGCTTTTCAAGTTGTGAATCGGTGTGGGCGGTACGGAACAGTTTCTGAGCCGGGTAACAATGGGTTTGGAGAAAGCCCCCTCGCGCGAGCTGCTAAAAAAGGGTAATGCAGAGTTGGGTTAAAAGGGGGGTGGGGGGGGAGGGGGGGAGAGAGCGAGCGACCGAGCGAAAATCATAGTAAAACAATAGAAAAAGAAAATTAACCTTCGGCCATGTTGCCCCACGGGCCCTCTGCTCCAAACTCGTGAGATGAAAACTTTCCCTGCGGATCGAAGTGGTCTTCTGCATTAATCTAACATCCTGATTTTGAACGATCGCAAATTTAGCTCGCATGGTCTAATGTGCTTTCCCTCTTTTGATTTTTCCCCTTCTCGCTCGCTCCGGTTCTGGCCCCCTGCGCACACGTGACTCGGTCAATTACATGCTTTCTTGCTACTAATTTCACATCGGATCCTTAAGGGGTTGGCAGGAGGCAGGAGCAGCCAATCGCCATTTCAACTGGGCTGACACGCCAAAATAATTTATGAATGAACAAGAAATTTCCAACTTTTTTTTTATTATCAATATTACTATTATTTTTCCACAGCTAAGCTGCGCGCTTCTTTACGGGAAATCGAAATGACGTACAATTCTGGGGTTTCGCGCTCCCGTGCGCGCACAAATACGCAGGAAGATCGGCGTGTTTCTAGATGCAGCCCAGAGAAGAACAAATACATGCGGAGGCAGACGCGCAGAGGAGATTATTGGGGTGTCTCCACCCGCTCTGGGCAGGCTCCGCACAAGACGCTCACAAACGAGCCCACGCGTGTGCGCAGACGAGCGCTCGGCGGGTCGGGAGGCACCCGCACCGGTTACCGTCTGCGCAAAGCACGTGTGACACCGGGTCGCCGTGTCCACCTGAAGAAAAGCCCCCGCGGCGCCGCTGCCTCCGGGCACCGTCCTTGGCCCACGTGAGAGCGGGGGCGAAATGCCACAGGGGGCGGGGAATCCGCCTCTCCCACGCGTGTGCGGGGCTGCGCGCCCCCGCCGCGGCTGCGCGGGGATAAACTCGCGTTCAAATGGAAAGCGCGCCGGAAACGCGGTATCACCTTAACGCGGCCCGGAATGCGCGGAGGTTTAGCGTTTCAAAACATTTTTGGAGGGGGATGGGGCGAGGAATTGTACTTCACAGGTTTCTCCGCCATCTCTTTCCGGGGGAGGGGATGTGATTAATGACTTCCTAAATAAGAGCCCAGTTTTCGAGCCTAGTATTGGAGTGAACCTCCATCAGCAACGATTGTTCCTCGGGAGCGCGGGGGAAAGGAGGAGGAGGAGGAGGACGAGGACTGATCGAGAAAAGGATTTGCTGGAGGGGAGGAAGGCGGAGAAAAAAAAAAAAAAGCCGGAGGAGGAAGACAAAGAGGAGAGGAATATCGCTGACCGGGGACTGCTGTTTTAAGCCTTCACTGCCAGCGGGAGGGGGGAATCCAACTCGCAAAAGAAATGTGGTCTGTGTAACGGGACCCCTGTACAAAAGCCCTCCCCGGCTCTCACACTGGTATCCAGCTCCTGCCCTGCCCGCAAGCCCCTGCTGTTGCTGCACGGTTGCAAGTTTGTTTAAAAATACTTATAGAAATGTACCTTCCTCCCCCCCGCCATTAGGTGAGATTCCGTTTTATGTACCATCTGTCCTATCTTCTTCAATGCAAAGGTACAGACGAAGGTATGAAAAGATCAGACAGGTCTTTTCTGTCCTCGCCACCTACTCACATACAACCTCACTTTACGTCCGCTGTGCGTAACTTTTAAACGCTGACTATACCTTGTTAAAACCTGGCCTCAATTACTTTCTTATTAAACCTCCTTCCTTTCCCCTCCCCCCCAACCCCGACATCCTCTCTTATCCCAAGGACACACACAAACAAAAGCCAAAGCACCAAGCCGATCCGCGCAGAACCTGAATACAAGGGGTTTATGAATTTGCAAAGCACTTGCTCTTGTTTTGGAAGTGGCGTCGAGCAGTCTGCCCAATTACAGGGGACGCCTTTGCCCCGATGGGCCTGTTTACCCCTTTTGTTGCCTTTCAGGAAAGCGTAAATTCCCTGCTAGCGCCTCGTTTCTGTGTGAAAATACCAAGGTGCTCGGTTGGATCGTTTGCTAGAAAAAAGCGAGGGTGGGCAAAAGTGTACAAATAGGAGCAGCCTGGCAAGTGGAGCAAAAGCTTTAAATCCTGAAATTCCTTTGCAGACTTCAACCGTAAATTTCCTATAGGTTATTTCAACAGTGGAGGTCGACTTCTTACACTGACCTGACCTGCGCATTGGTGCAACATACCACTTCTTTTTGCCCGTACCCTCCCTTCCCCCTTTACAAAAGCGATTATTTTACAATATTAATTCACGAGTAATTTTATATGCTTGGATCTTATGACCGGGACGATATCTAATATATGATAAATGTATGAGATTTTAACACATGTGAAACCCCAGCTACGAACAAGAAATTAAGATTACCGGAATAAAAATGCTTAGACTTGCTCCAAGTGCCTAAGACTCCATTTCCTGTAGCAGAACGGCATATTCATAAAATACGAGCCCTCTGTGTCCCTCCTTTCGAAAAGATATGAAGTATTCTGTTTAACACAGTTTTAAAGGTCTTTATTTTTTCAGATAGATTTATTTCACCGCATTTGGTATAAAAACTCCTTAGAGGCTAGAATATTGGTTAAACAGCCACAAACGAGTTGATGGAGTTCATTAAATGGAAAAAATGTCTTATTAGCAAATCAAGTTAAAAGAAAATTCAGAATAATAGGTTCTTCGATAAATAAATTAAAGAGTAAAAAACCCCATAAATACATGAATGTAAAGATATTTGTAGCAAAGTATCTCTTATATTGCAAGACAAATAGAGATTTTGTAAAATGGAGGGGGGATTTGCACAGGGTCTTTACTGAGATTTTCAGGCCTCCAGTATTAGTAAAATTAAGGTTGGGGTCACTGGACTGGTCACTGGTGTCAGATGTTATCGACTCATTCATTTCCTGCAAGGGACATCAGCCTTTCAAGTTTTGTCGAAGGTAGAGAGCTGATGCCAGCTGGGAACTCTCTAGAAAAAAAAAAAAGAAAAAAAAAAAGAAAAAAAGGAAAAAAAAAAGGAAAATAAGCCAGCCCACTACTAACAATCTTCCAAAATTCATTCGCAATAAATTGGGGGGAAGGGGACGAGAAGATAAAGGTGGAGAAAGCCCTACAGAACAAGTCAGTTCATGGAAAAAATAGTTTAATGGTAATAGTTCACATATTAAAAAATATATTTCCATCCTTACATTTCGCTAAATAGATGCTAATTTTGGCAAAGACGATTATAAGAAGCTGGAACCTGTCTTTCTAAATGCACAGTAAGAGCTCGCTTGAAACTATGTAACCAAAACCAGCAGTGTTGGATTTCCAGTTTGTCACTTTCCTAAAAACTTGTTAAAGTCCTAATTGTTTTTTTTTCCTCTTCTCCAGGGCAAACAAATAAACCCCCAAACCCCTCCACCTCCAAAAGCCGAAGTAGGGAAAAAAAAACCAAACCAAAAAACCAAACAAAACCAAACAAAACCAAACAAACGGACGGCCCCGCGTGCATTTGAAACCAAACGCGTTTTGCACTTGAAAGCAGAGCTCGGGGTGCTGCCGCGACTTCCCATTTCAAAGCTCAGCCAGCGCTTCTGGGGCGGGCAGGGACGGCGCCGAGAGCCCCCCCGCCCCCCTTCTCCGCTCGCTGGGGGATGGGGGGGCTCCGCGCCGCCCCCGCCGAGGTTTGACCGAATGAGGCGCCCGTCGTGTTTCCTACCCGATTTCTATCGAAACCGGCTCGTCCTAAGGAGGAGCCGGGGGGGAGGGCTTTCCGGGTGCTTCCTCGGGGCAAAGACTCCCCCCCTCCCCCGACCAGGGCTCTCTGCTCTTCCCACCACAACCTCCTCACCTCCAGCCTGGCTGCGCCTTCGCTCTTGCCGCAGATGAGCGTTGCCCAGCTTGAAGGGCTTGCGCTGTTACAACTGAACTAAGTTTTACATCAAACACTCACTAAACTGGCGGAACACTGGCTGCTTTCAGTGGGCGAAAAAGAGGTGTCTGCTACATTGTGAGAAACCGTCGAGTATCCCAGCCAGCTGCCAGTCTACGCTCAGTCCTCCACGGTTTGCGCCAGCCCCATGCCAGCTTCCTGCAACAGTCGCTTTCCTATCAATGTAATGTTGTAGATCATAATGAAATTACCTTCTGTGGTTACTGTCAATTTTGTCAAGCATCAACAGCAGTCTGCGCACACATGGATCACCATGACCGAGTAAACCCAGTCAGGAGTGTGGTTGATGCTGTTTCTTGCACTGAGCTGCAATCGTGATCTTTTCCCTCTACTTTGTGCTCTTTCTGTAGATTTTGCAATTACAAACTTGGAATACAGACAACAGAAAATGAGATAATTTATCCAATTATCTCACATACTGAAGTCTCATCATTACGTACAACATAAATACAATGTTAATCTAACTTAATATTCAATTGGTTTCGCCTTAAGAATATCGTAAGTTTCCTTTGATCCCGAAGTTATGCACCTTTATGTGAACGTTTGCATAAAAATAAATCCTGCAGTGCTATGCGAAGGTTATGTAAAACACAGACCACCACAGCAAGGGATTTTGCCACTGCCGTGTTTCTTTGTGGTTACTATCGGAGAATGAGAGGTGAGCACCCCCTTTCGAAGTCCCGCTCTGCACTGACGACTTTAAGACGCTTCCAGAAAATGCGGTTTCTTCCCACCGGGAGAAGGCGTGTTTCACAGAGCACCGTCAGTCGTGCCCAGCTACCCCCCGGCGCTCTTTTTTCCCTGCTTGGGTCTCGCTATTCCCGCGGGACACGCACCCAACTTCTAACGGAGGGCATCCCCGCTCTCGCGGCCGGCCCCGCTGCGGGTCGGGATCTGCCCGACGCGGGGACCAACCGCGGGGCTCTCGCCGCCGCCCCGGCTGCCGGTCGGGCAGCGCCGCCCGAAGGGGCTCGCCCCGACGGGCGCGTTACGGGCGTTCCCGGCGGGACGGAGCGCGGGTGCCGCGCGGGGTATTTGCGGAACGCGGGGAGCCGAGGGCAGGAGCGGGAGGGACGCGGTCTCACGTTGGTTTTGACGCCTCCTCAGCTGCGGGGTCGCAGCCCTTTCCCGGCGGGTTTGGGAGGCTCCAGGGCCGTCGCGGGAGACCCGCCCCCCGCCGCGGGACCGGGAGGGCTGGCGGGCGCGGTTCCCCCGGGCAGGCAGCGCCTCTCGGCGGGAGCTCCGCGCCCCCCGTTCCGAGGCGGCTGCGTGCGGGGCCGCCCCGCCGGCGCCGGGACTCGGCAACGACATGGAAAGAACCGGAGGAGGTAAAATCGGAGCCGGCGACCAGCGGTAGGTGGTCCAGAAGTGACAGGTACAGGCGGGCGGGCTCACACCGCATCCAACAGGTACCTGACGCTGGGTTACTGTAAACTTTGCTCGCACAATTGTTTATTTGTATTACAGGAGCAGAACGCTCAAAACGCATCAAGGAAGAACTCTGAAGCCTGTGCACAAAGTTAACTATCCTCCCCCTCCCCCCAAGAATTAAGTTCGTCTGAATCAGTAGGGCACAAGTGCTACAGTGCTTCAGTTTTATAGACACAAAGTCAGCCAAGTAAGACGCTATAGAGAAGACTGACCTGAGCCTGACGAGACCTTCTTGAATGACCTCATCGTCTTCTGAGGAACCTAAAATCAGAGAGCTGGAGTCAGTACTGTGTACATTGTGCCAGGGTACCATATCTAATTACCCCTTCTCCAGTTTAACAGCTCATTAGAAGGCCATAAATTGCCAGGGCATTGACTCTGTGAAGTGACCTGTAAACTTATTAACTGTCGGAGACTTACCTAGCTCATCAGAACCACAATGAGATAACCAAGGTGTAAGATAAAAATGAGCAGCTTTTTTTTTTTTTTTAAAGCATCCACAAAGGCGTTGCCCCCTTCACTGCTCTCTTAGGAAAGCTATACAGTTCACAACAGCAGAGCGAAAAGACAGAGATTTGCAGGACATTGGAAGGTGTTTGTTTCCTTTATCAATATTTCATTGCAATAGGTAACCTGAGAACTAATGAATTGTCTTTACTACGCTTAAAATTCTACAAATTAAGCAATCAGTCAAGCCTTGTATATGATTAAAAAAAACACAATAAAGATGATTCTTCATGATTCTTTTAATGGTAAAAATTGTAAATGGATGCCAGTTTACGAGCATCAATAGAAAAATGTTTTCAACTGCGTCAGTTACAAAATTGCACAGCATACGTAAGAATATTAAATCCCAGGTCTCAATGCGACCAAAACTAATTAGTCATAAAAGTACAAATGTGTAACTTGAATCTTCATGAAAGGTGTACTTTTGATATAGCTGAGCAACACCTGGCTGATTTTGTATAATCCAAATAACAATTTCACACAGAAAACGGGTACACAGATGGTAGGAAGCATGAAGGAAAAAGACCTTAGTTTTGGAATAAGCCTGTTACTTAGGCTGACCAGTTTGCTTAGTAAGAGAAAGGTGGGGAGGAGCATGCACAAACTCACCTGCTACAAGCCTGTCCTCTTGTCACTCTACTGTCTTTTGAATACTCTAACTAAAACCCATCCAAAACAAACAAGAAATTACATTATCTTCCTGTTTAGATATAACCCAAATACTCTTTAGGAGAAATATGAGATTTATCTTTTTCCAGTTCAAGACCACATCCTGACACTTATCCTGCTCTCTAACTAAAAAATGGGATGTTCCACTAGGAATAAGCAAAGCCAGAATGACCAAAGACCAGTGAGAATCACATTTCATTAACTTCTTTTCCCCTACAGTCAGTTACCCTGAATCCTTTCCAAGACCAGAAATCTGAAAAGGGGACAGTACAACTTTATTTTCAGTGCAAAAACGCTGGCAAGCTGATTCAACTCCTCTTCTTTTGTAGTAACTAAGTTTTCCACTGCAACTATGTGGACTTCTGCCTGCTATTAAATCTAGCTCTGCTTTTACACCTTCAGGCGCTGAAGCCCAACCTCCTTTGTCTGCCTCTTTGTTCTGTCAACCTGTGGCTATGTGGCTTTTGTGTCTTTTGGATTTACTTGCATTATTTATACAACTTAATGAAATATGCAAGCATAGAAGTAAAGGATCTGTTCTTGACTTTGGCAGGTAGCCCACTTCAGTTTATGAAGAGATTAAAAATAAATATTTGGGGGAGTGGTGTTCAGACTCAAGGGGATAAAGTACAGTTCTTGAAAATTACAGCAGGATACAGCACAAGCTTATTGTTCTTGTTACTGGTACCACCATTTCATAACATATTTGTAAGCATCACATATTTTAAGAGTGTCACATAAACGTATCACATTGAGTAGAAAAAAGGAAATGTAATATTTTTATAAAGTATTTATTGTAAGTAGTTTCTCAATACCTAAAACTTGGCACAAGGGACATTAGTGTTTCCAATTCTAAACCAGATTAGATGAGAAACTAAGTAGCAGGTATTTTACTGCATCTTACTGAAAGCCATAAGAAATCAGTCCCTGACTTAAACAGAAGCAGGTTTGGGCTCTGAAGTGGCTCACAGTGAAGTCTCCTGTTCCTCCTTATGCTGTACAAAAATGAAACGTATTTTGGCATTTTAGTTCTGAAACTATCTTGCCATTTACATTAACTCTGTAACTGCAAATAACCTAATGCTGTTTAAGAATTAGGTGCTAAATAGCATGATGAGTTGGAGGAAAAGGTTAGTTGCTTTGAAAGCAATCCTTGTTTTAACTAGGTATGCACAGCACGTGGAAGGATACTGTAACAGTAGGCACAAAAAAATAATGCAACAGAACACCACATGGGGTTATCACAGAATGGGAAATACAGTGAAAAGAGTAGTATCAGAGACACAGACATCCAGCAAAAGTAATACCCTTTTCCTTACAGGTAGCATATTCTACAACTGAACTTACTTAACAGCTTATATAGTTTATTTTTTGACAACTCATTGGCCAGAGGAAAACAGTAAATTTGTATTTATACCTATTTAAAAAAAAAAAAAGTTCCCTCTCTTTGATAAGCATTGTTTTAAATTAATAAGCTGAAGCAAGTTTGCTTCAGAAAGACTGAGAAACCTGATTTGCTTGGATGAAAATAGAGCAGGCATACATAGTTACCCCATTTAAATAAGCTATACACTTCCTCCAAAACCAAGTTGAAAATAAAAATTCTGATATTAAATCTGTTTATTTCACAGTCAGAGGTAGCCAGGGCACAGATTTCTTCCACCGAATGAAGCCTGCAGTGTATTTTCAAAAGAGTGTTGGATACTGTAAGTATGATCAGAGTGCAGAAGAACTAGAGAACAAACTCCACCAATACTTTATTTTATAACAAACAAGTATGATAGTGATGCAAAGGAACAAGGGAAAACATTCAGATGTTAAGGGAGTTCTTCTGGTTAATGCAGCAGGAGTGAAAGCTTGAATAGATGAATGCTGTAAAGTAAATAAAAAATTTATAAAGCTCTGTGTACAGAACCTAAGCATAGAAAGAACATAAAACATCAGCTTTTAATACATATACAGACACACATCCGCACAGTGATCAGATATATTAACTTAAAAAATGCATTTTGTAATTAGCAATTTTCTCTATGTCTTTTCAACCACAGTTAATTTTAACACTTTATTTTTGTTTACAATTATTGACTGCTGATTAGAAGCATTATGCACACATGATTTCAAACATCATAAATATGTTATACTCTGAATTAACTTGTTTTAAGAGTCTGTAGACGGATTCCTTAACGTACGATTCTGAATAGTGAGTTTCCTCCTGAGATGTTTTCATTGTTTTAACTCATTTCCTTTTTGTTTAATTCAGTAAAACATAGTTAGTTTGAAATGCATAAGTAAGAAAAGTTTTCATGAAAATGTATACTCAGAACTCAATGTCCTTATGCAATTACAGAGGGAAAACAAAGTTGAAAGCTGTCACAATTTTATTCTTAGTCTAGCCATAATTTTCTTTGCTTTTTTTCCCCCCCTACTTCTCTTCTTACATCATTACAATATTTTTCTAGCAAATGATGATAAAAGCAAGCTCCTGTGAGATGCCAAAACATCTTAAAAATGGTGATTCAAGAGAAGTAATTGAACAACTATCAAGTTAAAATTTAGTCTCTCTTTACTAATTTCACTCTATTTTCTCGCTGGTCTGAAGGAGGGTAAACTAAAGTTTGAAGTAAATAAAATGGGTGGCAATAACCCAGATATATGTGTCTCGGATATAAAAAGAGGCTAAGCATACCTTAGTTTTTAAGAAATTAAGTACACATTTTTGAAGAGCAAACATCCAGTTAATGCACCTTTCAACTACTTGTAAGAGTGTCATTTGACTACAGTGGGAACAGGAACACAGAATGGTAAAATGTGCTTCCACCGTTCTTATGAATCTGATTCTTCTGGGTTATACAAAAGGAGTAATAAAACCCACCGTATCAGAATTAGAACCAATGAAAGCCTGCCAACTACTTAAACAGGATCAAAGTTTCCCTTCAAAATGAAATACCGTTGTTATATTAATAGTGACAGTTATTTCAGCATTAAAAACTCTTTAGTATTTATTTAGTTTAAAACTTTAACTAAAGGAACAAGATTATTTATGTTTTAAGGATTGAAAATGGGTATACACAATTCTCATATTTATTCTGTTTGATTTAGTACAATCTGCAGTTTCATATAGTCTACATTTTACTGTACATGTATAAAGCAACTATGACTATTATTAAATTAAAAGGAACGTAAGATAAGTATGTTTCAAACAAAATTTTGTAAGATTCCAAGAATTTTTTTAAATTACACAATTTAAAAATAAAACCCATCACTACTGCTTTTCTACTTCCGTCATATTTTAAGTATTTTCTTCCCACTTTACTGTTAGCATTTGCCTATTGAAATTGCCACAAATTGATCTGCTATACAGCAAACAAAACCATGAGAAAGCTACCTTGTGATCTCATTACATTTGTTTTCAGAAGGATTTTTCTTTCTGTTATTTAAATTAGTATCAGTACTTTGTAAGGAAAAAAACCCCAACTTTAAAAGCCACAATTCTCAAATCATAGATCAACTTTTTTTTTTCAAAGCTTAATGACTGATTTATTCAGTATTTATTTATTTCTATAAGAAACTACACATACATAAGTAAGATTTTATTTCCCCATTTAAAAAAAGCTATTTGCAAACAAAGCAACACTAAATGAAACTGTGAAAAGATACATGTTAAAAGCCAAATAAAGAGCATTATGGCAACAACTTGAATTCAATATTTAAGCTTTTAGCTTTAAGAAAAACACATTTTTTCCCATTTTCCCTGATTGCACTAAATTGTATGTGAATTACTGACAATCACTGTAGAAATGTTATATTTTTAATCCAGAACTGTGCGCGTTTCCTCAATGCAAACCTAATATCAAACCAAGATTAAGTACATTCTATAAACAAATGGTATGATTTACAACTTTCATCTAGGTTATAAGAGTAACTAATTTAAAGACTTTAACATAATTCCTTCAAAAGCAATAGCACTGCAACGAGTTTTATTTTTAGAAGTATATTATATAGATTTTTAAAATTGTTTTTATAACAATTTTACTATGGTTTTTTCAGACCTCCATTCTGAGATGTTTTAGATTAAGACTTCTTTTCATGGAATTTACACTTCTTTCACATATATTTTCCTTTGCATAGAATTTTTGGTTTATTTGTACATGCCATTTACCCACAAAACAGAGGATCTTTTTTTTAAAATGACTAAATCATTACTTGAGAGCATTAACAAAGATAGATTTTTGTTATCTTTTGCATTTTATAACATGCTCACCAAATACTGCTATAGATATCGTGGATTAAAACAATCACACTAAAGGTTATAAAAGAAAAACATCAGATAAGAGTCTGTCTTTTAAACACCGACACTGTCTTTCCTAGAACTATGGATGCTACAGGGCGTATGACAGTTTTCTCGATTTAACTGGAGCAGACTGCAGCCCTGTATGTCTTATCTTCTGACCAAGTCACTATCTAAAACAACTGAGCAAATAAAGTAACGCAATGCTCGTCTTTTAGAAAGTTAGTGCAGATAGGTCATTAATTCAAACAGAATAAAGTACACAGGAACATCAGTAATATGTCACTAAAAATGCATAATTTCTAAAATCAAAGATGAAAATCTTTAAAAATCAGTGCACACCTAAGTATTTCAAGTAGGTACAGGAGAGACTGTGTCTGAAAGAAAAAACAACACCTATGCTATACAAAAGTACTAAGGAGTGTACAATTTTAACAGTATTATTTGTGGGCTTTATCCTTAGGTTTTTGCAGTACTGCATCAAATGTTCCCTACAGAATCATTTTTAAATACTTCTGGAATGTTTCTGAAAACATGATTTAGTGTAAATGTAAAATTATTAACATAAACATTGAAACAATCCCTTCAAATGATTAAGAAACCTGAACCTTAATTACTGAAAGAATACTACACTGCACAATAGAAAATGATAATCATGGTCAGTTTTTAGGTGTGTGTAATTACTGCATAGTGACATAGGGAATGCTGCAGGCTGGAAGCAGGATTTTTGGGAAGGAAAGCGTTGTCCTAGAAAGAATAAGTACGTGCATGACTACCAAAAATGCATGGACCTGCAATTTAACTTTACTGAAAACACAGTTTTATCTGTCATCAGGATAGACCTCTTTTTTTTTTGCTAAGATCACTGGAAAAACACAAAATGGCTATGTTATCTTCTCTCAGTTCTCAAGTATAAGCACTTAATGCAAATTATAAATTAATAAACATATTTAAATGTTTAGACAGACCTTTTTTTTTGTATCAGTAACAACAGCACAAATAATTCCACATTACAGCCACATTCAAGAAAAAAGGGAATTGGGTCAACCTATATCTACTTCTCTGTTAAAATTGACTGGTTAAATATTACACTCCTCACTTCTGTATAATTAAGCTTTTGTTCAACCATGAAAAAACTAGGAACTGATTGCCTGAAAATGAGCTGCATGACCTTTGTCCTGGTTTGTCACCTCTGACCTTTAATTTGAAGACCCTGCATATCAATTAATTCTATTTTTAGAAGCAGAATGTTAAAAAGTATGTGTATTTTTAAAATTGTTATCCTTCCACATGAAACACACCAGGTTGCTTTTCTCCTTCTTTTTAGCCTCTACACATCAAACCAGAGTAGCATATTTGCTTCTTATTATGCAACTGCATTTGAACCACACAGTGTGCAATTACAGAAAATGAACACTTGTCTCTGTAGTAAAAAAGAGCTTTTTTATTTTTTATAGGATTGTGGAGATGCTGAAGCACATTAAAGTGAATTTAGGAAAAAAAAAAAAATCCTCTGGACTGCATGCCTGTAGAAATTTCACTGTTTTCTCTTAAAGAAAGGAAAACAAAATAAACCTCATGTCTGTGTGTGTAATGCTGCTAGCGGATACCTGTTTTTTTCTTGAACCTTCCCCATACAATCAGTGCTTATTATGTTCTCACTGATGACACGCTGTTTTGATATCAGCTTTCAGTGTCCTTTCATAAACTGAACCTGTGGTTAAAAATAGCAAGTTCCTGTCCAGATGCTGCTTTCAGCTGCACTTCCATTTTACATAGGCAACATTACATTTCTCAAGTGTTCTCCGAAAAAATCTTTATTGCTGGAAGGGTTCCTTTTCTAAAGAAGGAAGCTCTATAGTATTTCTGTCACCGATTTTACTACCGGCAGACAATACCAAAGTGACACAGCGCATTACATAAAGGCTTTCGGCGAAAGCATTTCCCTACCGTGACCCCTCGTGAACGACGCAAACACGCACCAGAGGAATGAGAGGCGGCGGCACAAGCGGTGCCCGTGCCAGCACCGCCCGCCCCGGGACCGCGGGCTGCGGCCGAGACCAACATGGCTGGCGGCGTTCAGCACCGCGGCCAGCGGCGCGGCGGCCGGAGCAGGGGGGGCGGCGGCCCGCGGGCCCTCGCGCCGCTCCCGCTGCGGGGAAGCGGCTCCCGGGGAAACCCGCCCAGACACCGGGCTGCGCGGCGCGGGGCTCGGCTGCCGCTCGAACAAAGCGCTGCCGCGGCGTTGTGAGAAAGAAAAGGAGCACGAACAAAGATTTTAACCTCCCGGGTTTTAAAATTCATTTCTGTGCTCGGGGATGCAATCCGGAAGGCTGCCTGTGACCTACCGCCGCATCCCAGCAATGGCTCAGAAGGTTCAGGCCTAAGAGGAGAGGGTTTGTTTGGGGTTTCCTTCTGCATTCATCCATCTATCACCATTTTTTTTTCCTTCTGAAATTTTTAATAGGTGCTACCTAATAAATTTTCTGATTAAAAAATGAAGTTTTGATAAGACCGAGATGGCAGCACATGCCCTTTACAGAACGTATTTTAACAACAGCGTGGAATACAGCTATTCTTGTCATACGTATGTGAGCGGCTTTCACTAGGCTGCATTTCTGTAACTACGACACAGGGCAAACATCCGCCATAATCACTACTTTTGCCATACACACGTGAGTCATTACACTACAGCAAAGGAAACTTAGCTTCCTGGTGTATTACTAATTAAGGTCATAATTTAATTCAATATTGATTCCAACCACTCTATACCAAGGGGAAACCCCATCACCTTTCTTTAAAGAACTATGGCTTAGTTGTATATCTTACAAAATGTTTTCCAAACAAGCTTGTCAGTGTTGCCTCCTCCTAAGTTTTAAGGTTGTTTTTAATGTTTAAAAAAAAAATAAAAATAAAAAAGACTTGTGGGCTTGTAAAACAAAGCATACAGATATCAATCTAAAGGTAAACACAGACTATTGCGTTTTAGTACAATATTACACCCAGCTACCACTCAAACAAAACACAGCTCTATTTAAACAAATTAAAACCAAGTTTCGCTGTAATTATTTTCTTGCTGTCTGATGACTGGCTCATGACGACAGCTCCCCGTACTTGCAGTTATCAACAGCGTCCCCATGCAAGATGTAAAATTCCAAAACAGGCTGTTAGAGAGGGAAAGACCCCAGCCCTGCGGAAGGCCTACTTAAAAAGAACAGCGAGACCAGTTACACAACGAAAAAGCGTGAAGCCTGTGAACAAACTGGCCGGGGGCTCTACTCTTTCGTCCCAGCCCTGTAACAACCTCATGCAGAATTTACTCACGACCACTGACAGGAGAGAAACCAGTAAATGACTCAAATATCTTTAGGTAACGCGTTTACCAGATTAAAATTGCGTTAAAACAAAAAGATATTTAAAATAATCAACCTAGAGTTTTCAGATTTATTTCGAACCGCCGATTTTGTACTGCGTAATAGCCTGGACAAAGTATTTTTACGCGCGGTGCGGCTGAGCCGTTTGCTTATTTGCGTTCGCCTGCGGTTGATGCGACCCACCGCGCGATCCCCCGCCGCCCCGACCGAGCGGAGCCGCCGCTCCCCCCCGCGGCCGCGGCACCAGCCGAGCACAAACCACGCGCCTCGGAGCCGCTTCTGCACTTTATTCGCGCCGCGCCCGGAGCCTCCGCGCAGCCCCGCGGCGCGGGGCCATCCAAGATGGCGGCACCGCTCGCCTCGGAACCCCCCGCGCGGCGCTGCGCGGGGCTCCCGGCCCGGTCACCGCAGCGCGCTCCGACCCCGCGCCTTTCGCGGCGCCGCAACGCGGTCCCCGCCGCTTCCCCCCGCCTCATCCCACCCCCCCCCGCCAAGCCGCGGGAGCCCCGCGCCGGCCCGCCGCGCCCCAGACCTGCGGGTGGCAGGTGGGGCACCGCCGCCGGGCGGAGGGTCCCGCACATCCCAGCGCCGCCGCTCCCGTCCCGCTACGGCTGCTGTGGGCGCTCGCGTCTGACGCGCGGGGCCGGCCCGGCTGCCCTTGTTTCCCGCATCCCGGAGGGCGAGAGATGCGGCTCCGTTCGAGGGCGGCGGCGAACGGGGCGGGTGGGAAAGGTGGGAACCCGGAAGTGCGCGCGCCACGCCGCCGCCCGCGGGGGCGCGCGCCGCCCCAGCGCGGAGCCGCCGCCCCGGCGCAAGTTTCCCTCCGGCATGAAGGCGGGAGGAGGGAGACGAAAGAAAGAAAAAAAAATAAAAAAGCCAAAACAAAAAAATCCGCCCTTCGCCGCGCCCCGGCAGGTGCGGCGGGAGGGCGGGGGGGGGGCTCGCTTACCTCCCGCGCGCCATGGTGGCCGGGCGAAGCGGGGCTGCGCACCCCGCCGACGGGCGCCCCCGCTGGGGGGGGGGGAGGGCGGCGGGGTGGGGGGGGGGCTTCGCCTTTCGCGAGCCGCCGGGAGGACGGAACCGAGGAGGAGGATGATGAGGAGGACGAGGAGAAGAAGAAGGAGAAGGAAGGGAGGGAGGGGCGGCGGGGGGGGACGCGGCCCCAGCGCCGGCTCACGCCGCAGCCGCCGCGCACCTGCCCGCCGCCCTCCCCGCGGGCAGGGCGGGCACGCGCGGGGGCGCTCGAGGGCAGCGCGAGCCGCCGGGGCGGGGCTGGGTGTCCCCCCCCGCCCCAACCCCGCTGCTCCCGCCCCCCCCCCCCCCCCCCCCCCCGCCCGGGACTCGCCCGCCGCGCCCCGCCCCGCCCCGCGCGGGGCTGAGCCGCACGAGCTGCGGGTTCGCGCCGCTCCGCCCCGTCCCGCCCGTGCCGGCGGCTCGCGGCGTCCGACCGAGCCGGGCCCGGCAGCCCGCGTGGGGGGACGGGCTGAGGGAGTTGGGGCTGTTCAGCCTGCGGGACAGAAGGCTCCGGGGAGACCTTACAGCGACCTGCCAGCACCTGAAGGGGTGTAGGAAAGCTGGGGAGGGACTGATTACAAAGGCTAGTGGTGATGGGACGAGGGGAACGTGTATAAACTGGAAAGGGACATATTTAGACTAGATAAAAGGAGGAATTTCTTCACTGTGAGGGCGGTGAGGCACTGGCACAGGTTGCCCGGGGAAGCTGTGGCTGCCCCATCCCTGGGGGTGTTCAAGGCCAGGTTGGATGGGGCTCTGAGCAGCCTGGTCAGTGGGAGGTGTCCCTGCACATGGCAGGGGGGTTGGAACTACGTGGTCTTTAAAGTCCCTTCCAACCCAAACTATTCTATGATTGTATTTGAAGGCATCTCCATGCATCATGGAAGCCATTCCCAAATGTCCAAAGTCCCATCACTGCACTTGGCTCTTAACACCTGTAGCTGCAACGTGTCCAGTTCACTTGCAAGTAAATAGAATCATAGAAATTCTATGAAAAAAAAAAGAAAATCCCATCCCCAAATCTGCCACTGGCAGGTGGGGGTGTCACTGTTGTGTGGAAGACCTTGCAGAAGACCTTTTAGGCTGGACATTAGGAAAAAAATTTTCACAGAAAGGGTCATTGGGCACTGGCAGAGGCTGCCCAGGGAGGTGGTTGATTCACCTTCCCTGGAGGTGTTTAAGGCGCGGGTGGACGAGGTGCTGAGGGACATGGTTTAGTGTTTGATAGGAATGGTTGGACTTGATAATCCTGTGGGTCTCTTCCAACCTGGTTATTCTATGATTCTATGATATCACCTTAACCAGCTGCGGCCATGACCTGGTGGTAGATCTCAGGACGTGCTGTCCAAATCCCCAAAGCAGGCAGGCTTCTGCTGTCCGAACGGTTTGTCCCGATCTTGTTACTTCCCAATTGTCTTGCACCACGATCAAGTTTTTTTTTTTTCCCGAGGCATGAGACTTTATAAATCCTCAAGTTTCATTTTTCTAGCTTGTCGTCACATATCCACAGAATGTCCCAGTGGTTGTTTATGTACGGTCATGAATTCACTTCACCCAAGTGTACACTCAAGTGTACATCATTCTAGAAACAAGAAGGTTGAAAAAGCTTATTTACCTACGGATTAATGTTCCGCATCCTTTTTCTACCTGTCTCCTCTATGTAGGCTCGCATAATCCCCACCTCCCTTGTGCACTAGCAAAACGGAGATGGTTCCCAGCAGTGTGTAGGCTGGCAGGTTCACCAAGCACTTGTGCTTGGATTAGCTAACAGGGAAGTCAATCAGTAGGCAGCTGGAAAGATTTTTTTTTCCTGAGATGATGTGTTAAAGTGACCTGCCATCCCTAGTGAAAAAGAAAAAAACACTGAAGATATTTTGGAAAAAAAGATAGTACTTGAAAAAGCACTTTTAATTTTTCATGCTATTATGTTCCACCCAAAGTAAAATAAAGCATTAGTCTATTTGTGTTGTGCTGCAATCCAAAATAAATTCTGGAATAGCTCATGAAAAAATGTCATAAAATCATTATATATAATATTTCTCTAGCAAAGTCTGCTAAAGCTTTTTCATTAAAGTTAAAAAAAAGAAAGAAAGAAAGAAAGAAAAAAGAAAACAAAGAACGTTCAGTAAATAGTGCTGTTTTCCATTCTGTAATGGTGTCTCCAGCTGCAGGAAATATTCACTGAACATTTGAAAAGAAGGAGCTGAGAAACTAATGTCAGAGAGCGAATTACTGAGGTTCCAGGTAATACTTTCTTTGGCATATTCCGGGGTTCCATAAACTAGTCCAAAGCCAGAGCTGCCAGGCTTTAGTTCCTCCTATTCCACCTCCATTGCTACTCATACCAGGGAGTACATTTACTGATTTTGTACAGCAGGGAGGGTCTGCTGCTCCCGCAGCTTTGTGCTGCCTCAGATTTTCCATTCTTCTACGTTTATCCTCTTGGTGTTCTGTTTCGATCATGCAGTGTTTCCTTTCCTGATGGTGTCATCTCCCAGGTGCCAGCTCCTTCATTAGTCTACTTTATGCTAGCTTAATCGGGCTCTGAGTAAGTACTTCTGGCAATTGTGTATAGGTTTTTCTGCAATATTTCTATGAACTGCTGTTTGTTTTAGGTGGGTGTGTTTGTGTCAACTGTTAGTAAAATTGCCTAAAAAATTCCCATTATAAGACAATTTTCCAGTTGCTTCTGTCTTCAGCAAGTTAGCGCTTTGGTATGAAATTATCTCTGCCTCATGTTACAGGGTCATCACATTTTTTTCCCAGTCATTTCCAGGAAAAAGTATTTTAGAAATACGTTTGTTCCATATTATTTTCTTTAAAATAATTTAGTGGTCCCAACATTTAAAGCAGGCATTTCAGATGTAGAGTAATGGCAGGAGAATGCCTGTTGTTCATGTGGATACTCAATCCAGGTCTGGCTGAGCTATAACCCCTTGCCAAACCACAGTTTGCACACACTGAGGGACTTGATTAACAGATGAAATCTACAAAACCTTGAGCCCAATGAAAACCCAAGTTGTTTCCAACACTGAACGCCCAACATCCTGAGTGTACCAAGTTGTCTACAGTGAATGAGTACAGTTCACACACATACTCCCCCTCCTTGTCCAGGCTACAGAATCTCAGGGAAAACTTTCCATGGATGCTTTTAGCTGCTGCTTTTCCCAAACATGTTCTTGTTTGGGAACTGAGAACAAGGAAATTCTTTCTCTTGTCCTCTTAGTGACCCTGCTGCTAACACCCTGGAAACATGAAGGAAGAAGCCATCCAAGTCAAGTGGAAAAAAAAAAAAAGACAAATGCCAGGCCAGAATGAGCGGGGAAAAAAAATAGATTAAGTCTCCTGAGATCATAACTGTTCAGGGGACAAAAAGCTAAGTCTAGAAATCGGAGAGCAGAGGCAGACACTGTCTAAGAGCGTTTCACCTAATATAAGCACGCTTATTTGCCAGTATCGCGTAATCAACAATATGTGAAGTAAGAGTTAATGAACACCAGGGTCACTGTTATATGGATCTGTGGGAAGTAGCAGCATCTTTCCTATTTGTTGTGAGGGGCAGGAACTGGGAGTATGTGTGGGGGAGACTTGACTACAAAACCATGAGAGAAGTGTGGGAGGTTAGTGGGCAAAAAGGATACTCTAAAAGAAAGAAAAGAGTCTAGGAATGCAGCAGAGAAAGAAAACAAAATTTAGATGCTTTTCTGCAAGATGAGAGTTACAAGAGTGTTGAAGTAGATTTGATAAGGAACTCTGGTAGATGAAAGCAGGAAAGAAACATAGGAAAAACTTCAGAATGGTAACAGTATACATGGCTGGTGTATGCGGGTCCTGCGTGCATTCCCCCTTCTGGGTGTGTGGCTGCCTGGGCTTAGGGCCAGCTTAGAGATAATGTAGCTGGTAGCCTTGAAATGAAACACTAGAAGAAACCTCAGTGAGGGACTGCTGGTCCTTCACACAGGAGCTGGTTTTAAGCTGAGGCCCCCACCCTTGTTCCTATTTAAACTCCACTGCAGTTGCGCTGCAGCCATGGCCGTGTCTGTTAATCTGAAGCCTAACAGGTGACAAGCTTGACCTCAGCCTTGCCTCATCCCCGTGGGCTCATCTGACCATCTGAACTCTTGACTGGCCTTGGTTGTCACAAACAGACCTGCTTTACGCCCTTGTTGGAGAGGACCCCGCAGGCCCTGATGTCACCCATGGCTCCTGGTTCCCCTTCATCAGTGGAGCAGCCTCCCCTCCCTGTCTGTGGCACTGCTTGCTGTGGGCTTTCCCCTATGGCTTCTCGTTCCACCAGTGATCTCAGGAGAAGCAGTGTAGTAGGACTGCACTAAGACTGCACCTTAAGCTTTGGAAGATGTACACCAGGTATACACCTTAAAAGTCTCAAGTCTGGTGACAAATCATATGACTACGAAATATTCTATTTAACTCCTTTTTAGCTTGTTATTTTAAAGCACATCAAGTATACTGTAGAACTCAATCAAAAGAAAATTACCGCAGTTGCAAAGCTAAGTGCTCCCTGCATGCTGGCAGCAAAGCTGATATAAAATGCGTTATAGAAGGACCCTGATGAGGGTCTTGTTTCTGTTTCCTGTTTTCTTTCCCCCAGAACTGCTCATGCCTCATGAAGGTCCAAACTGTCAGTGGCTGTATGCAGTTACAGAACTTTCTCTTTTCTCCTTTTAGCCATTAGTCTCCTTCTTTGCCCTTTGAGATTGTTCTAGTTTTTTAATGACCCAATGAAAATGTTAGTAACAGAAAAGTTTCCTATTTTTCTTCTGTTGTTCTCCTATTTTATTTGCTTTTGCCAGCAGGGCCAAAGAAAGGAAGTGATTTTTTTTAAGTTAATTTGAAAAAAGTGTGGCAAAATATGCTGTTCTGTTTTATTTTGTTTTGTAAAAATCTTGCAGCATATTATGAAGATTGAAATTGTAACATAAGATTCTCAAAAATGTTCCATGTGCAAATCTAGACAGATATCTAGGCACACAGGCATTTGGTATGGTAATCAGAGAAAGGCGTTTTATCATAAATGCTTTTTTTTGACATTTGTTTAGTTGCAGCCAAGTCGATTGTATTTCAGTCAAACCCTTATTACAGGCACACTCAGAGCACTCAGCCAAGCCTCAGCTGTTGACTTCTCCATGCCTTTTCTAAACCAATATTTACTACCTTGTAAAGACTACATTTAATTCCAAACTGGCGGCTATATTGGTTTCTTCAAATGCTTGATCATTTCTGCCCTTGTTCAGTTGCTCAGATACACTGATTTGAAGGTTGAGGTTATGCTCATTGTTCAAACTGGTGTGTAAACTGAGTTGTGTGTATCCAGAAACTTGCCATGGCATCAGCTGGTGATCAGTTGATCAGAAAGAACTAAACCAAAGAGGAAGCTGTGAATCCCCTCAATCAGCGCAGATGCTGTTTTCTGCTTTCTAGAATAAGGCCATATAAGCAACTACAGAAAAAGGTGTTGTTGGCTTGGGCTTTCCTATGAATGCGAATGAGCGTGCCACGTGTGTGTCATACAGGCATCGGTTTTACATCAAGGACAAAGATCAAGGAAAAAGACAAATATTTTACTCCTGACAAAACAGTATTGGACTACTGCTCTCAATCTGTCTGTTCCCCTTATCATATTTTGTTTCATGGATGGAAAATCCTGTGCCTGGGTCTTCACTGCTCATTTGCTTGTTCAGGGATATGAAGACTGTGGCCATGTAAGAATTAGCAAAATGGACAGGGCCAGGGCAAATGCCAGACCACTGGTTGAGCACAGTCCATGAAGTGGTTTTGTGCCAACCAGGCCTCACTGAAACAATTGGTGCCATGTTGTGGGTTGGGGAACTAGTATGGGCCAAAGCCAAGCCTTAAATGCAGATTGCTTTTGGCCTGGTTGGGGGGATAACTGGTTAAACCCTTGTGTGGTTGTGAGAGGTGCCAGGCTAGTTAGCCACAAGGTCAGAAAATGACCCCTGTACTGTTTTATTTGCCAGTATAGACATGGCCTTTGGGTTTTGACCCCACAGTGAGGGTGGTGGGAGGAGAAGAAGGAGAGTCTCTGCTATGAGGACCCCTTTTGTAAGAGCTAGCTCCAAGGAGACTGATCATTGATTGTTTACTGGTCTAAATTGCTTCTACGTTTTACATTACATCGTCACTGAATAAAAAGAAAAGATAGTAGGCAGGGAATACGAGCTCATATCTCCTTGTGTCCAGCTGACTACCCAAAGTGGTAGTTTGTGGCCAAGTTTTTAAATGTTTGTTTTACTTCTGATCCCAGGATTTTGACTTCTGTTCTGTCCAGTTCAAACAGAGAGTTTGAGCATGCTCCTCTACAGAAGAGTGGTGGTTATAGCACTTTAATAAGGAAAAATAATGTGTAGCTTTTAATCTAGTGCTTATTAAAAGTAGCAGCAAAGAATTTGGTGCAGGATGAGGGATTTATGGTAAAGCTGAACTAGTGCTCAAGATCCCCTGACTGACTTAAACAATTATTCCACGGTCACGATCAAATACTTTTTTAAGAATTCAACGACATATACCTGGTTAACCAGTAACATTTTAATGCTTTTAGAATCAGTATATGTAGCCTCTAAGAATAGCAACTATAAGAAAATGTTAGTTTAGCATTAGGAATAAATTTTATTTTGTTATGACCAAGACTGTTCTGTGGGTTTTATTGTATTACACTGCATGCAGTTTTCATCAGCTCAAACTGTCTGGCTCCTTATAACAGCTTGATTTAAGGAGTCTTAACTAGTTTCCTGCGGGAACTGCAGCCTAAAAAACCTGATTTGATAGCTGTTAGGAAAAAAATTACAGAACATTTTTCAAAGTATACAGTAGTGAAGAAAGGAAATGATTACATGGGGTTGGGGGTGTAGAGTGAGAAAGTGCCTTCCTCATGTGTCTGTGGGTGGTAAGCCACAGTTGGTTTATACACTTACTTTGTTTCTTCACCTATCATTACTCCAATCACAAGAACTAATTACAGTCATTTAGGTCAGCATTTCTTCATTCTGTTGAATATTGAAAAAACAAGTAGGGCATTTGATGTGATTTCAAAGGAGCTTCTCTGCATCTCCACTGGACTAGAACAATATGCGACTAGAATAGTAATTTCCAAGCATTCGCTTTTAATGTCACTTTTACTGTTAATCATGAATTTTAAGAGAGAAAACTTAATTGATAGGCAAGGCTTAAAGTGCTCAAAAATATTGTCTCAAAATTTTGCTTTAGTCCTTACATCTGTCGCTTGAGTTTGAGTCAATCAGAATTCACTCATAGATTAATTGCAGAAGTAAACCACATTGCTAAAGGATGAACTGATGGAAAGCTAAGCAGATTCAGATGAATATTGTTTTCATAGAGGAGAGTGTCCATATTTCCCACATGCTTTTAAATAAATAAAAAAAGACAATGGAAATAGAAGTATGGTATTTTAATAGATTTGGGGTTATTTTGTGACTTTCTTTAAATGTCAGTATAGCTTAAGTCCCGTTGTTCTTGCCATCAGAACTAATTTGGAAAACAATTAGGCAGACAGAGATCAAGTTAAATTGTCAGTGGGTAAGGAAGCATGGAATGTAGAACTTAGCAAATCCTATTTGTTTGCTCTTTTAGATATGTAAAAAAAGCAGCAGATAACAGCCAGAGAGAAAAACCTTGGAAGCCAAAAAGAGAAAAAGAGATGCTCCTTGGCCAAAATAAAACTGAGCTAGGAAGTGGAGGATCAGCTTGCTGTGGGAAGAGCAAGGTCTTGTGACTTTTTTCCAACAGATTCTGGAGTATGAAAAACAAAGGCATGTCTGAAACTCAAAATTGACGGAAGAAAACATGGGACAACACGCAGTGATCAATATGATCCAAGTGAAGCCATTTAATCGAAGTTCACAACACATTTTATACCTTACTTGCTGAAGCAAGCCATTGTTTTACAAACTGATTTGACGATTCTTCATTAGCAACAAGTAATCATTAGTTACAATACATTATTCTATTTTCCCATGAGAAATAGCTATGTGAGCATTTCAGTCTACAAATTGATAGACTACAAAGTAACAAGTCAAGGACTACTGAGGAAAGCTTCCCGTGAGAAATGAGAGGAGTATAAGGTAGAACAACTCTCTGTTGTTGAAAAGAGAAACCTTGAAGACAGTGTGTCAGTTACAGCAGCTACTTCTTCTGCAAAGTTAGCTTTAATTCTGGTGCAAAAGCTGTGAGGCCTTATGCTAAGGTGCTTTTATTTCATTTAGCATAAGCTGCTCAGTGCTTGGGGTGCTCATTAAATGTCCTCTGGTTCGTAACCACCCATCAAAAAATAAAGCAAACGAATCAGCTACAGAATGGTGAAGAAGGTAAAGTTTCATCATCCAGTTGGGGAAAACTAATGGTGATGAAAAGGAAGGCAGGGAAACTGGAGCATCAAAAATCTGACAGTTGCTGAAGGACTGAGTAGTGCAAGTATCAGCAATATTTGGCTTGTTAATGAAGCCACTGAAGAGAAGACTCTATGCCAGACTCAGACGGACATGTGGAAGAAGGGAGGCAAGGCTAACACTCAACAGCTGGAAAGGTGGGTGGTGAACTGTGAATATATAAAAACCATCCAGGTGTATGGCATTTTTCTCTCTCAGGAACAGAGCACTAGCATAATCTGATTGATAATTCTGACGTTATTATTCTTAGTAATATAGGCTACTAAAGCGCAGAGCTAACTCCATTGCTAGAAAAACTCCACTGCAGGCAATAGAAGTATCAAATAAATTATTCTTGACCACCAGTACTGCAATTTATGTAGACTGTTGTGTGTTTAAGTAGCCAAATCTGTGACTTGCAGCTTTAAGCCCTGTCCTTTTCCTCAAGCAGTTTATCTGTACTTCAGCAACATACCCTTCATCTAAGGAGCTGAAAGCTGCTCTTGTGTGTCTCTTCAAGTACTGTGCTAGAGTTCTCATGTGATATAGCATTGCTTCCTAATGCTAGCTGTTTTAATTTATCAAAACATGTGGACCTGAGTTTCCTATTCCTTTCCTATTACTAAGAGATTAAAATGGCAGTGACATAAACCAGGGGAGAGACTTTTTCACCCTTAAACATACAACTGATTATTCATACTGTGAAATTTTACACAACAAGTAAGTGTAGAAGAATCTAATGGTTTGTGAATTATTCTGATGGAAGCACATTCATATATCATTTTCAGGTTATTTATTAGCAGTGGCTGCTTGTGACCCTAATTAAAGTAATAGTTGCAGAAGACCCAAAAGTAACGGAAGAATGATCATTTCCTGTGGCCCAGTTTCATGAATGCATTATCTTCCTTCAAACCTAGATTTCTGCATTGGGAACAATAACGTACTGACACTGTCTAATGAAATTAACCTCAATTACCATGACCTTTCGTTTACTCAACCTTTTGCTTCCATTGTTAATTATACGTGCGTTGTAGTTAGTGTAGAAGCGGTGGTTTGATCATTATTAAAAACCTATCAAGCTTACTTTCTTCTGAAGAAAGAGGAAAAGCTAACAAAAAAGCCTGGAAAGAAGACATAAAGCATTTATGAGAGAGATGAAAACTGAACTCTTTTCAGCCTGGAACAGCAAAGAGATACAAAGCAACTAGTGGGTGAGGCTTTCTTGGAAAAAGCACAAGATTTTTGCTCATATACATAGGGTTTGTACTTGTTTTGGTTTTTTTCCTTGCATAATCGAGTATTATACCAATAAGAGATTACAAAGTGACAACTCTCTGAAAGATAATCAGATATACAGTAGCTGAACATAAAAAGTAGCTGGGTTCTTGCAAGACATCAACATATTTTGGTCCCAACCCAGACGATCTGTTTTCACAAATAGCACAGTTTGGAAGAGAGTGTAGTCTAGATGACACGATACCTGTCTCAGAGATAGGTCTTTTTTCTTTTCCCACAGCTGGTCTCTTTTTACAGGGACAGCTTCTCATGCATCAAAATTTGAGCCATTCACTAAGCTGGAAGGGTCACTGAAGAAAAGTGCTCTGCCTCAAGCCTATTCTGGCACAAATGGTGCCTTCCCTCAACTGAGAAGCAGCCTGGGAACTGGGCATGGCTGAAGTATGGTTTTTTTTTTTCATTTAGATACTTTTTACAGAGAGGTGAATCTTTTCAGTAAGATAAGTCCCGTGTTTGTGGTTCACTGTGCAAGTAAACATGAGTGAGTTGTGTGGGAGGAGGGGAAAACCAACCACACCTGTCATGTCTGATTTAGCCCCTGACTTGCTCTGTTAAGGCAGGAATAGAGCTTTTGAAGGCTGCTGTGGGCATTGCAAGCTCTGAGCCCAGACAATGGCATGATGAGACAAAGACTTTGGTGAAGGCGTGCCTCAAATCTCTTAGTCCATTCTTTTGTGATGCAGCTGCTACTCATTTTACCTGTCAAGGAAGATAGTGTAGCTCAGCAGCTTAAAGAGAAGAAGCCTTTAGATTACCTTAAAACTGTTCTTCAGTGCTCATTCAACAAAACAGTCCCCAAATGGTATACAAAACAGTCCCCAAATGGTATTATAGAATGGTTGAGTTTGGAAGGGACCTCTGGAGATCACCTAAGTCAGCACCTCTACTCAAAGCAGGGTCACCTACAGCAGGATGCTCAGAGCCATGTCCAGTCAGGTTTAGATATCTCCAGGAGTGGAAACTCTGCAACCTTACCAGGCAATCTGTGCCAGCATTCAATGACTCACACAATAAAACCAATTTTTCACGTTTAAATGTAGTTTGCTGTATTTTAATCTGTGCTCATTGCTTCTTGTCCTCTCACTGGATACCACTGAGCCTTCTCCAAGCTAAACAACCCCAGCTCTCATCCTCTCCCTGTATGACAGGTGCTGTCATCTCTCAATAATCTTAGTGACCCTTTGACGGTTGATTTATTGTATAGATATATAGGACTATAATATCACAGTGAATAGTCACAGCTAAGACTCTCCAGAAACACATGCCTTTCCCAGGTGACAATCATCAAGTCTAACTGCATGCTTGAAATGTGTGATACTATTTAGCAGCTTTACCCTTTCAAATGTACTGATAAATTCCACTGCTTCAGAACCTGTAATATATAGAAGCTAACTAGAGTATTGTCTTTTCCAGCTTCTCTTCAAACACTGATTGTTTCTAGAAAAACACTGCAAATATATCTTCCAAGATCTTGGTATCTACTCAGGTCCTTTGAATCTACAGGATTTTATCAAAGATTCAGTTTCACTTCTGAAAGGAGAGTTACTAAGGGAAAAGACTATTTCCTGCTATCAGTTAGCTCCCCTTGCAATGAAAGACCCTTCAATGCAGATTTATAGCTTGCAACAATCTTGTTTGAAGAACAGGTCATCATAGAAGTGTATCCCAGGATTGATGTGAGTTGTAAACTTGAGATGCATTCTACAAAAGGGGACATGCACAAAGAAAAAACAACGAAAATGTCTATCCCTTTTCTCCTTAAACATCATGCTGGCTTTGATATGGGTCTACACAGGGAGAGACCTGGGTTGCTTTGTTCTTTCTATGAGACAAACCCCAGAAAGTGTTTGCATAAAGATTAAAAGGTGTCTTAGAGAAATGAGGGGCTTCATAAAGACAAATTTCAGATATGAGAATGTTGTAATAATCCCATGCACTGTGACATTCTGGGGGATGACTAGCTAGAAAGCGCCTTGGCAGTAAATGAGATGGGGTCCTGGTGGGCATCAAGTTGAACATAAGTCTATGTGCCCTTGTGGCAAGAGGGCAGAAGTATCCTGGGCTGCATTAGGAAGATCATCTGGAGTGCTGGATCCAGTTCCAGGCTTCTTAGTACAAGAGAGACATGCTGCAGTGAGTTCAGCAATGGGCCCCATTAACAATTAAGGGATTGGAGCATCTGCCATATCAGGAGAGGCTGAGAAAGCTGGAACTATTCAGCCTGGAGAAGAGAAGGTTCTAGAAGGTCCATTCAATGAGAATAAATACCCGATGAGGAGAAGATAAGACTTTTCTCAGTGGTGCTCAGTGAAGCGACTAGAAGTGACAGGCACAAGCAGAAATACTGGAAATTCCATTTGAACACAATTTGAAGGTGATAAAATGCTGGCACAGGTTGCCCAGACAAGTTGTAGAGTCTCCATCTTTAGAGACCCTCTAACCTGGACTGGATCCACCCCTGAACACCTTACCACAGGTGACCTTATTCTGAGCATACATACTGTATGTGTATCCATATGTATCTCATCAAAGCATCTGAATGCCTCAAAGCCATTAATAGATTTTATTTCTTATGACATCCATGAAAGAAAAAGATTGGTGATGTATACTAAAAAAATGTATTTTCTTCCTGTTGCTGATGGCTATATGCCCGAGTGGGAATGTGAACTACTATCACTATTTTTAGCCTAGTAGCCTATTCATTAGCCTATTTTTTCTTGTAAACTAAAACCTTTAAAATGTAAGCAAATTACATTTAATTATACAAATTCAGAGATTAATTAGGTTGTTAGCAAAGCTGAAACAACTGAATGTGTATAGATCACAGAGATCCAAATAAATAAAATATCAGCTTTGAATGCTACTCCAAGGGAACATCTGAGCCCATCATGTGTAGAATTTTACATCTGAGAAAGTGTTTGGTTTTGTATTAAGCCAAGGGGAATCACAGAACTGACCTGATATAATAAGCATGGATTTCTGCAGCTTTCATCGCCTTTCAGTTAAAAAAGTATGTGTACGTATGTTTACGTAGGCTTACACATTTTGTTATAACTTCTACACTACTGATTTATGAAGTTCTGATTTGCTAGTTCTTTGTGTTCTCTACAGGGATAGCGTAACATCAGATTATGATCTGATTTGAGGTAAAACCTCCAAAAGTATGATACAATTAAAAAAGTGTAAAATCTGCGGTGCACTAAATGGAAACATATCAAACACAAGTTGTCTTAAGTGAATAGGAGTTAGCACCACTGTAATTATATGAAAAAATATCCTACATCAAGCAAATAAGGGTGAATATCTGACCAGTTTTGAAGAAAAATGTCAATTTAAAAATAGCAAAGTATCCCAAGGTTATAGCATAAGTGTGACATAACTTACACTTATTTTTACTTACTAAAAGCAAGTAAATTCACTACCCTAAGTTCATCACAGCTAAGTGTTCTTTTGGAGTGCTTCCTGAGAGTAGTTCAAAAGTCCTTGAGTGACTGAAGAATTGTTTTGATGGCTTAGGAAGTTCTTTTGTATTTATTGGTTGCTACTCAAAGACAATAATCAGGTAAGATCAGTATTCTACTAATGGTATGTGCTACACTTTGTAGCAGTGCTATTTATCACTTAGCATCCCTCTAACGAGTTATTTTTGGTACTTACAAAAATACTTGCCTCACTCTAGGGATACAGAATTAAGACATAAAAGAATAAGTTGTACAGCATCACTTAGTGAATCACAGACAATATTAAATGTAGAACCAAGTGGAATTTGGGGAATCCAGTCTGCGTGTTACAAATTCTCTCTCCCATGGGAATTGGATTCCTGCATTGTTCCCTTTTAATAGCACGAGAATAAAAACAACCCTTAATGAAAGACTTTAGAGAAAAGAATTTTTCACGAAGTTTGTTAACCACAATTCTCACTGCCTTTCTGAAAAAATAATTGTCAGTCTGAGGAAGAGTCAAGAAAGCCTAAAGAACTATCTCCTTCAGCATGCCATTTTCTCAGTACAGGTGACAAATACAGGGATTCACTTACTTCAACTTGATGACAAGCTGGGTATGCTATTATATTTAACAGCTAATAGTGGAACCCTCAGAGGAAAATTAAATGGAAACCAAATCACAAAGAGGAGTTTTCTGTAACTCCTTAACAGATATAGATACAAAACACTTCCTACCCTTCATTATAGTCCTTCCTAAGTCTGGATATCTAACTCTGCTTATAAATTCCTCTGCCATTCAACCATAAACCGACACTTAATAAGGGAAGACAAGTCTCTCACAGTTCTGTAGAGCCATCCTATTGTGCTGCACCAGACCTGGGAACATCTAAATAACAGATAAGCTAACACAGCTGGAAGTCTGAAGAAAAAAAGGATTCCTTTTTTTATTTTCTTTTGTTTAACTAACCAGTCAGCAACTATGCAGGAGGAAATAGCAAAAATAAGGAAATGAGGAGATAAAGGCTTTATCCCTTCATTATCTCTACAGTCAGAAAAAGAAAGGAGCCTCTTAAAAACATAAGACATTTTCAACTGAGCCTGCATCTTCCTGCACTAATTCATTCTTCAGGCACTGTTCATGAAAGCTGAACTGTAGCCATGCAGTTTCTATAACTTTCATTTATTCAAGGGGACCTGGATCTTAAAAAGTGAGTGGAGCAGGCAGAATAGGTGAATTAGATTATGTGGTGTGAATTCTGTTTCTTGCTTGTTTTTATCCTGCTTGACATCTAAGTGTCGAGTCTATTTGTGTAAAGGTTTATGTAAATAGGAAAAAACCCACATTATCATCAATAAAGAGTTTACAGTTCAAAATAAGAAAAAAGATTTATAAGAAGGCACCAGGAGACAATGAGATAAAAGTAATCGTGGCACACCAGTAATCAAACTGTTGTCACATTTTCTGCAGGCGTTATGGAAGAGATGTGAGAGACCTGTCTGAAAATGGATGATGAGATGACCTTGCAGCAGAGAGCTCCTACTGAATGTTAGGAACAGCACAGGAAGAATCACAAAATTTCCTTTTTTTTTTTTTTTTTGTTTTAACACATAGGCAAAGTAGAGCCTGACCTGAGACACGAACTGACAGATTACTAACAAATGACTTCATCACCACAAATTGAGTTTGGTGTAGAGTGGTATGTGGAATGGCAGTTGGAGATGTGACAGCATTGCTGCCTCCCAGAGCCAGCAGTCTGTCACCTGCTCTCTCCTACATGAATACTTCTGCTGAATCCCTGTTGACACAGAAGAAAGTAGACTGGGAGTAAATCAAACACTTTGAAATGAAGCTACTCTGTCATTCGCCTTTCCTCCCCCATCCCAAGGCACTCCTGCCATCCTCCAAATTTTATGTTAAGCTAATCATCCCTTCCCTCCAGGGACTCCACCCAACAATACTCCTAGTGTCTCAGCCTTCCAATATGTCTAACCCCAAGACTCAGCCAGGCAAGTGAAGAGTCTTTCTTCAACATACTTCGAAGAAACTAAATAATCTTTTACCTCTTTCCTACTTAGATTTTTTTGTTAAATGAAGTCAGACATTCTTTCTACTGACTTTCACTTTTACTTAAAACAAGTCTGTCTTTGAAATACCAGCAGGCAATGTGCAAGCGATGTGCAAACTATGTAACGGTTGACAATCAATTCACTTTTTCCCGAAAAACTCTACCTAACCAGGAGGAGTCTAGCAGCAGATCCACTCTCCTGTCTTCTTGGAACCTCAAACAAAACCACAGCAGAGTACAAAGTAAATGAAACTTGCTTCAACCATTTGCTATACACATGAAAGGCACCAAAGTACTTGGAGGCAAACTTCCATGGAGTAAAATACCATTGTTCCATTGATGTCTGAACCAATTTATCTATCAAATGTGACATACATCACAGATTTTGTCCTGACCTCTGAAGTATCACCACAGCTGTGCTTCTCTTGGACAATTCAAAGCTGTGGTTGAAGTAAGGGAGGGCTGGCACAAAAATGTCTCTGTCAGAGAGATAGAGTGATTGAGCAACCTTCCAGTGAAGAGAACGATCTGGAGCAGGAAATAACCACCAACTCTTCTCTTTTAAAGATATCTTTCTATCATTTGTGACACTGATGAATGCTGAGTTCAATTATTTTTTTTCTTCCAAGTGTGTTAAAGAACTTTTTGTTCAGCTGTTGCCTGATAACTTTTCACCTATCAATGAAAGACTACAGGAATTAGGTTTTCCAACTACCAAATTGTTAATTTCAACAGGATAGGAATTGGTAAGCAGTAATATGTTTCATAACTGTGAAATTGCTTTCTTGCCCTTTCTGTAATGTCAGATTTTTGTGTACTCTCGAAGCTGCCTACTCTTGAAGCTCCTTCATAAAAAACCAAACAGAAATCTTAAAAATTTTTGCACTTTCAAGAGGATGTTGGAGATTTGGTGAAATTTACTGATAATTCTTATTTTTTAAAAAAAATTATATGGAAAGACACTTTCAAATTCACATTAGCAAAACTCTCAAATTTCCTACCTTTATCTTCTGCATTACACCAGTGTCTATGCCTTGCAGTTAGGCTGTGAAACTGTCATTAATGGACCTGGCTGAAATGTAAGCCCATAAATTCAGCCAGAAAACAAAAAAATATTTTAACCTGAATTATGTATGCACTTAAGCCTGTCAATTGTCTGGACTTACGTGGGAAAGTGTTAAAAAACATATAACTTAAATACCACATACAGGATGAGTTTTCTTACTCGGCTAAACTGTATCTCATCTCAGACCCCTTGAAACTCACACGTCTACAAGATGCCACCTGGAAGGCTTCTTAGAAGATAAGACACGTCTTTGACATACAAAAAGGATATGAAAAACAATTAACAGGCATCTCTTCCCTGACCACATATTTGAGAAGATTCAGTTGTCTGTTGAGCTCAGCACCTGCACAGTCTCATCTACACACAAGCACTTGAAGACAGCTACTGATTTACGCATCATGGAACATGAAGGGAGAAGAAAACACTGTGTGCTCCAGGGAGATGCAAGGGAATTGAAAGCTTAATGCCTTTAGGATGTCATGGCAAGCTGCCTGGAGTTTTGCACATGTTTGCAAGACACAGAGCTACTTTTGCTACTCTCTTGTAATTCTATAGCAGTTGTCTTTTCAGTCAATTCTGCCAGTTCCTCCTCCTTTGAATAAGCCAGCATTTCTACCTCACTGATGGTAAATCACCTAGCCCTCAGAGCCTGTAGGTACATAATTTGACACATACATATTTTTCTAACATAATTATTTAAGATACTAACTTACAAATGAACTCAAGAATGGAATAAACTGCAGGATTCTTTTCTAGGACAGTGTTTCCAGGAACTCTTTTAGTGCCATATTTGGATCCCAGGATCTCATAGGACTACATTTAAGATGCTCTTTTTCCCTTTAACCAGGAGATTACTTCTTACATCGAGGTATCTTCCACTAATACATATTATAACAACTCTAGGCATACATCCCAGGCTATTCCACTATGGGCTGAAGAGTCAGTAATTGCACTTATTTGTTTAAAAGAAAGTAGAAGCAGTAAAGCCTAGCTGACTGAGAAATAGTGTAGACCTTTCACTAAGTCTAAGGTTGCCCTGACAGCAATATTACTTCAAAAACTTTAAACTTACATCCTACAGAGGCGAAAATACTTTGAGTACAGAGCTGCGTAAGATCATTGGCAAAGCTCTCAAGTGGTTGCAAAGTAAAACCAATTCCTTTGCCTTGTACAGTATTAGAGTGTAGTCTTTTTCTTGTCAGACTCAGTAACATATATGCTCTCCCTGGGTTTGAAGGAAGAGAGGAAAAATATGGAAAAAAAGTATGATGAACAGATGGAAAGAAACAAGGCGAGCCTGCTCTCACTGCTCAGCTTATAGGTCTGTCAGAATATTAAATAAATAAACTTTTTGTGACTGCCTAGAACTTGCTATGTTGATGCCCATTCTTCTGTAACTCATTTACCAAGAGTTTAATTTAGCAGAAATAGGGTTGATAGCTACATGAAGTCAAGCTTTTTCAGTGTTGTTACTGACGTGATTCATCAACTTAGTTGGCCTGACTTCAGCACTATTAATTCCTGAGACGTGGTTGTGAGTAGAGACTTTGCTAGAATATCTTTTCTTCCTGTGAAATGCTAATCTCCGAAGCCAAAACTCACCTACACAGCTGCTGAAGCTATTTTTGTACATCCAAAGTTAATCCAGCTCTGAGCTACAGTAATGAAGTTATATCCCTTTAACTCACAGGCACTGAAGCTTTACTCGATTCTTTTAAAACTGCTCCTAGCAAGTATTCGATTGCACAACCTGGATATCTGACAGACCAGTGTCTGACGGAGTGCTATCATTCTTCCTCAAAGTCATCTAATAGTTTAAGTAGCGCAAAAATCAAACCCAAAGATTTTTTCAGATAAAGCCAACTTGAATTTTCATTTGTGTTTAAGTTCTAGTTAATAAACATTAATTGACTAAGGTGATTATAATATGGACATGACACATACATTTTTGATTGGCTGTGTCTAAAAGGCAAATGTTTGAGCTATGGGACAAATATGTAAATAATGTTCGCACTATAATTTGTAATTGCCTTAATTAACACACATTAAAACAGAATGACAGTTTATGAAACAACCAGTGGGAAGTCATTATATAATGGCCAATGCAAATTACGGCCTGGCAGTAATTAACAATTAACTCTGTAATTAACTAAGTAATTAACTCTGTTGAGGAACAGAAAATAAGAATAATTTTACAAATTTAAAAATAAAGCCCAATATCCTATCTTCAGCAATGAGCAGGATGATTCGTTAAAGCATGTGAAAGCACATAGTGATGTTCTCCTGGTCCTGTCCACTGGCATTTTAGAGCCAGAGTTGTATCCATGACTTTGTGTTTAACAGAATTTTTTTCTAGGAACTTCTTTAGCTGCTTTTTGAACCTATATGTACATTGAGCTACCACAATATCCTGTGGCAATTAGCTCCAGTTTGCTATGCGGTGTATGAAATAATCCTCTATTTTGTTCACACTCCACTTGCTGCCTGGAAATTTCACTTGATGCTCTACAGCCAGTTTGTGCGCATCTTTTCTGTGCTATTCCTGATCTTACAGAGCTCTATTATAACTTTCTCCTCACCCCCGCCTTTGTCTTTGAGTAATTAGAAACTTCTCAGATGGGAGCATTTTCATAACTTCACCTATCCCTGACATCCTTCTGTATCCTTTTTGAGCTGGGTGAGTGGGCAGAACTGCCCACAGTATTCAGTGGTGTATTTTATATGTTTTCATATTATTCTTTCTTCACTGTCGATTTATCCAGGAGAACAGATTGTTCTCCCATTCAAATACCACAGGGCGTGCTAAAGATCATGCCTTGCAGAAGGCTTGGGATTTCTTCTACCAGACCTAGTGTGGGACTTTCTTTAGTAGTCATTATCAGCCTCCAAAATAAAACTGACTGACATTAAATCCATGAATGAATGGGTTCACTAGCCAATTAGTTAAACAAACTAGTAGTTCTCTGGGGCTGACAAAACCAGCTAGTGTTAGCCGTTTTTTCTAACTGAGGGTGGCCACACACATACCCTCTTGGAAATGGTCCCTGGGCATGGCCAGTTCCTGAGCTATAACTGGAAATTGCTTGGGAGGGGTGTGCCTGGGCAAAACCCTTCCAAGGAGTCCTTCAGCAAGTTAGCAACTACAGACACTTCAGTCCCAATGACTGGCAACAGTCCCAATGCCCAGCAACAGTGCCGGGCACTGATTTACTCATACAGATTGAAGCTCAGGGGCAGGCAAGATCAACACAGAGTCCACACTGAGTGGGTGCAGGTTGTCCTAAATCTGTGACTTTGTATTTTCTTTGTATTTGGAGCAGGAGAAAAATGTTTGGAAACTGGATGGCTCCAGCTGTTTTCTTCTACATTATATGTAGAAGACCTAGGAGACATAATAGCATAAGACAGCACCATAATAGCATAAGACAGCACCATTTGGGATTGAGGAAATGAAAGATGTGCCCTGTCTATATAGAACACATATTTAAAGGAGATGATTCATGCTAATAAGCAATTAAGTCTTTATACGGTAATCCAGGAATCAAGAGCAGGTGATTGCAGAGGGGAGGATTTCCTCTGATTTAAGATTAGGAATAATCAGGATTAGATACAGACATTAAACCATTAGAGCACACAGGTTCTGCAGAGTTAGCATATCCAGAAATCAGATTTTGCTTAATAGCACATAAAAAAATTTTTAACATAGATACCTGTATACAAATCTGGCCTTGCATAAGAATAGGTATCTCCCTAATGGTCTATTTAAGTATTTAATTAAAGGCATAATTTTTATGTAAATAGATAGATATTACTTCCTTTATGTCTGGATTCTGATTCTTGTACTCACAAGGAAGAATATTCTGCTCATTACCCAATGCCCTTACTATAAAAAGAAAACTGACAAAAGATATTATCCAATATCTGTATACTAATTTTATTGAGGGGATTATTTTAAGGGCTGAAACAACAAAAAAAACCTAGCATACTTCTCTTGTATATACATGGTTGTACATACCATTGTAGATTAATAGGTTTAGTTGATATTTTTTGTAGCTTGATTAAATATTTAGGTATGGTTAGAAAATCAAAGTTTCAGATTAAAATAGCTATTGCCTGCTTTTATGAACTGTCAGAAACTAGGTCATTGCAAGAACTGAAAACATCCCAGTCTTCTATCGTATTCTGCATATCTATGTGTAGGTAATACAACATATTGTTAATGTGAGATCTGGTAGGTCTTATTCTAGCACAGATTAATTTAACTCATGTCAGATGTGAAACTTGCCAAGGGAAGCAGAAGCCAAGCACAGTCTATGGATGCTAGGCTGCCTTACCAATTGTTTTATGACGGCTCAGAAGGCTCTTGACCTCATGCCCTACACCTCCTTGCATATGCATATGAAAGTTTCAAAACTCGAGGTTTCCATTCCATCCCTCTGGGCGAGCTCTGCAAACCATGGTCCTGGTGCTCCATGCAGTCTTACAGTGTAGCCAGGATGTGTGTCTTGAGCACAGGTCTCTGGTGGTAGTGTTCTGTCCATGCGGAAACTCATTCCAGTCCCTGGAAGACAGCGGTAGTCAATACATTGAACTCCTCTGTAGGACCTGTCTGCCTGGAGATTTGTGCTGCTGCTGTTTCCTGTGCACTCCCCATTTTCTTCTCCCACAAGACCACCCGCTATTGTGCCCTCGCACTTTGCTGTCAGGTGCCCTCTCTGGCATCCCGTGTGCATTACAGGCAGTAGTAGCTCACTGGAGAGAGTCACTTTTCCTCACTTCCTTAACTCAAGTCACAATGTTCTGTGTCTGTGTGACAGTATCTGGGTATGGCTGTGCCTTCTAGCAGTTTACCATAGCTGCTTTATCATGGCTTCATTTTCCTTGAGTTACTCTTTTTGTACATGCATTGTCTTCAGAAGAATTGACCAATACAGAGGGAAAGTTTTTCCAAAGCATATGAAGTAGACCTTTCATCTCATTGATTTCTCTTAGATGGTCCCAAAGAGCCCAAAGAGGGAAATGAGTAACAGCCTAAAATAATAGTTCAGAGTGATATAAAACATTCTGCTGCTTGTTCTGCACACCACTTTCTCTCTTCCCAGGACCCACACCACTGCTTTGCTCCCAAGAAGCTAATCAGATGATGACATAAGCAAGGCTGACAAGACTGGGTATTCTGTATAGCTATGTTTCCCAACCGTATATATGTTTTAGACAATTGATTCTTAATTTACAAAGTTGCTTTTACTTATAAAGTTGAATACTTTGGCAACAGACACAACCCAATGACAAACCTCTCTGAATAACAATAGACGTCATAAAAAAGAAAAGGCATTGTAATAAAAAATAAAAATAAAGTCACCACTAACTAGCATTATAAATTCTGTTCTAGTGCTCAAGGTTTATCATGCATTCAGAGAGTAACAGAATGAATAACCTTTCCTCTCAGATCTAGATATTGAAATCATTCTTTAAAACCGAAGCTTGCTCATACTCCTCCTGCCCATGTTCCCAAGCCATGGTACCAAAAAATCGGCTCTCTGCAGGATGTATTCCCAAGCTAACCTGCATCTGTTTTCTGGTTCCAGGGTCCCATAAGTCAAGTGCAGCTGAAAGGCCAGCCAACCAACTGCAAATGGCAAGGCAAACAAAGGAGTCCACAAGGTGGAGGAGCAACCAACAGTATGTGCTGGAAAACAGACTCCCCAGCTATGGTTCTGGCCATCAACAGGTCCACTGTTGCTTGATCCAGTGCTTCCAGGAGGGAGCAATCAACAGAAACCTTGTTATGTGTTTGGATTCAAGGAGAAAAAAGTGTGTGATGAAGATGTTGAGGTCTGAAAATTTCAAAATCCAAATTTGGGCTTCATGCAGCAGAGGAAACCACAAAGAAGAAATCTGGAAAACCAGCTTTTTAGCTTTTTTTCATTTTTAAGCTGAAACTAAGATAACATCAAGAATCCCATCCTTCCATGGCCTTGCTGTTAAAGGGAAACCTTATCTTAAAGTACACATCATCCCCATTTGCGTGGTGAGCTCTTTAGACACACTACTAAGTCTCATCCTGTCCTCTGGGATATACTCCAGTGCAAGGAAGCAAATGAGACTGCAACAGAAAGCTGGTATATCTGCATGTCTCATTGGGCTTGGGTTTGTTTGTTTTCTGCCTATAAATGCATGTTCTGAAGGACTGAAGAGATACTGGAAGCTGATGCAGAAGAGAAGAATAAGGGTAGTGTTTATGGGCGGACGTGTTTTTAAAATAAAAATAATGTGTCAGAATAGAAAGATAAGGAATGTAATAGATAAGCTTAGGGATGCAGGGCAGGAAATGGATTGTGAATTAGAGTCTTGCCATGAAGGGAAAGTATACATCATCTATTATCATCGCTGTCAATGGGTAAAAATGAAGTTGAAAGAAACATCAATATATAACTTTGTCTTAAAATGTTAAAACCAGAAAATTATATACTAAGAACAGGTGGACAAGTGAATAACAATTAAGAAGCTGATTAAGCATCAGGCAAGGAAAGAAAACTCCCTCTAATGGAATGCAGTAACTCTATTATCTGTCTTCAATGAAACTTGAGCTCAGGTTGTGCTGACTAAAGCAAAGCTACCCATGAAACCAAATGCTGTAGGAGCTTCTGGTGTAAAAGCTGGGGAGCTATACTAATCAAGTTTGCAAAATGAACAAGATCTTTAAATGGCAAATTCTAACAGACTGTGTTTAGAAATGTTGAAAAATATAAATATGATTGACTGATTGGTCCGAAAATTTGATCTTGGTATCTTGGAAGCATAGGACTTTTTGCTGAAAGTATCTATGTCAGCTATATCTTTAGATAAGTTCTGGTATTTCATTATCTTGCTGACATGTTGTATTTCTCTAGTGGTACTCATTAAAAAATAATTGATGAGTACTAAATCAATGTATGCAAACTTCTGAGTCTATGATTTTATATCCCTTGTGACTGTGGTAGTGGTCAATGTGTCTGGTTGCTTTTCAGAGAAGAAAGTACACAGGAAGGAACTGATTTTGTACCAAAACTCAGACAGATTCCAAACAAATTACAAGATAAAAGTTGAGAGGAAAAGGAAACAACAGCTTTTCATCCTTTAACTTTGTTACTTCTCATATTTGTAAAGGATACTGTTATTATAAATGATGTATCAGGAAGAAGCTTTAACACCCCAAAACATTTTCCCTCCTAAATTTTGAAACATCCTACCATAACACATTCATTTTATGAAGCATAGAACAGATCTCAGCAGAACATGAGTCATCTTTTAACCACGCACACAGATAACCTACATTTACAGGCACACTTGTCTCAGAGAGCAGGTGACTTTCAGCTATGGGATGTGGACTTCTGGAGGCTCCACTCCAGTGCATCTCCCACCTTTTGGCTATCTTCATTTTTAGGGGGTAGTAGTAGGCAGTTGCAAGGTGATGTCTCTGCTTTCTGTTGGCTTCTTACCACTCAAAACCCCAGAGTCGAGCCCCACAGCATCTTTTATCTGCCTGTTCTCCCCATAAAGCAAACACCCCAATGGAGACCATCATAGGGTATATTATGAAGCCTGAAGACAAATGTGAATTAGATTTTAAGGCTGAAGTAACTTTAGTGGAAGTGTTTTTACTTAACAGCAGAATAACAAGAGTTGGTCAGCTTCCGTGAAGAATTTTGTAAGACTGGAGGACTGGGGTGCAGGGAGGATGACAGTCTGTGTAAGAACCTTGTAAGACGAGAGCCTAGGAATCTGCCTGCTTGCAGAGAGCTGAGGGCCAGTGAAGAAATTAAAGGTTTGGGGCTGAATTTCCAGATGTGTTGTAGTGCCTTGGCATATTTCACCTATGAGTTGAAGTGTAAGGGTTTTAATTGTGTTCTGGGCAATTTGTCTGTGTTTGCTGAGGGAGCAAATACTGAAGCTTGTCACGGCATCTCACAACGAAAGAATCAAAGGCAAATCTGGGTCAAAGCATTTTTTGGTATTTTGTCTTTTTTTTTTTTTTTCAGCACATGGATAAAGTCCTGCTGGGAAATTACCCCTTTGTGGCAAGGTCTCTGTGCAGATCCTGGGTATCACTTCAACTTTTTAAGCTCAACTGAAAGACTGTATTGGCTGCAGAAAGAAAGGATTGAGCAGTGACACTGAAACAGTCAGGAGTTTTGCTGCAGAATAGAGCACAGCAAAGCAGCACTTTGTGAACAACCAGCAGGAACAATAACGGGAGGTTGTGGATGATAGCAGTAGCTAATGGTAAGTCTGGCCAGTGTGAGCAACTAGTACCAAACACAAGTGTGAGTCACTAAGGCAAGGAGAGCATTTGTACCCCTGGCAGACAATGAGGGAATAGCTTGCAAAGTATTCCAGGAACAAGAATCAATATACGTCACTTGGATGTCTTCAAATCTGGACTGGAAATGGATATTGAACTTTCTTATGAACTTATAAACATTCAGAACTATAGTATGAGTATATAGTAAAGAATATTAGAAAAATAAAGATGGCTTTACAGGCAAAAGCCTGATGTTCATCTAGTCTGATACCTCAGCTCTGACAGCAGATGTTTAGAAAAAAAGCAGAAAACAGAGGGCAAGTGGGGAGTGACAAATCCCTGCCATTTCCTTCCTGTGAGTCTCAAGAAGAAGGGTTAAATCTTCAGCTTTTTTTTCTAGTGGAAACAAGTGAACATGGGGACTACACTTGGACGTGATATTTCATTTTTCTGAATACCTTTCTGACTAGGAATGTTATTTTTAGATTACTTTCTCCACAAAATTTTCAACATGATAGTTTTCTCCTATCTAATTACTTATCAGTTAGGATACAATCAGAATAATCTACTGTAATTCATTAAGACTGACATCTTGTGGTTGCTTTTTGTATGCCGCCTTGTACTTTAGTTTCTTAGGAAAGGCAGAATTTCTCCCTTTGCTTAAATAGCTGTTGTACATCTCTCTGTATCACCGGTTGTGTATTAGCTATGCGATTCTGAAAATTATTCAGTAACCCCTAAAGGAAGCTGAGAAAAGAAGTACTGCTGTTATCAAAATTGACTTCTGTTTCTTTTCCAGAGGTTTATGGTTTTGAATTGCTAATGTACGAAAGCATTCTTATGACTGCAATCACAGCCCTTGTTAACAAGTCTCTGTTTACATGCTGATACTTATCAGCTTAAATATTTTTTAATCTCATAGAATCCCATCCTAGAACACTAAACAAACTTAAAGGCATTGGCTAGAGTAACAAGGAAGTATGTTTTAGTTTGAAAATATCTCTAATGATGTTCTGGTTTTTGTAAATTAAATGCCATCAGTGTCCAGCAGAATATGTGTAGTGAGGCCTGCCTTTTGCATATATTTAGTCAAGATAATTACAGAGAGCACTGCTGTGCTTCCCAAGGTTTCATCATTTATTTTGTTGTGGTACAAGCTTAAAAGACAGACCTCCAATGTCTGCAAAATAGGAACAATTTCAGAGAATGAAATACTGCTATTGCCAGTTCAAACAGTATAGCATTTACTACATTAATTTTTTAGATCTCAAGGATGTTATTATAATAGCAGGCTACTCGTTTGCATTTTTTTCTGAATTTAAAGGTAGAACTTTCTTTCTTAGACAGCACTTTGCAACTTGCAATACATTGATACAAAGATGGAAAGTAATTTGGATGTTTATCTGCAACTTTCTGATCATGTGTTGGTACTTTGTTAGCTTGCTTACAGTTATCAACATATTCTGCAGCAATATTTTACAGGTTTGGGAGCCCACTTCTTGCTGTACAGCAACAGCAGCAAGTAGCAGAGAAACAGCAGATAGGTTATCTCTAGTTATTATTGTGCTAAGTAAGGATAGATCAACCCAGTATTTTCTCATGTGTTTATAATTAATTCATTTATTTATTTGCTTGAGAACAAAAGATTGCCTGTCTTTCAACTTTCCTGAGTGACAGAATGCTTGCAACTAAAATTAGCTCAGTTTTAATACACTTCCAAGAAGGAAATCAGTTGATCAGCAGCAGGCTAATAGATTTTGCTTGTCCTTCAACTTTTTGAACAATTTACAGAGTTAATGAGAATCCGAAACAGTGATAGATAATGAAAATTTCAGGATTTTAGGAACTCTAAATTTGCATCAAATGCAACAAAATAAGTAGTTCCAGTGTCCATTTAATATGTTTGGGTTCTTGTTCAGGGTGTAATGAAATGTAGTATTTCAACATTGTTCACATTGCAGGTTTCCTTATTGCGATCTTTACTTAGTTTAGAGATAATGAATTACATGACCTGAAGTCTACTATTGCAGAATTGTAAATATGCAGGTTCTAGAAACATAAGAGAATATGAAAATATTGACCCAATTTTCTAGAGGAAAACCTCTCACATCTGTAGAGAGCTACAGCTGCACAAATTAAAGCTGGAAACACAACTAACTGAAGAATTGGTAGGGAAAACATGACAGTCAGCAAGAATCTTACAAAACCAGCATCACCTAGGTTAGTCAGGCTAAGAAAGAATGATTATTGACTTCTTATTGCCCAAGCAGATATTTAATAATCAGTTCTTCACTGATTCCACCTAGGCTAATACTGAGAGGAGCAGAATAATTAGCACAACAAAGGCTCTTGTCTGTGTCTTACCATTTAGTATTTTGTGCTCAATGCAGAAGATGGGTTTTACTAAAAATAGAGTGATGCTGTTTTTTTAAACATGAGATACAGTTGTAAGCTTTCCAAGCTCCAGTAAAGATATTGCAAAGTTAAGGGCGCAGACATTATGGAAACAGTTCAAACCATCTTCACTCTGACCCTTGAACACTGTGGATTTGTTTTGAGGTACTGTAAAACATCCTTTCAAAAAATAAAACAAAATGCAGCAGAAATAGAGCAGAACTACAACAGAACTGACAGAATTGCTTCAGACCAGGAACATGGATGTATTAGACAAAGAGAGAGTCAAAAAAATTATCTTCAAGCCCAGACACTCTATTACAGAGAAATTTCAGCAATTCAGCTTTAGGGAAATGTAAGTAGGCGTAGTAGCACTAGCTGCTTCCCAGGGAATAGAAATGGATGCTGCACAAACTATAATTGGTGGTCCTTTAGTTTAAAAATATTGCTGAGAGTCAGCGTAAATTATGTGAGTCATAAAACCAGACACTAACATTTTAAAATATATGTTAGATTCTAATTAAATTTAAAACAAACAAACAAAATCTGTACCTCTTTTGCAGCACTGTAATAAGACTCAGAAAGAGAAACCAGGATTTAGGATGGTTCATATAACAAAGCAGGAAAGAAATAGAATAAAAGAATTAACAACTCAGATAAAATAAAACCAGAAAAAGTGATGGGGATTTTCTCTGATGTTCTACCCACAGCTAGTTACCTGCCAACTGTCAGAATCAAAGCAACTGCAGTGCTTTCAGAGCCTTCTTTGAGTGTATTTCCCCTCTTGATGAAATCTCTTCATAATAAAGTGAAAAGAAACCCAGTCAAAGTATACACAAGCAGTACTTTTCTAGAACATGGGTTTCAATATTATTTGGGGAACTAAGTTTGTCCATTAAAAGAAGATACTAAAATAGTTTTAAGAAATACCACAAAGTGATTATAAATCCAGCATATTTTTACATAGGATAATATTCCTCAAAAATAAGACAATACATAGAAATAATAGGTCTTATTTTGTAAGAGGATGATGATGATTATAATTATTACAGTCCCTATTAGTATTGCTTTGTTACCTATGGTATAAATAATGTGGAACAGAACAGCCCAGTTCACATTTCGTTCAGCAGCAGGAATTGGTGTGGACATAATCCATATTATTATTATTGTCTTATAAATCTCATTGACAACACAGCGAGGCTACACTGATTGCTTTTAAGATGGATATACAAATGGAACTATTGATTTCCAGTCCAGAATACAGATAAAATTGATGCAACACTTTCTTACCCTCAATACTATTGATCATGAAGCTAAAGATAAATTCTGGAATCTGAAAAGCATCTGGAAAACCAAGAATTCATGTACATATATATAAAGCCTATCTATCCAATGATACACAGCCACTATATCCTGAAAAGGTCTCACAGTGGCAGCATTTTACATAGTCAGATGTACTAAAATACAGCTGTACGAATCAGAGTATAGGACAGAAATGAATCTTTGTTAACAGTGGAATTCACCAAGATACATATAGATTCTTCATCATTGTTTTCACTGGGATTATGCACTGTTCTCTGTCTGGAGTGGCTTGACCTGATTTCCTCAGTCCCTAAGAGCTTATATCCAGCAATAAGAACAGTCTTCCCAAAAATCGAGGGAAAGCAGCATGGACTTGTTATCTCTGAATGTCTTAAGTTCTTTGATGGTAACATGCAAAGGAGGAAGGTAGCTGCAGTAGGTTTCTGTGAATTAAGTTGAACTATACTATAATTCTGCAAAGGTCCTCTGTTAACGTTGCCTCATCTTTAGCAAAGGCAAATTTCTGCACAGAAGATGCAGACAGTTTCCAGCCTCGATCTGCTGGTGTGTCCAGAAGAAGCTGGCTCACCCCACAAGCAGCGTGTGGCTGCTGGGAAAAATGGCTCCAAGCCACACTCTGAAGATGTGCTGAGTCCTAAAACTGCAATGCAGCAGAGAAGAAAATCTTTGCTGGCAGAGCACCTTCCAGGAAGGACTTAAATTGCACTTAAGAGTCCACTGGCAGAGAAGGAATTCAAGGCTAATGGAATTGCAGTGGGAAGTACAACAGATTCTACCTGCCTGGCTGGATTATCCCATCAAAATATCACACTCTGATAGATTTTAGTTAATTTGTTGATGAAACATGAGCTACCATGCTACCTGCTCTTTCAGCATGAGTTGCAGGCAAAAAAAACAAACAAAAAAACCAGGAAAATATACTCCTTTACCTTTCTAGTAAATATTTAACAATATTTTTCCTTTCTGAGGAGATTTGATGTTTTTTTTGATCCAAGTAGTCCTGTTTCATAGTTTGCCAGTAACTGACTAGAGGCTGCTAAAGTGAACCTGAACTTTAGCAGAACCTCTTTTTTTTTTTGTAAAAGAAGGCAATATAGCTTTAAAATTCTTTCCTGTATTCTGGCATCCAGTGATTCCAAAAGAATCCAATTGAGGACTGGCAATCTAATGATAGGCAAGATACGACAAAAAAACAAGATCCAAAGTTCACTGAAGGCTTTATGCCACAAATTTCTCCAGGGATTTCAACACAGAAATACCAATATCAATATCAATTTCTCTCTTTCTTCTATTCAGTAGGCTAACTAGCTTAAAATTATAATTCTGTAAGTCTGTGTGAAGAATGTGCAGAGGAAAAAAAAGAGTGAAAGAACTGGAAGTTTTTATTTTTACATAGCACTGGATTCCCTTTATGATGAAAATCTGCATCCTCCAAATCCTGAAAATAAAATGATTTTTATCTTCGCAGAAGACTTTGCTTGTAGCAAAATAAATGCCTTGAGCTCTGCAGTTTTAATTGTTTTGAAGGTACTATATTTTGAAAAGAGACACAGCCTTTCTCTGGTCTTCCCTGAGAACGCTCACAACTTCCTGTAAAATCCAGTAACAGTGTTTCTCTTGCAGGACTGATAATTGATTTCATTCACTGTGAAAGACAAATTTGACCAACTGCTTTTAGGCCCTTGAACATGACATCTTTAGAAATGTGAGTGCAATGGATAGATATATTAGTGTCTGCTTATCTCAGCATTGAAGAGAACTCTGTTGACTGTGGAAGTGTTGTTCTGCTGGAGGGTAGGGAGGCTCTGCAAAGGGATCTGAACAGGCTGGACCGCTGGGCTGAGACCAATGGCATGAGGTTTAACAAGGCCAAGTGCCGGGTCCTGCACTCAGGACACGACATCCCTATGCAGTGCTACAGACTAGGAGAAGAGTGGCTAGAAGGCTGCCTGAAGGAGAGAGACCTGGGGGTGTTGGTTGACAGCGACTGAACATGAGCCAGCAGTGTGCCCAGGTGGCCAAGAAGGCCAATAGCATCTTGGCTTGTATCAGAAACCAGCAGGTCCAGGGAGGTTATTCTCCCTCTGTACTCGGTACTGGTGATACCGCTCCTTGAATACTGTGTTCAGTTCTGGACCCTTCGCCACTAGAAGGATGTTGAGGCTCTGGAGCGAGTCCAGAGAAGAGCAACGAAGCTGGTGAAGGAGCTGGAGAACAAGTCTTATGAGGAGTGTCTGAGAGAGCTGGGGTTGCTGAGGTGCTCAGGGACATGGTTTAGTGGTTGATAAGAATGGTTGGACTTCATGATCCTGGAGGTCTTTTCCAACTTTGTGATTCTGTGATTCAGTGACTGCATTCAAGGAGTAAATGACTTACAGGCCGTTAAGTGGTAAGATGCGACTCTTAGCCTTTCCTTGGGATGACATTTTTATCCTTGACACCAACGAAGTCAAGGAAGTTAATAAAATCTGTGAATATTATTGATGATACCTGTCATGGTATAACAAATTTTAGCTAACTTTACGACTTTCATCTAATTTTAGTCACTTATAAGTTTTCAGTTTGTGGCTTACTTTTACTACAGGTGTCTTACAGACACCTCAGAAGGTGTTTCATCCCTCTATAGTACCAATTTCTAAAGCAGATGAATTAATTACCACCTGGAGGTGCCTAATTCTCCATGACAGTCAATATAGGCATAGACAGTAGCAATACTACTGGAGAAGCTCACTTTTCAAACAGGAATTTCCCAGGATATACTAACAGATCATAGGGTTGAGCTGAGGTGTTTTTGGATAATAAAGTCTACCATAAAGTAGACAACTAAAAAGAAAAACACTTAGCCATTCATGCAGCCCTAAAACCAGCTGAGTGGATCTGGAGTTTAAATCGGCCTCTGAAACTGACTGAAATTTGTGATCACTGACACTGACTACTGAGATCACATTACCACTACGTGCTTTGCTATTGGGCCTCCACTGGCTTTTCCCTCCTGCAATTTTTATGCAGTCATCAGCGTATCTTCTGCTACAGTGGAAAGAATAAGGCTTCAAAGCTGCAAATGCCCAACAATATGTCCTAAATGTTTGGGAAAGTCATGGCAAGCAGAATGAGTTTGTTTAAGAAAATCTTAAATAAGCAGGAGCAAAATTAGTCAAGGTGCTTGGCTGATGATCTTCCCTGATGAGTCAGGAAAAAGGGTCTTATGTTTCCTACCCTGATGAAGCCCAAGCTGTTTTGCTGAAGAGCAGACCTCATGAGACAGCTAGTGGAAGACCTTGTATTTAGGTCTAGGAAAACCTTTTATTTAAGGTTGAGAGACTGTGTAGCTTATTGCTAGGGAAATGAGTCAGGTAGTGGCTATCCTCCTTTCCTTCTTTACGGAGCAGTTTGTCACAACATGGAAGGTAATAACCATTGATTCTATCCATTCTGTTTCCCAAGAACAAAGAAAAATCTTAAAACCACGGCTGAAGTAAGACCAAGAGCTTATGTTGTTCTCTTTGCTGTCTACCTGCTCTCTAATAGCATTTCTGTTCTGTTGATTGCAGATCACAGTGCACCCAATGTTTGACTGTAAAACATTCTCTGTTTAAAACAAAGTTTACTAAGGATTTTATATCACTGCTGTAATAATCCTTTAACTTTCAAACATGCATCCCTTGATATATTTTGCATTTAGCACTGAACTGGAAGTTAAATACATAAGAATTTATAGCAAAAAATTGCATACCCTTAATGCTTTTCTTTTGTTCCAGCCCACTATTTTGATTCTCTTAAAAGGTGCCACCAAATACATTCTGTTGCAGTGGTGTACCCTTGAAATATCATTGCACTCACAGAGGGTCTCAAAAGACATTCACTTAGAAAGGACAGACACTCTCAAATTTTCCTGCTTTTCTGCTCTTTGATCAGTATGATGAGCAAAGGCAAACAATGGTTATTGTTCACACATGTTGTGGTTATACTATTAGGTATATCCAGAATCATACAAACATAAAAGGGACCCAAAGAGGTCATTGAATTCATCCTCTACTCCAGTAAGATCATTTAGAAATTGGAATAAGCTCTAATGAAATTAGAGTAAGCTTTGATCTTGGTCCTTGAACAACCTTAGTTCTTCAAAAGTTGGAATAAAAGGGAAAAGCTTTGGATATGCTCACAGTTCATCACTGTTTAGGAGCACACTAATACTGTTTATTTTCATGAGCAGCAGCAGCCTTTGGCAAAGCTGAATGCGAAGCGTTGCCAACTTAAATATAGAAGCAGAACAATGAGGGGAGAATTGCATTATATTGTTCGTTTTACTTAAGTAGAATTCAAATATTAATTTTTTCTAAGTATACTTTAAGTATGGAGACATTCTATAGTCAATCCTTTTTCTTTCCTGATATCAATGAAATAAGAAAGAGAAAAAGGCAACTATAGAATGTTTCGGATGAGTAGAGGTAGGCTGTGACAGAGGATGGATTTCAAAACCATGGATAATGTGATGACACTGCATTTATATCACATTGCTTGTTCCATTATCTGCCAGAAAAGTCATGTGATAAACTCAAGTTAGGCTGATATTCTTGTCAAAAGGGGTCCTCTACTCCATCAAGTATTTGCAGCAAAATAAATCACATTTTTACATAATATTAAAAAAAAAAATTTTTTGTGCTCTATAAAGCAAGTATGGGACGCTTACAGGAGGTGTTCTGTACGAGAGCTGCAGATGAATATTGTCCTGGCAACAATATCATGCAGGTCTGGAAAGGAAGGACGAAAGTGTAGCAAGATCCAGAGAGCAGAACCCCGTGAACAAGGATTTTTTGGCAACGCAGCTAGCAATAGGCACATTTACTCTTCTGTGGAGATCCGCAAAGGCATCTGCATGGAATTAAAAGTGCCAGATGTGAGCACATGCTGTTCCCAATAAGAACTGTTGTACTACATAAGGCCAGTCTGGCTTCTTGTGTCTGACCACGATAGGTAATGAATACGTCCTCTTATGGAACAAGGCATGCACAGTGTAATTCTTTAGCTGGTTTCCACACCCAGTTGTGGGAGTCTGTCATTTAGTGACTGAGTCAAGATTCACCCACCCTCATCATGCTTAAAATATGCTGATGACCCAGTATTCCATGTGCTGTTTAATTTTTACTGGAACACATTTTGCACACTGGCTTCTGCAACACATTTGTTTTAAGCTTGTTGCTTGCTAACTTCATTTCCTAGTCACCTTCTCCACACAGATAAGATTTTAGTATTTTATAAACCTTTCTCATGCTCACTTGAATCCACCCTTTTCACAAGCAATGGTTCTAGTCTTTTTCATCTAATACACAAGCCATTCCACGTCATTGACCATTCTTCTTGCTTCGCTTCCTGAGTTTTCAGAGGCAATAAGAACTTTTTTTTGAACCAGGTTGACCAGATATGTGTCCATAATATTCAAAATATCTATTTTTTTTTCTGCTTTTACATGCTACAGAGCTACAAAATCAACAGCTTCACATATTGTCATTTGTAATTTAAGCTACCATTCTATCACCAATAAAACAAAGGCCTGAGAAAACAGATGGGCTTTGCAACATTCTTGAAAGTTGAGATTCAGACTGTCAGATGAATGGAGACCAGGAACTCCAGTGCTGAAGGTCTCTCACTGTGTGTGCCCTCTTAACATTCTCCAGTATTTTAATGGGCTGACTTTCAGATGGAATACTTCAACTGCAATCACCTGCCAGGGGAGTTCAGGCACCTTGGTGTTATCCAGATATCTCAGAGCCTTCTGAAGATCAGGCAGTGTTATTACATGTTGGCTTGGTTTTTTTATTTGGGTTTTTTTTTTTCTTTTAGATATGTAGGCAGGTTAGCAACCTGTTTTCTTCCTTTGAACCTTCACTTAATATCTGTTCATTTTTTCCCTCTTGTTAAAGGCTGTCTTAGAATTTAAACAACTATTCTGTTTTTACCTGCTATCTGTAAACTAAGTCTGGTCCCTAGGAAGCACAGTCACCTTTCATTCATTGTTGGGGTGTGTTAAAATCACAAGTCCTGTCTGCATAATCAACATCTCGATGATCTTTTAAAAAACACTGTGAAAAATGAATCTGATAAAAGGACTGGAAGACATCTTAATTTCTTAGAGAAGACTGGAGCTTACCCACTACATGTCTTGTAGGTATTAGTTTGAGACAGGAACTCATTGATGCAGCACACTAATAATTATTCTCCCTCTTTTCTGACAGATCTACTACAATATCCTGTGTAATGTTAACCATTAGAAACATTCATCTGACAAAACAATAGTTATTAAATTGGCATTCAAATAATTAAGTAAGCCATTTTGCTGAGAAAAGAAAGTTTTTAGTTGGTATCTCATACATAAATTAATGGTAAAGCTTAATTTCTTAAGTTTATTAGCATTTTCAAAATACAAAATTTGCATATAATGAATTAACTTACAGACTTCTTTTTTAAAGTGCTGTGGGTATTTGCAACATTTTTTTTTGAAAAATGGAACTTTTTTTACATTTTCACAGTATTCCATCATCCTTCGCTACAACATTAAAACCCGCTGTATAGTTCTATTCCTCCTCAACGATTTTGTATTTTCACTTAAAATTGTCCTCTTTGCATTTTGGATTTTTTATATTATGTAAATTACCTGGTTTTGTGATTGGGAATACTTGTTTAAAAACATTCAGGGTGTGAACAATGTGTGATTAACTGACAGCAATCCCCATTCCTCATCCCCCTGCGCCATCGGCTGGGGAGGAGGTAGAGAATTCTGGACTCAAGTTGAGCCTGGTGAGAAGGAAGGGATGGAGGGAAGGGTTTTTTAAGATTTAGTTTTTATTTCTCATTATCCTGCTCTGATTTGACTGGTAATAAACCTAAATTATTCTTTTTACCCAAGTTGTGTCTGTTTTGCAGATGACAGTAATTGGTGCATGATTTCTCCCGATCCTTATCTTGACCCACAAGTCTTCAGTTATATTTTCTCTCCCCATCCAGCTGAGGAGGGGAGTGATAGAATGACTTTGATGGGCACCTGGCATCCAGCCAGGGTCAATCTACCAGTTGTCTTCTGTGGATGTTCATTTCATTAACTTCTGCAGTGTTATTATGTCAGTTTTCAGCAAATATCACATCATTTTGCAAGAGCTGCAGTTTCTTGATTGTCCTTGTTGTCCTTTCTGAATTTTTTTCCAATTCTTAGATCTCTTTTCTCTGATTTATTCTTCCAGGTTGGAGTCATTGGAAAATGTTATGGTATTACCTCACTGAAACATTGTATAGAATGAAACAATGAAACCATTACACAAAGTCAGGTCAGGACAAATCCCTGTAGATTCCCACATGCTTCCTTGCTTTTGGAAGTATATAATTAATAACAACTTGTTAGGTTATAATTATCCCACCATTTTTATGTTCTCACTATACAGCTTTTTCATATAACCCACGCTTCCCTGACTTGCCAAGATTACATTAAGTAACACCTGAAGCATCATTAAAGCCAAATACCTGACATTGAATGCTTCTTCACACTTGACAACATGTATTATACTGCCAGAGGAAGAAATGAATTGACAGACTCATGTTGGCAGTTGTTTCCTTGCACAGTTCTGGGTGTCTGCAGTTTTTGTTCTGGCACTTTCATTGGAATTTAGCTTACAGAGACTTGCTGATAAATTCCCAGGTTTTCCTCCCCCATACTGGCAGGTACTACACCTGCTCTTTTCAAACCCCATCAGTCCTCCAGGAGTCCATTTCAACAAGGCTTTGACAAATCTTAGGAGCGAGATCATGAGGTGCAGCTGACTTTAGAGCACCTAACTGATCTTTCCTTAGCCTATTCTCAGAATAAACACTTTCTCCTTGGATTCAAGTACTTTATCTGTATTTCTTTTGCAGTTGGGAGTGACAACTAAACCAAAAATTACTTCACAAATAGTTTATGAACATTGGCTCTTTGTTTCTTATGTCTTACACCATTTATTATCACTGTTATTAAATGCTTGTTTCTTTTTTTTTAAGTTACAGGTCCTAAATCTTCCTTTTCCTGTGTTTACTTTGAACGTGCTAGTAAAGCTGATCACACTTTTCATCCTTGCTACATGCCTTCTTTTTCGGTAACTCCTGAGGTTTAAAGGTCCTAGAATCTGGTTGGTGAAAGCCTCTTTTCCCCTAGCCTGGGGGGGTCTTTAAACAAGTATGCAGCCTGGCCTGCAATTTCAGGGTAGGGATGACAGCAGAGCTGCCCCATCCTGCCTCAGTGCCTTTGCCAGGCACTGTTACAACCTCTGGCTCTGCGGGAACAAAGGCCCTGAAGCCACACTAGCAGGGCCACTATTTCAAAAAGCAGTAATTTTTTTCAAAAGCTGTAACAAGCAGATGTTTAAATACCTATATTCCACAGATTTTGAAAATCTATACTCCTACATCCCGTTATTCCCTTAGGAAACTAAAGCAAAAATGCATAACGCTCCCCTGCGAGGAGAGGCTGAGAGAGCTGTGGTTGTTCTTGGTGAAAAGAAGACTCCGAGGAGATCTTATCGTGGCCTTTCAGTACCAAAAGGGGGTTTATAAGAAAGATAGGGGTAAGCTTTTTAGAAGTGCCTGTAGCAATAAGACATGGGGTAATGGTTTTAAACTATAAGAAAATAAGTTTAGACTAAATATCGGGAAGAAATCTTTCATGCTGAGGGTGGTGAAACTGATACAAGAAGTGGAGTGTTTTTGATTTAAACTAAAGTTTCATCTAAGTAACTGTACGTCATGAAAGTTAGACAAAATGTCCATCCATCTGATAGTATGTTTTCTTTAAAACTGTTTTTCCAGACATTGTTCATTCTTTGAAGAAGGTAATATCTTGTGTGAAGTGTGATCTGTGCTGAATTGTGGGAGAGACACCAAGTATATGGAAGATGAATTGCGACTAAGATAAAGCATGAAGCTGGTACCAAGCATATCAGAATAGACAGGATTAAAAGACCAGGTGATTCCAATAAGAATCTTGAGCGTGTGAGAAAGCCAGGCTGGAAAATCTCACCTGGGAATGAGAATGTGTGTGTGAAATAGACAACCCAAAATATCCTGTTCCGAAATATCTTGTTTGTCTTCTTAGTTTGGGAACTGAAGAGCTGTATAAATCTGCTTGAAAGAGAGAAGCCAGTGTATTTTCTTAATTGGACTTCTGTGTGCCTTTCTGATTAAAGGATTATACTTAGAGAAAACTGCAAGGTCTGTGTCTCCATCACCAAACTGAACAGATGCCTCTTCTTCTGTAATCACCTCTGTTTTCAGTCTTTCCCTATATTGAATGTAAGGTTATAGAGAGAGCCAGAGGCAGCTCAAAATTAGCAAGAGTTTTGACTGTTATGAAATTCATAATAACATTAAAAGTAGACTTTGGAAAGTAATAGAATATGCATAAGGTTTCTGGGAAAATTTATACATATGCATCTAAGTGGGAAATATATTTTGTAACCAGCTTTTGTCTCGTTGTGCGTGGTTGATCACTCTCTTGTGTTATCCAGGCCTGACAAAGGATGCTTACTTTCTGAAACTCCAAAACAAATCTTCGGAAGTTTTATTTGCTGTCATTTTCAGTATCAAAACACTGGAGCAGGTTCCCCAGAGAGACAGTAGACGTCCCATCCCTGGAAACACTCAAGGTCAGGTTGGATGGTGCTCTGAGCAACCTGATTTGGTTGATGATGTCCCTCCTCATTGCACGGGTGTTGGTCTGGATGTCCCTTACAGCCGAAACAAACTTGACATGAGCCAGCAATGTGTGCTCGCAGTCCACAAGGCCAACTGTATCCTGGGCTGCATCAAAAGAAGCGTGGCTAGCAAGTCAAGGGAGGTGATTCTGCCCCTCTATTCCTGTCTTGTGAGACCCCATCTGGAGTATTGTGTTCACTTGGAATCACCAGCATAAGAAGTATATGGAACTGTTGGAATGGGTCCAACGGAGGGCTACGAAGATGATCATAGGGCTGGAGCACCTCCCTTGTGAGGACAGGTTGAGAGAGTTGGGCTTGTTCAGCCTAGAGAAGAGAAGGCTCTGAGGAGATCTTGTAGTTACCTTCCAGCACCTGAAAGGGGCCTACGAGAAAGCTGGAGAGGGGCTGTTCACCAAGGCTTCTGATGATAGGACAAGGGGGAACGTGTATAAACTGGAGAGGGGCAGATTTAGACTAGACATTAGGAAGAATTTCTTCCTAATGAGAGTGGTGAGAAACTGGAACAGGTTACCAAGGGAGGTTGCAGATGACCCATCCCTGGAGGTTTTTAAGGCCAGGTTATATGGGGCCTTGGGCGGCCTGGTCTGGTGGGATGTGTCCCTGCCCATGGCACGGGGGTTGGAACTAGATGATCTTTAAGGTCCCTTCCAACCTAAACTGTTCTATGATTCTGTGATTCTATCACTACAAGCTTTTGTAAAAAAAAAATTCTATGGGAGGTGCTCCAGCCCTTGGATCATCCTTGTACCCCTCCTGTGGGCCCATTCCAACAGTTCCATATCCTTCTTACGTTGAGGACTTCAGAACTGGACACAGTACTCCAGATGAGGTCTCCCAAGAGAGGAACAGAGGGGCACAAAAGAGGAATAGAGGGGCAATAGGACTGGGGGCAATGGGTCTAAACTGGAGAGGGGCAGATTTAGACTAGACATAAGGAGGAATTTCTTCACTTTGAGGGTGGTGAGGTGCTGGCACAGGTTGCCCAGGGAAGCTGTGGCTGCCCCATCCCTGGGGGTGCTCATGGCCGGGTTGGATGGGGCTCTGAGCAGCCCGGTCAGCACCAGTCGGACCCGCAGCCCCTCACCGCTGCCCCCCGCGACCCCTCACCCCCCTCAACCCCCCCCCGCCACGCGCCCCCAGCCCGGTGCCGCCGGCCCCGCCCCGCGCACGCGCAGCCGCCGCGCACGCGCAGAGGGGCGGGGCCCGGGGGCGCCACCGCCGCCGCCGCCATGGGCTGAGGGCTGGGAGAGGGGTTTGGGGTGTCCCGGCGGCGGCAGCAGCGGCGGCAGCGCGGGGTGGCCGCGGGTCCGGTCCGCTCGCCCCGAGGATGGAGAGAGCCATGGAACAGCTCAACCGGCTGACGCGGTCCCTGCGCCGCGCGCGCACCGTGGAGCTGCCGGACGGTACGAGGCGGGGAGGCGGGAGGCGGCGGCTTCTCCGTCCCAGCCCCGCGGGGCGGCGCGGCGGAACGGGAACCGGCTCCCCTCCAGCTCCCCGAGGGCCTCGTCGTTTGTTTTTCGTGGCGAAAACGACGGCGGCGGCGGCTTCCCCGCCCTCTGCCTTCCCCCGGGGTCTGCGGTGCCGCGCTCCCTGTTATCTGTCTTAAAATCCTCCCTCGGATGCTTCGTCGGTGGCGCATCCTTGTGCATTTGCTCTTTTTATAGTGCTGACTTTTCTTTAAAAAGGTGTTATAAGTCGCTGCTGCCGTCGCTGGTCGCCGCCTAATTGTTATTATTCTTTTTCCTACTCTGAACTACTTCTCGTGGGTGCTGCCCTCCCAGTACCAGGATGGTGATAGAATCATAGAATAACCAGGTTGGAAGAGACCCACCGGATCATCGAGTCCAACCATTCCTATCAAACACTAAACCATGCCCCTTAGCACCTCATCCACCCGTGCCTTAAACACCTCCAGGGAAGGTGAATCAACCACCTCCCTGGGCAGCCTCTGCCAGTGCCCAATGACCCTTTCTGTGAAGAATTTTTTCCTAACGTCTAGTCTAAACCTCCCCTGGCGGAGCTTGAGGCCATTCCCTCTTGTCCTGTCCCCTGTCACTTGGGAGAAGAGGCCAGCACCCTCCTCTCTACAACCTCCTTTCAGGTAGTTGCAGAGAGCAATGAGGTCTCCCCTCAGCCTCCTCGTGTAGCTTCACGTTCTCACGGCAGGTAGTTCGGTGTTCCAGCCGCCTCCAGCTTTGGGAAGGCTGCTCCTGCAAAAGCTGTTGGATGTGCAAAAAGTTTCTGTTCTTGTGAGTCATGGGCTGTCATTCTGCTTTCTTCAGGGTTTGTGTTTACAGGTGATGCTTTCTCTGTCTGCTTTCCAGCTTGCATTTCCCGTGGTGGAGGACAGGGAGTGAATGATATTCTGTTTTCTTTGTGTTCCCGGTTTGGGCTTCCTGGCAGCTGCACATGGATTTCCCCTTACGCGGAGCTGCTATGCTCTTTTCTTATTTCCTTATATGTCAACAGTTGTGGTGTCTGCCAGTGTAGTTGCTCATAAATTTCACAAAATGACAGAAATTTCCGGCAGATTTTGCTGCTTCTTTTAAGCTCTTAAATGGCAGCAGTGAAAACTGATGTAATAATGTAAGCTTAGACTTAGAGAAATATTGTAGCAGCCCCAGTTTAACTAAATGATGATGGTAGTAGGAATAACACTTAGCACAACTGCTTTGATTTTACTACAGTGCTGTTGTAGGCAAAGTCATTCTGAATTTGAGTTCAGCTGTTTTCTTCCCATCTTGACCATTCATTAGGCAATGGAACGGTCTGTCCAGAGAGGTGGTTGACTCGCCTTCCCTGGAGGTGTTTAAGGTGCGGGTGGATGAGGTACTGAGGGGCATGGTTTAGAGATTGGTGGGAATGGTTGGACTCAATGATCCGGTGGGTCTTTTCCAACCTGATGATTCTATGATTCTGTGATTATTATCTTATGCTTCAGAGGTTATAATGTCTGTGGCAGTCCAAGTACAAGCCCTGTGACCTCCGGAACAAATACTTATCTTGCCCTTAGTGCAGAAGGAAAGTCAATCCAATGTATTCTCTCAGAATTACATAAAACAAATCACAGCTGGACTGAAATAAGGCGATAAATGGATTTAGTCACTGAAGTCTCAAATTGCATTCCAAGATATTAGCCTGTTATATGTCTCCTTTCTTGATCTTGGTGTTCTCTAGGTTCATGCAGGCGTGCCCAAACTCTTCTTGAGAAGCAGATTTGTGTTGTACTGTTTTGTTCCAAAAATGTACTGACATGATCAGCTTGGAAAATACCACCGCTGGTCTAATATGGCATGTGGTTCGGTGGCTTCTTGTGTGCTGTGTTTGGCCTCTTGAATTATGAGGGTTATTTTCTCCACTTACGCATGAATAGCTTTAATTTGGAAGAGATATAAGATTTCCAACCTTAAATTAAGAGTCGTAGTACGCTCTTAGGAAATGAAAATGTATTGGAACTTTATTATGCTGAAGAAGGTACTAAATCCAGGTATTCTTTTGCACGTGCTGTAGCCATTAGGCTATTATATGGATAGTGCTAAGTCTTCTTTAAGATTGTGTTCTGTGCGAAATTCAGGCCAGTATGTCTTATGAAGATAAAAAAAAAGTGTTTACTGCTGAGTACAGTGCTAATGAATATCCTGAGCTGACCTTGCCAATAAGAAGTAGTGTTGTTTTTTCATCACTCTTCTGAAATATCCTTCAGCAAGTGTTTTCTGGGAACTTAAGGCTTGACACAGATTTCTGGATTTTGCTGTTAAAAGGTCAGTGCCTGAAAACTGGGTCTTGCAAACCAAAGCTTGTAGGTTTTAGGCCTTTTGTTGGCTCTGACTCTGCATTTTGGGTGCTTTTGTGGTCTAGATAGTGATGACTTGTAATGCATACAGGTTAGATAAGTTCTATGTGTTCGTGAGGCATATAATGATTTCTCTCTCTCTGGTGTCATGTACTTTAAGTCAATAGGAGTTTGTTTATAAATAGGGATAATATTTAATAAAAATAGGCACAAATCTCTTCAGTCTCACACCATTTTAATTCTTTCTATGCAGGAAAACTCTGGGAAAATGCATAATGCTCCACAGTGTCGATTCTGTTAATAGAAGAGTAAAGGACTTAGTTTTGCAACTGTGCCATAAACGCATTTTATGGCCCAGCCATACTCATATTTAACTGTTGTGTTTTTCTAGATCACAATACTTGAAATATAGTGAAATTGAATTAGATTCAGTATTAAGCATTTCCCTCAAGTGTGCTGGTATATTTATATTTAAAGTTTTTTTTTTTTTTTATTTGGTCTCGTCTCTTTAATAAAGCACAATTTTGGAAATACATAGGGATGTCATGCACAGATACAGTTGGCATTCTAAAGTTCTGTTTTCCATTTCAGTTGAAGAGCTTTATCTTCTTAGTAAGAGATCTGTGGAACAGAGCTCAAACAAGAATATTTTTCTCAGTTGCATATATAGGAGCTAATCGTAGGTACATTTAAAAAAAGTGATAGAATCTTTTCCATAATTGGTATCTTTATTTAGCATCTATTTAATTTTATTTCCAGGACTCTCTCTCTCTGCATGTGTCCCCTCCTTCCTAGCCTGCTCCTCCACCCCACAACAGTCAAATTCTAGTAGTGTGAGTTGGGTATGGAGTTATCTGATGATCACAGAGCTCTGCCATAAGGAACAATACATAGATAGTTAAACCTCTTGAACTTGGTGACAGTTAGGATTCCTTTCTGCATCTCTGGAACATCATTTGGTGTTTTGAGAGACTTGTGTCTCTTCTACCATGTATTCACAGTAAGCAACATGGATTTTTTTTTTTATAAATAACAGAGTTAATATAATTTGGGTACACTTTAGTGTTCAAAGGTAATAATAAATTAGCATTGTTTATTTTGTTGGCTACAGACTGCTTCAGACAGTGGGTAACATCACTAATCTTGGAGCACTGTAGAAGAATAATAATGAATAACATAGCTGCAGCATGATAAAGGTTTCTCTGATTCCACTTGAAGAATTCTTTGTTTAATGTTTGGTAAATGTCAGCTTGCTTATCTAGTGGAGTGAGTGAACTTAGAGAAGCAGGGTACGTAAAAGATACGAGAAGCTGTAGTTGTTTGGGTCTGTTTTAATTCTTCCTGTTCTGATTGCTTTGTAACTTTGGTATGTGGGTCAATTAAAATGATGAGTAAAAGATTCAAAACAAAAGTTTTATGAGAACAGTCCTATGCTTCCATATCATGGAACCACGTACCTGAGTTCTAAGAAAGTACAATCTCTCCTGTCATAAGCTGACACCTATGAGGAGTCTTTTAAGACTGTACTTCCAACGGTGGATAGTTTGCATTAAGACAGATATTATAGTCATTATAAATCAATAATAGTTGTTAGTAATTATTATCCATTAATATTCTTAATTATTATTATACATTAAAGCAGTTTAAATTTTGTGAAGTTCATCCTTTGAAAATAATGTTTTACTCCAGAATGTCCATAAGTGACCACACAGGCACCTCATACCTGTAGAGTGTGCTGCTGTGTGCAGCAGTAGTACTGAGAGAGACTATATAGCTGAATGTCATTCTCTTCCCGCTATTGACTTGGATCTTTGTGTTCTGGCCTTTTTTCATTGCCTTCAAACGTGGAAACTGGGTAGGAATTAAAATGAAATATATTGTATTCAGGCATTCAAATTTAGAGACGAAAATTAATGGTTATGGAATAATGTAGTTTAAAGAAATAACTTTTACAAACTTATAGGTATCAGGACTATGGAGGTCACCTTGGAACACAGGACATTTTCTTTTTAAAAGAAACTATTTACTTTTTTTTGTTAATGCACATTTCTTAAATACTTTGACTTAATTAATGGAATTGTCAGTTGAAATAAATTAATGCTCCATTGAAAATTCTGTAATTATTACTTTGTAAAAGAAAAAAAACTACATTGAAATGCCACGTATTGTGGTCCTGTTAATTACATCTTCTGTCTGAGTATGGTGGCTTTTTCTTTATAATGAAACTTTAGGTATGTATAACTTCTGTGAAAAGAATGGTCTATTGAACAACTATGATCTATTGGACACTTTAAAAGGTAAAGAAGTGCTGCTAGATGAGTTTACTTTACATAGAAGATTTCTTTTTGATAATGGAGTAATTTAATTTCTTCACAGATAATGAAACTGCTGTCTATACGCTAATGCCGATGGTTATGGCTGACCAGCACAGGTGAGAGCTTCTTTCAAATTTAATTTTTTTTTTTTAAGGTTTGGAAAAAACAGCTAGAATTGTAGTTCCTAGAGCATTCTCAGTTCTGCTGCTATCTTCTGTAGCTGAAGTTAGTTACTGACTGTATACATCCTAGCATATCCTTACCTGAGAAACTCCTTTTGTCCTATGTCATAGTCCAGGGCTGGGATTTGTTCTGTTGATGCATGTAGAGAAATTTGTCCTAGCATAAGAACAGCAGCATTGCTTTGTAACTGGGTTGTAGTTCTGAGTGTGTATTTATTGATGACATGGAAACTCTTAGTCTCATTAGACATCTTGGAAAGACATGGAATAAGAGTTTGATACTTCTGGGATTCCTCATATGAGCAGCTGTTTCCCTTATCCGGTTGTCGTCAAAGTGATTGGGATCTGGGGGCTGTGTAGCACCAGCTAAGTGGTGCTACCTTCTGTGGAGTTGTTAGGCAAGCAGGTAGTAACTCCTCCTGAAGCTGTAAACTGTTTATCTAATCAGGATAAACATTTGTTCTGCTACATAAAACCTTGTTGAGATTGTGTGCAAGGGTTTTAAGTTGTGTGGTCAGCTCATTACTGGAGGTTGAAATCACCAGTTCACTTTCAGTTTGTACTGTTTTGAAATATTTCGTCTTAACTAATTTTATATCTGTACTAATTAACTAGGGTTTAAAGTCTCCTATTTAAATTTCTTACCCTATTGGTGTATCATGTGTCCTACTTAATCATGGTGGTTTCACGTACCAGACTTCCTTCTGAACTTTGCCTGTGTTTGGGAAACCCACTAGGTTGGTGTCTGTGTTGAAAATGGGAATCCATGTTTTTCTCAAGCCAGAGCTATTAGTACACTTGTTTTCCCTATTTGTAAAGAATTTATTTGGCTATCCAGTCTAATTCTTACTATTTTACATTTGAAGCAGTTGCCCAGTGTCACAGTTCATTTTTTATGTTTAAGTAAGAAATGAAAGAGTAAAAATACTGTTGATACACAGATGCTTGAAAGCTGTTGGATCTCTTGTTCAGAAATTAGTTGCAGGGAAAAGAAGTGGTGATGGAGTGAGAAATGAGCACTTGTGTACGTGTTACGTTTGTTTGGATGTTGTGAGCTATTTGTTTAATTAAAACTGTTTTTCTGTTTGAAGGTCTGTTTCAGAGCTGCTGTCAAATTCAAAATTTGATGTGAATTATGCATTTGGACGTGTGAAGAGAAGTTTACTTCATATTGCAGCAAAGTAAGACTTACTTGAGTCCAGTCCAGAAGTTAACAATGAAAATTTTACCACAAATCTAAGGCACCAATGTAAGCTGGAAAACTCTGTAGTATCAGTTAACATTTTGGTTTTTTGCACTTACTTTTTGTATTTTGTTTCTTTTAGCAATGTGCCTGCCTCATTTAGAGGGCAGACTTCACACATGGCTTTCCAAATTTTAGTGAAGGAAATCTGGATGGATGCTTTTATCCTTTCTGTGACTTCTCAGTAGATGAGTCTAGAAATATAGCCATTATGTGTATCCTGTATAGCTGAGTTACTTTTGCCTTTGTAGACTTAGAGAAACTGTTTTCAGGTGCTGATTTTTTTTTGAAGTATTCTAAAACAGTGGGAAGCACTTGGATGTTCATTGGGAAGCAGCTGTTCCAAAGTGTTTCATGTGACCATAACTTTAGGACATACAGTTTGACCTCTCCTAATACATTTTTGTATTCTGGGTAAAGGACTTAAATGCAAATTTCGAATCCATTACCTAGATTATTTATTATTTATGTAGCTCTTCAATGGGGTTAAATTTGTATTGCCAAGAAACAGCCAGATTAACATTGTTGATAGAAATGAACCAGATGGTTTTTTGAAATGGCCTTTTGGGAAACTAGACTTTATACTTATGAATGAGTGCTCTATATTTGCGTTCCATTTAAAATATCTTGCAAGTTTTTACTTTAAAGTAAAAAGGAAGTAAAAATAAAAGAAATAGTAGCAGCATTGTATATAAATGGCAAATAATTGGGCACAATAAAGGCAGAAGTTCTGTCTTCAAGCAGATTGTTTTAGAAACACCTGTTTGCCAAACATTCCATCTCAAAATTACATGCTGCTTATATAAAGTTTACTTAAAGTACTTAAAAAAATGCAAGCAAATTTTTAGCAAACATCTTAAAATTATGTTTGAAAACTAATATCTTTGAAAATTATCTTTGAAAAGCTGTATTTATTGTGTTAGGCAGTTTGTGGACTCTTAGTTTGTGGATCATGGCTAGTTGTTGGTAAGAGATAGAGATCATCAAGGTGCTAATTTTGCAGCTTACTGTACAGTTAGAATTTAGTTTCTTTGGATTGTTATGTAGCAATTCTAGCATTGGGAAAACTAATAACAATAGGTAGATTTTGATGTATACAGAAATACTGTATCCTCCCGATCAGCTCTTTTTCTTGAAGAGTTCAGGAGTAAGATAAACATAATGCAGAGTTTCTTTGTTTTTGGTGACATTGATTGTCCTGAGGAGCTGCTATATTATGAAAAGTAAAAGGAAGCTATAGATTCAAAACAAATAGCAAAAATATTTGTAGGAGTTCTAGAATTTTTCTGATATTTAAACTTTTATATGTAACTTCCAGGCACTGGTGCGTAATAAAAAAAGATATTAGAATTTTTATTTAATGGATAATTCAGTGCAGTGAATATATTAAAGCTGAAGGAGTAGAGAGGAAATAGTAAGCAAAACATTTTAGACAGTGTATGTTTCAAACTGTTCGTAGTCTTAAAGAATCACGGTTGTTTAAGTCACTAGAATCACGTAGTATGTAAGTACACAGTTTATTAGTACAAGTTATGAAAAGTCTGTTCTCATTGCATTTAAGTATCTTTCCTCTAGCTTTGTGTGACTTGGAACTATGGAGGGTGTGAAAATAGTTTTGTGTAAAGATTTCCTACTGAGTGTATTTCGTACATAGTGTTGCTGTTGTCTTTGTCAGTATAGATTTGGTTTATAAATATCCTTGTTACAGTTTTTCTCTTCCTTATTTTGTTTGTAGCTGTGGATCAGTTGAATGCCTTGTTCTGTTATTAAAAAAAGGAGCAAATCCAAACTATCAAGACATTTCAGGATGCACACCTCTTCATTTAGCAGCAAGGAATGGGTAAGAAAAATGTTTTTAAAACCCTTAAATTTTGCGCATAGTGCATTTGAGCTGACATTTTGTTGTATTTGTGCGTAGTTCAAACAAAATACCTTTTTTATTTTTACATTTGAAAATGGAGATTACACACTTAGAGGTAACTTGGAGATTAAAATCTGTACTTGAAATATTCAGAAATTAATTTTATATAAATAGGAAATTGTTTGAAGTGCCAAATTCAGCACCAGTCATGTTAGTGTTTTCTTCTAGGCAAGCGCTTAATGGTTCTTACAACAGTGATCAAATAAAGGCGTGTGTTCAGCTTCTGGTTAGCTAAGTAAGAAAATAATTTGAAGAGAACACTGGAGCGCTTGGAAGGGTTCAGAGGTTTTGGATTTTTACTCGGATATTGTCTCCAAGGAAATTTTGACTACAAGGAAAGGAATACAAAGTTTGCATGATATTAGGAGAAGGAAATAAAACCCCAAAACAGTGGGAAAACACCTTTTTAAGATCTTTTAAGATATTATTTCTTGAATTATAGTATGTGGAAACACACAGCTGATAATAGTAATACTGTCTTTTTCTTATTAGAGTGTGTGTGTTAATAAAGTAACTGAATTGTGTCATGGTTGGTTCTTCAAGTGAGGAGCAGGTAGTGTTTAGTGTTTAGGTATGTGGGAGTGGTAGCTGTAGAAGGTAGAAAGAAGCAGCCAAATGGTACATGGTGAATACAGAAATACACAGAGGAGACAGTTATGTGGAAAGGAAGCATGAAAAAGTTGGAAGAGGTACCAAATAAAAAGAATTAACTCTTAAAGGTAAAGCACTTGGAGCAGTATAGAGGATTAAAAGACCAAACAAAACATGAAGTAGAAAAGCCAGCCTTGCTTTCATTAAAGCAGTTATTGTACTTGCCAGAGATTTACAAAGTGTTGCAATGAGTGTCTCATTAAATAATGATTTAGTGGTGTACTGTAAATGTGTTCACTGAAGTGTACCAATGATGATGAACTTCTTGGACTTCCATTAGCTGAACTCTAGCTACTTGTCTTAAGAGCGTAGTTCATGCTGAGCTGAAGCTGTTGGAGTGGTAGTTAAGTACTTCTACACTTTCTACAAAAACATTCAGCTCTACAACTGTGGTTTTAGCCCTGTGTTGTCGTATGCCACACTTGCACTGTATGAGTCTGTAGTGCTACTGGTGTGCTCAGTACTTTATTCCTTATAAATTAAAACTACCTGCTGTGATATGTACAAAGATGAATTGAGTGGAGCTTAAGAAGTTATTGGATCTTTGTGAGTGATTTTATCTGGCTGGTTTTTAATGTATTCTTTTGTTTATAGCCAGAAGAAATGTATGAGCAAGCTGCTGGAATACAGTGCGGATGTCAACATTTGTAATAATGAAGGCTTGACTGCAGTAAGTGCTGTTGATTCTCACGGTGCTCTTAAAATGAATGAAGAACTTGAAGATTCTCATTTCTTAAACTCTTGCAGTCTTACATGTAAATAAACAAAAAGGTTGTGTCGAGTGCCCTTAAGAATCAAAAGATTTGATCAAAGTACCTAAGCATATGATATTATTTCAAAGCTTCTCTTTGTGAAAATTTTGTCAATAGTATAACCAGATTTAAAATCGTATTTATGAAACACTTATTTCTAAAGAAAATATAAGTTGTAATTTTGTGCTTAGATTCATTGGTTGGCTGTCAATGGACGAACAGAACTGCTTCATGATCTTGTTCAGCATGTCAGTAATGTCGATGTTGAAGATGCAATGGGACAGACAGCACTTCATGTGGCTTGTCAAAATGGACACAAGACGGTAAGTTTCTAAATTTTATTAATGTGTTGGGTTTGTAAAGAATTGCTTAATGCCTCGGTGGTTTGTGTGTGGTTTTCTTTACAACCTTTAGGTGAGTCATGCATGTGATTGTGGTTAGAAGTGTGAAGAACTCTGTTGTTTGTCTAAGTATTGACTGCATGCACTTCCATGGGAATAACTGATTTATTCTTGTAGAGATGATTGATTTCAGTGTTTGTATGTTCAAGTGACTTACTGTATTCTATTCAGCTGTTCTGTAATACTATTATTGCCTTGTTTAATGAAGGTTTTGATGTACTGTTAAACATTTGAAAATGTTCTTCCTTACTTCTTAGAACATGTTTGATTCATAATTGTACCAGTTATTATGTGCTTTTGAAGTCTGAAATGATCTTCATGTACCGTGAATAAAAATGAACAGAGTTGGGTCATTTAGATTTTTAATATTAGAAATAAACAAGTAGGCATAGACTCCTTCATTTTTTATTGAGGCGCGTGAATAATTTTTAGGCTTAGTCTTGCATTAGAGCTGACTGTTTACTCTCAGAGTCTGGCTGCTTTACTTGAACTGTCTCACAGCCAAATAGAGTAGTGATTTTGAATTATGGAGATGTCTCCAGGTGTATGTACTGTTTAAAAAACTCATAAAAGTTACATTTTTACCCAGATCCTTTCTGTTGTCATTGTCAGAGCTCAAATTTGGAAGATCACGTTCTGTGAAACTGTTATCTGTATACTTACCTACTTTATGTGACTGGAAAATAGCAAAAGTTGTTTGAGAGTCTGCTTAATGTTCTAATATTTTAGAATTTGCTTACTTATTTCTTTTATTCCAGAGTATGTTTAAAACTTTGCCTTGTGATAAGGCTGTCACTGACCCGAAGCTTATTTCTCTAGAAAGTGTAATTTTCAGTTTTGAAATGGCTTGTAATTCCAGGAGTCTTTGGGATTAGCTGAAGTTCAATAAAAGGCATTTTTATTAAAATGGGAAGTTCAAAGGAAGCTTTATGAGCTTTGACAGCTATCATTTTCCATCTAGCGTTCAGGAATTTTGGTTTTGAGATTCATTACCAAAAATTAAATTTTTGGTAATGCAGACATGCGTGGCATGGTTGCAAGCCAATAGAAATTTCTGTTGCTCTTTCCTAATGCTGATATTTTCTTCTGTTCTAGACAGTGCAGTGTTTGCTGGACAGCGGTGCAGATATAAACAGGCCAAATGTGTCAGGGGCAACTCCGCTCTACTTTGCTTGCAGGTATGTATTCTTAAATTTGAATACTGTGCTATAGGTAGAATCGATTTCCCAACCCTCCCCACCCCCCGCCTTGTGCATTAGCAATGGTTAGAACACATAAAATCTAAGAAACAGAGGCTGACTGGTATCTATTTGATTGTAGTTTGGTGTCTTATTTAAATACGTAGCTTAGTACTGCAGGCGTGTATACCTGTTTCTAACAGATGTGTTAAACATATAGCTGTGCATCTTCTAATACGATTCATAAATTAATAACTGCTGAACTTTTTTTCTGAAAAAATGAGATCTGCCAACATAGACTATTTTGAGTAAACTAAAAATGCAGCCTTTTATAAGGCAAGTGCATTGCGATATTACAGTGTACGTGAAATGTGCATATATGCCTTAAAGTTACAATCTTGATTTGAAACTATGTTGTTGCTTTGATCAGTTCTGTTTTCTTCACAGTTTAGTTTTATTTCAAAACTAATCACATATGATAGACGACCTTTTGTTTTAATTGGAGCATTTCTGCTATTTGGTAGAACATTTACAATTTTATAATCCCTGTGCTTTGGTTACAGGTTAAATAGTTCACCTATGATTAAATGTTAGTATAAACAAAAGAGGAAATGAACTAACCTGGCAGCCTGCCAAGAGTTATGTTGAGGGAGTCCTGGTCTCTGGAGTTAGTTTAAGCTGACTTCTGGCAGTTGAGAAGAAGGGGAGAATAAATAGCTGCTAGCTAATTGAATGCCTCGGTGCTTGATCTAGGGACTGGTACTGGCATCCACTTTAAAGGAAATAAGCAACTTGCCTTGGCTTGGAGATTTGCGATGAGAAAGGAATGTGTTGCATCTACAGTAGTGATGTTCTTTTAGAAATTAACAGTTGGAGGCACTGACAGGCTAGAATGAACGGGATGCATAGTGGAAGTTGATGTCTTCGCATTGCCAGTTGATTGTGCTGCCACCAAGGAAGAAAAGTTGTAGATCCTGGGTGGTAGGAGGAGCAAGATGTGGTAGCAGTGGCTGGTTATGGCTGGAGAAAGGGTATGGACGCTCAAAATCTGACTCAGAAACCCCTGTCTTTTCAAGGCGTTGGGTTTTGCACTTACTCTAGAGAATTACAGTGAAGCGATGCCTCAAGCAGACTATTAATCTTAGCTCCTTTCTGAGATCTGGTACTTGACACTGAATGTTTGTTTGCATTATATTAACCTGTTGGTTGCCTGGGCTTGGAAGGACATGGTTGAGAAGAACTAAACAGGGAACTGTTGAGAGACCCTCAGATGTTAATTGTTGCTTTTTCCTCTGCCCTTCCTGAACTGTTAGTGCAGGCAGCCTTGGTGTGCTTCAGGGCAGCAAATACCCTTATACATTTGTGTAAAGGGCACACTACAAACTAGCTTGTGATCCAAATCTTCATTGAAAAACTTATTTGTAAACCTAATTATGTGTCTTTTGTATTGTTGTTTTGTTTCACCCGTTAGATACTTCTGTATTACATTTGTCAGTATGTTCACTAAGTACTGGTGAAGGCAGCAGTGAACTAGTGTGTCAGTGTGTTTTTAATGAAGTCAACATCTAACTACTGGTACCTAATTTCTCATTTTCTTCAGAAGAAAGGGTTTTGGAAAGCATGTACTCTAGGTGCTGAGGCATATAAGTCTTACTGTTTTCTAGGCAGTGATGGCCTGTTGGAATAGTTGTGAAATTCTCAACTCTAAGAGACATAAATGTCCTATATAACCTTTAAATAGATGAGTGAGACTATGAAATAAACTGAGTGCGAAAATAAAACTCATTGTTCTTCACATTTAAAGGCTAGGTAAAATATTCACTTGTATTGATTGAAAGCAGTCGGAGCCAAAAGTGATAATTTGAGCTCTGGTGCAAAAAAAGATTTTGTATCAATAAGAAAACCTACTAATGTTTTACTAGTGGTTAAAGCACAATTAGAATATTTTTTCTCTAGTAGGAATGAGCAAAGAACTTGGTGAAGAAAACTTTGTGAAGTAAATTAGGGTGTGAATTGAGAAAGAGGTCTTCTTTGGGTAATGCAGCTCATGCATATTTATGAGGCTAGGCTGACATGAATTATTTCTGAATGATGAGCGTGACTCTTGCTTGATAAATGGCCTATACTGAATTTTGTACTGTGCTTCTGCAGTGGGCTTGAAAGGTAGTAGAGCAATTTAAGTGGTGTTATCTTCCGTCCTGTGTAACTGCTTAGTTTCATACCATAACTATTTGTTTTCTTGTAACTTACATTGGTTTTGCTTGTTTGATGCAATAAAGCCAGATTCATCACTCGTAATAAGTGCTGTATTAACTCACTTTTTTTTGTCTTCTTTTGAATAGCCATGGCCAGAGAGACACTGCACAAATTCTTTTGATGAGAGGAGCCAAATATTTACCAGACAAAAATGGTGTTACTCCTTTGGATCTCTGTGTACAGGTATTGAGTTAGCAACACTATTTTTCTGTGAACTTCTATCAGTTACTGTAGTGTAGCCTGATCAGAGTTAAACTTTTTTTTATTTTTAAGGCCTTTTTTTAGGTGTGAATAGTGACACCTGGTGTTTGTTCTTTTGTAGTGATGATCTTGCTGTGTTCGTGATCAGCTAGTTTATAAGGTCATGATACTAAGTGAAAAAGGAAAAAACCAAACTATTTGCTTCCCTTTAACTTGAAGGGTTTTATCATTTGCATACAGCTTTGCTTTTCAGAGTAGATCCACGCTTTTAAAAGATTGAAATTAGCTTCGTATTTTTCTTGCCAGGGATATTACCTTGGTTTTGAAGAGCTGATTTTTAATTCTTGCAGATTCTGGATGGTTTATGTTTTAATACTTGGTTTCTTGGCTCCAGGAATGATTAAATGCATCTGTTTAATGAATCTGTTGTTAGTGAAGTGAGTTATAAACTGTCATGCAAAGAGAAGAAGCCTCTAGAGTTGCAGTATTTAATACATTGCATGGTCCTCTTTCTGGTGTAGAATGTGATGTGTTTTAAGTGCCTGCTTAAAAGTACACCTGTGTTAAATAAGTGTTGAACAAATAAACCACAAATTCAAGTTCTCTTCTTTCCAAAAAACGTTTTTCTCAAAAGTTTGTGAAGTTAGTCTGGGCTGTTGATTTAAAGCAGAAGTGGAATGATACTTGTGTGTTGATTTTAAAGTTAAATAACTCTTTAAAGCCCTAGAATAGAGTTTATTCTGTTTCTTCCTTTAACGAGTCATACTTGTGCCTTTATGAACCTTTAGGAAAATATTTGTTTTTAAGGATTAGAACCTGGATGTAGTTAGGTAGGTGTGTCATCCATCAGCGATGGGAAGAGAAGGTAAATACTGCACTGTTTTCAATTTCTGGTAAGCTGTAAGGAGTTCAAATGTTGCTTTGGCTTTCTAAGTGGTAAAGTGTTTACGAAAAACAGAAGAAAGGGACCAGGTGTATGTGAGCAGATACACTGAAAGTATTTGATTCCATCTTCTGCTGAAAGTTGTTGATAACTTTGAAACATATTTAATTCCGGTTTGTTTTAGGATTGTATTTTTTCATTCAGATTAAACAAAAATTGTAATCTTTAGTAGATTTTAGTGCCTATAATACTAGAGACCCTAATTCTAATATTTCTAATGGTTTTTCATCTGTTGATTTTTAGGGTGGGTATGGAGAGACTTGTGAAGTATTAATACAGTACCATCCTCGACTTTTCCAGACAATAATTCAAATGACACAGAATGAAGATCTGCGGGAAAACATGGTAATAGTGTTACGTATTTTAAAGCTACCAGTCTGTCTGTGTTGTGGAGACCTGATTGCTTAGTGTTAGTGTTCTGATTAGAAGACATTACCAGCAGTTGATGCACAGTGCTGCAGTAGATGACCACTATGTACTTTCTCTGGCTCCCCCATGGAAAATTTACAGTCTTCACATAGTTTTGAACACAAGAATTTGGGATTAAATGTAGGATATACTTTAAATTTAGTGTTCTGACTTTGGATATTTGCCAAACTTGTTGCAAGCTTCAGTACCAAGGTGCCGGTGGAGCGTTCTGTATGTACCATTTCTTTGCAAAATGGGGCCTGTTATCCTTCATTTAGTGAATATCTGCAGTTATCCATTTAAGCTGTGTCTTGAGGCTTGAATCATCTAGAATGAACTTGAATATTTGGCGTATGAGCTCACCTATATGAAGTTGCCTTGTACAATTAGAGTATAAAAGACTACAGCTGCAATTTCATTTGGTTATTGTTGCTGTAGATTGAACTGTTCCTTTTTTGGTGCTTCTATACCTATTTTTTTTTATTATTATGGGGTAGTACAATCTAAAGAAAGATAAAGTAAGGAAAAGAATTTTTGTTTCTTGATTGTGTAGGGAGAAGGAAGCATGGGATGCTTATTTCCCCTTCTTAATCCATCTAGCTGTGGGTTTTTAATATATTGTTTGCTTGAAAATAACTGCAAACAATCTCACAGACTTAAAAGTAAAAAAAAGGAATTGTGTATTTAGTAAGGTGTTGGCTGCCACTTCACTGAACTTGGTTTGCTAGATTTTTTTACGTTTGTCTTGTTCTCTGTAATACCATTATTTCCACTACGGGACTGAGGATTCACAAATCTGTTCGGAAACAGTGTTTAGATTTCTGAGCTAGAGTTGAGTTTTAAAAAATAAAATGGCAGGTGAGAGTTCTCAAGTATGTATTAGAAACATGGGGAGGTGGTGTAGATGTTTTCAAATAAAAGGGAGGGGTAAAGGACTAAAACCATGGAATGAAAAAGACGTACAAAACAGTAAATGGCGAAGTATGCTATCATGTATTGTAGTAGGGAAAGCAATAAGCAAGAAAAGTGAGGGTTTCGTCTGTCTGTGTAATGGTGGAGGTGTGTGCAAAACTGAGATCTGAACAAGGAAGTATACAGACTATAGTATATAATACATGTTATAGTTACATGCTTCCGTCAGTAACACATATTAAGTATGGTTTTCTGTGGCTAAGATCTGAGGTATTTCGCCCAAAGTCATATATATATATATGACCAGTTAATACTCTCATGTGTGTTAGAAGTCAGGACTCGCATTTTAAATGTTCTTGACAAACTGGAAAAACTATCAACAGACTGCACGGAGAAAGATACAGCCTTAGATATTTGTAGCTAGAGATTCAGCTGAACCCTGAGGAATAACTCACATGATCAAGGATGGTGAAGCATTAGGAGAGATCACTAACGCAGGACTTCTGGAGTAGAAGACATCTGTTAACCAGGCAGGCAAATTGGGCAAACCAGTTTAGAGCGCAGATACAAGTGCTTCTGTCTCAAGGTGGAGTGTTGGACTAGATTGTATTTGTGAGAAGGATTCCTTTTAATTCCACCTTTCTACAGTTCTGTGAGAAGGATTACAGAACTTTCTGAAGGTGAGAGAGAAGAGTGTAAATGAGAATACAGTAGGAGTTAATGAAGAGCAGTGCCACTAAAGAGTTAATTTTTCTGTGGTAAAAAAATAGTCAAGGCTACAGAAAAGTGTAGGAGAAAGGAGTTAAAGACTGGGCAGTGTCTGGGTGTTCGCAATGTACTCTTTGTGAGCCATTTGATGGTATTAGTGAAAGAAGAGGGGCAATTTTGAGAAGGGCGTAATCGTAACAGTTATTGATTATCAGGGTATGACTTCTTGTCCAAGAAAGGACATTCAGTATCTTGAGCAAAAAATTAATATAGTGAGAGCAAAGTCTAAGATGCAGGGTTCATTTACACTGTGTCATAAACTGAGGAGTGAACCGAGGAGAGTGTTAAGTTATGAATCATGAAACTTAAAATATACTTCTAGCTTTCAGAAGTTGAAAGTGTATTCAGCTTTGTTTTCATATTAAAATAAGTTGTTCTTATGAATTAATAATACATGGTTAAGCATCCAGCACTCGACAGGTTTCTGTAATATTACATATCCTATAATACATACATTGACACTAGAATATATATCTTTCAGCATACTTTTTAACTTACAGTGAAATGTTAACTGAGGTTAGATTAGCCATTGGACGATATAGATGTACATTAATATTGGTAAGTATTAATGCTTGGATGATAATGTTCTAAATTAAATGTTTATCCGATGCTTCATGACACTATGGAATTTCTTTTGTTTTTATGTATCAGTTGCGGCAAGTTCTGGAACACTTGTCTCAGCAGAGTGAAAGCCAGTATCTTAAAATCCTGACAGGTCTTGCTGAAGTTGCTACAACAAATGGTCACAAACTGCTTAGGTAAGTGTGAGAGGATCATAAGTAGCCTGATAAGCTACCTGGTAGTTAGTGTTACTAACAGTTATAATAGTCTAAACTGTCTGATGCTAGGCACATGCTGGAGTAGATGGATCTTGCATCTGATTCTGTATGACAGCACCTACTTAGATTGCTGTATTCATGAGGACTTCAGGAGAGAAAGTTGGTGTCCTTGTGTAGCTGCTGGCAAGTGGAAGCTTGAGTTCCAGAGAAGTGTATGTTTTGCTTGGTTAGTTTGGCTATGTCAGCTCTAGGTAGGGAAGCTTTTAGCCAACTATCAATCACACTTTCCCCCCCCGCCCCCATCTTTACTTTCTGCATGCTTTTGTTGTATGTTTGAAGAGATTTTTTTACTTGTGTTCTCAGTTGCATTTTTATTTAATGTAATGAAGATGAAGGCAGGACTTGATGAACACAGACCTCTGAGCTTGGGCTTCTTCTCTTTCCTCCTTCCAACATGTAGTGTAGAAAATGCACTCTGTACATTAAAACCTCCAATAATGATGCTCTTGCATGGCTGACCTAGTATCATCACTATTAATTTCCTGGGTGTTATCCTGCAGCCTATTGCTGTTGGGTTTGGTGGTTGTTTAGTTTAAAAGTGCCTTAAGTTGTTTCTTGTAATGCTTCTAGCAGGTAGCCAGGAGTGCCATCGAGATTCTGCTGGAGGACTTCTGACTCGAATACCAGAAAGGCTGTTCAGTTAGCTTTGCTGCCATCATGTATTTCTACTTTCCAAGAAATAATTGTACTATGGCATGATTTGGTCTTGCTGGTGCAGATAGAGCCTAGGTGAATGTTTAAAAATGTTCTAGTAAAAGCTTCAGTATACTGTTAAACACACTTCAAAGTTTCCCTTTTTAAGTCCTCTGCTTGGAGACCAAGGAATTTAAACTGAAATTTTGCTTGGAAAATGCTGCTGCTGCAGTTTTTGTTATGTGTTCAAGATAGAATTCTTACTGCTTGAGGCTTATAGACATAAAACTGAGTTGAATTTGATGGAGAATGTTCTGCTTGTGCATGAATTCATGAATATATCTGATTCTACACTGTGTTGGTACAGAGTTCAGTTAAGGCACCAAACTTTTAATGTATTTATCAGATAAAAAGCATATGAGGCTTTTACATAGTATCTTTTAGATCATGTTTCTCTTGATTAGTAGTGCCATCTTTTATCATCCTGATCCCTTGTCTAATGGAGGTAGTTAATGGGTGTGTTGGATAGTAGCTAGGTGAGGATGGGGCGTGGCAGCGTATCTGGTTAATCAGTACACTTCTACCATTGGATGCTATATTTTCTAGATTAAAAATGTTTTCAACCAAATATCCCAATTTGTTTCATATGTTGTGATCCTTACTGTACTAAGTTAAATTTCTTAGCAGTGGTTCATAAAAAGTTTACACGTGTGTAAAACCAAATTAAGTATTTTGCAAGACCTGGAATTCTTATTTCAATTCTAGTTAAAATTTTGGGTACATACTAGTAAAATTATAGTGCTTATGTTTGATATTTGGGGCTGGTGCAGGAAAGAAAAGTTAAAATTAGTTAGCGTTTAAAGGTTAGAATCTTTCTCAGCATGTGTGTCGGAAGCTACCATTAGATTGTTTACTCCTTAACATACTGAATTGTTTTATTTAGGAAGAGAAACTTATATATTCCATTTTTCCCCCCAGCTTGTCAAGTAATTATGAAGCTCAAATGAAGAGTCTGTTAAGGATCGTGAGGATATTTTGCCATGTCTTTCGCATTGGCCCATCCTCTCCCAGTAATGGAAATGACATGGGCTACAATGGAAATAAAACTCCAAGAAGTCAGGTGTTCAAGGTCAGAAAAGTATATGATGTTGTTAGGAAGATAGACGTTAAAGAGATGAATTTCACAAAGCATGCATTCATTAATCAGACATCTCATGAACAGGAAGTAAGTTTGGTTGATGTCCCTATCCCTTCTTAAGTTAAACCTACCTTTTTCCCTTTCCTTAATTATTTTTTTTTTTCACCAAATTCGTTTGGCCACTGATGCACATCTCATCTTCTGATCTCTGTTTATTTCTTGTTTACTGTTTCATTTATTAGATGTTGAAGGCTTAGTTGCAGAGCCAGTTTTGGTAAACTTTGTTTTTATTTCTATTATTGTATTTAGGAGCGTAGTAATCTCAAGATGTGATGATGGTAATATAGTAGATTTTATTAATATAATTTTAAGATGGTATTTGGAGAAGCATTGAGAGTTCTGATCACTGGTTCATACAGCTTCACAAGATAAATGGAAATAATCGAATTCTTAATCTGTTTGGTGTTTTCACTGTTATGGTGAAGTATTTTCCCAAGTTGTTCTTGAATGTTATTTTACGTATTTTGAAACATACCAGTTTACTACCACCCTCACAATGTTATTGATTTATAACTGTTTCCAAATGCATGCTTTAGGTGCTTGCCATCTAGATGTTTAAATTCTGAAGTTTTTAATTTTGGTACTTGTCTGAGGAAATCCCTCTGCTGAAAACCATAGCTTGCCTTTCTCTAAAGCAGTTTTTCCTGTGTGCCAGTCAATCTGCATTGGGGATGACTGGCATGCCATTCAGAGCACTTAAATAATAAGAACTGAAGGGTAATCTCTCTTTTTCCCTTGTCTCCCTCCATCCTCTTAAATAGCACAGTTCTTATCAAATTGAAATGGCAGTGATTACATGAGAATTTTCCTCACCTTTGCATTTCTTTCAGGCTCTCTTGAAAACAGTATTTTGAAATTACTGCATTTGTTTGCTGGTATGATGTGTTCATCAGGTTACTTCTGTTGACTTTTAAGACAGAGCTGTATTGATAAGGTCACGAAATATGATACTTTTAATTCCAGCTATATTTAGTTAAGTAGCTTATCTCTTGAAAGACAAAGTATTAGACTATCTAAAAAACAAGCACAAATGTTTGTTTTTCTGATAGCATAACAGTTTTAGTAATTGATTTATATAATGATTATAAAACTAGTGTTTGAGTATGAAAAATACTGTGTGAAAGTTGTAGTGCATTGTACATATGCAATGTAATAATTTGTCCTTTACACTGAACTGTGTTGAGATAGATTGGCACGTTGTGAATTTAACCAGATTTCTGTTTTCAAAAAACAAAGCCTTACCTGAATCACAAGGATAGTTTTGTTAGACAGCATTTTCTAACGGTTCTAATCAAAATTGGTTTAAATATACCAGCTTAAATAACTAGCAGATATTACCTGTGTTTAATGCAGGAACTATCTGTGGTGAGATACTCTGTCGCCTTTCTGTGTAGGTATTCTGCTACATTTTTTCTTCAAGGTTTTAGGAGTAACTGACCTCATCTACTTGCATTTTGTGTTTGTTCATAGCCCAAAAAGAAACAAAAATGAAGATTTCATGCTTTTCAACTCTAGATCATTTCAGAACTCACTATAAAACAAAAACACTAAACTTGATATTTGCAAAGGAAATTGTTTCAGCAGATTCATGTATCTTTGTGCCCAAACAACTTTGTGTGCTGAATGAGTTGTTTCTCAGTTTAGTATAAAGTTAAGTTTTTTTTGTAGTGGACTTACATTACGCAACTGGCAAATATCAGTATTTCCAGTTGTACTGGAAAATATCAGTAATTCTTAATTGTGTAAAACCAACATTTACAGTTTTAGTAAATAAGTAAAATACAAACTACTGTTGCATTAGCTAACAAACCAAGAAGTTTCAGGATTATTTAAAAATTATTATTGTTAACTTAGTTATTTGAGAAGTATTAAAACTGAGGCAGCCCTTCATTGGGACCACTTGTCTCCGTGATAATTTTAAGGTTGGTTTGAACTTCAGTCTTCAAAAAAACCTCAAAACTGCTGATGAGAATTTATTCTTGTTTGGAAATGGGGCACACTGGTCTGGCAATGCTAAGGTAGTCTTCAGTTGTGTTCCTATTAGCCTGTTCTGCCCTGAATTTACAGTAGCTGGGTAGTGGGAGAAGAGACACAGTGCTGTAGTCAGTTGAGTGACTTTTCATTCTACCTTATTCCTACCTTCCCTTTCCTTTTTTGTCCTTTCCTTGAACACATAGTGGTTGATGATCCCTTTGGCCTTTTAGGAGAAGGGAAAAAGCCTACTGTATATCTAGATTATTACAATGGTATGGAGGAGGCTACATGAAGACCTGTCAGTTTTATGTCTTCACTCGTACCAGTACTTGCGTGTGGGACGTGCATGTCAGTGGAACAGAACTGTTTTTCATTTTGTTTGTGTTTTCTTGAATATAGGCTGCGTAACTCTTTAGTGGAGACTATTAAGGAAACTGTAGAGATTGCTGCTCTTACAAGGAACTTAAGGATTTCAAATTTCAGATCAATATTGAAAATTTTAGAGAAAGTAGCTTTAAATTGTAATTTGCTGCCAATCTTAATATTCAATTATGGATATAAATATTGTAGATAATTTCAATTTTGATGCAGGTTTTATGGGAAAAACAAGTCTCTTGGAATGCTTGTTCGTGTCCCCTGTAAGATCTTGAGTACTTTACAGAGCACAATGAAGTGGTACAGGTCACCACCCACACCTTGAATGTACTTCTGCTAGGTCCAAATAGATTTTTACCTGATGACCTTTAATGATGCTCTTCATAACTCCTTTTAAAAAGCTAGAGCAAAAACATTTTATCCAGTTTAAGAAATAAAATATTTCTTGTGGCTTTTTTCCTAATGCTGTTCAATTATTACAATAATACAGAAAAAAATTTTGAAGAATTGTCACTATAACTAACTTAGAAGGGATTGAAAATGTGGGTATATCTAGATCTGGGGCCATCTTTGCTTTATGGAAGTTCCCTGCATGTAATTCATTGCAGGCCTGGTAAGTTGAGGCCTATCCAAATACTTCACAAGTGGAATGTTATGGTTTAACTCAGCAGGCATCTAAATACCACACAGTTGTCTGCTCAGTCCCTCCCAGTGGGTTGGGGGAGAGAATCTGGGGGGAGAAAAGGTAAAACTCATGAACTGAGAAGATGACAATTTAGGACAGAAAAGGAAGGGAAAATGATAATCGTAATAATGAATATAGAAGTGATCTGCAATACAATTGATCACCACCTGTAACTGATGCCCAGCCTGTCTCCAAGCAGCAGCTGCCCCTCAGCTGAGTACCTGCAGTTTATATACGGAGCGTGCTGTCCTATGTTATGGAATATCCTTCTGGCCAGTGTGGGCCAGCTGTGCCCCATCTTCTTGTGCATCTGCAGCCTGAACACTGGCAGGGCATAAGAAGCTGAGAAGTCCTTGACTTAGCGTAAGCACTGCTTAGCAAGTTCTAAAATAATATTTTATCAACATTATTCTCACACTAAATCCAAAATACAGCACAGTACCAGCTACTAGGAAAGTTAACTCTATCCTAGCTGAAACCAGGACATGGAAACATTAGCTTTTAAAGACATGTTCTTGTACTGATCTTGGAAGAAAGAAAATGGTCATTGAATTTGAACACTCAATCTTGAAACAAGCTACTGCTATCTCAAATGAGGTCCTGCTGATGAGAAACTTAATAAATAGTAATTTTGACGATGTTTACGTTCATTACCTTTTCATGTATTACTCTTCCAATTGCTGTTCAGTATGTTCACATATTAAGGAAACTTGCTGCAAAATCTCCCTGTCTAGTTGAACAAAGTTCAAGCTTGTAACATTTTTTTTCCTCATTTTAGAGAATATTCTTTTCTAGAATTGAATTGACTTCTCTGCTCTGACACAGTTACTTCATGGATTCAAGGACTAAGTGAGTGTCATACAGTATGTTGAGCAAAGCCTACTAGTTTTAGAGATCAGGCTGACTTTCCCCAGAATTCTTGTTGATAATGGTAAATTTTTTGTTGGTAAATTTCAACAGAAATTTTTAATACGCAGCCTCTACAAGAACTAATTTACTGTGTATTGAGAGCATGTCTCTGAGGTGTACTGACAGTGCTCTAGCTAGTGTAGGCTCCTGGTAGAATGTGCTCTGTATAGGTCTTGATTTTAAAAGGCAACTTTGGAAGACGGGAACATATTTTTCAGTATCTGCTAAGTCTTTGAATGGTTTAACTGGTGAAAAATGTTGATGCAGCGTTAATATACAGAAAAAGAGTGCATTTGGAAGTTCATTCTTACTTTTGAAATGTAGTGAAAAACTTGAGTTAGAATTGCCTTCTTGTAGGGTGCGTATCCCTGTGCTCACTAGATTGTATGCTTGTGAAACGTCCCATTAAACTCCATTAAGGGACAGGACAGTCAACCCTCCTGTTTTTTTGAAATGCTTACGAGAAAGCCACAGGTTTCTCAGCCCTTTCTCTCCTCTGTAGTAGGCCCACACGTCAGAGCAAATGTGTAACAATGGAACTGTACCAAGTTTCAATTATATTGATTTTAAGCTAGTTAAAATAAAGCTTGTTAAAATAAAATAAAATAAAATTTACAGCTTTAAAAATTTATACATGATCCTGCTGATACTTGTTTCTGTTTCATAAAACTAGATATTAGTGACCCTTACTCCGAGGCATCTGTGATATTATCAAAGTGCCCTGTATGAGCTCACACTATGCATAAAGCACATTGTACTATATACAGGCATGAGTCTAAATCTCAGTGGTGTGGTCTGCAGTTTGTTCCATCTATCTCACAGAGGAAGCTGCTTTGGCCTTAAAGAACTGACACTCTGTTATTCTAGAAACTCAATGTATGTGTTCTTGTCTCTCTACTTGACAGCAGCAGCCAGGCAATAGTGCACTGTGTAATAGCCCTGAGGCTAAACTCTGTTCAGTGTTTCACTCTTTCTAAATTATTTTATCTTTATTCCATATGCTACTTGATTATTCTCCTTCTGTATAAAATTTTCACTTTGTGCTCTGTGGTTACAAGAATGGATTTTTTTATAAGTATTTGTTTCATGTCTATAACATGACTCTAAAGGAGCATTTAAAGCTTTTGATGGATATGCATGATGTTTAGTTGCTTTAAGAGGATTATCACATCATTTAGTATTACCTAATGTTGTCATGTTTCTTTTTTGTCTGTTTTTGCATGTGTTTGTTGCAGCCACTGGAACTGCTCTGGCATTCTCTAGATGAATGGCTTGTTCTTATAGCCACAGAGCTGATGAAAAACAAAAGGGACTCTGCTGACATTACTTCTATTTTACTGAAACAAAAAGGACCAGATCACCAGGATGCTACTCCTACGCCTTCCTTTGCCACTGCAGGAACTGAGGGCAGAAAAGATCTCTCCACTGATGCTGGCAAGTCTAAAACATATGATGTTGCTGGGAAGCAGGAAGCTTGTGCTGATTGCCAGGATGTTATCTCCATGACAGCAAACAGGCTCAGTGCTGTCATTCAGGCCTTTTATATGTGCTGCTCCTGTCAGATGCCTCAGGGGTAAGGAGGGGATCCTGTTTGTCATCTAAACTGTTACCATTTATTTTAAAAAACATATATGCTTTCTTGGAAGAATGTCGGTGCTGATTGGGTATTAGTAACGGTCAAGGATGTGCTTTAACTAGTTGAATTTGAATGATTTTTTCTTTTTTTTCTGGCTTTAACGGCACCAAACAGCACAACAAATTTTCCATAGCGCTGCTGCCTGTGAACATAGCTATTCTGGGGCAGATTTCTTATTGAATGTCTAATGACTCTTTGTGATTATATGGGATACTTGCAGGCAATGTAATGTTGGTCTCTTGAAAGTTGTTCTTGCTGCTGATTCTTAGTGTGAAATTTTCCCCTAAATTTAATGTGATTATCCAACAACAGCTACATTTCAGAAAAAAGTAGAAGTGGGTTATATTTGTGTATGAAATGACAACTGGAGCAAAACTTCTTTGGCTATATTAGCGAAATTTATAACAAGGAGAGTTCAATCTCAAAGTAACTCACTTGGTGTGCAATCTAGGGGTTTGCAAGCATAGTTTAGTGTGGAGCAGGCACTTACAGCCTAGGGAAATTTCATGCCATCAGTGTCTGATTTAAAAAGTAAAGTAGTGTGTCCACTGTAACTGAGGTCATGGTCTGTCCAAGATTGTTAATGATAGCGTGTGTGAACTTGCAAGGAAAGGATCCTTAGACCCCCTTGAGTGGAGGATTAGGCAAGTGCCATGGTATTATATATAAGCTTTCTTGAGGAATCTGAAAGCAAGGTTTCCACTACATGGCAACTCTTCGTTATAAGCAGCCACTGTAAGTATTTTTCTTTCTTGGCCAAACCTTGTGAAATAAAAGATTTCAGGTTGACCAGTAGTATTTGTCTGGGGCACGCTCCTTTGTGGATGCTCTGGAAGATGATCCAGGGATCAGTATGTTTCACAAGTGCCTCAGTCCTTTCAATTTTAATTTTATTGCACCTTGAAAAAGGAACTGCTGGTCAGCCATTTCCCTTGAAATCTCCACCAAGCCTTGCTAAGATAAAATGCCAGTAAAATATTATTTATAGAAGTGATTAAGTATATTCTGCTTACCCCACACTCTCCTGGCAATTTATCTCTTTATACCAAAATTCAGTTGGAGAGATGACTGTTTCCATTTGTCCAGGAGACTTACTGATGGGCCTGTGGATCTGTCCTTGTGCATAATTTACACTTCAGATTAGGGAGAACTGCAGTGGATGGTAGGTAGGTTTAATTGAGAGTTATTATCCTAAAAGCCAGGAGAGTAAGAACTGTTCCAGTGACAACTCCCTGGGATGCAGGAAAGTAAGGCAGAGCACATCTGAATTCTGTGTTGCTCTAGGATTTTTCGGAACTGCATAGAAAAGTGCAAAGATCTGAGACTCATTCTGTTTTACTGAAGTTTTCATTTTAATAGGAGCAAATGGCACAGCGGTGTAACTCAATACTGCTGCCTCTTCAAATAACACTTGAAATTGCAACAAATCACATTTTCAGACAAAATTATTTAAAGTTACTCTAATTTTAGGTTTTAATGTCTGTGTTTAATGGAGGAGAGTAAACACAGCTCAGTTTTCCATTGTTCCTAATATTCATACAATAAAGATAACATTTCATGCTTAAATGGAAAATTAGCTAGTTAACATTTGAAATACTGATGTTATTTTCTTTCACTTGCCATGATTGCTTTTCTTCTCCAAATGCTGATATTGAATCTAGGAATTTTGTTAATATAGTGAAATAGTGTTCCAAGTTTTCAGCACCAAACCTGATGAGTGATGTTAAGTGTTTTTTGTGGCTTTTTTTTTTTTTTGTAATTTTCTCCGTATATTGTATCTTACGGCTTGTGTGGCAATTTACAGGTAGAGAGAGTTTATTTCCTTTCAGGGAAGACAATCTTCTAGTTATTTAATATTTTCAGATCTTCTTTCAGTAGAGAAGTGGTTTTAAAATGTTTATATTTGATCTCTGGAAGATTTTATTTGCTTGTTTGGGTTTTTTTTTGTGTGGATGAGAGGAAGGATATTATGAGCTTATTGCTTCGAAACAGAGTAAAGGAGAGAAGGGAAATAGCTCAGTTCTGTGTCAAATGAGCAGCTTTTTTCTAAATTGGTGTGGGGAACAAATAGTTGTAGGATTGTTATCCTGAACTTTTAAAAGTGCTATTTTTCACAACCTTTCAAGGTGCTTGATGAGAGGATTTTATCCTTGTTTGCAAGTATCAATTAACTTTTGCTGAAGCTAAAAGATCCAGTTAGGATTTCCTCTTTTTAAAAAATAATTGTATTGAAAGCTGGAAGGATTCAGAAGAAAACAGGGAATGGAAATCCATGCATTAGAAACAAAGGGAGTGCCAGATAATGGTCGCTTAAGAATTAGGGCTTCTCCTCCCAAAAAGGTGGTGGATCAGTAGCCCAGCTGAAGTGCACCTACACCAATGCCTGCAGCACAGGCAATAAACAGGACAAGCTGGAAGCCATTGTGCAGCAGGAAACCCATGGCATAGTTGCCATTGTGGAAACATGGTGGGATAACTCACACAAGTGGAGTGGATGCTGCACTGGATGACTATAAACTCTTCAGAAGGTATAGGCAAGGGATGAGAGGTGGTGGGGTGGCCCTGTATGTTAAGGAGTGTTTTGTCTGTAGAGCTTAGTGATGGTGATGATAGGATCGAGTGTTTATGGGTAAAAATTGGGGGCAAGATTTTGTTATAGACCACCCAACCAGGGTGAAGAGACGGACAATTTACTATATAAGCTGCTGGGAGAAGTCTTACGATTGACAGCTCTTGTTCTCGTAGGAACTTCAACTTATGAGATGTCTGCTGGAAATGCAATACAGCAGAGAGGAAACAGTCTGGGAAGTTCCTGCAGTGTGTGGAAGATGACTTCCTGACACAACTGGTGAGGGAGCCAACTAGAGAAAGTGCCCTGCTGGACCTGTTGTTTACAAACAGAGAAGGAGTGATGGGATGGTTGGAGGCCCTCTTGGGCGTAGTGATCTCAAAATGATAGAATTCTCAATTCTAGCGTAACTAAGGAGGGGGGTTCAGCAGAACCATCAGCTTGGACTTCCATAGGGCAGTCTTTGACCTGTTTATGAGACTGGTTGACAGAATCCCTTTGGGAGACAGCCTTGAAGGGCAAAGTAGTCCATGAAGGCTTGATATTATTCAAGAAGGAAATTTTAAAGGGGCAGGTTGTCCCCATGTCCTGAAAGACGAGCCGGTGGAGAAGATGACCAGCCTGACTGAACAGAGAGCTTTGACTGGAGCTCGGGATAAAAAGGAGAATTTATGGCCTTTGGAACTGGCAGAAGTGGTCATCAAACCCCTTTCCGTTATTTATCAGCAGTCCTGGGTAAACAGGGAGTTTCTGGTTGACTGAAGGTTAACAAATGTGATGCCTTTCACATTTGGTGTGAAAGAGGATCTAGGGTACTACAGGCCTGTCAGTCTGACCATGGTGACAGAGAAGGTTATGGAGCAGATCACATGCTGTGTGATGGCACTCAAGGTTCAGGACAATCAGATGATCAGGCTTGGTCATCATGGTTTTATGAAGCAGGCAAGTTAGTCAGGCAAGTCCTGCCTGACTAACTTGATCTCCTTCTATGATGAGGTGACCTGCTTAAAAGGTGAGGGAAAGCCCTGTGGATGTTGTCTAGCTTGACTTCAGTAAAGCCTTTGACACCATTCCCCACAGTGTTCTTCTAGAGAAGCTGGCTGCTCTTGGCTTGGATGGATGCACTCATCACTGGGGAAAAACACTGGCTGGATGGCCTGCCCCAAAGAGCCGTGGTGAATGGAGTTAAATCCAGTTGGCAGCCAGTCACAAGTGGTGTTCCCTTGGGCTCAGTGTTGGAGCCAGTTCTGTTTAGTATCTTTATCAATGTTCTGGGCACAGGGATAGGGTTTGCAGATCACACCAAGTTGTGCAGGAGTCTGCTTGTGGGAAGGAATGCACTGCAGTGGGCTCTGGGCAGGCTGGATTGATGGGCTGAGGCCAGTTTTATGAGTTTCAATAAGGCTGTGTCAGGTCCATGTACTGCTACATGTTGAAGGGAAACTGTATCATGCTTTACAACTACCTGAAAGGAGGCTGTGGTGAGGTGGGTGTTGGTCTTCTCCCAAGTAATAATTGATACGGCAAGAGCAAATGGTCTAAGTTGAATGAGGGGTGAGTTAGATCGGGTATAAGGAAATATTTCTTCACTGAAAGGGTTGCCAAGCCCTTTGGAACTGGCTGCTCAGGGAGGTGGTAGAGTCTCCATACCTGGAGGTATCTAGAAGATGTGTAGATGTCGCACTTACAGACATGGTTTAGTGGTGGACTTCGCAGTGCTAGTTAAGGGTTGGACTTGATCAACCTAAATTATCCTATGAAAAATACTTATTTCCATCAGTTTGAGCTTTTTTGTTCATATATTTAATAACAGTGGGTAGGTTGCTTGACCTTAATTATTGGCATTTTTGCCTATTCTGTTAGTTTTACTATAAAATCTTAATGCTGCTGAGTATTTCGTTTCATGTTTGACTAATTGAACAACAGGAGTTTTTATTTGCATAGTATTTTATTTAAAAGTATGCAACATTATGTAATTCAAATTCTTTTCAACTTTAAATTTTAAATTTTTTTTATTTTTCAAATTTTTTTCAACTTCAAATTCTTTTCAACATTAACTAAAAGCATCTTGTGATTTTCTTTGAACAGGATGACTTCACCTCGTTTTATAGAATTTGTCTGTAAACACGATGATGTCCTTAAGTGTTTTGTTAACCGGTAAGCTTCAAGAAATAGGTGATTTCTAATTCCTGTGTTGTTTTAGTCAAGAATAATTCACACTCATATTTTTGTTCTTACTGCATTGTGTTTTCGGTTTATTGTTGTGACATATGCACTTTAATGATCCTGCCAAATTCAAGGAAATGTATATTAATGATTCAGAGCTCAGAACTCTTCTCTATATGTAAGTGATTGTTTTGTAAGATTCTGCAGTATGTCATGAACAAAATCTTTTTCACAGAGCAGCAGGATAATTTCCTTAATGTATTCTTTCCTTGTATTTGTTCCAAATAAAGCCTTTCCTTTAAGGCAGATGAAAACTTTCGTTCTGCCTCAAGTTTGTTATACTTACTGACTTCTTAAAGGTGCCTGAACCATCTTTGTATGCTTGGCTGTTTCCAGAGTTTTGCTGGGACTGCCCACTTGATAATGTCTTTTCTCTCTGGAAAGCTGCTTGTAAACCTCTGTGCTCAAAGGATGAGGTAGTATAAGTAGTTTGGAAGCAAGTGTTAGGAAATTGTTATGAAACAGAAGAGTCTGGAACTTTTCTTTATGACTAATTGCATTATCTCTTTATGTAGACTATGTATATCATGAAGGAGCATTGTTACTAGATCTCTGACTAATAGCCTTCTAACCTATTTTTCTTTCAGAAATCCCAAAATAATTTTTGATCACTTTCATTTTCTTCTTGAGTGTCCTGAACTAATGTCCAGATTTATGCACATCATAAAAGCTCAGGTAAATGTCAGGAGATACTTAGTTGCAACTTCTGTGAGTACGAAGCAGAAAGATAATATTTCTAAAAATTCCCTTTGAGGAGGATGGAAGAACTAAGTGTGGCCTCCAGTGAATGTGGGATGTATCAGATTAAACAGACATGGCAGCCAGATTTCTGTACTTCTAGTTCTTTAAAATACATGTGTAAGTCTATTTGAGATGACCAGTGTTAAATGTGTCATACAAGTCCATCTTACAGTTAAACAGACTTAACTTTCTATTATTAAATCTGTTTGTGCACATCTAATAGGTTGAGCTTTAAAATGCTGCACTTTTTCCTTAATTGATTTACATTTTGAGACAAACCAGAGGATAAATACACTAATATTAGTTGATTTGAGTGGCAGGTCCTTCAGTGAAACATCATGTTGGCTTGTTACCCTTTGCTGTTTCCTACCACTTCCTTTTGTTTGCTTGGTTTTTTTTGAGTAAAATCTTCATGCCTTGCATACCCTAAACTCACTTCTCAGTTTAACACAGGATGTGAATTCAAAACTGAAGAGTTACTCCAGAGAAGACTAGCGTAATTAAGTGGAAAAATTAGCGAGCAAACCCCTGTATGGAAGTCTGCTGCTTTACAAGTCACTGTAGTGTTAAGCATTTACCACTTTCTCATAACTGACCTTTAAAAGGTTATGGTTGTCTACGTGTAGCTCAGGGACAGAGTTGTGTATTTGTTAAATTAGAAATGATGATCTTTGGGTGATAATGAGCTATCTGAAATTCCATCATTTAGGACATACTAGTATACTTAGCATTGTTCCCTACTAGAAAACTTCCTTATATTAAGAGATTTTTGGTCAAAGAGAGAATTTGCTGAAAACAAAGGTAGAATTTGTCTAATCAACCAGAACCCATGTCCCCCACTGAAATAAGTGTAGAAGGTCTGTTACGAAAGCTTTCATTTTTTGAGTTGCAAACAGCTCTGTACCTTCATATTTAGTTATACTTTGGTTTTGGTAATCCAGTTTTGGTAATCCAGTTTTGGTTTTAGGCCAGTTTTGGTTTTAGACTTATTCTTTGGTTGGAATGCATGTTTTTTAAATTCTTTACCTATGAATAATGAAGAGACCTTGAGAACTGCTATCCTGTATGTTAGATCAACTAAAAATGCGTGCTGTGAATTGTGATAGGTGAGAGGCTATAGCTGTGTCATGTCAATTTCAGAAGAACTGGAAGCTGTCAGCCTAAATATTGAATCAAGCTAGGACCTTCTCACCTAGGAACTGCTTTGGAAGGTTTCTGGTTCCTTTGGGCTGTTTTTTATTGCCTGTACTACGTTACGTTTACTACAAATAGACTTATTTGTATTGCTTGTGCTTCTGTGCTTAGCTGTGGTTAATAATCAGTAGAGTTACAGAAGCAACTAACTTACGTCTTATCTATATTTGTAACACCCTTTCCCCCCTAAGAAAAAAAAAAGTAGATTTGTGGTATTTTTTCTCCTGTGTGGGGAACTCTGGTAGCTATTTCTAGATAACTGGTGGTCCCATCTTCCTGCATTACAGACTTCAGCAAGCATTCAAGGGTGTGTCTAGTCTTTTCGTCTTCCCAAAATACTGTCTAGCATATTGAGGTACTACCAAGTAATTCTCTGCGCATCTCAGAAATGAGTGGAGAAATATGCATAAATATTTTCCAGTCATGCTCGTGAGAGAGGGGTTACTTGGTTGAATACATCTATGTAATATAATTTACTTCTTGTTTTGTAGCCATTTAAAGACCGCTGTGAATGGTTCTATGAACACCTGCATGCTGGGCAGCCAGATTCAGACATGGTGCACAGGCCTGTCAATGAAAATGACATCCTTTTGGTTCACAGAGGTATTGTATTATAAATGGAATTAGTTTGTCTTTGAAATACATTGAAATATAATGAATTAAGATAAAGAATTAATTGGTGCTTTGTATTTAGATTCTATTTTCAGGAGTAGCTGTGAAGTTGTGTCTAAAGCAAATTGTGCAAAACTAAAGCAAGGGATTGCTGTGAGATTTCATGGAGAAGAAGGCATGGTGGGTAAAATTACATGGTTTTTCTTTATGGTGTTTATGTATGGAAATACTAATTTTCTTTCACAAGTATTGTTTTGAACTAAATCCTAATGTAAAATAACTTCTGTGCTTCATTAAGAAATATGTGGTTACACAGAATCACACAGAATAACCAGGTTGGAAGAGACCCACCGGATCATCGAGTCCAACCGTTCCTATCAAACACTAAACCATATCCCTCAGCACCTCGTCCACCCGTGCCTTAAACACCTTCAGGGAAGGTGACTCAACCACCTCCCTGGGCAGCCTGTTCCAGTGCCCAATGACCCTTTCTGTAAAGAATTTTTTCCTAATGTCCAGCCTAAATCTCCCCTGGCGCAGCTTGAGGCCATTCCCTCTTGTCCTGTCCCCTGTCACTTGGGAGAAGAGGCCAGCACCCTCCTCTCTACAACGTCCTTTCAGGTAGTTGTAGAGAGAAATGAGGTCACCCCTCAGCCTCCTCTTCTCCAGGCTAAACAACCCCAGCTCTCTTAGCCGCTCCTCATAAGGCCTGTTCTCCAGCCCCTTCACCAGCTTTGTTGCTCTTCTCTGGACTCGCTCCAGAGCCTCAACATCCTTCTTGTGGTGAGGGGCCCAGAACTGAACACAGTATTCGAGGAGTGGTCTCACCAGTGCCGAGTACAGAGGGAGAATAACCTCCCTGGACCTGCTGGTCACGCCGTTTCTGATCCAAGCCAAGATGCCATTGGCCTTCTTGGCCACCTGGGCACACCGCTGGCTCATGTTCAGTCGCTGTCAACCAACACCCCCAGGTCCCTCTCCTCCAGGCAGCTTTCTAGACAGACTTCTCCTAGTCTGTAGCACTGCATAGGGTTGTTGTGCCCCAAGTGCAGGACCCGGCATTTGGCCTTGTTAAACCTCATGCCATTTGACTCAGCCCAGTGGTCCAGCCTGTTCAGATCCCTTTGCAGAGCTTCTCTACCCTCCGGCAGATCGACACTTCCACCCAGCTTAGTGTCGTCCGCAAACTTGCTAAGGGTGCAAGTAACAGTTACCCAGCGTAACTGATCGTGTGGTAAAAGTTCTGTCTACTATGTTTTATTCTCTTGACATACAGGGCCAGGGTGTGGTGCGTGAGTGGTTTGATATCTTATCCAGTGAAATAGTTAACCCGGATTATGCCTTATTTACTCAGTCGGCTGATGGTATGTCTCTGCTTTTTTTTCCTTTTCCTAATTTTAGGGTATTGTCTTTTATAAAAGCATTTGTATAATCCAAGAAAAAAAGTCACTTAAGTTTCAGAATGTAAGATTGTCTTTTTTTAAAATCAATGCTGGCAGAATTGGTCTCATATATATAGGGAAATGATCTGTTAATTGTACACTTTCTAACTGCAGATAAAATATTTTTCTTAAATTGAAGTTTCTTAAATTTTGTTATCTGTTTTTTGAAGAGGAGGTTAAGTTGTTTTGACGAGTCTGTGAGATTTCTGCCTGGTAGTAGAAAGACATAACACTTTCAGAGCAGTGTAGAAAGTGTTTTGCATTTTTCTGCATCTACAAGGGAACTGTGGAGGTGTTACTTTATTCCTTGTTAGAAATCCACAAATTTAATCAGTTATTTTTGTGGCAAAACCAGATGTTGATCTCCAAGGAGACCAGTACTGGACGGTCTTCTATGTGTATCTGGCTGGAGCCAAATGAAAGGAAGCAGATGCATTCTGATCCTTCCTTTGAGCACGTTCACAAGTTAATAGAAGCATGGTCCATTAGAGCAAGCAGAAAATGCATATAACAATAGAGTAAGATAGAGGGCCAAATTTAACAGATCATAAATTGCCCTTATGTTGATGATAATTATTTCAGAGTTGTGCCTTGGGAACTGGCACATCATGGTAATAATAGGATGCCATTACGTTCTAATGCATTTTCTTTCTGATATCTTTTTGATGTTCTTCCAGAACCCCAAAATAAAACTCCTTCAGTGGTTTCAGGTGCTTAGTGTATTTGATAAATACGTCCTTCATTTAAAAAGAAAAGTTAGTCATGAAGTGTGGTAATCTTTTTATTTTATAGGAACAACTTTCCAGCCCAACAGCAACTCTTCTGTAAATCCGGATCATTTGAACTACTTCCGTTTTGCAGGCCAGATCCTGGGGCTAGCTCTGAATCATAGGCAGTTGGTGAACATCTACTTCACGAGGTCATTCTACAAACATATTCTTGGTATGATTTTATTAAATTCCTGTTTACTAGTCAGAACAGCTGTCTGAGCAGTAAACCTTTTCCTCTTTTACTTTTTTTGATTGTGTGTGTTGAAAGTGAAAAAGTCTTGGAAATTATTTTCTTTCTAATTTGTTATGTTCCTTGGAGTCACAATATAATATAACAGGAATTGCTATTCCAGCCTGAGCCTCTCAGGAACTGTTACAGTTGCAAAATAGGGAAATATATTAGCAAAACTATGTGGGAATTTTATACAGTTAGCAACTTTTAATAAAATAGCTAATCTTTCAATTTATATTTGAGTGTGGATCTTAAATTAAAAACAAGGAAGGCATCATTAATATGTCCAAAGCAGAATTGTAAAATTTAGTTGTCTTAAATAGTGCTAACTAGGAATGCCTGAATTGCAGACTAGTGCAACCAATTGTTTTTGTGGTGTATACAATTCTTTGCATCACAGCTGTGAAATTCATCTGCCCTACCACGTAATTTTGTTCTTGAGAAATGAAAATAATCGTTCTATAGTTAACTTAGGACAGACTTATAAAGTTGGTGATGTTTATGGACTCTGGCAAAAATCTATGGGCATTCTTTATTATGCCTGCAGTTGTTCAGTCATGCAACATTTTAACAATGTGAATAACTGTTGAGAACCTCTCTGTGTACCCACTCCAAGAAATACTACTTCTTCCCTGAAACAGTGTTTCAGAACTAAGCCAGGTTCATAATTTCTCCTTTCTGAGGAAAGTTAATTCATATGCATACTGTGGCGTTCAAGAGGATTGGTCAGAAGTCTATTAAAAAAAAAAAAAAGTAACTTTTCTTTTAGTAGAGGAAGATCACTGTTAGCTGGTGGTATCTGTGGTCTAGGGCTCTTCTCTGTTCTTCTTTGAAAAGCTTTGTGCCTCTTGATTGTTGAACATGATGCCCCTGTTATGCATTGTTGTGAAAACTTTTCCTGTTGCCCGAAGATGTGATGGAAGGGTAAATTCCCTTTGCATTTCCTGGTACATAAATTCATTTGCAGCTGCATACAGGATTTCCTTTGTGTTTAAGTGCTATTCTTTGTTCATCTTTGGAAGTATAAGATATCTTGATGTTCAAAGTTTTTTAGCTTTCCTGAAGAACCACTCCTTACTCGTAAGACCCAGCAAGATTTTCAAGGAATTGTTTGCATCTTGTTCTGTTTTTCTGTAATCATTCTGTCTGCCTATGGTCTTTCGGTGATGTTGGCTGAGTCTGGATCAGATCAACTCTTCAGATTTACTTTTTCTCTTCCCCCCAAGTATTTGGGGAACATTGTTGCAGTTTGGTAGTGTAGGCTCAGTCAGCTTTCTCAAGATCTTCTAGACAAATGGATGCATTTTACTTGTCTCTCTCAGTACTACTTTCTGCTGCAGGAGAGTGACTGTCTTGGGCGAGAGACAATGGAGGACAGCCAATCTGAAGCATCACCACGTTGTCAGTGCCTCATCAGGCTTCCCTAGTCATTGATCTTTGCATAGGAAAGTGGATCTAAGTAGACGCATCTTTGTGTGGCACGATTAGGGACCAGCTTAAGGGCTGGCCTTTGTAATCAAGAGGTTACTCAGTGTGAGCAGAAGAGTGGTGCTTACAGTCTAATGACTGTATGATATATTCACAAATGAGAAAAACATATTTTTCTGCTGTTCAGTGACACCTTGAGAATAGGCAAGTGTTGTTATTGTCACCTCTTTTGGAAATAACTACTAATGAATTTGGGTTCTTTTCTAGCTTGACTCGTAATTAATTGTATACTGGATTTGTTGGATTTTGAATTGACAAGATGACCTATTGTTTAGTCTTTCTCCTCCGCCTCTCATTTTGGTAGAATAACTTGCAAACCAAACAGCAGTGAGTAGTCTCTATTAATAAATATCTCACGAGTGCCTCTTAGTAAGGTCTTGTCATTCTGTTGAACAGGCATTCTGGAACTCTCCAGAGGCTTATGCACATTCAGCTTCTTTAAGTTCAAAAATTTCACAGGTTTTTATCACTTGTTACTTAACAGACAAAGAGAACTGGAAAAATTATACCTCTGCTTCCCAAAGTAGTTGCTTTTTCTGCCTTGATCACAATGTAGTTTTTTAAACCTTTCCAAGGCCTTTTCTGTCAGCTTTGTAGATCTCCTCTCTTTTTGGTCAAGGAACCTGAGTTCACATCAGCAGATGACCCTGAGGGGTTTTTGTTTTATTTTTATTTCAGATTCAGCTATGGGTTATGCTAACTGTTGTTCATGCCAAATACAAGTTACCAGGTTACAGACAGATTCCCTTCAGCTACTTGTCAAGCCTTAAGTAATGGAGCATGAAATCTTTTGAGGCCTGAGACAGTTTCCATTCCTTTGGTTTCTCACCTTGTACCGAGATACTTGTTTTGTGTAGCTCTTCCTGTTGGCGGCACCAAATCCACCAGTTATATGGTGAGACATCCTATATCAGAGGAACAAAGTGAACCTCTTTCAAAGGAACTCTTCTCTTTAGTCAACAGACATGATGTGGAAGTGCCTTAATTAGAAGCTGAAACCTCTAAGAACAAATGTCGCTACTTTTTTGAGACTCAGGTGGGTGCATCACCTTTTTTTCACTGTGATGAACTGAGATCTTTCTGCAATAGTATCTAGTAGACAAGGAAAGATCAGCAACTTAAGTGATGACCCAGCTAACACACAACTTATGTGCTTTATATGATGTTCTGTAGCTTGCATGATTTTTTTTTTTGTTGTGTGCTTTGAAATCAAACATGTAGGTCTTCGTGTTTATTAGGGCTGCACTCTGTTATGGATATTAAACTGAGGCAGAAATATAGCCAGAAATTAATAAGGCCTCTAGGGTTTGTTTTTAGTCAGACTTCTTATGTATATGCCTTTGGCTTAAACGGGGTAGGAGAAGGTATTTTCACTCATGCTATTGTCTAGAAAAAATACAAAGTGTAATAACTAAGGAGCCAATTACTTTTTGGAAAAGGAAGCTTCTACCTGCAACCCACCAAGACACATAGTGGATAAATTCCTAGCTATGCTATCTGCTGTTAGACTTAAGTCTCCTCTTTTGCAGTGTAATAAAAAATACTCCTTGAAGTGGCATAAGCAAAAATTAATTTCTTGGTCAGCGTATTTTGAGCTGGAGGCCTTAAATCTGTGAATATTACTGAACTTGTCTCAGAGCTTACTTGTAGTATCTTTTTGAAGTTCTGTGGTGCACAGAAGTACCTGTTCATCACAATTATGCCAAGATAGATTTCTCTTCCTTTTCAAACTACAGACACCTTAAGGGTGTAGTAAGAGAAAGTATTTAATGGGATTCAAATTTTGTCCTAATACATCTAATGGAGTTTCTTTATAGCTGCCTGGCTTGAGTCTGTTGGTTTGTAAAATATCGTTTACGTAAATGAGTGAGCTTAGTGTTCTGCTTTCAATATGCTGACTATGAGCGTAATCTCATCATAATGCTCCAGTTCAGTTTCTTCTCTAAAGGAGTCTCAGATTCCTACTTTTCAGTCTCCTTCTTTTCCCATGTGGTTTGCTTATATCCCTCAGAGACATCATTATTTCCACATTTCATATGTGAAATGCACATATACTTACCAGTTGACAAAAGCGAAAGTCCTTTAGAAACTACTAGACAACTGTTAGATTGTTTTGTTTGAGAGATGATTGTGAAAATTCATTTGTAAATTATCTACCCCTCTCTTAAAATGGAGCATTGCTTGATTTTATTAGAAAAGCAATGCCTCACAACTTGTGCACACACCATTTCAGCACTGCTTAGCTCTTCCAGGGAAATACTGTAACTGTTTTTGCACTTACATGTTTGCACCAGCTGCTAACCTTTTGTGTTACTCTCTGGGGTGCTGCTTTTGCAGACCACAACATGCTAGGAGTTCTACTAATGGGCAGCCTTGTGACACTTCACAGTGCACAGAAGATGGTGAAGCAAAGAGAGTGCTTCCCGATTAACTTGCTTTTCTCTAAACCTTCTACCACCCTTTCTGCGTGCCCCTTTTCCCAGGTATTTATCTGCCTTGGTAGAGTTAAAGTATCTATCATGATGGAATTAAAGTAATTTGGGTTTGCTTTCTTGTGTAGTGAAGAGGGTAGCTTTCTTGTGCAAACTGTTTTGGGAGCATTTGCTCAATTTGTTTCGGTGCCATGTCTGTGAAAGGGCTGTAAATAGAAAGTTTCTATACTTTGATAAGAGTCGGCCTCTAGCCACTCTCCTCTTCTTGCTTATAAATGACTTTTAAGTTCAGATTGAAAATGTAGAATTCCTATAAATAATTTTTTTCAACTGTATGGTGTGTCTTGTAGCAAATGATTAAAAACAAGAAAACTGAAGAGTAAAAGAGTTTTCTAAGTACAGAAAGAGTCTCTTTTTTTTTTAATAGAGATACATGATATTTGGTTTTCTAAAAGTTATGTAGAAAATTAAGATTTTTTTTGTTTTGGGAACCCAGTCAACATTGCATGTTCTGTGTGGGTAAATGCTTTTACTGAAATCCACTAGCGAGCTAAAATTGTGCAAATTGTTGCTCAAATGCTATGCTATTTGCTTCACTAGGAAGGAAAACATACAGAGGAAACTTGATTCTTTACTGTTTTTAAAATGTACTATGTACTGTTCTGCTGTAGTTAGTAATGGTGAATCCTTTTTTTCCCCCGTTCCTATTACTGCATTATTCCGATTTCTCTCTAGAGGGCAGTCTTCTACCATGTATTAAGTAAGAGCCTCTTTTTGCTTTATACTATTTGAGGGATTTTGTCTTTATTTTTTTTTTTCCTAGGTATACCTGTAAATTATCAGGATGTAGCGTCTATTGATCCAGAATATGCAAAGAACTTGCAGTGGATTTTAGATAACGATATCAGTGATCTGGGTTTAGAGCTGACCTTCTCTGTTGAGACTGATGTGTTTGGAGCAATGGAAGAAGTGCCGTTGAAGCCAGGGGGTGCAAGTATACTTGTAACGCAGGAAAACAAGGTGAGTACACAGGTTTATTCAGAAGTTGATAGTATAAGGAAAATCAATTGGTCTGACTTTCTGAATAACTGGCAGCATAAATGACGTGCCTGTGTTGAAGGAGATACACAAAATAAAAAAGCCACCAATGTTCTTCCTGTATTTTCTGGCTTTAGCACATTGTAGAAATTGTGCTATTTAAAATTTCTGTAAGTGTTTAGCTTTGAGATTGTTCTTTCTGACAGAACTTTTGGAAGGAAGATAGGATAAACTTTAAATGAAGGGTTTATTTTGAAAGTTACAAATATTCCCCAAGTTAAGTCCTGGATACATATACCAGGAAGGTAAACCAGTAGCAATTGCCAATAGTAACAGTGTAAGTAATATTGCCAAGTGTCCTGCCTGCTAGGGCAGTCTGCAGCACTGGGTTGCTATACAGTAGCATATGGATAATTGACAAGAGTGAAAGGCTGCAGGAAGGTTTTTCAGTCATTTGCAGTTCACTTGATGTGTTTGAGAATAATCTACCTTTTTAATTTACTTTGATAGTAACAGCTTAGTATGTGCAGCATTAGCTTGAAAACAAATATGGAAAAACACATCCAGATTTTGAAAATTATCTAGAAATTAGAATAAGCATCAGTCTAATTGCAGTTACTCAAAACTGTCTAGTGGGTAACTGCAGGAGTGTCATGAGTAGACATGCATCTTTTTTGTATCACTGACTCATTTGATCTTGCTTTGTGTTTTGTTTTCAGTTGTGTTGAGCTAGCCTAACTTGCTTTGTGTACACGATATTCATTCAGCTCTACCAGTTTGAATAGGCAGCTGCTGTATTGGTAAACGACCACTAGGTGTCAGCATTTATCTAACAAAATTTTAGTTTGTACTGGAACAACTGACGTTGGATTCTTGTATGCTTAGTCCTCATTTTCATTAAGGCAGTGTCATTCCAATAACAGGAATACATATTACTAGCCTGCTTCTGCACTGTTTCCTGCAATATAATAATTCATGAAAAAATATAGATGGCAAAACAAGTCTAATTGTGAAGTAAGTGGTTGATTAACTTCTTTATTACCTGTCAGAGAAAGCAACAGTGTTGATTCTTGTTTCTGGGCAGTTGTAGCTCAATATATAAAATAGATATACTTGACATAAATTGTGGTTTCGTAACAGCTATTTAAAAATTATCAGCATGAAATTAGAAGCTTGCCCATATGAGAATACCCTTAGTCATTAGTGACTGACATTGCTCTGTTAACTTTTGACTTGGGGCACAGACTAGAGTGTGGTTGAACATGTGTAGAACAGATGTATCCATTCTAGTTCAGCAGCCTTCCTCAGCTGTGGCAGGAGGGGATGAGAGTTTGTATAGTTTTCTTTTGAAAGGTGATAAGAAACAGGTGACTGTTGTCTTGGCTTTGAAACTGTTAGTATTAATCGATTTTTTTTTTTTGCACCTGCAAAATGTGAAGTTAGCAAACATCTGTAAGATATTACTGTCTCTTGTTCACTGATTTTGACTGTGACAAACCAAGCAGTTGAAAATTATAGATCTGTGTTTTAATGGCAATTTTTGTTTTGTTTTTCCTCCTATTTCTTTATCATCACATGGTTTTGCAGTATGTTTTAGCTTAACATTTCTAATAGGTTAAACAGGAAAATGTCTACTTGGCAAAGCATCTTTTTTTTTTTTTTTCTTCCCTGCAAGAAATATCTTTCTTTTTCCTGCCTTTACCTGTGGAATAAAAGATAAAATACCACTGCTTAAAGCTCATTGTATTTGCTATATCACTGGGGGAAGAAAATATAGCTTCTAAAGGAATATGCTGTGTATGCACACTAGCAAATTACCTGTTTAAAGGACGGCATTTTAAAAAATGAAATAATGAGTAGATCTTTATTTCTTAAAAAAAGTCAACCAAAGAAATCCCCTGCCAAAACCAGACACACTCCTCCCCCAAATCACCCAAACAATCCGTCTCTCTCTTATTGAAAACCAGAATAAAAGAGAGTAAATGTCCCTTTGAGGAGCGGTAGTAATAGCTATAAGAGAGAATTTTCTTTTTTAAGTCAGCTGTGTAATAGGTGAATGGTTGTGGGACCAGCAAATGTTCCAGTTTTGCAGTTGAAGCATCCACATCGCTCCAGCTGAAGAATCGGTTATAGTAGTGATTCAACTGCCTTTTTTCATGGTAATGAAGAGGCTTCAAAGGGAAAAGTCAGGCTTTGTCCAGTGTCCGTGCTATGCATTTCTCTTTGTTCTTTGCTGTGTATAGTTTTCCATCTTTCTGCTTAGTTTTTAGGAAAAATAGAATTGAGAAAAAAATAGAACTAGGCAAAGTCTGACAGTACGCTGTTTTAAAAAATGGTGCAGATGTCTACAATTCTTTGGCTTTCTCTGTCTTCCGAGGAGTGGTCTGTGTGAGCTGCCTGTGCTGTTTGGCAGTAAAAAATTACGCATTTCTTTTTTTTTCAAGCTGCTTTAGAATTGAGCTGCTCTCCGAATCTGAACATCATAATGAACATTGATCCTTGTCTTGCAGTATATGGGGTTGTGAAATCGGGAAGCGTGATCTCTGCCTGATTTACCTCAAAGGGAAAATAAAGAGCAACCCCTCACTCAGACTAGAGTTTGTCATCATATTTGTGATGCCCATCTTGTGTGTGTTCAATCAAATCTCCCCTCTTAAAAGAAGGCTGGATTGTACCTTTTCAGCACTGTGTAGGAATGCGTATGTAGATCTGAAATTATGTAGATATTTGTTTTGTAATGTGCTCCTAAGGCTCCTAAGAGGGAATAAAATGTAAAGGAAGAGAATAGAGGGAAAACAATTTGACCAGTTTTTTTTACTGACATATATTATGTGAATTCTGTGGTACAGGTCTTCCAGCATGCACCGGTGGTAATAGTCAGAATGCTTGGCTGATCCAGGCTGTTTAAAATGTTTCTTGTTACAACTAAAGCACAGCAACTGTTTTCTCATAATGAAAGTATGAAAGTGTTTTAATGTGAATATTTTTGTAATGCAGAAAGTGCCATGTTTTTTTCTAATGGATTTTTTTAAAAATAAGATTGCGGATTTTTCATTCTACAGCCCTGTTTTCTGAATAGCCTAATTTATGTAAAAGCAATTTAAAAGATATAAAAGAAATGTTTCTAATCATTTGAAGACAAGTGTTAACACTACTTCTAATCCTGATATTGCCAAAGTTTGATATCTTCCTAGAGCTCATAAGATGTGTTTATAGAGACTAACTTCTGCCTAGTGCAGTTAAATCTCCTTTGGCTACCCATCTAATTCCTTAGAGAAGGGAGGTGTCTTCTGTTCCTCTGATAATAGAAGCAACCTAGAGAGATTACTAAATCAAAACTAGATTTTTGTGAACAGCTCTGCAGTTGAAGATAGGATTAGATAATGTTCCTCTTCTTCAAAGCACTTCACAAATAAATTGTATTCTCACTCTAACAAAATGGTGGTATTTGATTTAAAAATATCTTTCGGCTGCAAAGCAAATGAGAACTCCTCTACACTTCTGTGAATGCAAAGAACTGCCTTTGAAAAACAGCATTCTGTTTTGAAATGCTTCATACATTGTTCCGTTTTTCAGAAAGGGAGGAAAGAAATAATACTGGGTTGCTTTTGTGCAGGTTCAGAACCTTAAAGTTTAGATTGATGTTCTTTGTTAAATTAAAAATTAGGGTAGTATTTTTTTAAGATTGTTGTCTTGAATGGAAGATGATGGTTGAGATGGTTTAACTGGGACATATGTTTCGTGATGTCATTATTAAAATTATGATTAGGAAGTCAAAGCTTTACTTTGAAACTGAGAACCTTAAATAATCTAGAAATAAATTTTGTTCTCAAGTAGAAATCTCATTTCTTGAGTAGAGAAACTTTATTAATAGACTTGCACAGTTTTATCAGGGTAGGTGAGACATGTTTCATGTAGTCACTTTTGTCTGTTTCATTCTAGAAACCTTCCTCCAGTAACTGCCTCCTAGGCTTTTGTGTTTTCAACAAAAGCAAAGTTCTGGTGGTTTCTTTCTTTTGAACTGGCATCTTTTAAAGGAGACGGAGCCCCCAGATTTCTGAAATACGCAAAATATGATGTCTTTTCACATGGTTATGGTATAAATGTTTTTCTGGTGGTTTTTTTGCCCCTTTTAAAAACTGAGGCAACTTTCAAGACTTAAGAAAATTGAAGTTGTTTTTAGGACAGCAAGGCTTGCAGGGATAAGTAATGTATTCTGTTAGACTAGACTTTTAGAGATGCAGAGAAAGCAAGAAAGATTTTTGCCTCTCAAACTTCTCCAGAATTTACCCTTTTTCCTGAATTATGTCAGTTTGCTCAACAGAATAATTTTCTTTACAAACTTTGCCTTGTTTATGTCCTTAGATGATCACAATGATGGATGTATGATATCCAGGCATGAGATACTAAGTTTTATTCACTTCCTTTTCTTTGGTCCAAGTCCCTGTTTTTTGACTGATTTGTGTTAAGGTTTAAACATTTTGTTTGGGAATTGACGGTGGAAGGAAGGAAAGGGGAAGAGTAAATGCAACCTTGAACCCTGGGAGGCCTCCTGAATTATTTTAGGCTGCTTCCTTGTGTGAAAAGTGCATAGGGCCTCTTAACATCTTACAGTAGATGAGGTTTGTAATGTATGGTGGACTGCATTTATGCCTTTGTGAGTTTGCATGAGCCCTATGTATGTCTTAATGTAATTTTCTGCATTGCAGGCTGAGTATGTTCAGCTTGTCACAGAGCTTAGAATGACAAGAGCCATTCAGCCTCAAATAAATGCCTTTCTACAAGGCTTCCATATGTTCATTCCACCGTCTTTGATCCAGCTTTTTGATGAATATGAACTGGTAAGAAGAAATGCCTATACTTTCTAAAAATACTTAGTTCAGCATATTTCATCAGTAATGTAATGCCAGAGAAATAAAACTCATTACACACAAAATAAACATCTTGTGTCTTTCACTTTGGTTTGGCTTCCTGTGCATAGCTCAGTGAGGATCTCAATATGTATATTCCTGCTTATCTTAATTACTTGGAATGACTGTCTTCCTGGAAGGTGATAACTTCATGCACCAGTGATAAATGCTTTATATTGTAATTTTGAAATGATATCAGTGTGTTGTGTCCTTTAAAACTGTTCATATTTTCTTTCAGGAGGAAAAGTCCTTTAAAATTAGGGAGATGCTGTCTATTGTTTTTACTACTTCTGAGTCACAGAATCAAATTCCAATAAGTTTTTTGTGATAGTTTGATCTTTTGTAGCTAAGATAGGTCAAATTTTGTCTCTCATCATGCCAGTACTTGGAATGTTTTTCTTTTAGGTTCTTTGGTGATAATTTCCACCTCTTGATACTGTCTGTGTGCTTAAATTAAACAGATCATGTGAATTCAACAATCTTTTTGTATTAAAATTTAATTGTAGGTTTCACAAGGTGGCAACTAAACAGAAATAGAAATGTAATTTTTATGCTTTTTAAAGCAGTATCTTTTAGGATAGCATAACCACTTAAAATTAATGGTTAGTCAGGACACAATCTGTGTTCTTCTTTTGAAGGAGCTTTTATTGTCTGGTATGCCAGAAATTGATGTGAATGATTGGTTAAAAAATACAGAATACACCAGTGGCTATGAGAGAGGAGACCAAGTTATTCAGGTAAAATTATTTTTTTTTTTAATAATGTAGACTATTGCATTTTAATAAAAAATAATCTGCTTTTATTATTGTAATTTTTCTGTGTATGCTTATGGAAGCTTATTTTGGCTGAAATTTATGGGGATTTTTTTTACACTATATTCCTATATTAAATTACTTGGTTATGTATGAATTTAATATGAAAATTTCCATCATTTAAGTAACAAATGAGCAAATATTTGATTTGTTGTTTTACAATTACCTTTTCAAGTACTGCAGGTATTTAATGGAAGATAACTAACTTATTTTTTGTTTAGTGGTTCTGGGACGTTGTGGAAGAGCTAACTCAAGAAGAGAGAGTATTACTATTACAGTTTGTTACTGGCAGGTGAGAAACTCTTGTTAAAAAATATGTTGTTTGCATACTCTGAAATAAGTCAAGAGACTTCAGATTACCGTACAAGATCACCTAACTAGAAAGTTGTTTTGCATGCTTTTGTTCTTTATAGGTTGACCAAAGTCGACAAAGTATATGTTAATATTTTTGCTGCCTTTTCTGCCAGTAAAATGATCGATTACTTATTTATTACACTTGACTATTTGCAAGAGGCCTTTGTATAGTTAAGTTGCCGTCCCAGACAGTTTTTAACAAGTCAGTAGTGAATTTAACAGGGCTTTATATTCTTCTTACTCTGTTGCATATTTATGTGGCTCTTAGCTTTTCCAGTAATCAATATAGGCTTTAATATATGAGGTAACTAGGTATCGCTTCAGTCAGTGTAAACAGAACATCCTTCTTCTAAAGCTGAGTTGAATTTAACATTAGTGCAGCGTGCCAAGTTCAAGTGAAGATATAACCTTATGCAAAACTGTTTGCATTACATAGAATTTCTGTATCAACTGTTATTAACTTAATGATTTGAAGGCAGTGGAGGAAGATTTTGAGCAATAAATGCCCCTATGTGCATACAGACATGTTGCAAAGTAGATCCATAAGCATACAGGTGGCACCTGAGCTCTTTGATCTGTCTTTTTCTGGTGGCAGGTAGAGATCGTACCATCTTCTACTGTCATGTTCTTTTTATATTTTAGGATTAGTAGAGCGGTTGACTTTTATTTATAAGGTTTGTGGTTAAGCAATGGGCAAATACAAATTAAGATCATCAAACTTGTTTCGTACCAAGGAATTTCATAGTCATAAATGTATCGTCAAATGACACTGTCTTCAAACTCTATTAATTTCACTTGATTTATTATCAATTTAATTGGTTTTGGGGATCACAGAGAATTTAAGAAGCTTGTGCTGTGCACATCTATCTTTTAGTTTTCTGCTGAAATGATTCCTGCAGTTCTAGCTGCACATCTGTTGCATGACAGCTGCTGGTCTTTCATTTTTAGTGGACTAGTCCATTTCTAAACCTAGATGGCAAATAAGGATCTTTAAGATGTAAGGTCATGTTTCAAATGCTTCTTAAAACATTTGAAATGATACTGAAGTGTCATCCACTATTTTCAGGCATTTGGGATGATCTGCTAGATTCTAAGGGATGCTTTCTATCAAGTAAGCAATTATGTTGTCTGGTTAATATGTGCTTGAGCACCACTCATTTTGGTCACAAATCACAGTGACTTGCTCTTACCCATTTCTTCTTAGCAGGAAAGCAATTTTTGGTATGTCTTTTAAGAACTCTGTTCTGGGATTTAAAACCAAACTGCTTAGGTTTTTTTCCGTATCAGCTAACAGGAATGCATTGTGTTTTTATTTCGTTGATTGAAATGCAATAGGTGTAGTTTGAAAGGTGCTTTGATAGTGGTATGCATGTGGCATTTTTTCATGTGAATGCCCAGGCAGTCCTAGATTCTGGGTATGGAAGACTTAGCTCACTGACCTCTCAGCATCTAAAACACTTGTTAGTCTAGTACAGGCCAATATCTTAAGTAAAGTTGTACTCTAATAGTATACTTGATTTCAAACTATGATCTTTTTCTGGTGTCACATTTCCTTAGTGAAGAATTTGTTTCTGTATGAAATGGTTGGCAGCCTGCATTCAAAATTTTCATGGTTTTTTTCAGAGATTATAAAATCAATGTAGGAAGTTAAGTAAAAAAAATATTATTATAATGTCTTCAGCTTATACTATCTAAATATTTCTTTAAACTTTGCCTTTAGCTTTCTCACATTCTTACACCTTTTTCTCCTCAATGTAATGAAGTCTTGGTTTGGTAGTTTCAGGAGAGATACCATTGCATTCATGATTAATATGAATCTTCAGGCATCTTTTAGCAGTGAATTAATTGTCGTGAGCAGTGTTTTAACTGAAGATTCTGTGTGTTTGGGGAACTTGGCATGCTCAAGGAAAAGCCTTAATGTTCTTGTGCCTCATGTTGGTGATCTGAAAGTTTACTTATGCACCATGTACTTTGTCTCTGCTGACAGCTGCTTGAGATGGTATTGACAATTTCACATGCTTTTACTTCCTCCCCACTGCCCTTGATCTCTTTGGTGTTTCTAATAGTATTTGGCTGAGTTATTGTTAATTTTCCATGAGCAACTTTTGATCAGGTTTTGAGTTAACAGTTGGAGGGAAGTGTTGACAACTTATCATGATAAATGCTACTTTATTGGTATTCTGCAGATATCAAGATTGCTGTGTAACTTCTTGGAGGACTAAAGTTTCTCTTGAGTAATAAGCTGTATGCTATTGTAAGGGAAACATATTTAATACGTATCAATATTTATGTATGCTTTTAGAAAGTAAAACAAAACACAAAGGAGCTGGCTTTAGTGTCTCCTGTATTGTTTTCAAGTAAATTAATGCAAAATCTGTAAGTGGATAAATAGGTAAAAAAGTAAGGATTCATGTGTGAAATCAGACATTTTCATATTGTTGAAGTTTGCAAAGAATAATATTGTCGCTCTTGCTGAAGGATATTTGAGCATGCAGTAAAAGACTTAAGATCTTTTATCTTATTTGCACGTATTTGGAAGGCCTTCTTTACTATGTTGGCCATGTTTTGCTTGGAAGGAAGACTCATTCTTGGATGCATAAGTTGGCAGCCATCTGTTACTTTTAAATATTCAAAGCCCTGATCATACTATATGAATTTGACCTGTCGCTTGCAAAACATTTTAATAAGTTAGACTGTAAAAAGCTTTCGCTAATAGTGGGCTGAATGAGAATTTTTCAACAGGTTAGTCTGTGTTTTATTGCTGGTTTGAATGCGGAATTCTTTTAGTTCATCAGAAGGAGGGAAAATAATGGTCACTGCAGAGGTGGCACTGTGTTAGAAAAACAAGCCAAACCCATGGTATAAAAGTGCTGCTGTAAAATCTTTACAATTGTTCTGAACTGTGGCTGCGAATGCTATTCTTTGTGTGACAGAAATGGCATGCTGCAAACGGTCAGTACTTTCCTCCATCATGGTTACCTTCTTTAGCAGTTCTAGTATTATATGCCAAACATAGCTGTCAACGAGCTAGGTGGTATAGATTTGTGTGTTGGCTACTATAGTTAGGTCTTAAAGGTACGTTTAAAAAGTATTACTGTGAGCTCTGTCTGAGTTCCTTAACATTTGGCAATAGCAACCCATACTTTTTTGCATGTTTGCCGAGTAGTTTTACTGTCAGTGGAAACTTTATTTCTTTTTTCTTTTCCATTCTTGCTCCTAGTTTTTATAGTCACTTTGATTTTGTGAGTATTGGGCATTGTTTTTAACATAAGTACCTGCTATCTAAAATTATAACAGCTGTTGTGTTTTTTTATGGAAGGTTTGTTTTGTTTTTTTTTAGATTCTTTCATTGCTAGCTAAAAAAAAGTCACAGAATAGCTGTAGTTGGAAGAGAACTCTGGAGATTGTGTAGTCCAATCCCATGCTCAGAGCAGGATCAGCTGGATCTGGATACTCAAGGTTCTTGTCCAGTCAGGTTTTGACTTCCTTTAGGGATGCTGACCCCATTACTTCTTGGAGCAACTAGTTCCAGTGTTTGACCACATCACCGTAAAAAAGTTTTTCTCATGTTTAATGGAATTTCCTGAATTTCACTTTATGCCCATTGCCTCCTATCCTGTCAATGGGCACCACTGGGTGCTCCATCTTGAGACTTGTGCTTCGCCTTATTTATTCCTCCCTTTTGGTATTTATATGCATTTATCAGATTCCCCTGAGGCTTCTCTTCTCCAGACTGAACAGTCCCAGCTCACACTCCTCCTGTGGCAGGTGCTCCAGTCCCTTACCATCTTTGTGGTCCTTTGCTCATCTTGCTGCAGTTGTCCTGGCCTGGCCTACAGTCCCTGTCCCTCCTCTAGTAGGGAGCTTGGAGTTAGACTTCTGATATTTTTCACAGAGTACAGAGAAAAGATCACCTCCCTCGACCTGCTGGTGATGGTCTTCCTGGTGCAGCCCGAGAGGCTACTGGCCTTTGAAGCAGGGATGCATTGAATTTTTGATAGGAATGGTTGGACTCGATGATCTGGTGGGTCTCTTCAAACCTGGTTATTCCATGATTCTATGAACTGCTTCAGTTCTTGTCCTTTCTCTGTAGGTTTTTGATTTTTTTTTTTTTAGCTTGTTGGGATTATTTTTTCGTCTGAGGGCTGTGCTAATGACATCTTACCTTGCTATGCATACCAGCTTATATTACTATTATAAAAATATCTGAATTTTCTTCTATTTGTCTGTGTTTGTGTAAAATATAGGGAGAGACTCTGAAGACTGCAGGGCTATTGTCTGTTTACCCCTCGAGTAATTCTTGAATAATATATTGATAAAAATTAAAAAATTGAGTAATATGATTAAGTGAGAATGCATTCCTGAAGATGCTAGTGACTTTTTTTTTAGTGTGTTCTGGTGTTGCTGTAGGTTGTCACTAGTTGATAGTGTGACTGATAGTTTTATTAGTTACTTGAAGTATGTGGTCTGAAGTGGTAAATGAAAAGACACGTCAAGGGCACTGGTCAGTTGTCTCATGGATAGTAATTGGAGAATAAATTTTTTTATAATGCAATATTTCTTAACTGTAAATGTAGGTAAACATACGCGTTTGCCTAAATGGAGATAACATTCTGTTATAAACACTGGTTGTAGAAATGAGTCCTGTTTGCAAACAGGATTCTCTTAAATGTCATTCAAACAATTTGCCTAATGTAAATGTAAAAATGCATTGTTCAATATTTTAATAAAAAGGATTTAGACAATGAGAATTTTGATACAGCTAAGAAAGAGGGAACCTCTGTCTAATTATTAGCAGTAAGAGATACTTGCAGTATAAAGATTATATTTTTTTTGTGTATAAAATTCCTGTAATAGTCTAACTTCTGTGAATTTTCTCAGTTCCAGGGTGCCTCATGGTGGTTTTGCTCATATAATGGGTGGCAGTGGATTGCAAAATTTTACAATTGCTGCTGTGCCATATACTGCAAATCTTTTGCCGACATCAAGCACATGGTATGTTAACTAGTCTCATTGAAATATCTTAAAAACAGGGCTTTTTCATGTTGGTTACAGTCAAAAGTACAGTTCCTTTCAATATTTACTTTAAATGGCAAAAAAAAAAATTTAGACAGTTTGTGTAGTATTCACTACCCAATGTGCATGCAGTGGGTTTTAATGCAGATAATGTTACATTATGTTTGCTCATAGTTTACTGTTTCATTTTGCTTAACTGAAGGCCATGGGATCAATAAGGGAATATTCAGGTTAAATGATTACAGTTCACTGAAGTGAAAAAAAACGTAATTTGCTGCAAGATATTTGAATGCTCAGTGGTACTGTAATGCAGCACAGGTTTGTTTTCTTCCGTAAATGTGACATCTTCAGGGTTTTCAATCAGAAAACTTCACTGTTTTTTTTCTGAACTGTGTTGTGGCTTTTTTTCTTCTTTTCATCTCAGTATCAACATGCTCAAGTTACCCGAATACCCAAGTAAAGAAATCCTTAAGGATAGACTTCTTGTGGCATTGCACTGTGGAAGCTATGGTTACACAATGGCATGATGAAGTCTAGAGAACTCGTCTGACTACTGATGTGCGATTCAGAATGGCAGAAGTAATTTTGGAAACTGTCAGTAGAAGAACAGCTTAGATACCGCAGCCCATTGGTAGAGCTGAGCCTCAGAATTCATACACGATCATCAACTTTTCCTCCATTATATGTTGTCAAAGTAACTTTGATACCATCACAACAAACTTCTCCGTATGCTGTATTTTCATTTTTTAAAATGACAGATCTGTACGGAAATCAGTTTACATGCTTTTCATTATTACTTCAGTCTGAATCAGATAGTTTGTCAGAATCTCTTTCCACAGTTTACTTTTGATTTTCAACTATATGGTTGAATGACATGTGTTTTAGTTTACTTTGTACTCAGATGGCATTCTACTAGTGGACAACCTTGTACTTACGCCTTGTTGCATGTAAAAGTGCTGTTTATTTTTGTAGAGAACATCACAAAGTTCAATTTGGATATTGTACAGTAAGACAGATCCAATGTATTTTCCATTCCTTTGCATAGTAACAGAAATAAAGTTTTATAACTTTTTAGTCTTTTAATGTATATAGTATGTAAAGATTCGACTGTTATCACTGGAAAAATAACAGATGAAGTTAATATCTAATTTATATTAGAATTTACACTATATTCTACTAAATATTTAAAGTATTTGTGACTTTATAGTCAAGTTGCAGTTTAGAATTTGTAAATACTATTTAAGATCTATATTCATTTGTTTGACTGCCTTTACTCTTTCCTTGGCATAATTGTATGTTCAAAAGATATTATTAAATTTTAATATTTTTACCAGAATTGGACTGTGGCAAGTTAGTGTCTTTGTGGGTGGTTTATTCTTTTTCCCCCAGGATTTTATGCATCTTACTATAATTAAAAATGTCGTGGAAGCAGCATTTGAGGAGGCATTGTCAAAGTTTATGGGTGGACATAAGCAAATCCACAAGGAAGGAATTTGAGCTTATTGTGGTTAACTGACAAGACTATAGTAATAAGAATATAATGTTAAAATTTATATAAAATTAGAATATATTACTCAGTGATATGTAGAAATGCATAGCAGTTGCTAATTGGCATGGGTTTTTGATAGGCTTTTGCAGATGTTGGGGTAGATGATGCATTTACGTAACTACTTTTTAGGGACCCTAGGATAGGTCTACCTTACTGTTTTTGTTCAGGCTAGGAGTCGGTTGTTGTTGGGGTTTTTGATTTTTGCTTATTTATAAATTAATCTGATCATCCCTGCTTGTCATGCTGTTGCTGCAGAGACTCCAAACTGGATTCTCTCCAGCTGAATCTAAAATATGTGATCCAAAAGTGTACCAAATGCCTAATGGGTGAACATCTAGTTATGTCTGCAAGACCACAATGAACTGAAAAGTTTCCTACTGATCCATTCATGTTTTTCTTACTCTTAAGTGCTAATACATGTGCAGCCTGAGTTCACCAGCTGATAAGCCTGGGCTGCTTATTTTCTTTATTTATTTTAATCTATAGCATACCTAACTTCTCTTGGGGTGTGAGAGAGAAATCTAATCTGATTCTGTGATGCCACAGTAATTTTCCTCTAACTTTATTTCCCTTCCAATTCTGTTGATGTACACGTAGGCATAAATGTCAGTTTAAATTATTATGCAGCGACTTAAGAATACCACTTTTGGTTGGTGGAAAAAACAGACTCTGCCAGCAGGGCAATCCAATGAAAGCTGTTGCTTCAGTCAGTGAAGAGGTGCTGTTCCTCCCTGGCATGTTCTTGGAAGCTTAAGACTAGACAGATTAGGGGCAATTGTAGTGTTAAATTCCAGCTATCTTGGATCCTCCAGTTAGGAAAAGTAGCTTTTCTTCACAGTTAACCAGTGCCTGGTTCCCTTCCTGTTGAGCTTATTTCTTTGTGTGCCCCTGCAAGGTAGACTGATTGCAGGACAGTGTTTTGAGCAATACAAAGTATTTGTCAGGAATTATATATTTCTCTACTTTATGTAAACTGGGATTTTATCTGTGTCTTAGAGTTTTACTGTAAGTACTGTTGTTCATTACTACGCATTCTGGGACTGAGTTTTTTTTCCTTTGCTTTTTTTTTTTTTTGTTTCACGGAAAGGGTCATTGAGCACTGGCAGAGGCTGCCCAGGGAGGTGGTTAAGTCCCCTTCCCTGGAGGTGTTTAAGGCATAGGTGCATGAGGTGCTAAGGGGCATGGTTTAGTGTTAGATAGGAACGGTTGGGCTCAATGATCCGGTAGCTCTCTTCCAACCTGGTTATTCTATGATTCTATGTATTTCATGGTAGTGCGTAGTCGTTTGCAGGAAACAGAAACCTTACATACTGCTGCTGAATGTCCGAAATGCGTCATACTGTACGTCTGAGTGAAGGGGAGAAAAAAGAATCAGATTAGTTTTTTTTTTCCACTTATAATTTTCTATTACGCTGTAGATGACATAGGTATCAACAAGCTGAATTTGGTCTCAAACAGTATTCCTAAAGTATTTGGCAACTGGTTTTGAAATGTAAGAGAGTGTAGAGCTTTAATGTTCACAGCAGTTCCCTATGACGGATCTTCCTCACGTATTGTTCAGAAACAGATTACTTCTCCTTCCTCCATGTGTTAGTAGTGTCCCATATGAATTATCTTGTAGTATTTCTTGTAATATTTGTACCAAATACTCCCTTGGTAGATCAGAATGGAGAAGAGAAGGCTCTGAGGAAATGTTATAGTGACCTTCCAGTATCTGAAGGGGTGTGCAGGAAGTCTGGGGAGGGACTTTGTAAAAAGGCATGTAGTGATAGGACTTGGGATAATGGCTATAAGTTGTAGAGGGGAAGATGGAGACTAGACATGAGGAGGAAATTCTTCACAATGAGGGTGGTGAGGCACTGGAACAGGTTACCCAGGGAAGCTGTGGCTGCCCTGTCCTTGGAGGTGTTCAAGGCCAGGCTGGATGGGGCCTTGAGCACCCTGATCTAGTGGGAGGTGTCCCTGCCCATGGCAGGGGGGTTGGAACTAGATGATCTTTAAGGTCCCTCCCAACCCAAACCATTCTATGATTTTTAAAATACTGCTGTAACAAAAAAACCCCCCACGGTTAAAATATGTAGAAAAATCTTGAACAGACTTTTTTTTCCCGCTGAAATCCTAAACAGTACTATTTGCTGCAGTTGACCATGTGAAGTTAGCAGGATGTAATTACTGCATTGAAAGAATGTTTTTAGGACACCTGTGCCCTATTAGCAATGGGATATGAAAGCCCTGTTGAGAAACTATAACTTAATATAGCTTGTAGTTTAGAATGATTAATTGGTTTATATTTTTTCTCTCCCACTGTGCCAGAACAAGGCAGGGTGAGCGTTTTATCTCGGAAAGAACGGAACAGATGTCTTGTCAGATCATAGATCATGAGTGCTCATTAACTTTTATTATCTTTATGAAATGTTAGATAGCAAAGCCTAGTTTTAGATGCTTGAAAATGTGTTGTGCATCTAATGTTGCAAAACCATTAAAACCATAAACTGTGAAATGTAGTTTAATGGCTTCTATTGTATGCTCCATAGTGAATATGATTGAAAATAGAATGAAAGGGAAAAGATGGTTGGCCTGGATCTTCCAGAGACTGGGAGATTTCTACATGTACAGTAGAAAAAATGCTAGGACCATCTTTGCTTTGGAAGCATGTGAACTCTTTATTTAGGAGTATATTTCAAAACTGTAGTTTTAGTTTATTTGGACTGTTCTTTAAGTCCGATGAGCTGATTCAGTTCTGCAAGTACAGCCCAGTAGTGCCTCAGAAAAGCCTTGCTCTTTCCATTCCAGACCTGGAGTGGAGTAGAAGCTCTTTTCATGACATCCAGCCTATATGTGTACAGTGCATAGAGCAAGGAAGGGTGAAGCAGATTGCTCAGATTGTATTTCTAAAGCTTTTAAATTTAAATATTTAAAACTCCTAGTTTTTCCTTCAAGATATGCAGACAAGCAGTACTCCACAAGTGTTCTGCTGAGTCTTAACGTGATTTCCTAGTAATGATTCCTGTGCAATGCCACAAAAATAGATGTACAAATTTAACTGTTTGTTATTCCTTTTGTACATACAGTAGGTTGATCTTTCACTCTGAAGTAATCTTTGCAGTTCTGCTCCCTGGACACAAGAGGTCCTTTGATGTTCAGGCAGTGGTGGTCTTTTGCTGGCACTGGCTTGCTTCCATTTCTCCCAGTGTCCTTTGCCAGCCAGGCAGCCAGGGCTGAAAAGCAGAATCCAGCGTTCCCTCGATGCTAAAGACTTAATTTTTTTTTTACTTGATTGAATCTTAAAGAATACAGCTGCTGAGTGCTCCTAACAGGATTAAATGTTTTGGTAATAACGCTATTTTAGTTCTTTGTGTTACTGAATTATTCTTGGTATTATTTAAACACAGTTGCTGACTTCTCGGTTCAGTAAAGATCCTGTGTTTGATTATCATCTAGAGTAACCTTGAATTCCGTGCCATATACCACTGGTAACTGTGTCAGCAAGTATTCACAAAAGGCAAATTTCTCAATTGATGGGTTTTTTTGGTGTTTCTTCTAGAATTAAAAACAAAAGGCCCTCATAATCAGAAGTCTCACTAAGCGTGCCCAGTCAGCATTTTAAAGACCTTATAAATAACTGATTATTATAAAATGTTCCATTAAATACATAATTCAAGCAATTATTAAAATACTAGGGGATATTGAAAAAGCACTCTAGTCTATCCCAATTTCTAATACAACTTTTGTGTTGATAATTTCAACAAGGCCATTGAATTCAGAAAGGAATTTTTTTTTTTATTAGGCACCTTTATGAAGAAGGAAGACAGCTAATGAATTAAGGAATGCCTTGTCTTAATAGCTTGTTCCTTTTTATAAGATCATTGCAGTCTCTAGTGTGGAGATGATCTTTACCTTAAATGGCTTACAATCTGTAAAAATAACAGTATTTTCCTGTGATTATGTTTGGGTTTCTTTTCCCCCAAGATGTCATTTTGCTTCTGTATCTTAGCTTTTGGGGAATGGTTTTCATCTGGGGGCAGTAATGCTGGTAATTTAAGAAAGGAGTCTTCCATAAGGTCAGATGTCTGATGTTTGCCTAATGCTGGCAGGCCCGAATGGAAATCAGGATTTCTTCAAGGTTTTTTATCTCTTTTTTTCCCCCATGTTACATTCTTCTCTTTTTATGGATGTAAACCAGAAGTTTTTGGCTCATGATTGATGTCCACCTCATCTCTTGATTAATCAACAGAGATGTGAGGAGAAGACAACATAAGCTGCTAGAAGAAATTTGAGATGGTGTCAGCACAGGAACAGCTGTTTGCCTGGGAACGCTTACACTGCCCAATCCTGACAAACTGTTCTGATGCAAGATTATTTTCCAGGAGGTGCTTTTTCTATAGAAAGACTTTCTGGAGAGGGTACTTTAGGAAGCCAAGTAGCTGCAGGCTTACATTTAACATATTGCTTTATTGACTGCCATTCTGGCATTCTCTATTTCCAGGTAGCAGGTAATCAGTCCCTTCTCAGAAACCAGAAAACAAAGATGGTACTGTCTCTATGGGGATTTTTCTTGCCTGTTAGAAATAATGCTTGAAGATAACCAGATGATTAACAGGTTGCTAAACATGAACTGTGGGAAGAGGAAGTGGATGTCCCAGCCTTAATTCTTACCAGGCGGGCATAGTGATCTATGTTTAGCATCTTTTAACTCCATCACAATTTTTTTTTAATCTAATGCAGATGTTGGAGAGTAGAGAACAAGAAAATGTTTTCCTAAGACAGCTTTTCAGATTTTGAAGGCTAGTTTATTTTTCTCTATAGTTTCCTTGCTATATTATACTTAATATATAATAATAAATATTTAAGTATAAAGCAACAATATATGTAAAATATAAACACTACATAAACACAAATAATTTTAATTTTATATAATATATTTTAAAAATATATATACAATATTATTAGTACTACTATAGTAAAATGCTACATACCAGCATGTTTTAGGCTGTAGAGTTTTTGTTTTCTTCTATTAATGCTACAAACTGGATGATTTCTGTATAGATTAAATTAAGTAGACTTTCAATTTTAGCCTTGTAGTTGGGGATTTTGCATGTTTGCATTTTTCTTTCCTTCATTTTGAAACAGTGGGTTTTCAACTAGGCTGTTGACATTATGGGCAAATCAGTAGTTTGTATATGCAGCTGTTGTTACTAAGAATTTTTAGCATGTCCACAGAAGAGTATTTTTCCAGTTTAGAAGTAAAATCGGCCAACTACTAAACTGACGCTAAGAACCAAAGCTTTAAATCAACTAGATTAAACTACCTCAGGGATTCTTGAGTTGTAAAGATAAGTGCTTTTGAAGTCAGAACATCTGTTTGTACCCAGACTTTCTATAGATAATCATATAGCTGATAAACTAGAGACTGTGTTATGTGTTTTATAGACACACTTGTCAATTCAAAAATTTTTTACTCTCTAAGGACAATAACAGAATTAATGTACTTTTATGGACTAGCTGTAGCTTAGAGGCAGGAGGAATCAAACCATTTAAGGAAACCTAGTATAAAGCTACTAGCTTACTCTTATACTTGGTTCCATTTGGAAATATCTCTATTCAATTAGGTAGATTAAAACATTTCTGGTTATGCTATAAAGCAATATTTCTAGTTACAGTTACAAAAATCTGCATGTAATCCATACTAATAGAACCACTTCATAAAATTTGAATTAAAATAGAATGTATTTCCTCTGCACCTTTAGTGTGGGTTTTAATAAATGACATCGTTGCATGTTTTTCCATACATGGCACATAATTTATTTGGAGCATATTATTTTTAAAATGCTTACTTAGTATATTTGAAAAGTTACAGGCTCTAAACACCAATGAGAAAGGCTGCAATGGTCCACTGAACTATTTCCCTGAAATCAATGTCTTCCATCCATTTTGGTCTCTTCATGTTCTTGACTATTGTATATTGCTACATTTTCTCTTATGAAAGAACCCTTCCAATTTCTCACCCAGATTTTTCAGGAGCTTTTTCTCTGAATGTAACATGTACTCATTGATGGGGATTCCAAATCAAATCTCTAAATGTGTGTTAATTTTTTTTCACTAGTAATTCTTAAAAAAAAAATGATTAGAAACTGATTAATGCCCAAAGGCATAGGAATTCAGCAGAAGTGCAAATATTGGGAATGCATGCATCCCCGAGCTCGCTGTTTGCAGCCGTATATGCTTGCTACATTAAGTGCTTGTGACATTCTGTGCCAAGAGTTCAACTATTGAGTTTCATACAGCACTGAGTGATTCATCGGCGTTATTAGGATTCTCCTGGGGTAGCTTCACCGTACTGATTGCCTCTGACAGATCAGTTTGCTTAGATTAAAAAGCAATTGTTACTGTCCAGTCAGATTTATAACCTCTGGTAAAAGGAAACTGAACCCTAGTGCTGTCCAGTATATAAAAACACCTTGGTCTACAAATTACATGGATTGGAAAGAAAACCAAATACCTGAAGAGTGATACTAGTTTACATGCACACGGGCAAAGATTTCACATGTTTCTAATATACAGCTTGTCTGTACTAACAAGTTTATTCTGATGTATTTAGGCGAGTCTACAGCATTCTTTTAGATTAATTCTTCTAATTGCTTTCTCTGCGGAAATAAAGTGATGCAGCTATTGACTGGTATTTAGATGCCTGTGGATGTTATGGCAGCATGGCTTCTAGGTGCATGTCACCTGAAGGAAGGAATTGTACTATAGGGAATCTTAATTCCACGATAGATTATGCCTGGTGGGGTGGCCTGGAGAAAGCTACTGTGCTTTACCACTGATTTGTGGCACAAATTAGAGATGCTTTGGGTATAAGACATACACTACAGAAAATAAATCATAGAAGCACACTTTTGAAAGGGAAGAGTATCTTCAGGCAAGAGGCGAATAGTGCCCTGAGTGCAAATGTGGAATAGCAGTTGTCTAGACAACAGATATGTCATTTGGCTGGCAGGTGGGAGAAGTGCCCAAGCTTCCTTGAAATGTGATCCTTTTTTCTTCCCTACCTGATCTGCAGTCTGCTGCCACTGACACTGGGTAGATTGCTCAGGCTTGGCAGGTCTAAAGGAGAGTTGGTAGAATAATAGAATCATAGAATCACCAGGTTGGAAAAGATCCACCGGATCATCGAGTCCAACCATTCCTATCAAGCACTAAACCATGCCCCTCAGCACCTCGTCCACCCGTCCCTTAAACACCTTCAGGGAAGGGGACTCAACCACCTCCCTGGGCAGACGGTGAACTTTCACGTTCTGATATCCCCTTCCCTCCTGCTGCCTTCTTAAAGTAGATTTTCTTGGCAGTATTTGCTAAAGCAAGTTAAGCTTCAGCTGAAAGGGCACCACTTCAGATTATGTACTAGAAGGGGCTCCCTTCTGTACAGACAAGATGCTACCCATTAAGAACAACAGCATGCATAACTTTGCTAAAATGTGTCCCTAATTTAAGAAAACTCCAAATGTAAACTCTGTAGGCAAGACACATGGGGGCTAATTACCATATCTGCACTTATGGTCCTTAGCTTGTTGGCATGTTTTTCAAATGAACCTTATTTATGAGCATGCATGTCTTGGAAATAGTGTATGTGGAGTTTTAAAACAAAAATGTTCCTTAAAAGTTAATATTACCTTCCTTGCCAGCAAAGAGCTGTTTTCCTGACATTACTCGGAAGTATGATAAGCCACACGCAAAGAATGAAAATCCAACTGGATTAAATTCAGCTAGACGTTGCTTTCTTTATTTAGTTTCAGTGTTCCCGTGGAAGTCTTTTATTTTAGCACAATTAAAATCTCCATCTCCAGCCTTGACTAGATTGTGGCAATTTAAGGGCATACTTACATTCTCTGCTATTTGTTACAGTTTCTTTCTGTGTATTTGGTGGTTTTCATGTGTCTCTGCTAATAACATTACCAGAGATATGGACTGAAATACTGGAAAAGTATGAGTGAATAACTGTGATAACCTTTAATGTAAAGCTATGTTTTCTCCAATTTAAATACTTTGATTAAAACTGTTCAACAGGCCAAAGTGTTAATTACAGCTCATAGATGTGTGCACTTTATTTTTGTGTCTATGTGGAAAAGCCTGAAGAAAATATTTTCCTTATTGTCTTTCACAGAAAAATACCATTGGCTATGTCTTGAACTGCTGGACTGTAGGGTTTATTTCGGCTTTTTTGTCTGTCTTGTTTCCAGTACCAAACTTTTTTGTTACTCAGTCTTGACCGGTTTGAAGTGAGTTCACCAGGGGCTTTTGCTCTGTCGTGTATCTTTGTGTTTAACAGCCAGCAAAGTTCAATGGACAGACAGATTACATAGAGACTGCCGAGGCTCACGTTTGATGTCTACCTCTGCCACTGACCTTCTCTGTAACCTTAGTAAATCACTTTGTGTCTCTGTACATAGACTCATGCTATTATAGTCAGACTGTAAACTTCTAAGGGAAGGAGGAGCCCTTTGAGTATCTGTGTGATGCCCCACAGAACAGACGAGTTCGGTTGGGACATCTGGAATTGTCTAGACGTAGTGTCTGTATTTTCACACAGAGGTTAATTCTGGCTACCATTCTTGGTAGAAAGCCCTTGTGTGGGGCCTCAGGAGTCTACTTGCTCTTTCGTCTCACCATCCTGCTGAGAATTCTGGCAGCTGGAGCAAACCAGAGTGGGTGGCTCTCATAAACATGCAGTTAGGAAACTATCTTGAAAATGATGTTCAGTGCTCACTGATCACAAATTCTGAAAATAAAATGAAAATGATAACAGAGTAAAACAGAAGGACTCGGGATCCACCAAATGCTCCCTACGGTTTGCCTCTGCTTCTGTGTCTTGTCCTTTGCTGTCACCTTGACTATATGCTTGACAAAGTGTGGGCCAATAGGTTCATTCCTGTTATCTGTGTGGAATGCAGTCATGCTCAACAACTAGTGAACTAGTGGTGATGCTGCATAAGTGTGACCCAGACGCCTTAAATTGCCCTAGAGGCATCTTCTCAAGAGTCTTCATTGCTCTGTTACTGGAGCCTTTTTTGTCCAGAAGCTGATGGCTGGAATGGAGAGGTGCATCAAGGTGACAAATCCCCGTGAATTAATGCAGATTCCTTAACTTTCAGATAAATAAATTTCTAGTTGTCACTTTCCAGTTTCTGTTATAGGTGGGAAGTTACTTTTAAGCAGTAGGGTTTATCTTATAGGAAACATTGCTTTCCTCTCACAGCAGAAATGGAACTCATTTTCAGAGGCCTTGATGTCAGTGCCATGCTGCTCTTGTCTGAGATTTTTCTGTGGCCGTTCAACATCATCTGGCAATTTCTGTACCAAGATTAACCATCTAAAGTTGAGCCCATTATATATCTTGTGTTCAACCTGCCTTTCCTGTATACATACAACTAGTATATATACTAGCTGTCACTAGTACAGTCTATACTTAAGAAAGTCTGCCTCTTCATCTCTAGCATGTAAAGACTCTGACACTAAATCTAACATGTCTTCAATATGTATTTGCCACAAATCATGATTTTTTAAGTTTAATAAAATAGGCCTAATGTCTACATTTTAGCAGATTTTTTCTAACTCAAACTCCGTAGTTATTTTTCACCAGTATTGCACTGGTATCATGTTTTAAAGCCTACTTCAGTAGTGTGATTGCTGGAGGTACATGCCCCCTGTTTCTGCAAAAATTTTCCTGGAGGAGAAAAGTGACCTGGGTATTGGTGCTTTCTACGAGATGGAAAGCAGTTTCTGTGGAGTATAGAGATGAATAAGTGTTGCATGGCCTGTTTTGCTCTGTGATTTGTATCTTTGTAAGATGAACAGTTACATATGTGAAAAAGATTTAAGTCTGTATTGAAGCAGGCAACACTTAAAAGCAAGAAAAAGAGAAGTTAGGGGACAACTGTGGAGAGTTTCTTGCTTTTCCAGAAATATGCCAGTCTCTTCATACAGGGTGCTATCCTGCAGCTCTGCAGAGGCATTGTTTTTTTTTTTTTAGAGTACTTTATTTTTCTGTGACTCTGGAATATCAGGTCTTTAAATTTCATGCTATACTTCCCTTCAGACAAATCAAACTTCACAGCACCAGGAGTGCTTCTGAGCATGCCTTGTTGAAGGCAGGGATAGAAAGCAGTAAACCAGCAAAGAATCTGCAGAGTTTGAAGGTCTTTAATTCTGAAGGTGACATACAGCCAGATGGTGATATATGCCTAATATCAGCTCCTACCAGCCGTAAAAAAAAGTAGTGCCAAGTATAATTTTAATATAAAATATTTCTGTTGCTTTTTCTGCCTTAGGATAACTATCTGTCCTAATCCTGGGCCATAAAGCTGCGCTAGTTCAGTATGTCTGAACCTGCTTAAGAAAGGGAAATTAATTATTTGTGATTTTTATTACATTTGTATCTCCCTGGATGTAATGCAAAGTTTGACATAATCAGAAGCAAGAAATCATATGCTCAAAAAATTTAATAATGAAAGATACACACCTCGTGTGTAGGTAGCATAATCTATCTCTGAGTATAGCACATGAAATTCTGAATATCGTCTCAAAGTACCAGATCTCAAAGCGTACAGAGCTACTCACAGAACCCTGACTTTTGATGACAGTTGTGTGTTCTTTTTTACTGTGGGAGAGTTGAGAAACTGGTGGCACCCAGCTTTACAACTGAGATTATCTTGCCAGCCATTCCATTAATATTATAAGGCATTTGTTATTCCAGGGCTTTAAGCTGCTTTTTTTGACATATAGAGTTACATCAGAGAGACAACATCTGGTTTTGGTTTGCTGCACACTTTATGTAAAGAATGAATCAATATAATCTAGCAATGGGAATGCATTCAAGTGTAATTGTCTTGAATTATTTGCTGCTAAGTCTCCTTTGGAGTAGTAGAATGCTGATTTCTATCTTTGCAGATGCCAGGCCCTAAACCTGTCAAAGGCCAAACTAAATGTTGGCCAGCCTGTTCATGAGGCTTGTGTAACATGGTTGGGAAAGGAAGGTTTCTACTCAGAAACATTTACTGAGCTTCCAAAGGTACTTGGCTTTTAACTTTTGGGAAAAGGCATCGTTTTTATAAACGGCTTGTTTAAGAAAATGGTCTCTTGCTGTAAATTGTTATAAGAAGCTGCTAGAATGAGAGGATCATACAATATTCCTCTAATGAGCAGTATTATAGGATAATTAGCCTAATAACTCTTTCCTCAAATGAACTTAGTGTTTGTATATAAGTCCTTTTTTAATGGATTACTCTCTATGGGACATGTGTATTTGACATTTGAATAACTTACTTTGTCATTTCTTTCTGTGTTTAATTGCTGGACTTTCTTTTAATTGTCAGACTGATGTATTTATATTCTCAGTGAAGACTTACCTAAAGCTTCAGTGAATTCAGGTAGCACAAATAAGGACATTGTCTTAAAATAGTCTCATACTCTTTTTAGATTTTGTGTCTCCACTTAGAAAAGAACTTTGAAATATGAGAGTTAACATCTGCCCTACACTACATATTTTTACACACACTCTTGAGGAGTCCTTAAAAACCTGACTTTTAGAGGAGCATGTGGTTCTGCTTATGTTATCCTAAGACCATATTTCCTCTTGATGGCTGGATGGTAGGAAAAGGCTCTGATCATCAGTCTCCAGCGGAAACATTGGTGTTTTGGGAAGACATTTCCTCTGCTTGTCAGGGGGATACCTAGGGCAAACGGGGGAAGAAGTCTCTGTGGAGATGTGATGTGCAGGTTGCTGAATGCAGTAGCGTACACCCTCTGTTTGCTTTGGAGCCGAGGCTGCAAACAGTTCTCAAGTGCATGCCATAAACCAACTTTACTTGAAAGAGGATAAAAATAATGGCAAGAGAGTAGCTCAATGGGCAAACAAAAGAGACTATAAAACCTGTTGAGGCCCCTTCTGCTGCACTGGTAGGAACGGACTCCTTTGGTTACCAATCATTTGCAGAAACTGCAGTGCTGCTGCTGCAATGCTAACCTGAAGCTTGCCAGCTCTTGGATGTGTTCTGTTTCTTCCCAGCCACGGTGGCTGTGGCTGCTGTTCACTGTTTCTACACTGCTTTTTCTTTTCTGCCTCTCTTTTTGCCCTTTTCTCTCTTCTGCCTTGGTTTTCTATTGAATGGGAGAATGATTCTTCTCTTTGTCATGAAGAAAGCTGTCCAAAAATGAAGAACTCTGTTTTGTGGAAACAGTTAAGTTATATTTTTGCTCTGGATCAGAGCATTTTTTTTTCCTGCCGGCAGAAGTAGCCAGTAATCTTACAGTCTTCACCAAAGCCTCCTCAGCTGGCTGCTATTAGTTACATTGCCTGTGTATGAGACTGCTGTGCTTGCAAATTCATCGTGCATGTGTCCGTGTTATCCTTGGGAAATGTTTATAATAAATTTCCTTTATGGATAAAACTTCCACAACTATTTTCTGTTTTCATGGTTAGCTTTAATTATGAGGATAGATACCTTAAATGTTGGGACATATTAGAAAATGTGGCAATGAAGATCACAGTGATGCTGGAGGGGACTCTTGGAGACCATTGTCGTAGGAGTGAAAGCAGGAATGCTTAAGGCAAGTCAGTTCTTGCTGTGCTCTATTCAGTCATTACACGATGTTTTCCAGATGAACTTAACACCACCACCACCCCTCTGCAATGTAAGGATTTTGAGCAAGGGTTCTACCTTTCACTTTGTGAGAATAGTCTAATTACCATAGAAAGGGAAAAAAACTATGGTTACACAGATTGTCTTTTTTTTTTTTCAAATTTAAATTGCATCTGAGTGAAATTGAATCCATCTAACTCAGGCAAAGCCTGACAAATTAAGATGATTCCTTTCTCAGTTTGGAGTTTTGCTGCAAAGCTTGTGTGTATTGAGTGGTGGTGCCCAAGCATGTGTCTTTGAATGCTCTGCCTAATGCAAATTCAAATATATTGATGAATAACAGTTCTCTGTATTTACTGCTGTGTGACTATCAGGTGGTATCTCTGATCTAAGTCCCTGAGCAGTGCTGTTTGTTGCACTCAGTGAGATAGTAATGGTCATCAGTAGATAAGATTCAAAGAAGTCCGTGGGACAACTCTGTCCAAACGTTACTGAGATTGCAGTATTGTTCTTCTTGAAAAGCTAAGGCTGTAAAATTTGCTGATGCTGCAGTAGATTCTGCTGCCTCCTACCTCTATCCACTCAGCAGCTCTATTGTTGGCCATAAAATTAAGTTGTTTTGTCACCTGTGGTTATTCATTTTAACTTCAGCAAGGTAAATTTAATGCAGAGACATTTACTTACTGTAAATTTGTCTCCTGTGAAACAAAGGGGCGCTAACTTTGCAGACTTGTGTAAAAAGTATCTGTTTCAATTAAAAATAGTGCAGGCTGCAGGCTAGGACATCTTGTAGAGTAAGTATATACACTAAGAATCAATAAGTGTTTTATTAGTGCCTGGAGATTATTTGACTCTAAAGTGTTTTTTAATCCAATTGCTACAAAAAGGTAAATAAAAAAGTTAACCATCTGTTGCCTCACTTTCATTTAAGATCTTATATTTAATTTCTTCTTTCTAGATAATCAGTTTTGTTATTTTTCTCTAATGTTTGGGCTTGGAAGGAACCGGTTTTAAATAATTACCTTTATTTATTCAAATGTATTGTTGGTGCCATAGATTTTATACTTCCTATTAGAAGTTTGGAAAATATTTCTTGCTGCACTGAAAGAGAACAAAATTCAATTTGGAAATATAATTTCCTGCCGTGAAGACACTTGATAACATGGGAAAGATTAATGGAGCCTTATGGCAGAAATGTGATTTAAGGCAGGAGATTAATACTGCTTTATCGGTCCATACCATGAGTGAATTAGCTCAAGAAATCTGTTTGAAGTTGCTGAGTTGTCTGTTAGAAAAGGTCTCTGGACATTATTTTGATCATTGCTGAGTACTTGCTGTAGGCTTGTCTATCTGACAACACAGGAACAAACTTCAAACAAGCCTTGCTTGTTTTACAGTAGCACGTTTCCTATTATTCCTTATTATTCTGTGGGAAGCTGGAATGCTATAGAGGTCAGCTACTGGCTCGGGGGAATATTCCTAGTAAATCAAGATAAAATTAACAAACAGTATTACCCTGGCAGTCTGATTTTAGTGAAGACGAAAAGAAATGCTTAAATGGTGTATTTAATTGGAAATGTTCTACCCTGACACCTATTGTAAATCATATTTTTATCAGCAAAAGTCTCTCATTTCCTTTCTTAAATATAGAAGTGTTTATCATTGGAGCACATTAAAGTGGTTCAGAAGTTGGGCCTGACAGGTTGATTGATCTACAGATGTACACAACGAACAGAGGAAACTGGGAGCTAACGCACTGGGACCACACCTGGCTGCTGGTCCAGGTTGACATTCCAGCTCTGCTTCTGATTATGTCAGCATCAAATGAGAAAATAAAATCTGTGGCAATCAATCCAGTTCTCTGTCATTTGGCAGATGTGCTCTACGTCTGAAGATACAGCCTCCAAATTAGCTGGTATTTCTTAGCACCCTGTATGCTTTATTCAGAGTAAATGAGAAATCACGCTGTGTGTATGCACAAACATAATGTATGAGTCTGTGTATGCACAGGATATGTGTGCATACACACAACTGCTTTTTCCTCCAGTGGCTTTCAGTTCTCCTGGGAAAACGTCTGAAGCAACTGTACTTGTAAGTTCAGCTAGTCCAAGATGCAGTCAGAATGATTTTATGGTTTTAGGGTTTTATTTCTCCTACAACTGCATCATCCAGAGTTTTATTTCTAAATCTCTCTTTTAGATGTTTTTGCTATGCTGTCTATGCAGAGGTGTCTGCAGAGTTGACCTTCTGATGTGTATACTGGATGATTGTTAAAATGATATGTTGTTAGGCTAAGCTTGTATCTGCTGCCTACAATGTGGTAATACATAAAGTTACATTCTCAAATGCTGCAATGCAAAAGTACGAATGAATAGTGGTGTTTTGTATGCACTGTGTTTGCAATGACAATTGTTTAAAGAGTATATTCATTGGGTATCTCATAGCACCCTGTTTCTTTGGTACATGTGAGAATTAACAGTAAAGAGCCTGGTAAGGTGTGTAGATTTTGCTGATGTGAATAGTTGTGTTTCATAAAACTGAAGTAGTGTACCTGAAGTGTACAAACAGAAGTGTGCATTTGCAGATAAAAGATCAGCATTTACCTGCAAACAATTTAAAGCCTATTTGTGAGAATCAAACAGGACATGAGAGTCATCTCAGGGAAGAGAGAAGGGTGGGCATGAATTTCTGCTCATCAAAGTGGGGTACCAGACCAACATAAAAATCTGCAGCTTGGGTGGTCAGGAGAGCAAGCTCTTTTAAAGGGTCTCTGTTCTTCGAGTCATTCAGAGCTAGACTGCACATGGCCTTGAGCAACCCGATCTGGTCAACCTACTTTGAAATGCAGGTCAAATTACTTGACCTTTTAAGGTCCTTTCCATACCTGGGATTTGAGAAAGACTTAAGTCTCTTGTTTGCCTGACTGACAGTAACATCTCAGATGTAGATCTCCCACTTGTCTGTGTGTCCTAATTGATGTATGGAAATGGTGACATTTTCTCAATAAGAAACATTGGAAAGACCTTGCTTTTTCTCATACTAGCAAGTTTTCCAGGAGGTGGAAATGATAGGTCATGGAGGTTATCTTTTCCTATGCTCTGTTTCATCTAAAACCAATCTCGTCTCGAACAGATAAAAAAGATAAAACCAGATAAGATCATTACATAATTTATTCTTTGTTAACATGTTTCTGCACAGTAGTGGAAGCCAATAGTTTATTTTGGGGAGATTTTCTTTTACAGTCTTTCATTTCAGACACTTTTGACACCAACCGTACAAGCAATTTTCACACGTGGAGAACAACAAACAAATAGGACCTGCTTTGTGATTAAGGAGTCTGATTTTGCTATTCATGTCATAAATTGCATGAAAGTACCTCTGATAGAAAGACACAGTCTTCAAGGTTAAGTGTCATAAAAAGACAGCATTTTTTTCAAGCCATTCTGCTTTAATTTATCTCAGAGAGTATATTTTCAATAAGAGGTCTAAGTCTGCTGTTCCTGCAGCTGTGCTGACGTGTCCCTGTGGTCATCTGACAGGACAAATTCTGCTTTTCACCTCAGCTAGCAGAAAATGTATTTCAGTTGGAGGAGCAAGGTGTGGTAACAGTTGCACCCTTTTCTCCTCACGTTCTTCCTTCTCCAAGACAAGCTATTCTTTTGGCAAGAGCTGTCTTTTCTAGTGCAAAGGACTAAGAGAAAATCCTTGAGCAGAAGCGAGTGGGTGACTGCATTTCAGTGTCTGTCACTGTGTCAGGCAGGCAGCTGCTGTGCCTCCAGGTCTGGCAGCAGGCAAACCCATCACTATATCGCTCCTGCTGAAATACACTTTGTTTCTAAAGTCTAGAGAAATGTGACAAGCTCCAGGTTGTTGAAATTTTGCTTGCTGAATATTTTGCAGATAATACTAGGTGTCTTTCTGCACCCTCTCTCCCACTGTCTGGTCTGGGATTTGGAAAGGATGTGCAACACCTCTGGAAGAGAAGGGAAGAAAATCTTCTCCTGACTTCCCAGGCAACAGAATTGACTTGCTAGAAACAAGAGACACTGGCCCTGCACACCAAACCAGTTGTCAGAGTCTTTGTGTTCATCACAACCACAAAATAAAGAAGAGGCAAGTGGGTGGAAGAGCTTTGGAACTAGGTAGTGTTTTATATTTGCAGATATTAACTGGAATAGTTGAGATAGGGATGAGATTTTTTTGTCACTTACCCTCACTTTTATTTGGTCTGAAAATCAAATAGCAGGTGCCATGGTTTGTTTGGATTTGTAATACATCCATGAGATCAGCAGATAGTCCCCTTGAACAGGGGCTGCCTACACAAAGCTAAGTGTTTAAGGAATTCAGAGGCTTCTGAAATAGGCTACCTCAATACAAAGTAGTTCACTCAGAGGAGTGTATTCAGAATTGGGTGTGAAGTTCTTAATTTTGAGGGCAAAGTAATTTCCTTGAGGGTCATGAAGCTGATTTGAACCTTCAGACAAAAAGTCCAGGGGTCAAAAATTGCTTCTTCCTATTGTGAAAAAAGGACTGTAGTTCAGCACAAGTAGCAGGTCTATATGGGTCATGTTTGAACAATACTTTTTGTCATTTTGTACTTGCTTCTCTGGGCCATCTGTAAGAGTAAGAAAGTTTTTGCTGGAGAAATTGGAAACTGGTAGCTGATAAATAGTGTTACATCACCCTGCAAAGAACAGCTGATGAATGTTACTATTGTATGTGAAATATTTCTTTTTTTTTCCACTTTAACAGCAATATTTTAAACTATGTTGTCCTGCACAGGGTACTGATAAGTAAACCAGAACCCATGTATGATAAATGTAAAGCTGTGGTTACAGCTCCAGAAACTGATGGATTGCATGTTTCACATGTAGAAGGGCACTCATGCTGTTTCTGCTTGCAAAGTGATAAATGTCATTCAATCTAAGAGCAATAAAATATGACTGTAACTAATGCAAGTGCATGCCTCCAATAGGAAAGAAAAGTATGTGAGAAGCTACAATGCTCTGCTTTGAAACAACCTTTAAAATAAGTAGTTCTAAAATTTGTAAGGAAAATGTAAAGGAGAACCATGTTAAAGCATAAGTCAACAGCCCAGGGAATGTTTCTCCAATGAGTGTGGTGCAGTACCTGTGAGTGTTGTTACTTGATCGCAGACACAGGCTCTCTCAGCAAAATGTCACTTTGAAAAGTACTAAAATGTGAAAGATAATAGTGCCATAAATGACGGCCATTATTTATGACGCTATGAATACAAAAATAGACCCTTAGGAATGACCCTTTACAGCCCAGCAAGTTAGAAAGCATGTTTTAAATGCTGTTCTGTAGCAAGTGATTAAACAAATTCTAGAATGAAGGGAAAAATACATATTAAACTTATTCAGGGACTGGAAATGACAGTGACACACTTTAGGTCTTGCTTGGAACCCTCAGTTTGACATTTGTCCAGTGCTCTGCTCGTCGTGGCCTGTTTCTGCCAAAGAACATAGAGTAGCTACCTGCAAAACAGTACTTAAGCGCAAGGGAGCCCATGAGGGCTGGGAGCTCTTCAAAAAGGAAATCCTAGCAGCTCAGGAGAAAGCCATCCCCATGGTCCGGAAAAAAAGCCAGCAGGGGAGAAAGCCAGCTTGGTTGAACAGAGAGATCATGAGTGATATCAAGAAGAAGAGAAATGTTTATGGGCTCTGGAAGAGGGGACAGGCCTCTTGGGTGGACTACAGGAGGGAAGTGAGATTGTGCAGAGCAAAAATCAGAAGGGCTAAGGCTCAACTAGAAATCAGATTGGCAAAGTCTGTGAAAGATAACAAAAAATCTTTCTATAAATATATAAATAATAAAAGGAAGACTAGGGAGACCATACAGTCCCTATTGGACACAGAAGGAACAACAGTGACAGGGGATGAGGAAAAGGCTGAGGTACTTAATGCCTTCTTTGCCTCAGTCTTTAATTGTAAAGAAAGTCGTTCCATCTGTGTACAAACCCAGGAGCTAGAGGAGCAAAATGAAGCTCCCGTCATCCAAGAGGAGGTGGTCAGAGCCTTGCTAGCCCGACTAGACAGCTACAAGTCTATGGGGCCGGATGGGATTCATCCAAGGGTATTGAAGGAGCTGGCGGATGTTCTGGCCAAACCCCTTTCCATCATCTTCCAACAGTCCTGGAAGACTGGGGAAGTTCCAGTGGACTGGAGGCTGGCTGATGTTGTGCCCATCTACAAGAAGGGTTGCAGGGAGGATCCAGGGAAATACAGGCCTGTCAGTCTGACCTCAGTGCCAGGAAAAGTCATGGAGCAGGTGATCTTGAATGCTACCATGAAGCACATGCAAGAGAACTGGGTGATCAGGCCCAGTCAACACGGGTTCACAAAAGGCAGGTCTTGCCAAACTAACCTGATCGCCTTCTATGACAAAGTGACTCGGCTGCTGGATGAGGGAAAGGCTGTGAATGTATCTTCCTGGACTTCAGTCAAGCCTTTGACACAGTTTCTCACAGCATTCTGCTTGGGAAATGGTCAGCGTCTGGCCTGGACAGGCGCACACTCTCCTGGGTGGAAAACTGGTTGGATGGCCGGGCCCAGAGAGTGGTGGGAAATGATGTGAAATCCAGCTGGAGGCCAGTGACAAGTGGGGTTCCCCAGGGCTCAGTGCTGGGTCCAGCCCTGTTCAATGTCTTTATCAATGACCTGGATGAAGGCATCGAGTGCACCCTTAGCAAGTTTGTGGACGACACTAAGCTGGGTGGAAGTGTTGATCTGCTGGAGGGTAGGGAGGCTCTGCAAAGGGATCTGAACAGGCTGGACCACTGGGCTGAGACCAATGGCATGAGGTTTAACGAGGCCAAATGCCGGGTCCTGCACTTGGGGCACAACAACCCTGTGCAGTGCTACAGACTAGGAGAAGTCTGTCTAGAAAGCTGCCTGGAGGAGAAGGACCTGGGGGTGTTGGTTGACAGCGACTGAACATGAGCCAGCAGTGTGCCCAGGTGGCCAAGAAGGCCAATGGCATCTTGGCTTGGATCAGAAACGGCGTGACCAGCAGGACCAGGGAGGTTATTCTCCCTCTGTACTTGGCACTGGTGAGACCGCTCCTCGAATACTGTGTTCAGTTCTGGGCCCCTCACCACAAGAAGGATGTTGAGGCTCTGGAGAGAGTCCAGAGAAGAGCAACAAAGCTGGTGAAGGGGCTGAAAAATGGGTCTTATGAGGAACGGCTGAGAGAGCTGGGGTTGTTTAGCCTGGAGAAGAGGAGGCTGAGGGGAGACCTCATTGCTCTCTATAACTACCTGAAAGGAGGTTGTAGAGAGGAGGGTGCTGGCCTCTTCTCCCAAGTGACAGGGGACAGGACAGGAGGGAATGGCCTCAAGCTCTGCCAGGGGAGATTTAGGCTGGACATTAGGAAAAAATTCTTTACAGAAAGGGTCATTGGGCACTGGAAGAGTCTGCCCAGGGAGGTGGTTGATTCACCTTCCCTGGAGGTGTTTAAGGCACGGGTGGACGAGGTGCTAAGGGGCATGGTTTAGTGTTTGATAGGAATGGTTGGACTCGATGATCCGGTGGGTCTCTTCCAACCTGGTTATTCTATGATTCTATGATTCTATGAAAAAGCTGCTTGATCTTGTTTTTAACACTGTTCTGAATTCAAATGTAATAAAGATTAGTTTTTCTTAGAGCAATTCAAGGAAATGCACTGGATCATGCTTCATTGAGCTTGTGGCAGGATGTTGTAGTGTTTCTGTAAGATTCAAAGAGATACTTTATAATGTTAAGATGCTGTCAAACAAGTCAACCCTACCTGTCATCTCTGTGATGGCAAGACCTTATCAGAAGGTCTTGTCAATAGGCCAGCAGACCATGCCAATATGGAATGGGTATGCAGAAACTTATGTTGTTCTAACATATGGAGGGTTTAATAACATCCCCAGCAATGTCTTAAAGTGTGTGGAAGTGCTCTAGGAAAAGTCTAACCCTTCTGTCCCATGGGCAAGAGCTCAGAATGATTGTTTCAGCAACTGCTTTTCTGACAAATGAAGATAATGATATGAGATATATACTTTCTGAACAGAAGGAAACAAAAGGTGTTTAATTTGGAAATGCATCTTTCCTGGCTTTTGTATTTTAACTGAAAAGTCTTCCTATCCACAAAGCTTTTTCCTAGACCCCAGTTTTAGTCAGGGCAAATGCACAGAGAGATGCCTTCTTGGCGTCATGTGGGACTCCTCTACAGTTTCTAGAGTTCAACTCCAAATTCGAAATAGTTTTGACAATCTGAAAGGCATATGCTAAACAAAACAGACCATGCAACTGAATGGAAAAACTGCAGTAGGCTCGTGGGTTGTTTTTTCACTCTTCATTTGGGTTAAACACACATCACCTTAATGCTTTATGTGGGAAATCTTCCACTGCGCTTTGGCACTGAACTAAATGCCTGCTGATCTCAACAGAATGCAAGATTGTTGCGATGCTGCACATCAAGATGTACTGTCTATGCAAATAAAGTGCAGATAATCATTGCAAATAATGATACCTTGTACTGCAGAAGTGCTTAGAGTTCCAGATGGAATAGGTGGGTGGGGATCAGAAGAAAGAGCTGCCCAACCTTACTGCTTGTTAATGGTGTAAAGCAAAAGCATTATCTATGTAGGACCAAATGAACAAGGGGCCTGTAAGAGCTGTCAGGTAATAATTAAATACAGTGCATCTAGCTGGCAGTATATTTTTGAGCTTTTTGAAAGGGAGACGGGATTGGATGCAAATGAATGAGAAAAAGCAAATCTGGTTACTCCTGTGGAATAGAAAAAAGCTGAAATGAAAGATGTATTTGTGATAAACAAGATTGAAATTCCTTGGGAGAGTGTGTGTGTGTGTGTATGTTTTTAACCTCTTAGCATGGAAGTATTTGTTTGTTTGTCAGAATAAATTGCTAAAACCAATCATAAGATAGAGAAGCGAAGAAATACGAGGAAGATCTCTGGATTATGGTGCAAGTAAATTCACAACCCCCAAAACTTTCTCTAAAAATACCTATTAGACAAAAAGCAGCATCAAACTGTAATGTGTCTTAATAATGGCTGAGGGTTTCCAAACAGATATTCTTATCAAGAAATGAATTATGAATACCTCCCCACCTGCTACTAGATTGTTTTAAGAGGTGTTCTGCTTAGAAGTTGAAGTCCTTTATCTCTCTCTTTTTTTTAAAAAAGATATTTTGTAATAGCATACATAAATATATTTCAGTATTTGATATCCAGGTATACTCACAGGAAACATCTCTGTGCTTGCTGTTTTCACAGATACTTCTAAGATTTTCTGTTAGTTGTGTGAAATCAATCCATGCCCTTGGGAGGAAGCTGAAGCTTGGCTGTCAACATGTGTGTGCCAGGGTAGGGAGGACACACGAGGCAGAGGACCTGTCTTGCAGGCAACGGTGACAGCCTGTATTTTGCCAGCAGCCCAGTTTCTACTGTTTTCGTCTCTGAGCCAATTCAACAACAGGCACAGGGTGTGTCTAATACCTCTCTATCCCTGGTGAGCTTTAAAGGTTGTTAAGCTATCTCAAAAAACCAAGCCACAATCTAGGTGGTGTGCTGACGGTAGTTAGAAACCAAATGCTTAGTTTTGTTAAGTTTCATTGTCTTGTTTTGAAGAGCTCAAAACTTCTCGCCTTAAAAAAAAAAAGATTAAAATATTTGGAAATTTTAAATAAAAGCTCTTTTCCCTCAATTGTTTTTTAAAATCACATGTCTTGTAATGATGACAGTGTGTCAAGCAATAAGTAGCAGCTGATTTCTGGCAGAGGAGGCTTGAGTTTAGTCTGCAAAGAGATATCTCAGAATTTAAAAGAAAAAAACCCGACCTCACACTCTAAACCCTTATCAGCTCAGTGAAAGAGGTCAGTAACTGTTCCCCTAAAGTAAGAGAACTTTAAACTTTATTTCTGTGCAGTCTCTTTTCAGAACAACTGAACAATTGTTCAGCCCCTGAGTCAGATGCCTTCCCTCCTTCCCCAAGATGAGCTGGTTGAGCACACCAGATGAAAAAAGCACCTGTGCTGTTATTCCTCCTTATTATTCTGCTGGTACTAGACCTCTTGCTTGCGGTCTTCTTTCTCTAGCACAGCAGTCACTGGACTTCAAGACCTTAAACTGGTAGTGCTTTTTAGCTTCTGTCTTTTTACGAATGCACTGTCTTGTTTTTGAAAAATGCTGGTATGCTGCAGAGAGCTTGAAGCAAAATGTGGAGGAGCACTTCATGTGGCATTGTTTTCTGAACACCGCTGGATATGCTGTTTGAAAACAGGTATTCAGGTGAAGTGTCCAGGTCTCTGTTTATCCCTCAATTGTATTTTGTGCGTTCAGACTGGGGAAATAATCAACGAATCTGAAAACTCAGTTTGCAGGATTTCAGAAGCAGGGAACAAAGACTTGTTGAAAGGTCCTGGGTCTAATAACCTCTTGCACTTTACCCAGTAAGGCTTTATTGATGGGACTTGTTTAAAATCTACCTTTTTCCTCCCTGCAGCTCCCAAACCCTGTGGCACTAGAGTAGATGTTCTGCAAAGCAGGGGACTGCTGACAGTTTCTGACAGAAAGAGCGTGGTTGTCCCTACTGGCTGAGCCACAAGTAGTTTTTTTTGACAAAATCCACTAGAGAAGGTTTTGCCCTGGATGTCTTTTTTGGCAGATAAGTGAAATGAAATCTTGCCTGAGTGTGAAAGTTGTTCCTCTCTATGTTAAGATCATGGTAAGGGAACCTCCTTCCATCTAAGACAGACCCATGAATACCACTCCAAAAGTGTCTGGTAGTGGAACCAATGACTCCCATGTGGCCAGCCTGTGGCTCCTGAGCTATGTGCAGCATATCACTACAGGATCCCACCATTGGATGTTGATTTGCTGACTGTTGCTGGGGTGCTTTTGGATCCTACCAGATATTTTCTGACTCCTGTCCTGCAGTGGAGCCCTAGGATGTGAGCAGAGGTTGTCCCCTAGCCCATCTTGTCACCTGTCCCCTCCCCTCTACTTGATCTTCTGAAATAAGAAATGTTTTTATAGCTATTTGTCATAGGAGTTTTATATGCTGCTCTCAGAGTCAGTCAGGCTGTTTGTCTACTTAGATAGAAAGGAAATGAAATAATGTTTGTTTATGATACTATCATGATGCAGTTGGTGGCTACTTAAAGGATTACGCTGATAATTTATCAGAACTCACATCTGCAACAGGCATAATTCTATTTTTACAGCAGAGTCTGTTCTGGGACTGTAGAAGGGCTCTGAGAAGCTGTTTTAAAAGATGAAAGAGCTGAAATATTCACAAATAACACCTAATAAATAGGCTACAGGGGCAGGGAGAGAAGTGGAGGATCCTCAGTTCATGTTTTAGACTAAACGTCCAGCATGCAAGTTTTGCAGCACCACTGAAGAGATGTAGACCTGTTTCTCTGACCTCTTTCAAGACAACATTTTGCTTTCTGTATCTGAAATCATTCCTGGCTCACCTTCTGAAAACCTTTGTAGCTCAATCTACAAAGCCCTTTGCAACTCACTGTTCCTCAGTGAAAAGCTATTTGGAAGGGCAGTGAATCGTGACATGGTCTGATAAATACTTGGCAGAGGAAAGATGCTCCAGTGCTTAGGAGGCTAGCCTGGGATTTGGATGATCAGGTTGAGTTTTTATATTTTTTTACTCTATAGTAAACCTCCTAAAGAAGCTTGGACATGTTATTCAGCCTTGGTTTGCAGTTTATGGAAGTTTTATGGATATGGCCTATGAGGTGATTGGTAATACCTTCAGGAAGGTATTGTATCAAAAGAAAAGATGGAGTCTTCTCTATTATTTTTTGTCTAATTTTTGTTAAATAACTGCCAATTTCAGTTGATTTCATGTCCTTTTCTGAGATATATTAAAATCTACTTAAGTTTTATGGGACAAGGCCTCATCCTGTACTTCTACTTTGGAACTCAGACGATGTAGTTGTAGATTGCTCCAAGATCTGGAGGAGTCTTGTGAACAAATTCCTTACTGCTGCATTCATGCTGTCTTCACATGGCAAGGTTTCACCAAGAACATGATTGCGTTAATCTTTGCAGAATGATGGAACAGACCAATTATTTCTATTTATTAATCTCTGATCACTTCAAAGAACATTTGAATCTATGGAAAATGATAATAATAAATAAATGAGGCTTGACAACTCTGTCCCTTCAGTGCTATAGATGGTGAATCGTACAATCAGATATTATGCATGACAACTTGAAGAGGTCAGTTGTTGACAAAGAGCTTTCTGTGTGGCACATGTAATTGCAGCAGTACTGTTTGTCTTCCTGCTGATTCATTACTATCATTTTCTGTGCAATTTCAATGTCATTTTACTCGTTCCGATTTCATTTCATGATCCAGAAAGCCATTTGCTACTAGCACAGGTGAGAGGATTTTTCATAGCACTTATCTGCTGAAAGTCACCCTGAGCAAATACACACCCGAAAGCAAATGTGCCTTCAAGCAGCTTTTAGCATAGGCAGCCAGGCACCTATGGAGTGAAGAGCAGAATCTGTAGTAGATTCATGAAATCCACAATAGTCCACAAAACAGGGGATTTCCTTCCATGCCAGTTCCCAAAGGGGATCTCCTTCCTTTCTTTGCTGCCTCAGAAGCAAATGCTTCTCCCAAGAGACACATCTCAGCAGAAGTGAGAGCTTCATAACTGCATCTGAGACTTTTTGCTCGTATCTTGAGGTCCCTCTGTCTTGGCCTATTCAAGCTGGCTTCAGGGAGACTGTGATAAAGAGGCATCATCTTGTGGATGCTACTCTTCTTCCTTTTCTTTAGCTGGCCTTTTCTACTGCACTCCTGAAACATAGTGAAATGTGAGGAGAATTGGCCAGGTTATCTGGAGACAAGTAAGCTGTTTGTACAAATTGTCTTGTGGCGTTATGCATTTGAAACCCGGGGAACTGTTCATTGAAACAAAAAGTTGATGACGTATGAAACAAACAGTGTAGGCTGTGCATGGATATCTTTTAGTTGGTCGGACTACAGGGACTTTTGTTCAAGCTGTTGCTCTTATTAATTTCAGGAAAAATCCCCACCTGTGGTGTTAGGCAAACAAATTCACGTGGCTTGGTTTGAAAGATGAGAGTTCTTGGACAGCTTTATCCATTCACAGACTGCAGGAACCATAGCCTCCAACAAGGGAGAACGTTGATCAGCAGCTATGATGGCCACTCTTTTTTCTGGCATAGCTGAGTCTGGAAGAAGGTAGCTATTTGAGGCTAACCGGGGTTAACTTTAGCCTGTGTTTTTTAACATAACGGTGCTGCTAGTGAACAACTCAGGACATGAACATCAGTGGTGCATTCCCACTGCTCCAGAATATGTGGGCATGTGGAATCATGAGCCATCCTTGCCCCATCTCAGCCTCACACCCACTCATGTCTGACCCTGGCAGGCAGGCAGCTCTGCATTTGTGTCCTTGCCACATAGCAAAGCCAAAATAAGGCCCCTAGACAAGATGACTTTACAATGATTCTTGACAAGAGTAAGTCAACCTGGGGTTGATCACAGACTTAGACCAAACAAGAGTAATATGTTCACAGAAGAGCTGCTCAGTGCTTTCCTGGTGATATTAATGGGTTATCCCTTTTTTTTGTCCTGGGAGATTTCAGCACCAATATCACTAAAGCTGCAAATGCTAAGCCCCACATCCCAAGTGAAAATCACTCACCCAAGTCATCCTTCTCCTTACAGATTCACAACCGGTCCCACCCTGGGATCGCTGCTCAGTCAGTTTTGAAGGCAGAGCACTGAAGCAACAATCCTGGATGTTTGCTGCATTAAGGAAACAATCTCGGGCTTTCTTGAAAATCTCATTTGCTGCCTTACAAATTAAACCCTTATTAATAAGTACTGGATTAACATTTGTTTTCGGTGCTGCCGCTTCATACTGGTAATATAACTCAGTCTGGTTTGCCTCCTCCCTTCTGAGCTCCCAGCAATCTCCACTCTGTAGGGTGAAAATGAATCAACACATTTATGACTTTAACTGTTGCACAGGAGAATTGTTCACCTGTGAGGTTCATTCACCTCCACTCTATCCACTGAAGCACCGTAACTCTAAGTATGGGGGGAAAAAATGAAACTAGAATGGCTAGTTTGTAGCTTACCCAGGTTAATTAAATCGAAGCCATAATTAATTGTGTGTCCTTTTTTTTTGTAATTTGGCATGCTCTTGAAAAAATTGTCTTGCTGAGACCTGTTTTTTTACCACTTTTCTTGTTTGATGAAGATGGCCATTTTTATGAAAGCTTTCAAAGAAATAGATTAGTACCTAATAGCACCAAGCACTTGAAATCCTCTGCTTCAAATGTGAATCTTATTAGTTATCTGAGCATTTCAAGTAGCATAAAAGCTATTTATTTACAGACTGACGCATGGCAGCTTGCTTTAGTCCTTCTCCCTCCCCTAAAAAGAGACACTGTTTACTCAAAATCAGCAATCTTTTTCAGCATAGTTACTAAAGAATACTTTCTGTCTTCAAAGCACTATAGACATTCTTTTAAGCATTGACTGCTGTTATTAGCTATTGCTTTAAGCTTAAAAGGTATTGAATTAAAATAATCTCTTAATGATAATCCCCTATTCACAAAACGTAATGTTTTTTAAATTGGGTTTTGGCAAATACGAGACGAGACAAGGATGCAAGCCTGGATCTTATCCAAAGACTATTTAAATCAGTGAAGTCATAAGGTTGTTTAAATCCATCACACCACAGCATAACAACTAAAATTTAGTGGAATGTTTTCAGAATATTACAAAGTGCTTAAAATATGGATTAAATGTACCTGGGACACAGCTATTTTCCCTACAAACAGGAGGTGAAGGTTTTCTTCTTTTTTTCAGATTTACTCTGCTGAATTGCTGCGAGCTGTAGAAAATGCCGGCTTCCAAGCAGTAATATTAATTATGGCAGGCAGTTCAACAATCTCTTCAAAATGGACTTTCGTATATGTTTTTTTTTTTTCTTTGAAGGTTGATCAATTCTGCTAGATAAATGATAGATGGATGCTGTAAAGGACTCCAGTGACCATCATCCCCCTCTCCTCCATACCAGTGGAAGATGGTCTGCACCTTCCTACTCTTACTACTCTCCATGCCTCAGTGGTCAGTACACTGTTGCATCTTGTCAAGGAGTGGTTTTTATGCCTTTTCTGAGTTTTGTCATTTACAAATGATTTTACATTTCTTTGCACATTGTTTGAGAGTTTGCCATTCAGATGAATAAGATGCCTTCAGGTGTCTAAGGTTCAATTCAGACATGGTCTTAAGTACCAGGAACTGGTATCCTGTAGCCTTTGTTTCTCCTGCAGATATGAGACTTTCGGGTGAAAAGTTACATTCCTTACTTATATGAAGCCAAAGATGTTTTGGATAATATTAAAAATAAATGAAAACAAAATCAGTCAACTCCATTAAGTCTCATGTCCTTTGAGTTTAAGTTCTGAATTAAAGTAAAAATTCAACACATTTGTCAAAAAACAATCCTAAGTGTAATCTGATGACTGGAAAGGAAGACATAAGTGAGGACAGGAGGATCTGAGGTGATCTAGGGTAAAGAAAAAGACAAGGTCTTGAGGGCACTTTTATTGGTAAATTTTAGATCCACCATTGCTCCTGTATTCCACTGGATGTGTTAGGCAGTCTTTGATGCAGAAAAGAGTAGTTTTGCACAGTAAATGCAAATTCAGTAAATTTTGTAGGCTTTGTGGGTGGTGAGATTTGCTGATCTCCTTTTCTTCAGGGCTCTGAAACAGCCATATTTTGTGGGAAAACTTGAAAACTTCTTTCAAGAAGAAAGCAACCTTCCTCTGCAAGATCAAATAACTAGAGCCAAAAAAAGATGTACTGCAGAATCCGAGCAAAAAGTAGCTGAGTGTATCACACTTGTTTTATTGTCGGCCCTCAAGAAGTAGAGTGAGAGTCACTTGGAGATTCTTTTGGATGCTTTGTTTTGCAACAAAGCACACAATGTGCAATGCCAGTCCTGGGTTTTCCCAGCATACGTTGCTGTTCCTAAAGCAAAACCAAGGCTTCTGTTGGCACTAGAGAATGAGGGAGGATTGCCACCCTAAAAGGCTGTAGGTTGTGTAATTCCCCACAGGTAGTGTGAGGAAGGCTGTTTTGGAAAGATGCCTTCCTTATCTTCCTTTCTCACTCTTTTTTTTTCAGACTAAGTTAATTATAGCTGCATATACAGTCACTGTTTACTCCTGTGACAAGACAGAGGTGGTTTTGAATGGAAAGAATGCTATGTTTTTCAGGGAAGGAGGGTGGGGCAGTTGGGCAGAGATGAGATTCCCTTCTTCCTTGCTCCCTAAGGTGATGTTAAAGCTTGTTGTTGATTACCCTTGTGTCCTTTGTAACTTTTCCCAGAGATTTCTTGGCTGTTTCAAGGCTAACTTTGTTAACTTTGTGCTTTGTTAATACTTGTACTTACTACCATTTTGCAACCTTCCTCTACTTTAGCTCAGGCAATTACATTCTGTCTATTGAAGATTCCCATTGCTGGATCAATAGAAGAAGTTTATTCTTCATTTCCTTTATAATAGCTATTATATAGTGCTGCAAAATGGCTGTTGTAGCTGGCTGTAATTCAGCAGTGGATGAGCAATCCTGAAGTCTGAAAAGCATCCAAAGATCTTATGGGATGAAAAGTGATATAATCATTACTGGTAGCTCTATTGCTCCTTTGACATCTCCTATAAGTATTAGCTGAGAATTGGAGGGTTATCTGGGCATAAATGTTGCTTCAATCAATTATCTGTGCATTTTCTCCATCCATCTGATGATCACTTCTGTTGCAAACCACTGGTATCCCACAGGGTACCTCGATTGAACTTGAGTGTGCAGAATTTTGTATCTTGTTCCCTGCTGCTTCCCAGTCATCCTATGCCACTATATAGAGCTGGCCCTCGAGGTTAGGATTGCTGATTTTCTTTCTCTCTCAAACAGCTGGCATGTCATTGCTGTTGTCTCTAGACATTGAGCAAGTTGGCCTGATACAAGCCTGCTGGCAACATCTGATGTGTAAAGTTACGTGCCTGATGACAGAGAAAGTTGTTGGAACAACTCACTTTTTCAGCTGTGGTGATATCAGCTTCTGCCTTTTGTCCCTGAAGCAGGATGCCATCTCAGGGTCTTGGGTTACATATTGAAATGTTTTGTGGTTGAGAATGTCTAGGTCAAATAACAGAAAAAAAAAGCTTTTATTGTTGCATGGTATTGTGAAGCCAAATGTGTGCTTGATTTTCTATTAGCAGAGTGCATTGAGCTGGCACCTATAATGGTTCTGTTGCCTTAAAGGGCCTGGCTTTCTGAAAGAGAGAGATAACACCTCGAGCAGGGAATGATGTCAGTACCACTGCAAAAAATATGTGGAAATGCTGCTGGGTTGCAACACTGGTGTTTAATAACTAACTTCTAAAGGTTGAAATGGCTGGTCATGTTTTGGGTAGAGACAGGGTGTTGTGATTTTAGTGTTTTTAAATATTACCTCAAAAGAAAAACTGATGAGGTGTTATTATGTTGCACACCCCCTGGTGGACTTCAATGTGGTGTTATAAAGCAATCTAGCTAGTGAAAACTGATGGGACAGGTAACTTGCAATGATGAGGCTCCAAAGAAATGCATAAAGGAGTCAGTGTATTTTTTTGGTGCATCTCTTGTGAGGAATCTTAAATAAATTAACCTTTACTTAGGAAACAGGTGAATGTCGTATTGTGAAGAGACATAAGGAAGGAATAGGACTAAAATTTGGAAGCCTGAGTGAAGCATATTCTCTACAGTCACTAAAAAACCTGTATTTGTCTTGTATGTATTTGTGATAATGAACAAAGAATTCTCCAGTCTGGAAACGAGCTACTGCACAGAAAGCACATTTATAAAGCAATCTTCTTATTGCATCTGCATCACCATAAATTTTTTTGGCAGAGCCTTTTTATAACTCCTGTCTACATATGCATCTCATACAAACTATTTGCTTTTGAGTAGGATAGTGGGGTCTATTGAAAACATTAAATAATAAATTATGCAACTTTCTCATTTCCTTTCAGCTGAAATGCTTAATAGACAAAATTCAAACACAGGTTTAATTCTCCTATAATGTAATTGGGCATCTGAATTACAGTTTTAATCTTCAGCAGCTGAGTTATATCCTATGGTTGCAATATATTCAGAGAGGGAAGGCTGGACAGGTAGAATCTCCTTATTTTACAGATTGTGGGGAAAACTTATGCAGACAGCTAACAGCCTGTTCCTACTAGATGGGGAGAATTTTATCGGAAGGGCTCAGCATCTTGCTTCTCCTGTCACTGGTAGGTTATTAGTTTGTTCCTCTGCCTGTGGAGCTGATCCACTTGGGTTCAGCCTTGAGCTGACTGCAAGTACTGCCCTCTGAAAAAATGGGCTTATGATGTGAGAAGAGGGTTGTGCCTGCATGTGGTCCTGACCAGGAGGGATGCTCAAATGCATTAGGTTGGTTTTTTTCATTATCACACAATACAAGAGACAAGCCCTGCTATTTGTGCTGTTGGCTAACATATGAGGTAGCTATACAGAGAGTTGGCAGAATATCTGTCAATTTATATAAGCATGAAAACAATCATGGTCTGATATTTGTAAGGCTTGAATCTGCAAACTTTTCTTATGAATACTCAAGAGAGTACTCGGCTGGAACATAAGCTGACAACTTAGGCTCCCAAGGATGATAAGTATCTGCTCAAACTATTGAAACAGGATACCCAGGGAAGTGGTTTAGTGTAGATGTGGTGCTTAGGGACATGGTTTAGTGGTGAACCTGTCAGCGTTAGGTTTATGATTGGACTTGATGATCTTAAAGATCTTTTCCAACTTAAACAATTCTGTGGATGTTCTGATCTAAATGGCTATGAACTGAGCGTGAATTAAGCATATTGTTAATCTTACTGGGTGAATAACAGTATTTCTTTTTTTCCTTGGGGCACTCAGAGAGGCCAGAACCTTGCTACTTGCTCAGATTCCCACATCAACTCCGATGAGTTTTATGGGTAGGCAGGCATCTCCCTTGACCTCTGCTTCCCATGTTGATTATTTGCTTTCTGACAGACAGAAGACAGGGGCTTGCAATATAACCAACTACAAGGTACTTTTGCCTGGGAGTTGCTCTCCAGCCCCTCCAAACTCCTGCAGAAAAGGACTGGGAGTGAAAATCAGAAAGGGTTTCGCACTCTGCAAATACCAGCACATCATTATGTGTACAAGCAGTTAAAAATGCGTCAGGGTGAATACTACTTTGAACAGGCTGCTATGCCCACCTTGGAACCGCCGCTCTGTCCACACCCCTCCCCCCCCTCTGTATTTGTGTTCTGGCCATAAAGGAAACAGAAACTTGAATGAATCAAGAGCAGAGAAAGAAATCTCATTTATTAGCATGTCAATATATTTTGGCGAATACTTTAATATCTCAAAAGCTGCATGAAACTGTCACATGCAAGAAATAGGGAAAAAAGATATTGATGCACATTCTGTAGTGTGTAAGAGAGCTACATGGTTAAATACTACTCTGAAAAACACCTTTACTGAAATGTTTGCATTTTGCAATGTCTACTGATGAAATGAATGATGCAGCATCCAGATTTAATGTTAGATCCATGCTATTCTGTGTAGTACTTTCCTGCTACTGTGAAAGTGTAGGCACACTGCACTTATCTCATATTTACAAAAGACGAGTTATATCATTATATATTGTTTTCCAATTAAATTTAACCTTAGATTGGCCTTGGTGATTTTGTAAAGACAAATTACAACTTGTCCTTAGGACAAGTGAACAAGGTACTAACTGAGAAATCTAAAGCTGGAAATAAAATAAAATAATTTTGCCTAATGGAGCAATTTAAAATGGGTGCTTGTCACATTTTTGAGAAACATTTTCAACTTGCAATAATTTATTTCTGTGGCTCACAGAAGCTGCATGAATAACTAATATTCTCTGATAAAAGCTTTTCCTATTAAGGAGTCAACTTTGCAGTAAAGGCAAGAATATAAAAAGTTGCAAAGACAAGGTAAAGCTATTAGCAAATCTCCATTCCAAAGTTGTTTGCTACTTGCTGTAAACCATTTCTATCAAGGGAGCAATTTACTATGTGCTGCCATTAGCGGATAATATTTTCCTTCAAATAATGGGCTGTGGATGGTGACTAACCACAAATGGTAATATTCTCTCTTTTAAAAGCCTGCACAGCACACTTTAATGTTCCACCATGATGCATTAAAACATAAAGTTGACTATTTCCAATATGAAAACTCATTTGTTTAGAAAAACCTCTCTCCCTCTCTCATTACCTCTCTAAGAACAGCTGAATGGGAGTTAAGGTTCCCATTAAATTTCAGTTGTCTTGGAATTCAAAGGTACATTCTATAGTTATCAAACCTTACAAGAACATTTTATATGGGACTTAAAAAAATACAATAAAATCTGATGAACAAGGCAACAGCCTGTGTGCATATGCCATGGTATTTTTTAGCACTTACATCTCTAGGCTGCACAGACATGCACACAAGATAAACTGGGCTAGGATTAACCAGGTGCAGCATAGCAGCTTCTGTTATCAGACCCTGACAAATTATAGGCTGCTAGGTGGAATTGCCACTTGCAGATAGAAGTCATTTCATAGTAAACCGTGCTTGTTTTTTTCCCCTAAAAGCCTGAAACAAGGGCATGTTTATATAAGTATGTTGAAATATGAAATGCTTTGAGTACATGTAAGGGAAATGAAAACCTTCCTAGCCTTTCATTTACTATCAAACATTTACTGCATTGCAGGTCTCTCCAGCTCAGTAGCAGAATCAGTGTAGCACGCCTTGTACACACCATACTTTATGGTGTCATGGTAATGTATTATTTGGGGTCTTCTTTAAACCTATATTCTGCTTTTATAGAACTGATCTTGATTAAAGAGAATATAGAAACACTTTTTTTAATGTTTTAAAGTGTGAGAATTTATGGGAGACGTAAATGCTCTACATTTATATGTTACTGCAAGATTCGTTCCTCTAGAGGAAAAGTTCCTGCTCACAATTGAGCTTGCTTAGTGGAACAAACACAGCAAAAAATACTGAGCTCCCTAACTTAGTTTTAAATGATTCTGTTTTCAAGTGGTTTGATTTTTATTTTTTTTAAAAGTGAAACTGCAAAACAAAGGCTACTATTTTGCACAGCAATACCATCTAGAATTGTCTTAAACAAAACCACTTGGATATCATGTCCTTCTGTTGACACGTATATTGGGGAATCATTTTACTCACTACCAAGTGATAAATACAAAAACTTCACAGCTGCAGGAGACAGGTAGTGACAATATTGCATCTAAAAGACATTTACATATGAATGTAAAGAGAAAATGTAACCAGAACATATGAGCAAATGCAGTTCATTTTCTAAAATTTATTTTAAGTTGTTGGTTCCATGGATTATCAGAAAGCTGCACTGTTGTTAATATCATGTTCCCAAATCCCTTGCTCATTATGGAACAGACTGGGGAAGTTTCATACTGAATACTCTGAAGTTCATACTGAAATATCTCAGGCAGCAGTTACCAAGCTGTCAGTTTATGAATCACCCTAAAAAGAAAATTGTGATGTCACTTCCATTTTTCCATTTCCTTGTGCACTTCTTTTACCTCTCAATAAGCTAACTATTTTCTGGAATATATAGTAAAATAATGCCAGGGGAAATCTAAAATGTTCAATTACAGTGTCCTTTTAAAATATGTCAGGTCTTTCAGGCAATGTATCAAAAAGGAACACAATGAAGCAGTCATTATTTTATCTCTTCTATTACTCGATTTACAAGAAACAATTACTAAGGCCATAAACAGTGTCTTAAACCATTTTGGTTTGCTACTGAAATACTTTCAAGTGATCCTACTTTTGAACTTGTCTCATTTAAGTGTGAAGTTTCTCCTTTCTCTTATTTGGATCACTTCCAAGTGTGAGGCAAAGCCTATGGTAGCAATATTTCTGCACATAGGCTTAGTAAAATACCAGATTTTTGGCATGAGTCTTGAAATAGCTGTAAGACTGTTTCAGTACATGTGCTGTAGTGAAAGAGAGAGGAAAGCAAAGCTAAGGGTATTCAGAGGGTGTGACACTGGGTATGAGATAGCTGCAGTTTCCCCTCACATGTCAGTGCCTGGCCTATCTTTCAAAGTACACGGAGGCTAAATATGTGCAAAGAGGCTCCCTCTGTTGTGAGACAGTGAAAAAAATAGTCAATTAGATTTTCTAGTTGGACAAGCAATGCATCTACCAAGGATCTAGCACAAATTTTTGAATTTGTTGGCTCAGTCTCCTCACAGTGTGTTTTCCCAGACCAAGGACTACGTGGATTATTGCACAGAGAGAGGAACAGCAACACTGGTCTGAGGCAGCAGAGGTGTAATGGCACTGACTAGCAAATGAAATATGTACGCAACCCACTGGAGACTTTAGACTCCACTAGCTTCAACCAAGCTGAGGCATGAGGTACAGAGTGCAGCATTGTATACTTAGCTATTTAATAGGGAGACAGTAAATGTGATCTGGTCTTGAAAAATCTGATCAGTAAGTCTCCTGTGTTACCCACTCTAACTTAACAGAAGGATGGTATAAAAGATGCTTACACTGATAGTTTCATTTGCTGAATAAACAGCATGTGGGTTATAAAATTATGCAAGATGTTTCAACAGCTAACATAGGAATGCTGGGTTTAGGTCCTTTACCAGCTGCATCTTGTTCCTTTTTACTGTAAACTAGCTCTTTAAGACTTTTATGCCTGTTTATTTAAACATTTAGGGGTGGACTCAGCCAATACCGCATGAAAACAGAGATGTACCCTTCTTTGCTTTGTGGCACCTACAGCTCCCCTTGGAGTGTCTTGATTACTGATGTGTAGCAGATTTTGCTTCTCAGCAAAATTGGCTTGTCTTTATTTGCGCTAGCTGGAACACTACACTGGGCTCAGACCACTCACAGAAAATTACCCAATGTGGGTGTGTGGACAGCTAGTTAGTGGCTATATTTCTAAGGGATCAGCCACCAGATTCTTTACACATTTTGCACGCAGTGCCAGCTTTGCTAGCACACCATATTGCTGTTGTCTGTGCCTGGTGAAGTGACGTTTGTTCCTTTGGTCATGCCTTGAAACTCCTGGAATCATAACTACAAATACCAAAATTATTCTCTCATACCACGTATCACAGGCAAAATTCTCTGTTTCTACTATATTACCCCCACAGCACCTTTATTGCTAGTGGAATTAATATAGACTTTGCTATATTTAAGAAGGGTAGATACCCAGAAGACCAAGTCTGAGAAGAAAATATTTTGCCTTTCAAATAGATGATTCCAGGATTAAAATCAGGGATAGGTCATTTTTCCCCAGTTTCAATCATTTCTGTTTTTCAGATACCGTTCCTAGCTCTTTTAAGTGTAAATCGTATCATTTTTATGTGTCTGTAAATCAAAAACTGCAGAACTCATTTTACCCTCTTTAAAAAAAATATCACATCTGGACTAAGTACTTTGTATGCTGAGCTACAGCATCATGCACATACAGAAATAAGTTAAAATCTTTGAAAAAGGGAGGAGATTTATAATGGGAATGCTTTTTGGAGTGGAAGTATGAGAGGGCACCACTACAATAAATCTAGAGAACAGAGATAAAATGAGATCTTATGGTGCTTTCATGCAGTTTGGCAAAAAGCAGTTTTGCATCTGAATTTAGCTGATTCTGCCCAGGAGAGGCTATTAAAGGTATACTTTTCAAAAGCTTATGTTTCACTGTGTCTTTTTTTTCCCCTCCAGTGTGAAGAAAGTCACAAAGTCAATGACCCAAAGGCAGAGCTGTACTTGAGAGGTGTTAAAGATGGGATCTTAGCTGCCACCAACACTCTATCCCCCTCACCTCTGGGTTTGTTCTGACATTTACCAACTTACCTTGGGGCTGCTGGGCTACAGCTGACCCTAAGCCAGGAATATTTTGCAGATGTTTGGATATTTGATGGTGATGGAAAATTTACTATGGCATTTCCTTGCTCTTTGGGAGCTCTCTCTAAATACACAGGGACTCAAAGGGATAAAGAAAGCAGCTCTGTACTGCTGTGTTGGGATCATCTAGGCAAAGTGCTAGAGTTGTTTGTGGATGCTTTGTGCCCTCTAGATATGCCCAGGCAGCTCTTATCCCAGGTTTTGGGCTCCATTGTGCAGCAGAGGAGCACAAAGTAGCTTTGTTGAGACAAAAAGACCCACCCTTGAGAGCTCCTGATTAGCAGCAGGGCTGTTTTCAGAGGTCCTAATAAAGACTGGAGCCCTACTGAGTCTGGGAGAGTTTGGCGTCCCCTGCAAGTGAGAGTCTAATTTTGTAGTAAACAGGTTTTTTTAACCTTTGTGACAGCCTGAAAATGTTCAGTTTAAGCTTTCGTACACTAGACTGACCAAAATAGAAGGGTTAGAAGAGAATGAGAAGCAATCTGCCCTGGAAAACGCAATTATGTGGGAATCCATCTGAAAACAACTGTCTGCAGGAATAGACCATAGGAGGCACTTTTAATACATCACTAGACTATGAGGGAGCTGCACCTGTAGATCAGCAATTTGAACTCTGATCACATCAGTGCTGTGTCACTGTCATTTTACTTCCTCGTTACTGTTCTGCGTGAAAAGATTTGACTTGACTAGCAGGAGACATAAAGAGCAGAAGGAAATCATCCTTCAGCTGTACTTGCGAAAGAGATGATGCCCAAGGAAAGGCTTGGTTTGTTGCTCAGCAGAGCAGGAAAGCTGTGGACCAAGAATGTCATGGAAACAGAGTGCCTGAAGACTTTTGCTTTTTCATTTTCACATGCAAAACACGTTAGGAAAGTACTTAGACAATATTTCACTGATGGAATGGAAATGTATATGCAAAGGTCTGATCTTGTTCAGGTGTAAGTCAATGCTGTCCTACTTGATGGATGGGAAATCCTATTAAATTTAAAGTTGAAATAAGGTGAGGAGGGGAGAACAGCCATGTGAAGGACAGGTTAAATGGTGTTGGCAACATGCAGACACAGTCTAAACAGAAAAAAAGATAATGGCAAAAGCAGGACTCCATGCTCAGTGCAATTGTTTACTGCTGCCAGAACCAGGATTAAGAATAACTGGCCAGGAGCCAGTCCTGTAGAAAAAAGCTTAAGGCTGTTGTGGACCACAGGCTAATTGTTCTTGATGCAGGGTATGAAATCATTAAAAAAGAAACAACAGGAAAATTTTATTCCCTGTTCTGCTCATCACTAGGAAGTCCTCAGTTAGAATTATGGTCTTCTTTTGAATGGACCCATTGCCACTGGATTGTGTGGGTGCTAGAATTTTATATGAGTTTAAAAAAAAACCTGACAAACTAAATGGAAACATAGTGTCCTGTTTGAAAAATAGCATTTTATTTAGTGCTTGAAAAAGTCCTGGGAAAATGTTGCAATGTGTTTCCCCTGAGCTTAACCCCTTTGCAGGTCTGAGCTAAACAAACTTTCAGGCTGCCACACTATGTCTATTCTTATGTTCTTCCATGTTTTTAAAGTCAGACATGAGGATGAGGTATGGGGATGAAGGGACATCAGGTTGTATCAGAAGATGCCAAAGGCTGCCAGGAGCTGCCCTATTGTTACTGGAGGGTCTGTGGTGAGAGGTGGCTGGGCAAACTGCCTTGGTGGAGTGATAGGCTTCCTCTGAATATAGCTCTTGTAATTATCCTCATGATAGACCCTTGTCAGTGCCAGTACTTCTCTCCTTCTGTCCAATCTTCTTCCTTGCCACATCCGAGGATCTGCTGACTCCCTCTCTGAACATTGCTATACTGAAGCCTTTAATTTTGTTCCTGCACATAATTCTAAGGTTATCTAGTAATCCAGGCAGATGTCCAATACAGAATTTGGATTTATGCTTTAAAAATCTGCCTGGCCTGAACAATAGATTACAGTAATTGTGAAGGAGAAGTTGTCCGTTCTTGGCTAAGTTCTCATAAAGTTTTATGTGACAGATTAAAAAATAATAAAAGGAAGAGAAATAATAAAAAAGGACATTATCGTAACAAAGAAACAGAGCGATTGAAAAGATTCAGACTCCAGACAAAAGCCAAGGGCAAAAATCTGTCTTAGTCTATAAGGTTAGTGCTGCTTTTTTGGTTTTAATCCTTTAGCTTTGGTGCATTTCACTCCTACCCTTTACAGGATGTGGAGGCTGAACATTACACTCTGGTGGTTTAATAAAGCCTATCATCTTGTTTATTTCAATCATTTCCTCACTGTGCTGAAAGCTTTAGGGATTTCTTTCACAATAATTCCCCAGATCTCATTCTTGGTCATTACAGTGCAGCTGATTGCCACTAAGCAGATAGTTTCTCCTTTTTATTCTTTACTTTCAGCCTCATATTTCTATGCTTATCTGCACTGAACTTCATTTGCATTTATTAGCTGTGTTGGTATTTAAAGTATCCACTCTAAGACCTCCTTTATCTGTCTGCATTGTTTCTTATTATTTGCAGTCACTCCCAATTTAATTTTAAATGCAAACTTGAAATATTTTTTCCAAATGGTTGTCCAAATTCTTTTCATAAAATGTTAAGTGTGGATTTCTTCCTGTTTCCTAACTACTGATTTTTTTTCTAGCTTTCCAGTTTACTTTTTTCAGTTGCACTTCCTCCATGAATCTTATAGCTCTAGCTGATTCTGATCTTTCCTCCCTGTCTGGGGGATGTGGCTCTCCTGTGGGGCACTTGGCAGGGCAGGGCTGCCTCTTGCTCCAACTGACACACTTGCTCATCTCCCTGAAAGTTCCCACTGCTTCTTTCCCTATGCAAGTCCTCTCACATTGGGATGAATGTGTTGTCTCAACGTTCACACTCCAACCCTGTAGAAAAAACATCCTGATGGCACTGGGTTGAGGATTTTGATATGATGCCATCACTGCTCCTTATATCTTCTCTGGTATCAGAGGTAAATTGATTAATGACTGAAGAATATGGGTCATACCTAGCTGAGGATAGGTTGTTTACAGTCAAAGCAAGGAGCCTGTTTCCATTTTTTTGTTCTGGCATAGACTTCTTCCATGATTTCGGTCAAGCATCTCTTTGCCCTAGTTTCCTATTATCTGAAATGGAGAATACAATGCATATTAGCAGAACTTCTCATTTTTTTTGGTTGTTTTTGGCCTCTTCTTGCCTTTTAGGAGATGTGTTGTTCCTAAGTCCTGGAATAGCCACGGTACAGAGTAGGGCTGCAATACATACCAGCATAAATACAACAGCAGTCACCTACAAGTTGTGATGGGCAAGTAAGGAGAGAGTCTCTGGGAGGGGATTTGCTCCAGGCTGAGGGTCCAAGATTCAAGTGTTTATGGAGTAATAAAATAGCACTTGCCTATAGCTGTAACTTCACTATCTCTCCTCCTCACTCCCATCAGAAATCCATTTTTTTAGAGATTGCAAGTGCTGTTGAACATGATAGACTTCCTAAAAAGCGGTGTCAGAGGTCAGAGCCGCAGAGGATACAAGTTTTCTGCAAACCTCATGGAAGCACACGGGTCCAACACTTTGGGCAACGATTGTCACCATTTCCTTTCATCTGAGCCAATTAGTTGGGACAGAAACTATACTTTAAGGCTCTGATCAAAAGTCAAAAAAAGTCAAGAGATCATTTCTATTGGCATTACAAGGCTACAGTGGTCTCAAGGGTATAGCATTTAGCAATCTAAAACTGTCTTTCAAGTTTTTTCAATATTTTAAAGCTTGAAGATATCTTGCCATGCTAACTATTTAGGGCAGAGTGTTACAGTGGTAGGAAAGTACAAAAATATTCTGCTGTGTGTGGAAATTTTAAACCAAATGAAGCAACCTCCTGTCCCTGATGTCCTCATACAAAGCTCTGAAAACACAGGAAACCATTAAATAATGTTTTCAGTGCTGTTACCTGTAACGTCTGTTTCTTGTGCATTACACAGAAGGTACACGTCCACCCCCACCCCCGCCTTGCAAAGAAATTAAAACTCTTATAATCTTTCCAACTTTGCTTTTAATTGTAAAAGAAAATTATAATCCACACAGAAGATAGATTTGGAAAGCATGAGAGTTTTGGAAGAGCAATTAGATACAAATTCTGGAAACAATTCTGTAATTTCCATTGCAAATATTTTTAAGATGCTTTCTAAACTGAGAATTGTTTCTTCAATGTCAGCTCTTTTGAACTTTTATCTCCAGATAGTCAAAGAACAAGTATACGTTTATGTATGCTAAAGTATACTGTCAGTGAGTCTTACAGACCAAATTTAAATACTGACATATAAAAGAATTAAAAAAGCTACCATAATTTAATACTTAAATAGTTTCCTAATATTACTTCTTTTGAACTCTCTCTGCCAGTGTGAGCACGTATTTGTTGCTTGCTCATTTTCCAGAGTCAATAGGATTTTACCTCTTAATGAATATCCTGCTGCTATGGGGACCTGGAAAGCTGGTAATGCCTACACTCTTTTCTTGCCTTTGTACTTTGTAGTTTATGGCTTGGGGTTTTTTTCCTCTCTTTTTTTTTTCTTTTTGTGGTATGAGCTGTTAAGTTTGTTAGCAAGGTTCTGTGACTTGTGGTGCATTAAGAAGACCATCTGTTAACTGTTTAGGACTTAAATAGTTGTTAAATGATTTGCTAACATTTCAAGGAATTAGGCTGGAAAAAAAAATGGCATTCATTAATTCACTTAATGCAATCTGGATAATAAGAATAATTGGCATAACGAAAAAGAAAAAATCCTACATGATTATAATGTTAATGAAACTTCTTATGATTTTTGTTTGTCAACAACTTTATTTTTAGGTTTTTATTTTTCATTATAATAAACATTCTCATTAAGCTATTCCACTACATGTAATTTCTCATGAAGGTTAATCTAACGTACCGCATGTCAGTGTCTGTGAGTGTATTTACTTCATTTAACATCTTGCACAGTTGTTTTTATTCTTTTACCAAAGACATTCACAATGTTCTTCAAGTTTTATTTCTATTTACTTCATTATTATTCCAGTTCAAGTTGTGGATTCATGGTTGCTTTAAGTTATTGATGAATGTGTCTACACACATAGAGATCTTTATGAAGATGTAAATTAACCGTCAAGTGAGGTCTTTGGTAAAGACTTCTGGATAAGGGTAACACTTTATTTTCTGCACTTTTCTGTTTAACGTCTAGGCTGGGCCATAGCAGAAACCCACCTTTACCAGGGTTATCCTCCAGACATGCTCATGCTGCTGCCCTAGACCTGGCAAAGCTCAGGGTCCATCTGCCTTGTCCTCAGCTGGTGCACAGGTTAAAGATCCACCATGTGTGTTCTGGTGCTGCAAAAGCCTTGATATTTAAAATTCTTGCTTCCCAGCAGGTTTGTCAAGAGGGCATACCAGAAGAAGGAGACGAAAAGAGGTAATTTACTCACGTTTTATAAGGAAAGTGCAAAAGAAGCGTTTAGACATTGATGGATCCAACCTGGGGTCTTCTCAAGTAGAGTGGGAAGAAGAGAGGAAGGTGTGCATTCTTTCTCCTCCTCCAGTAATGCAGCCTCAAAATACCCATGCTAGTTCTGCAGCCAAGATTTCCAAAAGAAGAGGTTAGTCTTTTATGGATCAAATACTGCTAATAAGGAAAAACAAGTGTTTGGAAAAATCAAGGTAAAAGGAAAACATTCTTACAGAAAGCAGAAAGTCCACTAAGAAGGCCTATCAAGTGTTGAAGAAAAACAGAAATTACCAGCTTCAGGGCTTGGAACTGTCATTCTTAATTTGTTTGTCTTGATTTGTATTTCTTCTTCTCTCAGTTCGGCCGTTAAATACCAGCAATATGGTCTTGACAGGTCCTGGCTATGAAAACTGCTTGACAGTTTGCACAAAATGCTACTAATTGACTTCCAGAGACAATTCAACTTTACGTAAGAAGACCTTTTAAATCCATAATCTATAATAGTGTTTGACAGCTGTCCATCTATTGTTCCAATAACAATTTGGTGGAGTAGGTCATGTTTCTTAACAATTTAAGTATGTAAAATATTTAAATTCCTTTTGTTACTAGAACTCATTTTATTCAAGATATATGGAACTAATCCAATTCTTGGTGCTAATGAAATTTGAAAACATCATAGAACTGAACCCATGGAGTATTTGAATTTATGTTAGGAAGTTTTGAGGTCTATGAAACTATTTTGGGTACCCCTGGTCTGTTTTAAATGAGCTCACAGGGAGTCTGCGATGAAAAAGGAATGATTATTCAGTGAGAAAACTGAAGCAGCCGTGTATGCTCTACATTTTCTTGGGCCTAGATTAACTCAGATAAAAGAGGATTGTATTTCTAAGATTTCTAATGAAGCTCTGGATTGCTGCTCAACTTTTCCTGTGAAACTCAGGAACTACAAGGAATTTTATAACTATCTGTTTGTACCTCTAGAATACTGTAGATCCTGACATCTTTACACTCAAGTCCAATAGATTCTAGTGCATTTGGAGCATGGGTGACTGCACAGGTGACTCCAGCAAAGTTTTCCTAAACCTTTCGAAAGACTATTGCAAAATCTGAAGCTTAAAAAATCTAATTTTGAACTCTGAAGCACATCTCCATGAATGATGACTATCTCACAAGGCATTAAAATGTCTTATCTCTTTTGTGATGAAAAATGGGAACTTTGACTCATTTAATTATAGAAGCCTGTAACAGGCTCCAATAGTTAAGAAGCAATTGCACTCCTATATAACCTCTTGCATTTAGGAGACACAAGCAGAGAAAGTGACAATGGCAGAGAAAGTTTGGGGTCTTTTAATTATTATCAGATTCCTGAAGTGTTCCCCAAGGACAGTATTTTTGGAAAAACAGAAAAGTGACTGGCTAAGGCTACTCACTGTGTCATGAATTTTTAAAGGATATTCTTCCTTATTTTTTTAAACATAAGCTTAATTTTGTTCAAGTCTTCATCATTTTGGTCTTGAGACAGTGACTGCAACATTTGCTATGTGTTCTTTTTGGTGAAACGCACTCTCAGTAAGTTTGCAGGTGACACCAAGTTAAGTAGGAGTGTTGATCTGCTTGAGGGCAGGAAGGCTCTACAGAGGGATCTGAACAGGCTGGTTTGATGGGCTGAGGCCAGCAGGTTGGAGTTCAACAAGGCTAAGTGCTGGGTCTTGCACTTTGGTCACAACAACCCCGTGCGAGGCTACAGGCTTGGAGAAGAGTGGCTGTAAAATTGGCTGGCAGAAAAGGACCTGGGAGTGTTGGTTGACAGCCAGCTGAACACAAGCCAGCAGTGTGCCCAGGTGGCCAGAAAGGCCAATGGCATTCTGGTTTGTATCAGAAACAGCGTAGCCAGTGTGTGGTATAATGGACTTGCTAGGCCTCGTGGACTGCTAACACCAAAATAACTATGAGTCTGCAAAAAGGAGCAGTTTGACTTGAACAATGAACATCTTTATCTGGTAAAACAGATGGACTGTGTGGTGGTCTCTCAAATCAGCTGAATGACACTTGGGGTGAAGTGGAGGCCTCACAACCTGAGATTGCCTTAGTTAAGAACAGAAACACCTCTAAAAGCACACATTGAACTCCCTTCCCTGACGGGGCATCAAACCACTGAGTTTTGGTTTCTGAGGACACAAGCAGCCTTGTCAAGAGCCAGTCAACACCTAACAATTGACTTAGTCTCACCTCGCCAAGAGGTGCCAAAGCGTTTTCAAAAAGTATAAAATTGGCACCCATAACCCCTTTCTTCTGGGTAGGAAAAATGACCTCCTTACCTGATGGATGGGTTGAAGGACCTGGACCTCTCTTCATCCCCAACCCCAAGAAGGGACACCTTTTGGGTAAGAATTGCACACCTCTGGCTTTGTTTGTTGGATGTTCCCTGGTGAAAATAACTACTACCTTGAGTTTCAATTGTTACTTCTTTTATATATACATATTGTTAGTCAGTAATAATCTTCTAGTGCTAATGCAGCAACTGAATTTATCAATGGTAATCCTGAACCTACAATTTAGCATTGCACAACTGTCTCTCTGACAAGCATTACAAAACTTTCTTAACTGCTCTGGTAACAGCTCATTTGGGCTTGCTGGCAGCAAGAATTAACCCTGTGGGTGGCAGTCTCTGAGGAGACTCTCACAGGTGACACTAATTCTGACTGGTGGCTAAACACGTCTACACATATCACATAATCCTTTATTCATAATCCTTCAATCAAATCTGGGACTAGAGACTCAGCTGCACCTAGGCTTTCCTCTGAGGGGAAGCTTAGAAAGCAAGAGGATCTGCTTTGAACCTCGTGACTCAAGGTTTGTCCCATGACTTGTTGTCCCTCTGTACTCAGTACTGGTGGGGCTGAGTGTCAAGATACTGAGTTCAATTTTGGGCCCCTTACTACAAGAAAGACATTGAGGTCCCGGAGCATGTCCAGAGAAAGGCAGTGAACATGGGGAAGGGTCTAGAGCACAACTCTTATGAGGTGTGGCTGAGGGAGCTGGGGTTGTTCAGTCTGGCGAAAAGGATGCTGAGGGGAGATCTTATCACTGTCTACAACTGCCTGAAAGAGGTTGTAGTGAGGCAGATTTTGGTCTTTTTTTCCAAGTAACAAGCAATAGGATGAGGGGAAGTGTCCTCAAGTTGTGCCAGGGGATAGACTGCATATTAGGAAATATTACTTCACAAAACTGGTTGTTGAGCATTGGAACAATCTGCCCAGGGAAGTGGCTGAATTGCCACCCCTGGAGGTATTTAAAAGACATGTAGATGTGGTGCTTTGGGACATCTTTGTGCAGATGTGCAAGAAGAAATCTTAATTATGCAATGTTTTTCTTTGGCCTGAGAGGCTTCAGTGTGTGATTTTTGGTCTGGCACTGGGTGACTTTTGTGTGGCTGGGCTGGAATGTTTGCCGTTTTCCCCCTGGACAGCCGCAGGCTCTGAAGGGTCAGTTGTTGCAGCTGCATGAGCCCTTTGGGTCAGCAGGGCTTAGGCAGGATGGGTGTATGGCCCTGGGATCTCCAGTTCTCCCAGCTTGATTAACGCTGTTCCTGGTTCGGACGGCGAGGAGCTTTCCCTGCAGCGAGGACACTGACAGAAGAGCGGTTGCCAGAGGTTTTCTAGTTGGGGCAACGTGGTTTTAGGTTCTTGCGTGTCAGTGTTGTGCAAAAGCCCTAATAAAGCTGCTGTTCTGAGGTGTTTGTGCCGACACCCAGGTCTGTTCCTCCGCAGCGTGTGCCTCGGCACAGGGGCAGGATTCCACCAGGGTTCCGGGGGGCTCTTTTCCTCCCAGACCTTGCAGACCCTTACTTTGGGAATATTCCTCCAAGCACACATCCTGAGCTCTTTCTGAAAGTGTAGTTAGGTGTTCCCTTCCCAGGAAAGGATGCTTGGGACATCTTTATTCTTTATCGCAGCCGAGCTTCTTAGAGCAAGGTGCTGTCTTTAACAGATCGGTTCATACTGGCTGGATAAGTGGAGAGGCTTCGGAAGTATTAGTTCTATGATTGGACCTGATGATCTTTAGGGTCTTTCCCAACCTAAATGATTCTATGATTTTATGATTATATCAATAAGGTGCATGCAAGCGTAGAAACTTCCCACAATTGAAACAATAGTCAAAATCCTGAACTCTTCTGGGTAAGAGTCCTTGGAAATCTGAGCAGAGGTAGATCTAAACTTTTCATCATAGTCACAGATTCTTATTGAAAGAAAAAAACCCCTTTACTGACAAAACAGAGACAGAGTTGTGAAAAAGACAGGTTTTATATTTTTTTAAAATAGTTTTATTCAGCAGATATTGCTCAAGAATCCTGTTTGGACGAACTAGGAATTTGTTGTATGTCTTCTTGATAGTGCAATAAATGAAAGCAAGAATAAAGCACCTAAGGCACCCAAGAGTGATTGAGTGAGCCTTCAGACATTTTACAAGGAGTCAACGGGTTTCTGGAGGGAAGAGAGTGAACTGGAGTCCTGGACTTAGGATCTATTCCTCATTTTTCCCTGGCATGGCAGACAAGGTGGAGGCGATGCATTTCTCTGTGAGATGCTGCTGCTAATCTGTTCTGTTTCTGAACAGATCTCTGTAAAGCCCTGCTGTCTTAGCAGCACCCAACACAAGACAGCCGTTAGTGTGCCAACAAGCTCTAAGCATCAGGAGAGAATCAGTGTTTTCTTTTTTTCCCTCCCCTTCCATATGGTTAAGTGAAAACTCCATATTTATTTCCTGTTCTTTTTCCAAGATAATCACTCTGTCTCAACATCCTCAGTACCTGAATTTCCAGTTTGGGAATTGTAAACTTGAAAATAATTTGTCAAATTCAGGAAGTTCGCCAACTTCTTTACTTTCTTCTATAAAAACGCATATCATTCTGCTTAAAAAAACCCCTATCTGCTCTCTTCCTGTAACCTATTTGTTAATCATGTTTTGGTGACTGACTTTTGGGCACAATCCCAAGAATTTTTAAGGCAGTCTTTAATAACAACTAACATGTCTGCATGCAAAACTAGATGATTATTATTCGTGGGTGAGATTACGCAGAATTAAACTTTCCAAAACTGCAACGAACATTCAACTAGACATGAAAGTAAGCTGAATTTCCATTTGGGTTACTTCTTGCTGAGCCTTCAAATTATAAAATGAAGCAAAGCCAAAAGATTAATACAATGAAAACAATGATTGGGAAATTAAATGACACGATGCAATTTTCTGCCTCATTGGGCTGGCACCAATAATATGCAAAGGAAAGCCTACTTAGTGTTGGTTAGCTGCTGTATAAATGTGGGACAATCAGTCTCCTTCTCCAGGGAAGGTATTTTCTTGAATCATATAGCCATTGACTCTTCCAATTACCAAAGACCCCATGAACAGCTTGAGGCCTGTCTTTTTTTTTTATTCCTTTTCTGTTCTGCTTTGCCATATTACTGCTATTAGAGTTTACACAGGTACATGATTTCTCATTATCTCTAACATTTTGGTGACAGACAAGAAAAACATTGAAAAGAAAGAAGGAAAACACTGCGGTCTGCTGCCACCTCTGTAATTAAATATTAATATTTCAGAAAATGTTACTTTAGGGAGCTTGTAATGGACTGTCTGTTAATCACCTTTTTTCAGAGTGTTTTTAATCTGTTACATATTCAGGCTGTTGTTGGGGTGTTACTGGAAATATGTCAGCTGCCTAAGGAGAGGCATCATCCTCTAGTCGGCTTCTTTGGATTATTTAGATATTAAAAACCTAAGTCCTCATTATTTTAAAGATTTGAATAATATTTGAATGTCTTTTACAGCCCAAGGCTTGTTTACTCACAGCAGGTCTAGTTTGTTTTATCGTTGAGTCTGCAAGACTTGTGACTTTGGAAAGAAGTATTTGCTACCTATAAATACACTTGTGTTCTTGCCATCAAACATGGAACCACACTGATGGCTTCATGGTACCCTGCATTGTTCCCACATTATTAGCCAATTAGTTGACTTATGATGCAACATTTAGAGAATAATCTCTCAACTGAGGTTCAGGAGGGCTAGTGTTGTTCCTAGTTTGAATACCGACACGGTGTATGACCCCAAGTAAGTTTATTCTGCTTTTGTTTTACCTTTTGTTCTTGTTTGTTTGGTAAAGTCAAACTTTTGAGACTGGGACATGCCTTGCAGCTGGATGGTTTGTACAGCACCTCTGGGTCCAATCCCTTTCTACAGCCCTGGTTTTGCCACTCTTCTTGTGTGGAATAAAAGAAACACTTAAATTATACATGGTTCTTATACTTGCTGGGACTGAATGAGGCATGCATGGATTAACATTATCTAGGTGTTCTCTAACTACTGAGAGCTTGAATCTTAATGTACTTAATGTTCCTGAAATTCAATCCTGCACAATTTTATGTTTAATTTTCTATTAATCTTGTATTTATATGTAGGGGTGCAGAAGTTGCCCAGGGATGTCAGCAGACTTTGCAGAGAAGATCTGGTCAGGTAACTGAATAGCCATCAGCTGCAACTGGGAAATATGTAAGCCTAAGAAACAGTACAGGTGCATTATTAAGAGTGACAACTGCTCACTGATTAGCCAGGTCATTGTGTTTGAAGGATTCATTGTGGGGTGCATCTGTCTAAGAGCTGCTGCTTACTACAAGTGAGGTAGTATTCTATCTTATAGTGTATATTTTAATGTATATTACAGTATTCTATATTACAGAAGACCTGAAATAGCCTTATCCTGTTACTGCACCTCATTATCTGGATGTGATATTGTGACACTGATTTTTTTTTGAAAGGTTTTGACAGCTTAACATTTTACAGTGAAGTTTCAATTATCTTTTGTCCACCATGCATTTAGTGGTTTGCACCTCTGGGTGTTACACACTTTGCTTAGTGCTGTTTGCACTTTTAATATCAGAGCTGGTAAAGCTCCACAACTTGGTTTGGGTAGTGTACTAAACTGAGATATGAATTTTCATCCCTCCTCATTTTTCTTGTGTAATGTCTACTCAGTTACTCAAATATGTGTTTTCAGCCATTCCATTGGACTAGAGGTAATATGAACTGCTGCTTATGTATGAAATACTGTCCTTTGCAAATTTTTGGAATTCCTGATGTATGTATTGCAAGTCATTATTCCAAATTAGCTTGCTGTAAATACTGTTCTTTGTGAATACTGCTGTGGTCTGACTCATTGCACTGCTGTATAATGTGTTTCTAAGTTGAGTTACTTTGACAAAACGAGTGTAATAATCAAGTATCAGCAGGTAGTGGTTCTGCCTACGTTCATATAAATCAGGTACCAATTGCTCCAAGACTCTATTAGGTGCAATACGAACTATCATTCCTTTCTTGCTGTTTTTTTTCTGATGCTTACATAAATAAAACAGTCTAGGAGAGTTTATGTTACTTCTGAAGTCTTTCTGGAAAATTCCTGTGCACTAGTTTGCTTTTTGTACAGTGTGACATCTTAATATCCCTCACAGACTTTCTTCCAGATGTCTGGGGAAAATATTCTCTGTAATCACCAGCCCCCCAGCCCTGGCTGCCACATTTTTTTTTTTTAAAAACACTTTTGGACTTGTTTACACCCCATATGTAGAGCCTGATTTTTTTAAAAAATCCAAACATCTTTGGTGGCCATGCTGTGTGCCTGACATGCAGGCCTTTCTGGCAGTATTTAAAAAAAAAATGGTGCCTACAACTGTTCTTCCCTTCCCATCTTCTTTTGGCAGATCATGGGTGTGTCCCTTCTCTTTTGTATGCCGCCACCCTGCTGCATAAAAGGAGAGCTGCTACAGGATTTTCTCCCTTTCTTTGACTTATAATTAATTTTAGTCATTCAAGTGCAATTGTCATGCTTTGTATTTTGGATGCTTTTCTCCATGTCCATCTCTACCAATTGTTCTCTTCTACCTCTCAGACCTCATGGAAATGGTGACATTTCTCCTAATCTTTGTGTAAATACTGACAGGTTGTTGACATAAAGAGTGGTTCAGTTCTTTTATGGAAGTTGGTGCTTTAAAGTCTTGCAAGTTTTTTCCTTTGAGGATTAGATCAGATCACTTCCTCTCTCCTAATCTTATTGCCTTTTCTAAGCTATTAGGTGATTCTAATGCATAGAAGTTCTTTCCTCCTAACACAGTAGTGGAAGTAATGACCTCTCTGCTTCACCCAGCAGATGAGAGTTGGCCATATCTGCTCCTATATACTGAACTCAGCCTTTGTGGAATCTTTGAAAGTTACATCTGGGAGACTGGCTGTGGTACAATTTTACTTGTTTTAGCTGTGTGTAGGTCCCAAGTGCCTTTGCACATTCAAACTGGCTCAGCATGTGTCTGGATTTTTATTACTTGCAGCAATCAAACTAACCCATTCTGAGGATTCCTCCACCTTTCCAATTACACTTAATTATGCCATATGCTGGAGCTGCTCTCCCACTTTGGCCATAATGCTAGTGACGTGTGTTGCTCTGCAGGCACAACTGACAGCATGTTCAATGATAGCTTGAGCTCTTCATTGTCTTAGCAGATGTCCCATGCCGTCCAACATGTCAGTAAGTCTCTTAATTTCCTCTGCTTTGAGCTGTCCTTAAGTGGATTCCACTGTATATGGCTAAGATTAATGATTTTTGCAACTTTCAAGTCACACTGCTAAATGTTTTTTTTTTCCTTTTTTTCCTGTTGTGTTAATCAGAGCAGAGCCTAGATATTTGACAGTTTTCCTTTAGCACTGTATTTCCTTGCTATGTGTAGCAATTGCCTCCTGTACCCTGTTGTTGTCATTCATGATCATGCAATGTTTGGTTCGAGAGGTGTACTTGGCCCTTCTTTCATTCTCTTTCCAGGACACAGTTTACTAATGCCTTTCTGGAAGTTTTGAGGGTTGGTAACAACTTTCCTGGTACTATTAAGATGCCTGTTTAGCTGTGGCTCTTTATTATCGCCTCCTTTACCCTGTTCCATGGCTTTATAGCCACTCAGCTTTGAAGGCAAGTGTGCGTATGCTTGGATTAGTTTTGATGCACTTTGCCTATCCCCAGTCTACCTTCAGTGTTGCAGGCTGGTGATTTTTTGCCCTGTGAATGGAAAGCCCATCAGCTTTCCTCAGAAAGGATAACTCCATCTCTCTTTTTCTGTAGTCAGGGGCTTGTCTCTACTTCTACTCCCACTTCCTCAAACTGACGCAGTTGAACACCACCCTCACCACTGAAGGAGCATGTTGTATGCACTTGGTTTCCTTTGAGGAGACATGTCTTTTATACTAACTTTTTATTCATTTAGCAGCCTAGAACCAAACAATGCATGACTGCCGGCTAGCAGTTTCTGGTTCTTCTTATTCAGTCATACCTTGCACTGTTAGATGGAAAACGCCCTGTTTGTGCAGTGGGCATTGCCATCACTGTCCCAGAGACAAGGACCTACAACCAACTAAGCAAACTAGTTCCAGGAACATAGCAAGCATGGATGTTTTCAGCTCCTATGCCTGATGTGGGTATGCTACTAAGTGTTATTCAGACTTCATAAAACCCCTCTGTAAGTTTGGATTACATGGGTGGACAAGAGGATCTGTAGCTACTTTATGGCCAAGTAAGTCCAATGGTTAAAAGGCTGAGATTTTCCATTCGTCATTTGTTTCTGAGATAGCAAAAGACCAAGATGGAGAATGTTTGCTCATCTACCTTAATGCCTAAATATATTTTCCCAGGCTAGAAACTCTTTACATTTACCTTATGACTTCTTACAACTGCTGCTCAATAACATTGCATTTCAGAACATCTGAAAACTGGTTTCTTGTGTAAGCAGATAATCTTTTTTTTAAAGAGGTTGTTAAAGTGGATGTGTATGGTGAAGATAGGAGTTTTTTATGTTTAAATCTCTGACTGTCTAGGCACTGCAGCCCTGATCAGTAGGATTGCAAGCAAACAAAAGATCCCTTTTCTTCATAAATTGACACATAATTAAGTGATAAATTGATTTAGTTCCACCAATTAAAATGGAGGCCTGTAATTTTATAGGGGGTCAGTGGCAAGGCACTGTGCCTGTTTTATGTCATTAGCTTTCCTACAGCTCTAATAAATAACTAGTTTGGCATGTCTTTTTCATTAGTGACTACAATAAAGGCTTTATATGGGCACAGTATAAAGCAATCAGTAAAAGTGACTCACTGCCAACTCTGTAATGGTGGGTAGGGCTTAGCTTTAAAAAGACTAGTCTTGTTAATTTAGTAACTAGAAAGTTTCTGTAGTAAAATCAAGCTAGATACACTTCCCTGTAGTGCATGGAGAGGCAGAACTGCCGACCTGAGAATCAAGAAAGCTGAGTGAAGAGATGCCTAAGCTCCTGCGGATACAGTACTGAATAGCTTTCTGTTCTCTAGCACGGGTAGGCAAGCACCTAGCCATTGACCAGAAAGAAATGTCTTACTCCTCTTTTGGATGAGCAGTCATGAACCTGTTTCTGAAGTTAGCAAACTTGATTGGTTCTTAAAGTGATTTGTTGGTTTTCCTTCCTCTACATCCAAGATCCCAGTGATGAAATCCCATATTTAATTGGGAGCAGAAATATGAAATGTTGTGTTAGGTATAAATCCCTGCATGGCTAAGCTATTGTGTGGGTCTTGCTCTGCTTACTCATCCAAGTCAGGGAGCATTTGAACTTGATATCTGATATCTGAACACACTTACAGGATGTTGCCTCCCAGGAGGGCTTGAGGCTCTTACCGAAGAAGAGATTTTGATGAGTTCAGTGACCATGTAATAGAAATATTTGTGCATTGAATATTGTACAGTCAGCATTAGTCAATAGCTTAAACATCTAAGTTTTGGCTTAGATCACTTGAAACTTCAGTGAGGTCACCCAGGTGCATCTGTAGATGTAACATTTGTCCTGCCTTTCCTCTCTGTTAATGTTCCAGGCAAATGTACGGCTGCTAGTATTGCAGACCCCTGAAGCCTATGTTGGTGTGCAACTGTTGTACTGTAGATGTTTGTCTGACACTCAGTTGTGGATGCTCAAATTATCTGTTGAGTGGTGCAAGAACTATTTCAGCCTCCTGCCATCAGACCTTGTTAAAAGGTTAGAGCAAGTATGACAGATTAAGAAGTGCTGGCACCACCTAGTACAACTGAGTTTTTTGTCTGAAACCAGCCATGAGCTGTTGTTGTTCACTCTTCTGTGTAGTTTCTTTTGAATGTCTTTTGTTTTCTCTTGCTGTCTCTCTTCCTTACAATGAACCTATAATCTGATACTTTCTTCTGAACCATAATTGGCTAACTTCTATTATTGGCAAATCTCATTCCTACCGATAGAGGTAAGTGTCACTTATATGAATAATACCCAAATGGTACCTGAAAGTCTTACATGAAGTCCCTGACAGATGTTTGTTATACCCTTACCTACTTAAATGGCTACAAGAACTTGCATGAAAATTACATTCTCCATATTCTTAGTACTATCTTCTCAGTTCCTTATGGGACACGTGGAACAATTGTTTTCCAAACTATGAACAGCTTGTGTCAGAAATAGTGGTCAGCTGAGAAGAGTGACTGAAGACTCGTATTTCTCCTTACACTATGTCCTACAGAATGCCACTACAAATAAGTAAATAAAATAAATACTTGGAACAAGATGTTTCTATAAAATAAGTTTTGGTTTGTTTTAGGACTGATCCTAACATAGTTAGCTTCATCTATAGCAGATGATCAGTGCTTTTTAGCAACCATTTTAACTAGATATGTTTAGCTTGGCATTTCAAATGTCTCGACTCAGTGTCTTGGTCTGCCATCATAATGATTTTTACAAATCTGTCTGCTAGAAGTGAAGGTGAAAAAAAACTTCCATATGGAGATGTCCTTGGTTTTTGCCTTCTGTCTTAGAATATACAGAGAAGGAAAACCTGCAAGGGTTAGGACAGGTTAAAATTTTTCCCTGATTATTTCTGTAGAATCATCATTGCATCTGTATAGCTAGTGACGATACCTTGCAGTGAGCATGAGTGCGATTAAGCTGCACATTTTCAGTGATGGGATTTAACTGCTATGCATTTCTAATTCCCTCGTTGAAATGTCTGATTGTACTTTCCTCAAGTTGAAGCAGACCTCAATCAGTGTCAGCCATTTGTGAAAACAACAGTGAAAAGCAAAGAGAAGTTTCTGATTGCAGGATAGACGTGTTGAGGGATTTTGAAATTATCTTCGTTGTAGATGGAAAGCAATAAAGAAATCATTTAGGAGGTTGTGTCCATTTTAAGTATAGATATGTCTTTATCTTCAAGGACCAAGGCATCCTCAATTTATATGCAAAGATATTCTGCAATTATTCTTGATGTAAATATGCTATGGGGTTTCTGACAAAAGGTGGTGACACTGGCTTGTACATATTCTGTAATAATTCTTTTTTTTTAATATAAAAACCCATATTACTCTCTTTGCGCAAAGCTTTAAAAAAAAATAAAGAAGGTGAAAACATAATGAACAGGGCAACCTTGTCCTGAATCCTAATGGCTTTCTGATGAGGTAAACAATGACTCTTAATTAGAAGCTAAAATTTTTAATTAAGATGATTCTTCAGTAATTATCTCAGTTGTCCGCTTCACTGGATTTTAATGAAAAAGATTGATTAGGTATAAAACTAGTAGGATAATTAAACATTCAGGGTCTACATTGGTTATTGAGGTGAAGGCAATGTGATTAGCTTCAAAGTGCATTTTTGAACAAATGGTGTAAGACAGTGAAACCCACTTAAGGAGCCAGACTGGCCTATCCAGCTCCCTCCCTCTTTCCCTTATACCCATGTTTAACTAAGTGAATATGCAGGAACATCAGTTTTGAGTAACAGTTATGTTGAGCGACAGATATAATAATACATTTTTAACTCAAGCAATCAAAGTGGTTTTGAATTCTATACATCAAGGGGTTTTAGTAAATGGACTGGAACCTGTCACACAAGACTTCAGACCTAGGATTAGATTTGGTTCTTGTTCTTGTGAAAGTGTGAAATAATTAGTTCAGCAGTTCTATTTTAACATGCGCTTGGAGCACCCTATAGGACCTGACCTGAGAGAGATGACTTTCTCTGATTGATATGACTACAGGGATGGTGCCAATCGCAAATATCTTTCAGGCTTCCTTTATTCTCTCTGAGCAGTCCCTCACTTTATGAACATTGTCACTGAAAACATCTATGTCTGGCATCGTGTTAGCTAATCATGATTAAACCTTACAGCTCAGTGTCACTGTAAGACAAAATGGGGAGGTTTTTTCCAGAAGTTGTTGCCATTGCAATTAAAAATAAAGATGTTTGTACTGACAAATCAACCTTAAAAAACCCCTGAAATCAGACTTTCAAAGATTCAGCCACAGTGAGAAATCAGCAGCTGTGGTCATGTGTGGAAGGAAGCAGGTTGCCTGCTTTGCTTCTTGCTTTACGACACAGAATTCAGGACCCTATGTGGAATTCCAGGATTTTCCCAAAGCCTTTGTTATAGATCAAGCTATTGGGAGTCATCCAACAGTATTATGTTTCTTGTGAGCTGCCAGAAGGAGGAAATGTGTTAGCGGGTCCAAAAAAGTCTCTATGTACAGTCATTCCAATGAAAGACTGCCTTACACTGATGCGCATTCTGGTTCATTTTCCCAGCATGAAGGCAAAAGATATTTTTCTATGATTGCACCAATGCATCAGAGAACAAGAATTTGAATCACAGGATTAATTCTCTTGTTTTTTCACTACATCAGTCCACATCAATTACTGTTAAACTTAATTCTTTTCTCAAGTTCCTCAGCTAACGAAGAAGTCAGCAGATTCCATTTCACACTTACTCCATTAATTGTTGGAATATTTCCCTTGGTGCTAGACAGTCTTAGTTAATCATTAGTCACATTAGCAAAAGGGCTAACACTTCTTTTTCTGTTGAGTGCCCTGACCATCAGAGTTAATGTGAAAAGAGCATGATGAAGGAGCTTGTGTTTTTTGTGAGTTCTTGCACTTACTCTTCCTTGACATGCAGTGATATTCAAAGCTACCTCCCCATCGCTTAGTTCTAACTAGACAGGCAAGAGCCTGTATGGAAGAAATTCTCACTTTCCCCTTTATTTCTCCACACCTGAAAATGTATTTCTAAGTGACCATTTTTTAATAAAGTAGATTCTGTGTCTCTGTGGTATCCTGAATGGAGAAGACCTGGAAAAATGTCTGGCTATCTTACCCACATGGGAAGAAAAGGGGATTCCTGCAAGGGCAACTTTTTGTCTTCATTGTCAGATAATCTAACAAATAAATCTAACCTACTTACAAGGCTTTCGCTCTTGTAGTAGGACCCTTTGTAGGAAGTCACATATGCTGCTAACCTGCTGTCTGCTGGAGGAGTGTTGGATTTGAACATCCTATTTTTACTTCACGTTTCTTTCATGTCTGATAAGCCAATAGTTCCTCTATGTTTACTTGGCAAACAAATCTGGGAATACAGAAGATAGGGATGCATGTTGTTTCTGGAGAACACTACATACCAGGTTTCACTACCAATGTCCACAGCAAGGAAAAAATAACTCAGTGGATATGTTTGTTTGACAAACAGGTCTGCTTATTGAGTGAGACCCCCTCAATAGATCATGGTACACCTCAGAGCAGCTGGAGGTAGCAAATTGTGCAGTGTGTTGCTGATGGGTAATAGTCCCTTTCTGCCGTGTTTGGAGCATAGCCAGGTTAATTGTATTACTTTCGCCTACATAATCCAACCAACTTTTACAGTTCCCAAATATTTTTGGTTATTTTCTCAAATACACTTACTTCTTACTTATGGTGACAAAATAACGAATGAGTACGAGTCCAGATTTTTAATGAATACCGTAGCCACTGCTTCTTGGAGAGCTGAACAGTGTATTGTGCTGGTCAGCTTGAGCCTGCAAGCACAAGAATCAAATAAAAGTCTGGAAAGGAAATAATCGAGTATTTAGTAATGTAGCTGTTCAACTTTTCTGTTGAAGAGCGTATTGTGTGCTTGAAAAAGACCAGGGTATACAGTTTTGTGTATAATAAATTAATTGGGTTCTGAAGTCTGTAGCTGCCCAGCTTCCTGGAATACATTTGTCACAGCAGTCTTTTGGAATCAATTGAAATGTATCTTTTCCTCCTGATAACTGACATGATAGATTGGTAATAATCAAACACTACTTGCGCAATGTCAGTCTAGCTTTCTGTCGAGTGACTGAATATCCTTTAAATACCATTGTGGCATTGCTCTTGAATTGAAGCCTAATGAGAAAACTTTATGAATGGACAAAAGTCGTGTTTCCAGTTCCCAGGTGTGCACGCAATACAGACACACCTTTCTGTATCTCTGCATTTAGCCAGAATTGTTTAACAACCTGCTCCTGCAAACTGTCAAGCCAAATACAAAGTGTACATGCAGTATTTTAATTAATGTTTAATGATTCTTTTCTGATCAGGCTTAAAATTCTCTCTGTGTAAGTGTTTATAGGTAATTCTTTAGCTGTAACAAGATAATTTGATGATAAGGCTGATAAAAGAAAGCAATTATTTAAATATCAGCAGCTTAATATCAGTAATCACTATCTCCTTGTTCAGGCTTCATGCAAATGTGTTAATACAGTGTAAATTGAATATTAATTTTCATGACATTGGAATAGAAGATAGATATGAGTAGAGTAGAGGTTTCCCAAGAGAGAGGGGTTATCAAAATTTGATTCGTCTTACTTCCTCACTCCAGCTGGTGGTAAAAAAGAGGTAGCTTAACGGTTGGACTCGGTGATCAACGGTTGGACTCGGTGATCCGGTGGGTCTCTTCCAACCTGGTTATTCTGTGATTCTGTGATCTACTCATAATTTACCTGGTTGCTATAATTTATAGTGCTACAATTGTTAGAAGGAATTTTGTTTGCTCATTCTGGTTGGATTAGCTCATAATGCTCTGTCATATGCTCTGCCATGGATTTTGGCTCAAGGGGAGAGAGAGTTTGTTTGTGGAACTTTTCTGCTCTGAGGCTTGTCCAGGGCTACTTCTTCTGTGTGCAACAAGGAACAACTTCAATAATTTTCATGGACAAAATACTCTATTTTTTTTCCATGAAACCACTTAAGTTAGAGTCTGTTTAGGATTGGTTTGTGCTGCGTTAAGATTTATGCTCATTTAAGAAAAAATGTCCTATAATTTTGCAAGGCAAGAGGAGGAATCACCTTCTCTCTTGACGATTTCCATCATCTTCCAACAGTCCTGGAAGACTGGGGAAGTCCCACTGGACTGGCGGCTGGCTGATGTTGTGCCCATCTACAAGAAGGGCTGCAGGGAGGATCCAGGGAACTACAGGCCTGTAAGTCTGACCTCAGTGCCAGGGAAAGTCATGGAGCAGGTGATCTTGAGTGCTATCATGAAGCACATGCAAGAGAACCAGGTGATCAGGCCCAGTCAACACGGGTTCACAAAAGGCAGGTCTTGCCAAACAAACCTGATCACCTTCTATGACAAAGTGACTTGGCTGCTGGATGAGGGAAAAGCTGTGGATGTGGTCTTCCTGGACTTCAGTAAAGCCTTTGACACAGTTTCTCACAGCATTCTGCTTGGGAAACTGTCAGCGTCTGGCCTGGACAGGCACACACTCTCCTGGGTGGAAAACTGGTTGGATGGCCGGGCCCAGAGAGTGGTGGGAAATGGTGTGAAATCCAGCTGGAGGCCAGTGACAAGTGGGGTTCCCCAGGGCTCAGTGCTGGGTCCAGCCCTGTTCAATGTCTTCATCAATGACCTGGATGAAGGCATCGAGTGCACCCTTAACAAGTTTGCAGATGACACTAAACTGGGTGGAAGTGTCGATCTGCTGGAGGGTAGAGAAGCTCTGCAAAGGGATCTGGACAGGCTGGACCACTGGGCAGAGTCCAACGGCATGAGGTTTAACAAGGCCAAATGCCGGGTCCTGCACTTGGGGCACAACAACCCTGTGCAGTGCTACAGACTAGGAGAAGTCTGTCTAGAAAGCTGCCTGGAGGAGAAGGACCTGGGGGTGTTGGTTGACAACAGACTGAATATGAGCCAGCAGTGTGCCCAGGTGGCCAAGAAGACCAATGGCATCTTGGCTTGTATCAGAAATGGCGTGACCAGCAGGTCCAGGGAGGTTATCCTCCCTCTGTACTCAGCACTGGTGAGACCACTCCTCGAATCCTGTGTTCATTTCTGGGCCCCTCACCACAAGAAGGATGTTGAGGCTCTGGAGCGAGTCCAGAGAAGAGCAACCAAGCTGGTGAAGGGGCTGGAGAACAGGCCTTATGAGGAGCGGCTAAGAGAGCTGGGGTTGTTTAGCCTGGAGAAGAGGAGGCTGAGGGGTGACCTCATTGCTCTCTACAACTACCTGAAAGGAGGTTGTAGAGAGGAGGGTGCTGGCCTCTTCTCCCAAGTGACGGGGGACAGGACAAGAGGGAATGGCCTCAAGCTCCGCCAGGGGAGGTTTAGGCTAGACGTTAGGAAAAAATTCTTTACAGAAAGGGTCATTGGGCACTGGAAGAGTCTGCCCAGGGAGGTGGTTGAATCCCCTTCCCTGGAGGTGTTTAAGGCATGGGTGGACGAGGTGCTGAGGGATATGGTTTAGTGTTTGGTAGGAACGGTTGGACTCGATGATCCGGTGGGTCTCTTCCAACCTGGTTATTCTGTGATTCTGTGATTCTGTGATTTGAAGCAAATGCACGTGCAGTTAAACTCTTTGTGCCAGAATCAATGCCTTGAGCTAATGCTAAAAATTTTGATCTTGCTAAGTATACGTGATTTACTCTTCCTTCACAATAACAAAAATATGAATCTTCAAATAATGACTTATGACTTAAATTACTGTGATATTTTAGAACATGGAAGTGGTGAAATGGTTTTGGCTGAGATAGACTTAATTTTCTTCATAGTAGATGGTATAGTGCCACGTTTTGCATTTGTCCTGAAAATTATGTTGTTAACCCAGGTATGTTTTGGTTATTGCTGAACAGTGCTTGCACAGCATCAAGGCCTTCTCTTCTCAAACTGCCCCACCAGCAAGTAGGCTGGAGTGCACAAGTATTTGGGAGGGTATGCAGCTGGGACAGCTGACCCCAACTGACCAAAGGGATATTCCATGCCATACTATATGGCGCTCACCAATAAAATAATCAGGGGAAGTTTGTCAGGGATGACCTTGTTCAGGGACTGGCTCGGCATTGGTTGGTTGGTGGTAAGCAATTGGATTTCTTTGAATTCTTTTTCTTTCCCTGCACCCCCCCCCAATCGTTTTCTTATTAAACTGTCTTGATCTCAACCCATGAATTTTCCACCTTTCACTCTTTTGATTTTCTCCCTTATCCCACTGGGGAGGAGTGAGCAAGTGATTGTTTGGGGCTTCACTGCCTGCTGGAGTTAAACCACAGCAGATGTAAAGAAAAAGTGTCACAAAATCCCTTTAGATTTTTTTTTCTTGCTTGCTCCAAATTATGGCCAACCTGAGTGGCCCAGTTTTGGCACAAAATGCTATTCATTGATATCCTTGGGACTAAGCAATAGCTTGCTAGACCTGGCTTGTGTGTTTCTGAAAACCGAGGCACGTCTGAGCCAATAATGATAAGGTCAAATCTCAATTACCAAAGGCTGTAAATTGTAAGGAAATAAGGGGAAATAAACCCTCCTTTATTTACAAAATAAAGCAAAACTGGAGAAGACACAGAATGCATACATCTTAGACCAGGAGACTGCACAGTAAAGGTGTGATAGGGAGCAGAAAGGGCGATGACAGATGAGGCACTTTATGAGAGGGTGCAGAACACCACTTTGAAGAATGACATCCATCCCATGTACCTTGCAAATGCAGACATGCATGATGTCTCCTGCAGAGGTAGGAGACAGGCAGGGTGGTCAGCCTTCACACTGGTCAGTGGTCTATGGGAGACTGAGAGAAGGTGGCATGGAGTTCAGCTTTGCTTCCACAGACTTGAAGCAAAGCAAGTGAGATGATCTTTAGTCATGCTTTTAGCTGTGGAACATAATGCTTGCCTTTTAAAAAGGCAAACAGTCAGATATTCTTCCTCCTTCTACCCAGATGTATATTGGCATATATGTAACCATAGCAACTATGGCTGGAAAAACTGCGATCTAGTAGTTTTTAAATTGCCTTCAGAATAAGTTTAACAATGAAGCTTGAAAGCAGATGATATAGCTCATGGAAAAGCGGATGGCAACAATGAAAGGAAATTTTATTGCTAAACTTACTCAAGCCAAAAAAATGTTATAGTAAAAGAAGTCATAGCTTCTCTTACTCAATAGGCACTTCTACAACTCATTAACATTTCAGCTCTACCTCCAGGCAAGCTATCATGGTTTTGTGAAACATTCAGTATCTACTTTGTTTACTCAAAGTAACTGTTTTTAGATATGTAACTGTTTTAGTTCTTAAACTCAGAACATGCTTAACATGACCTCAGTAGAGCTTAGGTAAAGTGAGTGCTGGCTGCATGGTACTTGTATTGAAACAAGGACTCCTTCAATTGTATTGTCTGTCCTTCTTTGAATCCCATTGCCTGTGCCTAAACAAGTATCTGAGTCCACATTTACAAAGCAACTTACAAATGAGATCCTCTAGTTTTGTGTACCTGACATAGAAGCAAGGAGAGATGTTCAAAGTCATGAATACCCACATAAGCAGTAGATGCGGACAGGATTCTGCTGAACGTGACATAACAGCAGATGCACGCTGTTAAGGCTAAGAATCCCTAATAAGCTGCTTTTGGAAACATAAAGTCAAGGCACCTTAAATCATTTGGGTGTTTTTGGGAAATCAGGCGAAACTATAAAATGCAGCAGGCAGTTTATTGCACAGGAAATATTCTTAAAATGCTTCTTGAAAATGAAGTGGTAGTAAACTAAAGTGCTATACCTTTCTGTGTCAACAGCTTGAGAAGATCCTTGAGATAATGAATAGGTCGATTAAACTTGAAAAAGTTGAAAGTATGCAACACTTTCCTATTCCTTATTTAGAAGAAGGTTTTTTTCAGGAGAACAAATGAATCTTTACCTGTTTCCACAGAGGATCTTTGCACGTAAATAAGAGAATGTAGCTGCCTAAGACGTCAATCTGTCAGAAGCTGGGCTTTTAAAAATCAGTCAGTGCAGAGGAATGCCACGTGTATATGCATGTGTTGGAGACAAAGCCCTTTTTAAAAGCCTTGTTAGCTTGGTGTGAAATTTCACTACTTTAATGCAAGCAGCATCCAGATCTTTAGAAATACAGTTCTGGGCCTGGTATTGGTAAGGAGAAGGAGCACACGAGGTATGGTCATCTCTGCCATGTGGCTGACAGGCTGGAGTACCCTGGGAGAGGGGAAGGGCTGTGGTAATGATATAGCTGTTGTGATTGAAAGGCAGAAGAAAAGCAGGGTTTGTAGGAAGAGATAATTTCTTTTATTTACAAAACTGATGATAGTAGTAAAAAGTAAGCATTAAGAACTCGACTGTGGTAACCAAGTCAGTGTTAGGTATCATTTAGGATTTGATGTTGTCAATATTTATGGATATAAAAAAATGTTAATAATGTTGAGTTCATGCAGGTAGAACTACTTACAGGGCTAGCTGCTTCCACTACTAGTTCACTTCCTGGTGATGTCTCTATTTGATTTCTGTAGGTCTCAAGGAGTGAGATGAATTTCAATTGGCACGAGCATTTTACGTTTTCCCTTGAAGGCTTGGATTTACCCTGAGTTTTCAAGGTGTTTAGCTGAAGTCCTTAACGTAAGAACATAGTTCTCCACAATCCATTTAAAACAATCAGCGTTCTACAGGAACCCTTGTTGGTGCCAGCTATCTAATTCCAGCCATCTAAAGCCTGCCTCTTCTTCTGGAAGTACCTGTTTTTATCTGTTTGTTAGCAAGTTAAGTGACACTGCTCCTTAGGCTAGATGTAAAAAGTTAGAATAATTGATCTGATACTAAATGTATATATTGTCTTGCACAGAGGCTTAGGCATTACTACTGGATTGCTAGTGTCAACTTCTTAATATATTCACTATTTTTACAGGCGCTTGAGGTGGCAGGAACATATATACACATTTTCGCAAGTGGATAAGGAAGCCACTGCAAAACCTGGAGCCCATTATATTATTTTACAACTCAAGAGCAAGCTAGCGCACAATTTTGTATATAAAACTGGAATAATTTTGTGAAAGATGTGAATTATGCCATCAAAAGATATTTTTATGGTAGCCAGAAGTTCTGTGACATGATGGTGGCATGAAAACACCTGTTCAAATGAAAGCCCACAATTATATTCAAATGGCTCTAAGGTTAACTGTTTAGTGAATATGACAGGAAGCACATTGCACTTTTCTGTAATGATAGTACTATAATGCCTTCTATATAAAGGAAACAAGCCTACGATTAACCTAAGGAAGAGAAAGAAAGAAAAAGACCTTAGAGTTTTTACAGGATAATCTGCAGATACAGAGCAGAAATAATGACCAATATTTAGATTTCATGTGCAAGAGTTATTTCAATTACAGCAAGGCACTCAAATGTGAAACATTACATTTCTTACCCTGCTTGTTGCGCCAGTCTTGCTCAAGGGCACAGGGGAATTGTGTAGTTAGTATGAGCCGCATAGTTTAGCACCAAGATAATTCTGAAGGAAATGAAAGAAGGTAAGAAGGTGCAGACAGAGTAGTGCAGTGCTGAGGCAATGGAGCTGAACAGCATCTGTTCTAATTTTGGAGCATAAAATCTTACAGACTTGGAAAGCAACCAAGGTAGTCCCAAAGGAGATGAAAAACCTGAGTTAAATGATATATTTCAGAAGATAGGGGAAAAGGTAAATCTTTGGTGTACTGCACCTCATCCGTGACACCTGAGCACTTTCTTTGGATATCTTTCAAAATGGACTTCGATGCTGTATTTTAGACATCTCTCTTTGACATTTGCATTTCATCATTTATTCCTCCAGTTTGCAGGTAGATTAGTTAAATTTTTGTCATATATTGCCCATGTTTTTCTTTATTATTGTCACTCATGAATATGTAAGAGAGCTGTGTATCTGCAGCTGTCCTGCTTTGCTTCTTTGCTGACCACAGCCCCTTGGGAGTTCCTCACTCCAGTCTTACCTTATGGGGCTTCTCTCTTCCCTGGCAGAAAGAGATTGCAGAAAGATAAGAGAGAGCAGGAGCTGAGTGGACGCAGTCTAAATTGCATGGCAAAACCATGAAACATGCTGTTTCCTTAGTGGGAAGCTATTCTTCATTGGGTTTTAAAGGAAAATTTATTCTCTGACAGATAGAAGGAGGTCTATGCCACTGAAAAGGTCTTTTGACTCTTGTTTTATGCAGGGTCTTACAAACTCCTAAACTGTCTAAGAAATGCTCACTACCTGACACAGTATGCCAATAATAAACGTATTAGTTGATTTTTGGAAAGAACTGAAAGTTATCCACATTGAAGCAATGAATGAAGGAAAACATGATGACATGATTTCGTAAGGTTAAATCTTGTTCTTTTACTACAATCTTTCCATTAGTGACTATAATATTTTGATGTGAATCGTTGTCTCTTTCCTCACAGAGAAATGGTGATATGTTTTGAATAATACGCCTTGGGACTGAAAAAGAATACAAGATAGGAAATCAATAGGAACATTTACTTTTATTGTTCATGTCAACTATTGTTTCGGAGACATAAAAATGACTGTAGTGTTTATACAGCATCACTCGCTCTCAGATAATTTCCAGCTGTGGCATATTTTCCTGAGTGATGCTTACTAATATTTTCTCTTTCATTCCGCAAGAGAATGAATAAGAAAGAGTAAGTATTGATTCATTATTTGGATAACTGAGTGAATAGTCTGAAGTGGAATGAATGTTGTCAGAACTTATCATTCCAAGGGCTCGTTCCAAAAAGCTTTACTTCTTGAAACAAAAAGGTCCTAAAGCATCGATTCATCAAAGCTGTAAAAGGCTCCTGGCATTCCTCTAAGGTTATCTAGGCAGCTCTAAATACACTTTATACTGTAGATTTCTAACAGGCTGTGCTAGCCAAACAAAAGTTCCCGGGAAACATTCTTTTTTCTGAAATGTCCACCTGGGTAATGGCATTGCTAATGTAAATGTGGAAATGTCATGCCAATGACTTATGGTATCATTGCTGGCTGAGTGATGAAAAGTGTGAAACTGATGGCCTGTCCAAATTACTAAGACTGTGTAGGCATTTCGTGTGCTGATCAAGGGCAGATACCAGGAAGACCTTTTAGCTTTGCTACATCTCTGGAGATGCTGAGTGGTGAAACCACTTATCATGCCAGACTTTAGTTTGGATGGTCCCCAAACCACCTTTATTATTGTGTTATTTACTCCTACTATTAATATCCATTGAGAAATTTGGCATACTGAGAATTGTATAAGACTCCTATTGTGACTGGTTTATAGACTGAATGCATTTGATTAAAGAGCATGGCTATGGTGAATTTTGTGACTGAGTAGATTTTGAAAAACCTCTCCATAACTTTCCTGGCTAAAGTTCCCTCTTTCCATCAGACTTAAGTATATAGATAACCAAGACTTGCATTGCTTAACCATTTAGGTTCAAATCAAGAAATTAACTGATGTGGAGGTCTGTGATGCAGCCTTGTTATCAGGCATTGTTTTCCTTGAGGTTGCACTGGATACTCAAGAACTACCTCTAGTGCTTAGTTGTTGATGTATAGTTAGAAGTTAGAACACTTGAACAATTAATTCATTGTTTCCAGAATAATAATTCTTTGTAACTACACAGCTGCACACAACTAACATACTGTAGCTTCAGATGAACGATGTTGTCATGTCTTGTAAAATGACTAAGTGTAGTGAATGAGGATCCCAAATCCCTCATTAGGATAGGAAAAAATCACCTTACAAGCCGAAGTGTTAGCAAATGGATGCAATTACAGTGTTCTTAGAAATATGTTGGATATTGCTCCTCAATGAAAGACCAGGATTATTTCATTAAAAGTTCCATAGTCCTTTCCAGGAAAAACATCTACCAAAATTTCTCCTCTGCCATATAAACTTTTTTTTTTACTTTTAAGAGTAGGTTAGATGGCTGAATTTCCAGGGGTTTTGGCAATCATTGTTTTCGCTAGCCTCAATTTCTTGTACGTTTTTAAAAAAGCAATTCTCATGGCATGCAGCACTATTCTGGAGTAACTTTGAACTCCAAAACTCTCTGTTTAACACTTTACATTTCACAGCTGATACATAACTTCATTGCTTTATTCTGCTCCCTCAGTGACTGTAAACACAAAGCAAGCATGCTATAATTTCTGAAACACTGACAAACATTATCTTGGGATAGAGAATTTCTGAATGAGTAAAAATCAAGTCAATGATCTACTCTGGTTAAGAACTGTTTCTAAAAAAAAAAAAAAACAATCTTCTTTCTTTTTCTGTTCTTTCAGCTGAAGTTAAAGTTGTGTTTGTCTTTTCTTTCAATTAGCCTGAATGGAGGGCAGCTGGCATGCTCCAAAATTCAAAGTCAATCTGTTTACCCAAATTTCCACCTATAAAATGACCATAAAGCATTTGAAAATGCCAATGAGTGAAAGCCACAATTTTTGGAGAGCTGATTTTAACAGTGGATAGAAGACTGGAGGTTAGAGATATACAGCCAAAACGTAATGTTTTTATTGGTGAAATGCAGGAAAATGACAAAAGCATACTTTGAAGTTTACAAGGGTGTAATCAAATTGACACCATTGTGTGCGTTTCCCTCAAACCTGCTACAATGCCCCTCTTAGATGTAAACATGATATAATTAGCTCAAGAGTTGTATGAGGCCTGGTGTTGAAAGAATCAGGGTTGAAAGAGTTGATGAGAACAGAAAAATATGCTTTTCTTTCTCAGTCTCTACAGTAAGTGTACTACTCAGACAGATAGATAAAAGCGGGCAATTTCTTTCAATATTCCACTAACTCTGATCCACTCAAGCAGGAGTACACATTCCCCGCCCCAATATGTTTCTCAATTTGTTTACAGCAGCATTTCGGGTGAATGGTGATGGAGATGTTAACTAGAGGCCAACAGAATCAGCAGGTGTTCTTGAGAGATGCCAGCAGCTTTTCTTCCTTCAGCAGGCTGCAAAGTGCTTACCCTGGAAGGGGCTGTGGCTGGGAGCTGCTGTGCAAGCATCTGTAATGCACCTAGGGGCTGTGCTCTGCTGACTACCAATTTTAATGTGGTCTCAGTGGGAAAAATTTAGAAACCACACCTGTGACTGTTCCTTTTTCCAAGTACATTTGAATAAAGGTAAATAACACGACTAGTAAGGGGTTCCCAGGCTGGAGCTGCACAGCCTGATATTCCTCCCTTCAGGAACTATGCAGCTGTAATGGAAATAAAATGCTGTGTGTAACATTGTTCGCCTAATTAAGATCTACAGAGCGCAGCCTGGATCAAGAGGTGCAACCTTTATCTGAGAGAAGGCAGTGGGTTTACTGAATACTTGGTTCTTCTCAGTGACCAAAGTTCAACTCTTTAAACATGCTTTTATTTTGTTTATTAAGACAGGATTGTTTTCAGCCAGGGAACAGAAACAGCCCCATGAGGCTTATATGGAAAATTACATACTACTAAAAAAAATTGCATACTACTAAAGCAAGGTGATTGGAAGAGATCAGACAGACTAATTTTTATTAAAACTGATCTTTATTTGCATGAAACAGTGAAGCAACTATGAAATAACTGTCCCAGATATCAGTCTGGTAATAAATAATGAAAAGATACTGAAATTAATCTGTTTGTTTTTATTAATAGCATCATAACCAGGCACAGTGATTCTCCTCACCTTCCTTTGTGAAGAATATTTACTGATAACAGTTTTGACACTTTCCATCTTTGTTCTTTATAGGCCATTTAAAAACCAAGTAATTTAAGTTTGATCAATTGTAGTGTCTTACATGGACAGGTACTTAGAGACACACAGAGAATAAGATTTTATGCGCTGATAAACATACATCATGTAGTTTTCTGGAGAACTGGAACACACAGAAAGAAATAGAGATCATTAACTAAAGAGGTCTTTAGGTTTACAAAATGCTTATGAATGTGTAATACTCTCTTTTTTTCCTCTATAATTATCTGGTATCTCTCTCTCTTGCTTGCCTGCCAAGAGAAATTGGATCAGATGTCTGTTTTTCTGTTATTTGAATTATTTTATTACCCACCAAAAAGGTGTTTGGCAGCATGGGTAGGAAGAAAATAATGAAATGAGTTGGGAAAGTTTAATAAACATAAATAAAACTTGAAAACAGCAGCTTAAGGTTTTTGATCCTTGGATGACCCTTTGATTGCTTCTATTTTTCACTTCAGTGTGAAGATAAGCGTCTCAGCAAATAGAGTGGGAGAGGGGGTGAGGGAAAAAAATGTGGCATAAATAAAAAGGGAAAACCAGAAAGAGATAAAACTGGACTGGGGCACTCGAGTGAAGAAACACTTTTTTGCTCTAACTCGTATTTGGCAAATGTATCTGTTGAGGAACAGGTACTTGGCTGAGTTATTTCCTTCTGCTTCTGAAAACTTGCTGTTTTTGAAGCTGGGTGAAAACTATAGTCCAAATCTGTAAAATCATGAGCGTTCCTTCCTGTATGAGACTTGACATACTGCTCCCTGAGATGGAAGCTGCATCTGTAGGGGTGGTCTCCAGCTGCTGGACCCCACAGATGTGATACTTTGAGAAAGTCTGGACAATTAATTACATTTTGCAGTGGAGAAGTTACTCCTAAGTTGAAGTTCCACTGCATTACCTTAGAAAGATAGTATTTGTAAAGGGGGAAACATTATGAGGCCACACCAAAGAAAAATAATGCTAGCAATCTGACTGGGAAGAAAGTTAAGAGAAAATGAGTCGTTACTAGGAAATCCTTGTCAGAGAGACAAGCTAATGGGTGATACTAAATTCAGCAGGATCCTTTTTTCCAGCATGCTTCTGGGAGACCTTTGCTATAGTGTCTCCTATTCCTATTGGAAACATCTGCTTTGTATGTATTAGCTTGAAGGTATAAATAGGAGTGTATTTCTGTAATGGTTGGGATTCTGTTAGTAGCTTTCATAAATTCATAATTTCTCTTAAACATGCAAAAACTCTCTTATAAAATTCATATTACTTTTAGCTGTGGTTAGAATCCCTAATTTTATGACCAGTGTTGTCATATTCATCTTGCTTCCCACCTATGGTCTACGTTTCAGATATATGATAATGTTTCCACTGTTAGCCTGCCAGGAGAATAGTAATAAGAGTAAATATCTTTTGGTCCTGATGCCTTTAGTTTTCTACGTTCTTGTACCCTGTCTCTTCCCTCCAACAGAATCGTTGCCTAGGCACCAGCAAAAGTTTGTTTTTCACCAAGATTTTGCAGTGGTTATATTTGCACTACTGAAACTATGCACTTTTTTTGTCTTTTGGAAGACAGATCTATCTTTTGCTTGTGTGGTTTTGCCCCACAAAACCAATCCTTACTGTTGCAGGAATTCAGATGAATCCAGGGTTCTGCTTTGAACATTCAAATAGTTACAATTTAATAATTACCGGACTTAATGTGACCTTCAAACGGAGGTGCAAAAATTTGCGTTTTCTAGTATAGAGTTTTTTTCCAGAAATCAAGAGCATCCATGGGCAAACTCATTTTGCTCCATCCACCCTCAAGGAAAAGCTAGTGTGAGATTTTGTATGAGCAATACATATTGACAAACAGAGACGGCAATCTTCTTTATTAATGACTGCAATGTTGTGGTGTGAAGATTTGTCTCAGCCTTCACACTGCAAATGTATTCCTGCATGGCAAGCCTGAAATTGTAGCAATTCTGTTTTCTATTAGCTTGTAAACTGACCTTCTAAAATAAAAAAGCGGCACAAGAGGACAGACTGGATAATACTGCATTTGCTTCTTGGCTTTCTCAGTGACTTGATGCTTCCCACCTCTGGACCTTGTGAGTTTTGCAGCTAATAAATAAATAATAAATACTTTGCACAGCTAAAGTTCAGTGTAGTTTAGATCAAAACTAAAAGGGGACTGTGACAAACTGTAGCTGAATTTTAAATGAACATAAGACTATTATAACTACTGATGTCTTGAATCCCAAGTTCTATATTAAGGTCATGATAATGGCTTAATGTTTTATGAGCCTTTGTAGTCTTAGTGGCACCATCTCTTTAATCTTAACTTCGCCTCAAGCCAAAATAAATCTCAATGTTGTAAACTGTATTGTAACATAACTGCCTTGTTCAGGAATGATCATTTTTTTAAAATGTCAGTAATGTCTTGCTGTGGCAAAACAATAAAGGAAATCTTACTCTTTTTCTGGAAATGGCAAATCTGGAGCTATTGTAACATTTCCGCATGAACTGAATCTTTCTTTTAAGCATTTTATCCCCAGCATTTTAAGCTGGTTGAGTTATTTTCATCACTGCGTCACTCCAGTTAAAAAGATTAAGAAAACAGAGTACCGTCTTCAGTGGCATTATTGAATATGCACAGCTTGTTTGTTTAAGCATCTGCCATATCTCTAGTTGTGTTTGAATAAATCAAGAATGGACATCACGGGTGTCTGTCTGAATTTTTGAAGAACTACTGGCCTGGTCAGGTTAGACATTGCATGGAGGAATCCCTGTCTAGGCAAAAGCTGGGTGGCATAATAAGAAACAAAACTGGCCTCTTGCAAGACTTCCCAGAATGAAAGGGCAACCACTTTTGTAGAGCATTTGTAATGGCAACACTCAAGTATGGAAACATTCACAGAAGGAAGACACTTGGTGTTACGTTAGCACAAAATGCTCTGAACTAATTCACTGTTTTTTAACCTTAGAGGAAGATCTTACCTCTCATAATGACCTTCTTCAGTACATGGTAAGCAAAGTTTGCTGTGTTTTTTACAACTGTTGACCATTGCAGTCAAATAGAGGTGAATACTCTTTAACAATTATGGTTCAATCTGTATCCATCTCTTAAAACCACATTGCAAATTGCTGTTTTTTCTCACCACTCTCTAAATGCAATAAAATATTTCTCACTCTGATGTATATTTATATCTCTACAACCTCTATAGGCTGATGTTGGTCATCCATGACAGGCATTAGGAGCTTTTCCTTCCATTCATTTTCCTTGCACTGAGGAGGCTGATAGGACAAATCACTCCTTTTCTGCTGCCATGTGCTGCCATTAAATAATCTGGTGTCAAGGCAAAAGGGTCTACTGGTTTTGAATCGTGTATGCTTGTGAAAATTCATTAGAAGTGAAAAATTCTTCTGGTATGATATACTGGGGAAAAAAGTTATTCCCTTCACAGAGGCATTATTTAGTAAATGTAAAGATGACATGTTTGCTAATCTAATTCATTCTGTTAAAACAACAGTATTATTAAAGGTTATTTGATCTGTGCATATAAAAGATAAAGAATTTTTTTTTATTATAACAATAGGACCTTAAGGAACAAAGTGTAAAAAAATCAATAAAAATGGTGGTCTGTAGTACAAAAAACCTGTGCTTAGGAACATTAAATCTCAAAGACTTTACTGAGGACCAAGGGTTATGAATTTTATTGTGTGGTGTTTGTTTTTTTTTTTAGCAGAAACTTGAGTGCTTTCAGAAAAGGATTTGGAATTCTGCCACCTTCCTCTCTCTTGCCCTTCTAGACAATTTATGACCTAAGAGCTGCACAGTGTAGAGTGCCTTGCAAAACATTTTGTACTCTGTTAGGACAATAAGATTCCAGCTCTATTTGAGATCTTCTGGACTTACTGCATTGCTAATAATAATGTTCTGAAACAGCACTGTTAAAGTTTAAAGCCCATGGGGACTTCACATTAGTGATGTGATGTACACAGCCTAACTAGCTTTGCTCTGGAGAGATTCTGATTCATGCTTTTAAGGCAACTAGAAGTCTTACTGCCCTAGACGTTTAAACTATGTAACTTAAACCAAACTAATTTATGATGATGGAGATAAATCTCTGCCCCTGGGAATAGTTACTGTCAGTACAGTCACCCAGATGGGCCACTGCTGTAACCGGTTGTGACAGCTACTGTACTCCTATCTATCAGGTATTCTTCCCAATCCAATTGCAAAGGGAACTGTTTCTAGGAAATCCTTTTTTAAAGTGTGTCTGGTGGCAGAACTTAAACACTGATGACATAACCAAATAGGCTGGTAGAAGCTCACAGTGAATAATGTATGTGACAAAACCAGCTGCCACTGCTGAATACAGGCAGCTGCCAAGCTGCTGCTAGCTTCTGCCAGACAAAGCTGCTGCATGCCGGTCTGTGGGCAGAAGTGTCTATTAAGTCATAACTGGAAAACATTTTTTAGTGACTATTCAAAACAAAGTCCCCTAAAGATTCTTGAGTGTTTGTGATTGGTCATGAATTGAGAAGAGACATTTCTGTTTCTTGCTTGGCTGGGTGCAGAGAAGGAGCTGGAAGAACATGAATTGTGAAGCCTGTAGCTTGCCAGTGTGGGCACTTGCGAGAGTGTAAAATGTGCTTTCTGCCAATGCCTGTACAAATAAACCACAATTTTTCCAGTGTTGAACTAAAGCAAATGTCAAGGAACAGAGAAATTCTGTCATTTCTGCCCCTGTGCAAAATAAAATGTTCATACTGATTTTTATTTTATCTCTGTGTTGTTTATTTAATAATGTGTCTACTGATAACCTCTACTTTGTTAGGTTTCTCATTTCATCATAAATACTGGGAAGAGGATATAATTTATGTTCCTCTATCATATAAGGCATCCAACTAACAAATTAGCTACTTAGCTTTTAATTTTTTTCCTTTATTTATAACACAACGTAACTTTTACCAAAAGTAATTTAATTTTAAGCAGCTTGAATTTTTTAAGGATTGGATTCTGGTAAGTAAGATTATTTATTTTACTGTGGTTATTTTTATGTTAAACAGTACTTGGAATTTAGAAGACAATGCAAATCAATATTTTTCTAAGTAATTATGAAGTATGAGAGTTCTTGTAGTTGGTTATAATGATAGAAGCCAGTTGTTTCATGAAGGAGTATTATTTATATATATGTGTCATTAGTATAAGACAACCTAGACATAGAGGACACTGGTGTTTAATTGGCTGAGTGATAACTGTGTATTATTCTCTGAGAAGTTTTAAGTGTTCAACATAGAATGAAAAATAGCTGGTTAGAGTTTTATTTATTTATTTATTTTCTTAGTGATTGAATAAGTCAATGGAAAATCAACCCAACATGAACCAATAAAAACAAAAATGCTGACAGTGATTGGGAAGATACTGAATGACAGTTTTCTGGAGAGTATTTTGGATAAGAACAACATTGTGCTTCTTATGCCATGATTGTTATGCTCTTCCTTTCAGTAGGAAGCAGTCACAACCATCACTGTTGGCCAACACAGTCTTGAGACAGCATTTTGTGTTTGATGGACCTGGAGCATCCAATGCTGAACTGTGTTGTCCTGCGGGCTGGCAGTAGAGCTGTGTAACTAAATGAATAAGGATGCACACAGAATATAAAAGTCATTGTACCAGTCTGGGCCAAGGACCATCTGTCCTAGAATCTGGTCTCAAGGTTTGTCCTGTGGACAGCAGAGATATACACATATGATACTTCCTGCCTCTTATGTCTTCTTTATTCCAACTGTTCTCTGTTTAGAAAGTTTTTTGATTCTGGTTTGTTTTTTTTTTTTGTCTGTTTAGTAAAGCATTTTCTCTCATCCCCATTATTGTTTGGGAAGTGTTCCCATCCACTGCAGGAAGTATCTTTTGTTTTTGTTCAGGTTGAGCATGGCTCCTACCAGGTTCCTCTGAGATGGACCCTGCTTCTTGTACAAGGAGACACATTGAGCAGTGATACCCGCTGACTCGCTCTACGCCACTCCTAGCTCTGGAGACCTCAAGTTGTCTCTGTTCCGCAGAAACCTACACTAAGCATTAGTTCCTTGTTCCCCACTCTAAAGCCATCTTTCATCATTCTTGCTGTCTTCAAACCTTTTTCCAGTTGTGCTGGACCTTTTGTGAGATGAGGGAATCATAACAACTCACAGTATTCAAAGTGTGGGAAAGCCATGGATGCATGAGGTGGTCTAGCTTTACTTCAGTTCTTTATTCTCTTTCTAGCTCCCGATGCTTAACTCACTTTTTATGCTGCTAGTGAGCATGTTGACAGTGATTTTATGGAACCGTCTGTCATAGCCTGGAGATCTTAGTCCTGAAAGTACCCTAGAGTCCTTCCTTACATGTGTAAAGTTATGACATATAGTGTCCCATAGATTCATGACTTTGTGTTTATTTCTATTGAATTTCACCTGCCATTTTGGGTGTAGTGCATACCACTTTGCATTGCCTCATAATAGAAGCAAACTCATTGCACTGCTACCCACTTTCTCATATTATTTATGAAAATGTTTAGTACCATTGTAAACAGTAATAAGAACTGCTGTTACCACTGGACAAGAAAACAAGGTCTAGAGCAGCAAAGACTATTTAGCATCTTCATGATTTTTCTCCTTGTACTCAGTGTCTTCTTTCACACTGAAATCTGAACAAATTTAGTTTGTTTTTTGAATACGAATAGGAATGAAAAATAATGGTCGATGAGAAACTCAACATGAGCCCGCAATGTGCGCTCACAGCCCAGAAGGCCAATCGTATCCTGGGCTGCATGGCCAGCAGGTCAAGGGAAGTGATTCTGCCCCTCTATTTCTCCCTTGTGAGACCTCGTCTGGAGTACTGTGTCCAGTTCTGGAATCCTCAACATAAGAAGGATATGGAGCTGTTGGAATGGGTCCAGTGGTGGGCTACAAAGATGGGCCTTCTCTTCTCCAGGCTGAACAAGCCCAACTCTCTCAGCCTGTCCGCTTATGGAAGGTGCTCCAGCCCTCAGATCATTTTTGCAGCCCTCCTCTGGACCCGTTCCAACAGCTCCATATCCTTCTTATGTTGAGGATTCCAGAACTGGACACAGTACTCCAGATGAGGTATCACAAGGGAGGAACAGTAGGGCAGAATCACTTCCCTTGACCTGCTGGCCATGCAGCCCAGGATATGGTTGGCCTGGGCTGTGAGTGCACATTGCCGGCTCATATCGAGTTTCTTATTGACCAGCAACCCCAAATCCTTCTCTGCAGGGCAGCTCTCAATCACACCATCCCCCATCATGTACTGAAATGGGGATTGCCCCAACCCAGGTGTAGGAATGATAAGTGAGTGCAGGACTCTAGCTGACCCCTGTGTAACTGGTCTCTCAGGCAGAGATAGGAGAGAGCTGACCTTTGCCTTTCACCCCATGGGAATCTGTACCTCAAGGTGGCTGACATATCAGCCTTAATCACAGAAAACTTGTTTATTAATAATTTCACAATAGAGTTGTTTGCCCAAATTGTAATGTACAACAAAGCATGTACATTTCACTGTGTTTGAAACTTCGGTTTATGATTCAGTTTAATGAATAACTACCTAAATAAAAAATTTCACAGTTGATGATCAAACGTGAATAAAATGAAATAATTCAGAGCGCTTTCAAAGTAAAGACTTCTATTGCCTGCTTTGAAGGAAAATCTGAATTTGAATATTTCAAGTTTTGTCAGATAGCATTTATATTTCAAGTACAATCTCTGCCTAGATGTCTGTCTATTGTATTTTTTACCTAAGTGACTATATTGCTTTAGTATATTCAGGTTAAGTTGCTGGGCTATCTCTTAGTCTTCAGACTGAGAGATCACTTAATTATTTTCCCAGTGATCTCTGTAGTTTGACTTATTTGCCTTTTAAAGATGATAAAAAAGAAGTAATTTTCCAATCGAGAAAATAGGTAGATACATTTTTGGCAAAACCATGCATGTCTTTGTATGTGTTTATGCAAGGTATGTTGTAGAATTTTTTTTGTTGTTCTCATTTTCTGCTTCTTTTTTTACTGCTGTGACTCATCTGCTTGTGTTTGTGTGTGTGTGTGTGTGTAAGGGCAGAGAGAGAGAGACCGAGTGACATTAAGAGACAATATAATGCTTTGAACATACTTTGCATATGTATTTATGTTTGAGAGAGGATTGTGTCTCTCAAGTAGGTACCAGAAACCTCAATGCCTGTAACAGAGGCAAGGAGATGAAAACAAAAGACTGACTTTACCAAACATAAATCTCAAGGTTTCTTGTACTGATGCATGTCCCAGACTCGTTATGCTCTCTATGTAATCATCATCACTTAATGATGCAATTAATTCAATTTTTTTGACTATCTGTGTTAGTGTGGGACAGGAAAGAAATGCCTACTTTCCGTAGAGCTAGTGAGTTTTGCCCGCAAAGTGAAAAGATAAGCATGATTTCAACTTAGAGACACAAAACCTTGTTTGCTTTGTCTTGTAGGATATTTAGCAATTATGAATTCTGTGAATAAGAGTATGGAGATAATTTCAGAATAATATAAAAAGTACTTTATATAATTATTTTTGTACATACAAATAAAATAGTAATTGTAAACAGTTATAATATCATACTGCTTAGAAGAAATTGTGTATACTGGTACCTGAGAATATCCATATTTCAAGTATTTGACTGAGTGGTCCTGTCACATGTATGATTAGTTAAGGAAACACTTTCCTTGGGGAATATCAAATCTGACTTTACATTTTAGAACACTCACAGCTCACAATCTCTCCTCCTTTCTCTTTAAATCTACACAAGATTCGGCATGCATGGCATACTCTGTCCATGCGTTCTTCTACGGAAAACAAACAATAAGATGCCTGTACAGACTGCATAATAAGGAGTTTAGCTACCTAAGATGCATGTGACAGTGCTAGTAATAAAGCCAGGTAAGATTAATGGCAGAAGGCTGGGAAAATTTTCTGAGAAACTGAACCACTTTGTCTGGTGGCACTAATCATCGTAACTCATTACAGAATAGTTCTAGCAGCAAAACAAACACTGTTGTCAAGCTTGTTAATTCCCCGGACTTGTTTACCCACTTTATTAAGAAGATTGCATGCTTAGTGCTGTTTATTTGTGTTCTTCTTTAACATTTTCTAGGGCTGGTTTTGAATTTCACATGTTGTTCTCCAGCACGAAGGGATACATTACCTCTTTACAGCTCTTGACATGACGAAACCTGCTAAGGAGATGGAGTGAAAATTTTTAAAAATATGAAAGGACATCACAAACAAAGGAGCATGCTCTAAGGTTGAAAATACCTTTTTACCAGTTGTGCAAAGGCAATTATGCTCTGTTTAGCTTGCAAAGACATAATTTTTTTGGTTTTTTTCCCTTTTAACAAACATAACTTTAGTGAATGAGTTTGTACTCGGTCCATAAACTGGAAGATTCACTTCAGCATTGAAAGGTAAATGATTGCCTTCTGATAACTAAGTAGTACGCTTATAATAATATAATTTCTGGTTTATGCTTTTCTCTTCTTTCAAGATTTTTTACAAATAGGGGTGATAACCGAAATTATAGGAAATTTACAAAATAAAGTACATGAAAAATTAAATTTTGTCTAATGCCTCTAACTTCTACACATCATATTATGTTTTTCTGGGATAACCACTATGTTGCTTCTTTTTATTACTTCCCCTGCAGTTCTCTTTCAATGTCTCCATATAATGTTGCTATTCATATTTTCTGCTAACAGGAGAAGGATAACAGTAGAAAATGATCATAATGTGCAAGGAAGATGCCTGTCTGCTTATGCTACTATAGCATCCAGAATTTAAAAAAAATTTCTATTAACTTATCAGAATTCAAGAACCTGATTTTGAGTCAATCAAAAATAAAACTAAAGTGAGTTATTTGAAAAGCTGAAAAAAATAACTCTTTGATTGAGGTCTGTTTGATCTGAAATTAGCTTTTCATTTAGGAGTCAATCAATTTATGAGGATAAAAAATGCTTAAGGAGTTTACTTTTGGAGCATGAACATTTTGAATAGGTTTACCTGCTATAATACACAAAAGCGAATATTTGAATTCAAATTAGGCTATGTGAATAATATCAACATTTGAGTCACTGAATCACCCCTTCTCTTTCACCAGGAAGTGATTTATGATCCCAAGTCCAAGTTGTTTTTCACATTTTCAGTGTTGAAGCTGACTTCATTCTGTCAATTGTTGCTCTGTGTTCTTTCCTCCAAGTTGAGGGTCTCTTCAGTTTGAGCTGTCGTGTTCCAAGCAAAAACAAACCCCTAAAAGTTTTCCTAAGCTCTTTTTATGATTATTTTAACCTGGCTCAGAAAACAGTACTGTTTACAACAGATCTCCTTGAGCAGCTGCTCTGCCGTAGCTGTGAACTGCAATATGATAGTGGTTTGGGGTGGCCAGGAAGGAGGAACAGCACAAGAAGGGAGAAAGCAATCACAGGCTTTAAAAGTCATTTTATTCCCAGGAAAAACACAACATAATTACCTAAACGTATGATTCTACAAATGACTGGGAACAGAGAGGAAAATGGGGTTGTTATCCTTGCTTTAAATCTGGATGTATAGATTAAAGTAACATAAAGCAGTCCTGTAAGCACATGAGTGACTTTGGTACCAAGCTTACATCAAGTGCGTGGGTAATGCTATTGCTGGGTCACAAATCACAAAAGTCTTTTGGCAGTCTCTTTTTTTTCTTTCAAACAATATATTTAGCATAAATTCTCAGAATTTTAGTAAGGATAGATGTTGTTATATAGTGCATGAGCATCTCTTGAACTCTGCAAAAACATGACATAATTTTTACTTGATGTATGAGTGCTCTGAAAGTAAATATTTGAAAATTAATAATTATTTGAAACTGCCTTTATTTTTTTTTATTTTAGTGGCGATTTTTAAAATCTTGGATCGTCTTCACATATTTTCTATAGAAGGGTGTCTTTATTACAGACCTTCACCATCCCATCCTGCTAGCTATTTTCGAGAATTCACAGGAGAATAATTGAAACTTGAATGAGGTTAAAAGCCTGAAAAAGTTGTCTTTAGCTCACCTCTTCCTTTCTCTGTTGGACAAGCCAAGGGAAGATCGGCTCCCAGATTTACATGAGTCTTACTCAAATTGGTTAGCTCCAAGCAGAAGGTGGAAATAGGTGGCTTGTTGTCCTGTGACTCTTCCTTTGTTTTCATGAGATATTCTAGTTTTCCTATTCCTACTAGATTTCTCTTTTTTTGCTTTGAAAAATGTGTGTGGTAAAAGAAGTAGGTTTTAAGAAAGAAAAGATAGATGGTAAGAAAAGGAGGAAAGGATGTAGTAATAAGTATCCCAGTCTTTATTCACATAACCCAAGTGCGAGTAACAGACAAACCTGGCTTGTACTTCTGTGGTCATTAGCTCTTGCTCTGAATTACCTTCTTGAGGATTCTGTCCCTATACATTGGCTTTAAAGGAAACCTGTGTGTTTAACGGGATAAAGAATCATAGAATTATTGGGTTGGAAATGACCTTAGACATCATCAAGTCCAACCTTACATGGCTGCTACTAAATCATGTCCCCAGGCACCTCATCTACACACCTTTTAAACACCTCCAGGGATAGTGACTCAACCACCTCCCAGGGCAGCCTGTTCTAGTGCTTGATAAGCCTTTCTGTGAAGAAATTTTTCCTAATGTCCAGTCTAAACTTCCCCTGATACAGTTTATGGACATTCCCTCTTGTCCTCTAACCTATCACCTGGGAGAAGAGACCAACACCCACCTCTCTGCAATGTCCTTTTAGGTTGTTGTAGAGAGCAATAAGGTCTCCCCTCAGCCTCCTCTTCTCCAGGCTAAACAACCCCAGATCTCTCAGCTGTTCCTCATAAGGCCTGTTCTCCAGCCCCTTCAGCAGCTTCGTTGCTTTTCTCTGGACACGCTCCAGGACTTCAATGTCCTTCTTGTAGTGAGGGGCCCAAAACTGACCACAAAGAAAATGATGTGAAAGTTAGTCTCAGTGGATACTATTTTCCTTTATGGTTTGCCTGTAAATTCTAAGAGGGGGACTTTGTGTATATTTGCATGGTAACTAGCAGGATGCAAAAGGATTCACAAGAGGACCTCTTATCTGCTAAAATAGAAAATTAATAGCAAAGATTGAAATTCACAGTTGCAGCAAGTCATTCAGATTAATAGGAATTGTAAATAATATTTTACTCGAAAAGATACAGTGGGATCAGTGATGAACACTGTAATTGCAAATGGCCCAGGTAAAGCTCTGTAAATAATTCTGAAGGGAAGAACCACGAAAAATCTGAAGGGTCATGACCAAGCCACTGAAAATGTAAAACAAACGAAAACTTTGAGCAGCTGTTAGAAAATCGAGAACTTCTCTCCTTTCTTCAAGTTCTGATCACATCAGTAAGTTAAATGTCCAACAAGTAGCACTGAAATGCTGGAAGAAAGGAGGAAAGCAAAGAAAATCTGACAAAATCTCATCAACATACCTGAACTATCTTGCCCTTAAATTGGATTCCAACACAGCATGCTGTTCAAATGACCCCTTTATAAGGAGACCAACAAAACCTGCAGTAAGTGGAGACCTATGCTGGCCTCTTCTTTCTCTGGGTGATATATACCCTGTAGAAAGGAAATAACTCACAGTATAATCAAGTTAGATCTATAATTTCTAGGGGATTTCGTGCTGTCCCTTCAGATAATGTAAGGTCAGCAGATAAATCTAAAACAGTAAAATGTCATAAGAAGCATCAACCTTGTCTTCTGTAAAAAGGCATGTTGACATAATCCAAAGCAAAGATATATAAGATCATGTCCTTGCTAATAATATTATTGCGTTTTAAGAACAAAATGTTCTATAGGAGGTTAAATTGGCCAGCAATTCCATTTGTTTTGTTCAAACCAGCAAGCACTTAAACTGTTTCCTCCCCATCCTGCAGTTGAGCAGACACAGGTCAGGTAGCAATGTCAGAATATGCTACTTTGGAACAAAGTATATTTTTCCCAGCATTTTCCCTGATTACTTTGTTTACTAGCAAATAAGTTTTCTATCCAGATTTCTACTGCTGTTTATATCTTGACTGAGTTACTAGACAATGATGTTGAAGTCTCTCTTCCACTTATAACTGTGTAACCGATGGTTTCCCAAATCTGGCAAGCTGTTGTATTTCTGACATGCATTCTTCAGTATGTTTTTTGGAAAAATGTGCTGTAAACAGAAGTATCTGTAAAAGAAACAGGAAATTAGAAAGGTAAGAGTAATTGCTATCATAAGATAAAATGACCAATGAAACTTGTTACAAGGACGGCCACAAATCTTTACAATGCAAGACTACTGCTGGAGTCTGGATGGCTTCACTGAAAAATGTCTAATCATCTAGAATTCTTTTCTATCCCATTCCATAGTATTTTTCAGCAAAACCCCTTGTTTTTAGTGTTTTTTCTTTCTATGCCTGCTTTTATTAGGCAGGCATCAACTGATAAATCTGCACCTGTTCATGTATTACAGGAAGTGAGATGTGAACTCAGGCTTTCTTAAACTCATAGTTAGTGAAGCTGCAAGCCTAAATAGCAGCATTGATGTAAATAAGTGCACATATGTTGTTAAGTTAAAAATAGATCCTGAAATTTTTTCATCATTTAAAGTGGCTGTAGTGTTCACTATTTTCAAGGTCTAATTTCTATGGTTTTCTGTTTTGGTGCAAAATTAAGAGACAAGTCCTGATTTCTTCAAAGGTCTTTAGATCTGGTTTCTAGTCCTCAATATGATAGGTATGGAGAACGCTAGGATGACACTGTTCCAGTTCACTGGCACCCATGGTCTGTATGAATAAGCTTGTAAAATATTGATTCTGCGTGTCAGCTAGATGGTATCGTGTATGGCTCTATACTATTTGTCTTTATAATGATTTTTACTTTGACATGATAAGGCCTAATTTTGAGTTCTTAATAATTCTGCAGAATCAGTTGCCTGTTGTCCACTTACAGAATATATGTGATCTTATGCAACAAATGAGATGATTTCTTTCTGAAATCATGGCCTCATGTTAAACTGCTTTTCCAGACTTGTGCAGAGAGCACAAGCTTTTAAAAGTGCATGTGAAAGTTTGGTAATGGTTCCGATAAAAATCAGAACCTTTGAAGTTCATCAATTGCCATTTAGAATTACAGGAATAAGGACTATTATTCTCTTTTAATTAGCATTGGCTGGTGGATGAAGCACCAAGAGATAAACTGTTTGTTGAAGCTTAAGAGTACACACACAGAAGTCTGAGTCAGTATTGCTACATGAATGCATGAATGAATAACAATGAAAACCATATAATGGAAAGTTTTTCCTCTCATTTAATTCTAATATGCCATAATGCAAGCTTGTGTGGTATGGGAAGCCTTTTCATATATAATTATACTCTTGAAAGGCCCCCAATAATAAAAATTGTAAATTCTGAAGGCCACAGAAGGACAGATAAATGAATGGCAAATTCCACTGAGTGCTTTATCAGCTTCCTGCCGTTCTTTGAACAGTGCCAGATAAAACTCCCAGCGCTTAAAGGTCTTGTGAAAGGCTGTGCATATGCTTGAAAAATGTGTATTAATTATAGAAAGTACATTATAGTTCCCTCAAACTTCCTTTAGTTTTCTTCAAAGGCACAAATGCCTCCAGCATTTTCCTATCTGTCCAAGATGGCTACATTTTAGATTGAAATTACTGAACGGTCTTCACAAAATTAACCAGCTAATGAGCCTTATTATTTGCAAATAGACTTTTAGCTTCTCTCCTGCTGTTTTTCATATCTCTTTTTATTTACTACAGACAGAGCAGGTGGTAAGATGAGCCCTTCACTTTGTTCAACACATACCACTAGAAGATACTGATCTGAATAGCTTAGGGCTCATCACAGGCACTTGGATTAAATCTTCTCATGATGGCTATTCATCTCACTATTTTTATTTCTTTCTAGAGAGCCTCAGATAAAACAATTTACCGCTTTCAGAATATGAAATTAGGGAGACATGCTATGCTGTCCATTCTACAAAAAATATAATTAAAAATTTTTGTTCACTTCAGTGTTTAGGAAAATGAGACTAGAAGAAGATAAGGAGAAAGGCTGTATGACTATAACATGAATTTTTTTTTTTGGGTAATCCTTTGGAAATAAAATTAAAAATCAAAACAGCCCCTTCTTCCCCCCAAAAATTTTAAAATTGTAGAAATTTGTTAATTTTATAAGCTAAAATTTTCCAAAGATTGAGGCATACTCCACCATATCCTACAGCTAATTGTGGCACAGCCAAACTTGTCAGGAAGAAGTAAGCAAGACCTTCCCTGAAAGTGTATCTCTAGAAGCACTGAAGCACCACAGCAACAGGTAGTGCTGGCTGGGCAGCGGTGTCAGGGATGTGCTAGTGCTCTTCAGTGCTCCTACTGCTACCCTCAAGGGAAGAGGAAGGAAAGGAGAAAGCAGTGCAGATGGAATGCAGAGTTTAGGAGAGAGAAAGAAAAAAACAAAGCATTAGTTCAGGGGAAAATGAATAGGAATGTGGAACAGGTGGTATCAGTAGACAACAGATGATCAGGAAGAAATGGGAGATTTGAGTAAAACGTTGTCAGCAGTCAAGAGGAACTGAATGTAACCTGTAGAGGAAACATTTTGCAGACCCAAGAACAGAGAGGGTTCAGCTAAAGTCTCTTGGTTCCTGAGGCAAGTCTGTTTCTTCTTTTTTAAGTCTTTCTGAACACTTTACAGCATCATCCTGGATTGGAGGAACCACTGATTGGCTTGTTGATTTGCTTGCGTTTTTTTGTGAAACAAGTTTTTGTTGCTATGGACAAAATTCATTTGCATCTCTCTAACATTTAACTGCTCACAGGATCATCTATTGGATCATTTACAGCTTTTTGAATGATTTTGGAGTTAATATCAATTTACATAGGTTACAGAAGTTTGTATCCACACTACATTGCTATTCCTACAAATATTTAAAGAATGACAACAATATTAATTTTTCTTTTGGTGATTCTTATGTAGAGAAACATTTTTTCTCTTAGTACTTTTTTTTTTTTTCACATGGTTTTACCAAGCTTATGAACTCCTGTGCACGTGTATCTTCTCTTTCTTCAAAGGAGAGCTGAGAAGAAAAGCAATTCCCTAGTTTTTGCCATGGTAGTATGAATATGAACCAAAGCATGTGCTCTCCATCACAGTTAATGACACGTTTATGTTGCATATGCATTTCATTTTTATCTCTGCTTACATTCTTGAGCAGTTCCTTTTTTGTGTTGGCACATGAGAAGCATATTACTTTTGCCTTAATATTCAGCTACAAGTTAGGCTCCTCCTTTGCATCAACCAGTCCCTGATTAAGCCACTTAATGCAGCCTCTATCGATCCATCATTGTTGTCCTTATTTCTACAGCACTCATAGCTACTCTGTTCATGATCCAACACATTCAGGATTGTCCTGTCTCTCCTACTGCTACTCTAGTACTATTAAGGATTATGAAATGGATATTGAAAGCTCATAGCATGCAAGATCCACCCCTTCCAACAGGGGTGGATCCAATTGGATCAAATTGTTTCTCATATTGTGTAGGGACCTTGCTGAGCAGGTAGTCATACCTGCATTACGACTACGCTCTAGGAAGCTTTCAGGAGTCTGGGATGACACTATATGCTGCTTGTTCTGCTTTCTTTTTTTTTTTCTTTGAGCGAAGGTCATTAACTTTTCTCTGCAGTGACACATTGTAAATCCAAATAAGTTTCCTTAAGTCTTCAGTATTTTTCTTCTTATTTTTCTATCAGATTTACCTAAGCAGTACAACAGATACCAAAGCCTTCAGCTGCTTTTCTTCATGTACATTAATTTAATTTTCTTTATCCTGTGGTCAGGCACAGAGTGGGTCATACAAACAGGGCAGTGAACCACAATCTAGGAAGTCAGCTGACAGCTCCAGCTGACGAAGTTGGACTTTTTGCCTGCATGTAGGCACTTAGCTGAATCAGGACCTGGGGTAGGAGCCTCGTATCTCAGCAGGAAGAACAACTCTGCCTTTGTGCTTGGTTTTTAGCTGTTTTTTTTAGTAGAAGTTGATTTGATTGTAAGTTAATATTCAGACTTTAAAAATCAGATATTAGGGCTTGGACACCTCCACTAATGTGTTTTGTACACTCAGTTTGCACCTTGCAGATCTTAGTGGGAGTTTGGAATTCACTGTGAGCAATAAAACATTTGGCTGACTTGTTCACAATTTTTATTCTTTGCCAGATGCACTTAAAACTAAAATAATGCTCCAAAAATGGCCCAGAAACTTTTTTTTTGCTCCTCTTGCTTAGTGCTGCTTTTCCATGGCTCATCAGCTTCTCCCTGTAGAGTGAAGAATAAAAAGGAGGGTTCATATAACATTTTTCTTGTCCTTAGCTGACCTCCTAAATTCTCTTTTTTTGATTGTCAACAGCTGAAGCAGATAGATGAGCTTTTGGCTAAATTTTGTTATGGCTGAGTGTAAATTGTAGAGATGCGGTCATCTGCATCAGACGCTTTGAGTGTTTGTGACTTGCTTGGAGAAAATTTCTGGTGTCACAGCAATACCGCGCAGTTTGTTTCAATTAGGTTTAGATTTGTTCCGGAAACACTTGATTTATGGCAAGCTTTTCCTTGCATAAGTGTCTGTTGAGATTTTAGAGGGCACAAAATGTTCCAGTTTCTCATGAGGTGGAAAATATCTCCCATACTTGAGTCTTTCTGCTTTGCTTTCCATTGAGGATGCTAAGGATTGACATGCAGATAACAACAGACTGTATGTCTGAGTGGGTGTAGCTGCAGGTGCTCCCTTGGTATAAGCTGGGCACAGAGTTGACTTGTTTTTATGGTTTCTTGCTCCTGTAGCTAGTGATAGGTAGATACAATCTGGATTTTGAGAAGCTCCCCTTTTTCCCCCTGAATATTTATTTAGTTATATTCAAAAGACTAAGAATAATTTTGTGTTAAAGCAACACTGCAAGCCATGGATGACCTGTAGGAGTACCTACTTGAAGGGTGCTGATCTGCTCTACTTCTCTGGATTCTCCTTGCAATGGAGATAAACAGTCTATCAAAACTGTACCATTAGTACTAGAAGTAGAGTTGAGTATGCCAGGGAGATTGCTGGCTTGCTCCAAGGCTATGTTGAGTGTTTCTCCACCCATGAGATATTTCCATCTCATTTTTGAACAGTCCTCAGGGGCTACATGACTGACAAATTCTTCCCAGCAAATTGGTTAGCTCTTTTTGAGCTCATACACAGAGCTGTATGGTGTTAAGAGGAAGAAGACTGGAGATGCCATTTCTCTGGCAGCTAGTGACTTATTAAGAACTGCATTTGCCTCAGAGACAGCAATGCATCATTCAAGTTAGTCTGAGAGCTTACAAATGCCCTTGGCTGCCTTTGGGTAACCCAAAGAATGCAGCAGAGATCTGGATATAGTCCTTGTAATTAATCTTTATAAATTAATTCCTCCTTCTTTTTAAACACCAGCAAACATTAACTTTCAATAATTAATTCCAAGACCAGCCAAATGCAATTATTTGCATTTCAGAGGCAGGCAGAAGCACAATTTCACATTAACATTTGACTGTTCCCCTGCACCTGGACACAGATTGTTACAGGGAGGCTACTTTGCTGTCAGGGCCTGCGTAAGATCTCCAACATTTTTTCTTATGCACTAAGGATGAAGTTTGCTGTCAGGGTGAAGTTTCAGATATTTCACTCTCTCCTCCATTGAACAATTTTAATAGTGGAAAAGCTATTCTTTCGGGTGGCTTAATGAAGATTTGCTCATGTATGTCATGGAAAACTGATGAAGTTGCTGCTGTGGTTGTTGGGTGCTACTGGGGATGAGGATGTGTGCCTTCCTCCCACATTGCACTTGAGTGGCTGCTTTTGCAGAATGTCATATGATAGACTCTGCATGCAGAAATGGTTGTGACAAAATTAGAGTCCTGAACCTAATAGCTAATCCAGGAATTAGACCAAAATTTACAGACTTTGGAATATGGTTTTGAGCTAGCCTTGGTAAAATGCAAATTTTCTACTTACTATCTTATACTAAGTTAAAGGTGTGTTCATACATGCTTTTTTTGTTTCTTTGTTTGCCTTAAAATCATGTATAGAACATATTTCCACAGAATTAAAAAAGGAATATTGAAATAAAATTAAAAATTCCAATGCACGGACTTGATTAGGAGAAAAAACCCAAATAAAATTCTATTGTAAAAATTCGATTGTAAAAATTCTATTGTAAAAATTCTATTGTAAAACCTTCTTGCAGTTGATGTTTCACTGTATTAACAGCAGCAAAAGCAAAATTCACATTTAAGTAGATTCACAGATACAGCTTGAATGATTGCTGATGGCTAACCCAGAAAAAGCTGCAAAATGAAATGCCTGTTGAGTGTTCTAGCATTCTTATTTGGTTACTGCTATAACTTAAACTATATCCTGGTTCCTGCTGTCTTTGCTGTTTTCAAGTAAAAAGAAATTAGTTTTAACTGTAAAAGTTTTCCTGCCTTGGTCTCATCTCCAAGATTAATTAGTTTTTCCAGTTTGAATAAAAAGTGTTCTGCAAAAGAATCAAACAACCATGTTCCTTTAATTAAAAGTAATATGCTCACAACATCTCCCAGGCATCCCTGAGCTGAAATGACAGAAAATTAAAAGCTAAAATTTGTCATGGAAAACTCCAAATTGTATTAATTTCTTAAGCAGATTGTCATAAAGTTTTGAAGTTTGTCTGCAGCAGAAAAAAGACCAACTCAATTAAACAAAACAAATTAATAGACACATAAATTCAGCAAGGAGTGTTTTCTTGAAGCAGGAATGTAGATGAAATCTTTCAACTGTTTTTTGATACTAAGCTGACTTTCAAACTTACCCACCTCACAGGGTAGCTGCATTAGTGCAAGTCCAAATACTGGTATCACATTTGGCTGTGCAGAGAGATGATTTAATGACTGTCTGAGGATATGTCAGCCAGGTCTCTTTTCACACAAAGAGGATTCTGTTTTAAGATGTGCTTTGTTTCCTTATATATTAGTTATCTGGAAGATTTAAGCTTTCATAGCACAGATGGAGTGATATCTTAATCCTAATCTTATATGTAACATATTTAAACACTGTTTATGTGTGTTCACATTAATTAGTTTCATCTCACGCCTTCTTAATTTATCGAAATATTAGTTGCTGAATCTGACACAGGTTGTACCAAGAGTCACACAGCACTGTCTGTCTGGGCACAGGCAGCTTGTGAGTGGCAAGCAGCAGAGGAGACAAACCCAGCTCATGTCAGCAGCATTGACCCTGCAGAGGAAAATGCATGGGCTGTGGGTGCAGACAGAATACTTCCTTACCCACTGTCCCTCCCTTTGTGTGCTTTTGCTGAACAGCAACTGTCACTCATATTTTCTATAACCTGCTGAGATTCTTTTTTAAGTGCTCATTTTCAATTTATATTAGCATCTTATAGATTTGTTCCATACAAAGCCTTTGAGACAGAAAGACATTCCAGTCCATCCATGCAGATACATTGCTAGCGCAGGTTCTCTTTACATCTTTATTCCTGGAATCTCCTCCTTTGTCATCTGCCTTCCCACCTTGCTCATATCTACTCACACTGTTGCTGCAAAGATAATTTCTCTACTCTATAAATCAGAAAAGTCAACTGTCTTTGTCTCTGCTGCTACCCCTTTTCTCTCAAACAGGAGACATTTCTCTTTATTTTCAAGACCTTTTCCCATTTACCTTATGATTCCTTGTTTTCTATTAAAATACTAGATGAAATCCTTGATTTTTTTGTGATGGCCTGGTGAACTGGAGATGGCCACAGACATGATTTTGTTTTTTCAAAACATCTTTTGATTTTCAAATGTGTATTGTAACATGCAACTACAAAATTAATAAGTTTGAAGGTGCTTCTCCCCCTGTCTCTTTCTTTAATTCAGCAATCACCTCCATGTTGCTGATTCCTTTTCAAACAGAAAGCAGCAGACTTGCATTGAGAAAGTGTTAGGAGCTGGAATTTTAAAGACTGAAGCACTTTATTCTGAATACATTGCATAAAAGAAAAGGCATTTTGAGATTTTATGGGTTATGGAATAAGAAAAATATCCATTGTAAGTAAATTCAATTATAGTTTTCGTTATTCCATTGAAGACTATGAATTCAAAGACTGATCAAGCTGAAGTGAGGGAGAGGCTTGGATTCAGGAGGCTTATAATGGGTGTGAAACAATTTCAGGTCCTCCCCTTAGACCTAACTCGCTATTACCAGGAGCAGGAGTACATGACCTTAGAGTTTTTTTGGGCTCTGTGGACAGCTGTGATAGGTCATGAATGGTCTAAGTTTCCACTCCCTTCTTCATGTTTAGGGAGAGGGAATGATCCAGCCCAAGTATTCACCACTGCACTAACCACTGCATTTACTTTCCAAAGCAGAAGGAAGGCACTGCTAATTTGCTCTTTTAAAAATTATTTATTCTGCAGAACTGCCTACTTTAATTACCATTTGAACTTTCTAGAACCACAGGACTGGGTAATTATTTTCATTGCCTCCCTTTGGTTGCTTGTGCTGTATAGATCTGCTGTTTAATGAGTCACTTGAAGGCCAGAAGGCACACTGAATTCCTGAAGAATAGGGTGTCTAGACACAAATGCACAAGCAAATATTTCCACTGTAAACAATAAGATAGTGTTTGTTTGCGATAAACTGGTTCTGAATCATTTATTTCTAAGCCTGAGGTGAAGTATACAGGTTTTAGCACAGGGATGAGAAAGGGAGAGAAACGCAGTGATGGAGGGTGTGATTTCAGCCATTTATTTATTTATTGTTATTTATTACGCCCTGTCTGAGAAAAGAGCCCAACAGCGTCAGATACTGCAAGCATATAAGAAGAGATAGTTACTGCAGGTTAGTTGCTATGCAGGTGAGTAATAGTAAAGTTAACATTTATTCTTCGGCAAAAATCATACATGTATGTACTATCTGAATAAAATTGTATTTGGCATAAGCTTTTTTTTTGTTGTCTGCAGTTTTTATTAAATGTTTAGATTACAAGCTGCTGATTACCATTTTTTTCTTTACAAATACATTCAATACAGTTATCCATACACAATTTAATTGGCTTGTGGTTTAACTGTTATCATACGTGGGGCAAAATGCTGGCTAGCTGTGCACAGAGCCATCTGTGGCCTAGGATTTTTTATTATAAACTCATGCCTAATGCTGCATAAACATGTGCTATGTAAAGGGCTGACTGAGGAGCAGTGTGAGGGTCCTTGTGCTGGGGCTGTAGGTATGGGTATCTGGTGGGCCCCTGATGTGGCAGCAGGCTCTGGTGGCAGCCCTTTCCCAGTCTACCTGCTGAGCCAGTGACTGCTTGTGCCAAGCAGGCTTGCCCAGAATTACACACAGCCTGCTGAATGACTCCCATACCTCACAACCCTGGAAACGCTTCATATAGATAAACTACAGAGACTGTCAGCATAAGAAGAAGAAATCAGCCAAAACTGGGCTGCTGCTAATAAATTCTGCTGGACATGTGAGGCCCCGAGCTGTTGCTGCACTGTATTCTTCAGATTTTTCCTTGAACCTACAATTTCTACATTTCTCTCCTTTTCCCAGAATATTCCAACCATCTGTACTCTCTGATAATGTAGCATTTGCTATATGTCTGAATAGGAAATAGTTTTCTTGTTCTGTGGAAAAATTTCTTACTGCTTCTTTCTCATAGACTGAATTTTTTGAAAGGTTGGTAAAAATTATTTCTCTGTTTCACAGAGTTAGGTTAGGGGAAAATGGCATCTTATATTGATACTGAACACTTTCCTGATTATATTTCTTTGAAAAATGTTCTTAGAACAGGTCACTACTGGCAGTGATTGAAGAAGTTTAGTGAAATTGTGACGATATGCTTGGAGATAAAACAACAGCCTGTTTCAAGGTTTTGAGTAGAAACAGAAGAGAGGAATTCAAATGTCAGGCCTGTGCACTGTACACAGGGATGTGTATTTTATATAGGTGCTGTAGAGAAAGCCTATATACTGAGCCCTATAGAGAGTGAGAAATATGCACTAAAAGAAAAAGAGTACATAGATAAGAAAAATAGTTTTATATCCTCTCATCATCCATGGATGTTTTCCCCATAGCTGGTGTTGGGCTTTGTTTTCTGAAATGTGTTTCTACTCTGGTGGTTAAAACCATCTCTTTTATCATGTGTCACGGAATGATAGCTCATTCTCTTGCCTCTAAGCTATCACACACACTTAGAAAGAAACTCATCAATATAAACGTTTGTGTCTATGTCTGATTGGTTTCTCATGTCTAAAAAGGAGGAAAAGGGAGATTGATTGCAGAGGCCATAAAAGTAATGATGCGTTTAATGAAAACATACATTAAGCAAAACACTTAAAAATTACTTGAAGTTGCTGTATATGAGTTAATGAAATTAAATGGCCTTCAAAATTTTTCTAATTTGACCTCAGGTTATCCCTTTGAGCCCCCGGCCAGTTTTACCTTTATTTCCACACGTGGCACTTATTTTTGTGTATTTGGTTTATCTCAACAGGTCCTTTCATCTCTCCCTGTCAAATACTGTACCTACAGAACTACACCGCTGTGGTTACACAGTGTGAAAACCTGGGTGTTGGCTGTGTGGCTGTCCCTGAACAGACAGTTACCCTTCCTTCTGCCAATCCTTGCCTTTATGGCTTTGCCATGAATTTGTCTGGAGGAGATAGTGCCCTCTAAGTTGTCTGTTGCTAGCTACTTCTTTCTGTTTCAGACCCAAATTACGAGTGGGCCCAAACTGTAATGTGATTACATGGCTGAGTTTTCTGTGGGAAATGATGTCAAAAATTCTATATGTAGGTGAATGAGTAATATGGCATCATTCCACCTCCTGTTTAGCTGAACAGCTTTTTGGTTGAGACTATATCCAGTGTCAGGCTAGTTCACCTCTCTGAGGTGGAAGTATTAGAGGGATGTAAAGTGCAGACTATGTGACCAGGATCAGACAGAGCTGGGAGGCAGTGTGAGGTGCAGTTGCGTGGATTCTGTATAGAAATTAGTCCCTAGAAAGAACTTTGCCAAAGGAAAAAGAACCCATAATGCAGATGAGCAGGATTCAATCTTTCTCTGCTGGTACAAGTGGCTGTGACTGCTTGCATCAGCTCTCAAGTGGGATGGATGTTGTGCAAGGTGCAGCAATAGGACATATCACGTATCATGCCAGAACAAAGACTGTGTTGTTGCTTTCTTCTTCACTGGCCTGTGGTCCTCATGCATCTGAAGAGCTTCCTCACTGATTTTCAATTTAAAACACTCATATGTGTATTTGTAAAACAAATTTACAAGCAACTGAAAACTTTCCAGATTGTTTTGTTTTCATGCTTTTAATACATATTTACTGCATCAGTGTGGTGCAGAGTATTTCTAAGATGCCTTAGGTAATTCATCAGAACTATATCCTTTTCATGAGGAAAATGACATACATTTCTAGATAGTTTTATATTAGCTACAGAAGTGAACATTTGGCTTTCAGTTTCTTGTCTGAGTGACTGGAAGGACATTAAAGACAAAAAGTCTTTATAGCTGTAAGAAGGGATAAGTCTTAACTAAAGATCCAGTTAGATCATACTTTTCCCACCACCAGTTCAGGAAGGTGAATTGGTGTATTTATAGGTGCATATGAGGAAATTGTAGAGTTAACCTGAAAACTCAACAGAGCTGCAAGTACATGGTATCCTGCATTTTCCTCTGATCATGGCAGCACTCCTAGATAGTAGACAGATGCCACAGTGTATCTGCCACTACAGGGGATCTGGGTGGGTACAGCAAAGAAACTGCTCATTCAGTCACCCCTCTCACTTGTAAAGGATCTGGAACAGAAGACAGCAGCTGTACTGTTCACTTCTCTATGCCCGTTATGGCCTGATGTGGTAAAAAGTCTGTGCACAGATCTATAAGGCTCTGTTCCTGGCTCTCTGGAGATACCACCTCAGCTCTAAGCTCCCAAATAGGAAAGAATATGCCATAAAACTCAAGAGTATCTAAATCCACTCAGCTGGTCACAGAAACCACTAGCAGGCAATTAAGGGAAAACATGAGACCAAAGCACGTGTCCAGCAATCCTTCTTTATCATATTCTCCTAACTTCAGACAACCAGGCTGTCAGAAGACAAATTTAGTGCTGGGCTATGTATTTTTTTCTTTCTTGAGATGAAGAAAATGGAGTGGAAAAATGTCTGATTTCACCTGAGTTTAGTATCTTTGAGTAAAAAGGAAAACAACTATTTGACAGTTTATTTCTCTATTTCTCTGCCTCTTTAAGTTTCCATATGGGGCAAAATACTAGACTGTTTCTTTAAAAGTGGGAATAGTGATAGTAATCTGCTTTTTTTCAGATGCATTTTGATCTACTGGGAGAGTGGTTTATAGCAGATCAATATTATGTTACATTGCCCTGAAACTATAGCAAGTTGATTTTTTTTTGTCGAACCTTTTTGTTTAAGAGAAATCTTTGCAAGAGTTTACAGAGGGGCAATAACATTTTAAGTGTGGTTATAAACCACATGAAGGTCTTTGGATTTCTACCACAAATCCCAGTTGATTGTTTATTCTAAACTCTCCCCTTTCCTGAAAATGTAATTAAGATATAATGATGGAGATTGCCACTGTGATTGCAGCACATTTCCTCCTCGGCAGTTTGACTTGCATAGAGATGTCATCTGTCCTTTGGGAAATTCAAGTATCACCTTCAAGCCCAAGGTCTCACCCATACTGGAGGAAGAAGTCACTGGAAGTGATGCTGTTAAATTCAGTGCATGAAGACCAGCCCTTTGTTATTTTCTGTTCCACAGCTGCTCCCTATCAAATGGTTTTCTTTCATTTCACCACCTCTCTTCCATCTGCTTCAGGTGCCTGTGTCCCCCCGGCAATGTTTCTTGCCCCCTTTGTGGCACTTGGGTCCAACGAGTGAATACCTTAAGGTGAGCTGAGGTGTTCAGATATTCATGATCTGTAAATTTCACTGTACAAGCAAACCAATAAATCTGCAGCATGTGGGCAGGTTAGTTTCAGAACTGAGCTGCTTTTGTTCTTGAGGTACCTATAGAAAATGCAGCGTGGACTCTCCATTCTCTGGGCTCTTTCATCTTCTGAGAGTGAACTATGGACCCAGAGAATTTTATTCTGGCATCCATAGAATTTACAATGCCTGTTTTGAAGCAGTCTTTCTGATAAGATGTATTGAGAAAACAAGGAAATAAAAGTAGACAAGATACTTAGTTTACGCATTTTTCTTCACAGGCTATGAGGCCCATACATTTTCTAGCTCTCAGAATAGCACTCTTATCCTTTTAAGAAACTTTTGAACATAAAGAGACTGAGGCCCATCTAGGTCAATCCCCTCTCAATCTTCAGACATTATGTGATTATTTTTAAAATATGCAAAATGTAACAAACAGTTTCAAAAGTATTTAATTTAAAATTTACCAGAAAATGTTAGAGAAGAGCTTTTGATAATCTTGTGCTTCAAATATAACTGCATCACTCCTTACTATTGCTTTCTTCCTTATGTTACTGGGTGAAAACATGCTACTATGCAAAATGCTGTATAATTATAGGCTAATATTTGACCAAGAATCTACACAGGAAATTCCATATTATTACAAAATAGACTTGAGACACTGATTTCTGTCTTCTGCATTACAATCTTCTTGCAGTATTGCAAATTATATAGTAACTACAGATGGCATAACATGGTATCTTCAGTCATTAGTAGTCTGCAATTTGCAGTTACAAATGACTGGCCATGTTCTACCCTAATGTCAGTAGGATTTCTATGTCTAGATAAAGTTGTGTGTTAACAGGAAAGATAAGTTTTAATAACATGATCAAATGCAAGAATTTGGAAGGAGATTAGGAAGGCTTTATGCTGTTTTGTCTGCATGTCAGTGTTTGTCTAGATTGGTTTCCAGGTTTGCCTGTGGGGGATATAACACAGCTATTGCCCTTACAGTCTCATCTCTAACAGGTCCCTAACAAAATGACTTTTGTTATCGAGGTCCACATGTTCAATTATCGATAATGCATGGAGACATATGTCCTTTGACCAACATGAATATAAAAAGAAAGAAATCTGCCTCATTGCTACATCATAGCTGCAGTCAACCCTCTCTCTGAAGGATTGTAAATTGCTAAGTACTGCTCACAAAGAACAAGGCATAGAGAATACACGGATGAAAGCATAGGTTATTAAGAAGCATTTAGATATCTCTGATAAAATCTAGCTTTGCTTTCCTAGCCAGCCAGCTACATGCAATTAGACAGATTAAATTAGGCTGCACTGAGCCCTGGGCTGCCACACCAGGCTGCTTCTGATGCTCAAGCTCCTTGTTTAAAGTTAGCTCAAAATCAGTAAACCCCGTTGTAGCTTTCAGTCTGCAGTGAATTCCCATAGACTGATAATATTGTTTGTGAATAAAACCACCCTGCTCTTCACTACAATAAGATTAGAAAGTACTTAAACTGTAAATAGAAGCAGAGCATGCACATGGCTAGCAGCACTAGTTTGCTGAGTAAGGAGCTTTACCAGTTTTCACAGCTTCCTCAAAGTCAATATGATCATTGCTTGGAGGCAGTCAGAGAGATCTTAGACTTTTCTATGAAAGCATTTCTATCCAAACTAAATAATTCTCTCATATTTCAATTTCTGCAAATCAGAGCTAATTTCCAGCAATAGCAACCCCTCTGGCTATTGTTACTGTCTAAGCTAAGTGCTTTGCCTGTGCCAGGCACCAGGCTGATGCATCAGTCCAGTCCTGGGTGCCCAGCAACCCCCTGTGGTGAGCAGGCTCAAAATGGCCAAAGATTGCTCTAGATGACTCAGTGATACACTTTTTTAGAGTATGGAATGTTGTTAAAGGTCCCTTTCTGTGATGTGCGACCCAGCTGCTTTAATGTGCCTTCAACACAGGCCCACACTAAGTCTCAATACCTTAAACGCATCCTACTTCCTCTCTAATTTACAGTTTGAACCTTTGAAAACAACGACAGTTATGGTAGGTTTTTCAATGAACTGTCTGCATAAGACTCACCTTCTGCTGCTGGAAAGTATAGAGCAAGGAAAAGCTGCAAATAGCATAATACAAAATCCTCCCTTTCACTCATCTAGAATTATCCTGCTCATTGCTAATTCCTGTCCAACAACCTAGAGCTTTCAGACCTGTTAAGCTCTCCCTTCAAGCCAAAACCAAAGAGATCCAATGTTTAAAGATGTGGACCAGCAAGAGAGTTATGGATCTCTCTGTTGAAATGCATGTTTGCTCTTCATTTCACTCCTGTCTCTCTCACTGGTCCAAAATGAAGCCCCTTGGTATGGTATGTGGCCAGGGTTCAGATAGATAGAGCAGAATCAAAGTTGTATTTTCTATTCACAATGTCTCTGTTCTGAATAAATGTATATTCTAAGCACCTCCTCAATATTCTCAACCAAAACCAACAAGCCCCAAAAGGATCTAATCAAAATGGCATCTAAACATTAGCCAAATTAGACTGATATGGATATCTGCAATTGATATGTGTATATACATGCATTATTCTAGTACTGTAGTGTTTTCCTCCCCTTTTTCTGGTTTCAGATAGAGCAAGGAAGCAAGGACACGTGCAAAGAGGGAAGAATGAGAGACTTCATAAAGAGGCAAAATGTATATTTGCAAAACAACTTTATCTTTTGGGGCATGTTGGTGCTCGAGTATTTTCTTTTCAATATTTTTACAAATGCCCAATTTTCAGAGGGCGTCTACCCTCCCAAAATGATGGCTACCTGAAGTGTTAGTGCCAGCTGAGCACTTGCTATCACTCATTATTTTCAGACATCTAGGTCCTGAGCATTTACACTTCTTCAGACTGTGAATCCCTTTTCAAGGAGTTGGTGAAGGGTTTGTGTTTTCATTAGTTTTACTTGTTTGAATAGTTTTCCCATTCTCATTATCACCCTTTCTCTCAGTGAGACGTTGAATTTCTGGTGTGGTAATATCCATCCATGTAAAAATGAGAGTTTGATACATTTTAAGAGGGAGTGATTTTTAGTCGCTGATGAAGGTATGATATAATGAATAGGTCTTAAAATCACTAGAGGTCACACATTAATTTCTTTCCTCCCCATCTTCACCAATTCTCACTTTTTTTTCATTGTTTTGTGATGCCTGAACACCTGGATTTTTCGTACTATGAGGTAGCTAAACTTCATGGATCGAAGATACTGAAAAATAACACTACTTAATGTTCTAACAGCTCTAAAGTGTTTTTAAACACCTTTTTTTTTCCCCTGTGAATATGTATGGTGTGCGCAGAATCTGAATTGGCCAATTTACAATGCATCATTTGGATGACAAACAGGAGAAATTAAAACTACATGATTTCATTATTTTTTTTAAAGATGTATATACCACTCAAAGTATTTGGAGAAAGAGCTAACATCGCATGTTAACTGAGTGATACCAGCAAGAAGCACAACCTCTGCTGACATAAGGATCATTTAGAAACTCAGAAACTCCTGTTATCATAGAAGATCTTGAACAGCTAGTCTGAAAGAGATATACTCATACTGATTTGAATTTATTAGAGAAATATAGACTTTGGATAAATTGCATTGTTGCTATGTTTTAATTTCAGTCTGTAGCAGCACCCTCCATGTGTGTGTATAAATATTGGCATCTAGGATAGATGATAAGTGTGCATTAATATTTGTTAATTCATACAGTTTTGTGGTATTATGTCTTGCAATTAGTTAAGATGTTTCAACTCTAAATGAATTCCCAAACAAAAAATAATTGAGGGTACTTTAAAACGAGTTGGAAGTGGATGATCAGACTCTTCAATTAATTAGGAAAAAAATCAAAGAGATGATGGAGCATATGCTGAAGAATCACAAGTGACTGCATCAAATAAGATCAAATCAACAAAAAGCTAATAAAAAAATCACATAATTACCTATGATGCACTCTTGAAAGACAGAGTATCTGGTACTTCCAAAACAGGGAATCGAAACAGTGGAAAATACTTGAATATTTCAGTATGCTCCCTCTTCAGCAATGAAGTTCATCATCTACATGGGTGTGAGGCCAAGGTAGAAAGTTTCATAAGAATACGCATATTTGTTAATTAAAGAAAATGTTAACTGTAATTCTTGTCTTGCACAAAAACCAACTGAATGAAATGGTGTGCAAGTGGAGATAGTGCTTAAGTGCTTTTTGCATGCAGGTGTATATGACAGGAACTGGAGTTCTGTCCACACATCTGGAAGAACACTAAATTTGTTGAATGACAGAACTCACAGCAGATCTGAAGAAAACGAAAGCTGTAGTGCTGATTAAAGTCCAGTGTCATCTGCACATAGAGTAAAGGAAGTAGCTCAGTTTGAGAAAGAATAAACCGGCAAAACTTTTAGGGAATGAACAATGATCACTTGCATTTTAACAAACTGTCTTCTCATAAAAAGTCATTTTTATTTGGCCAGTTAACAGCAATACATCAAGAGGTAATAGCTCTAAGTACCAAATATGAAATGCAGATCTAGCTCCTGTCTGAATGTCCTATCCAACAGAACAGCAAGTGAGGAAATAAAATTCATATTGAAGCAGGGGGACAGCAAGGAGAAATGCACTTTCGCTTCACTATATTACCAAAGATACACTCCATTGCCCGTGAAGATGCCTACTGTGGTTAAGTATCTCTGTTTCTGAAAACCCTAACAGAAAAAATCTTTTTAAATTTAAAGAACATGACGGAGAGTAAAATTAATTATAAACACATGTTATTTTTTTCCCTTGCTGGTCTCTGATAGACAAGACTTTTGGAGCAGAAGAAAAATGTTTTTTGTTTCCATGGCAACAATATCCACTCTTCTCCTTTCTGTCACAAACCATGGTTTCTGAGCATATTTAGGAAAACTGAAACATGGGTAACTCAGAATAATAAAGCCAAGTGCAGTAAATTTTCGTCTAAATAAATACTTGTATTCAGTCTTGCATCCATTGGCTTTGAAAATTTTCAGAGTCAGGGTATTTGTTTGCTGTGCGGATGGTGTTCCCATTAAACATTTGGTCCTGTTCACAGTCAGAAGCCTTACTTAAATGTCTTGAATGTTGCTGATGCTACCTACCCTAAAATAATCAAAATAATTAAAGTGATAAGCAGCACAACATAGTGTCATTCAGAATGGCAAAATACGCAGCTGTAGCACTCAAGGACTTGAGGCAACTTGTATGTACAGTATACAGGAATATATGCTGGAAAGGTCAAGTCTTCAACTTATAAGTGACTTGAGGATGTCTCTTATCTCTGGGCAATGCTAACTGTGCTGTCAAAGTTCAGTAACAGTCTGCACAGAAAACCATTGAACAGATCTGCTAAGGATCTCCTTTCTTCTTTTCAATTCCTTCTCAGCACAAACCTCTCAGCTAGAGATTCAATCTCTTTCTCTTCTGTTGGACTTGTTTCTCTCTGAATAATTTCTTTACACTCATTGGGCCAGAATTTTAAGTCTTTGGGCCACACTTATTTGTAGAAAATGAAAAGTTTTTAGCAAGAGAAACTAAGACCCACAACAATGTACACTGCGGTAGAACTTGACTGTATAACGCTATATATAGATTTCAAGCCTCAGCTTCAAAACAAAAGTGAAATGTTTTTATCAGAGTCATTTCAACACAAAGGAAAAATAGTTGTTTTGGTTTTTTGATGGGAATAATCCCCCCCCTCCCCCGCTGATGTCAAATTTAAAATATCACTTTCAGGAAATATTCGCTGACCATATTTTCTCATTAAAAACATGCAGACAAAAATTTCTCAAGTAGTTTTTCTGTAACTTTGACAAAGTGGTTTGAATAGACAAACCATAAATTATTGAAAGGGCTGGAACTTCAAATAAAAATGATGCTTCTTATTTTGCTGCCCTCCTGCCTGCATAACCATTTGAGTTTGTGGTGCTCTGGGAGCATGGTGTGCTCATCACACTCTTGCCTTGTTGCACAAGCAGCCTGTGTTCAGAAGACTTTCTTTAGGGGTACAGCAGGCACTGGAACAGGCTGCCCAGAGAGGTGGTTGAGTCACCTTCCCTGGAGGTGTTTAAGGCACGGGTGGATGAGGTGCTGAGGGATATGGTTTAGTGTTTGATGGGAACGGTTGGACTCGATGATCCGGTGGGTCTCTTCCAACCTGGTTATTCTGTGATTCTGTGATTCTGTGAATTAAATCAGCTATAGGTGCAAGGTGACAAAGGAAACCCGTGTGTGCTTTTATAACTGTATCTGGCCCTGTCAACTTTGTACTGAAGTTCAGGAGTCCTGAAAGCATTGTGGGTGCTGCAGCAAAGCTGTTTAGACAGATAGGATGTGGCAGGTAATGAGGGAAACAATTTTTTCCCTTCTCTCATCCGACCTTTCACTTGAGTTTTTTTTTCTTCAGTTTACTTGTTCTTATATAAAAGACATTTTAGTTATCAACTCTAGCACTAACTTCTAATTAACTGCCATCTAAGAATATTACAGCACCTGCTCAGAAAAGATAAAGGATGATCTAAGTTGAAACAAGAAAACAAAATTGTGCAGTTCAGGCAGCCCATTGCATCAGCCAGCTTTTTACAGGCAGCTGCTCTGCATGTTAAGAGGTCTCAACTGTCTCTAATTCTGGGCATAAGAAAAAATGTTAGAGTACATCCATTCATCCTGATGATGATTGTGATGTTTTTTGCTTGCATAGCTCCTGACATTGGGCTATTAATGCCTCTTTGAGAATAAACCTATTTTGAACTGCTGGCAAGATTGGGATCCTTGTTAGGGCATGTTTTTATTACCACAAAAGCTGTGTTTTACCTCAGGGTACTATATATTTCAGGTAGCCTGAGGTAAAAATACAAATGAAGGCAATGCCAAAGGTAACTTCTCACAAAGGTGCAGATCTTGTCTCCACTGTGCTTTATGGCTTAGAAAACCTGATGCATGGTAGTTACCCTGAGGTGAAAAGAGAAATTTTGCTGGCAGGGAGTTTGGGGCCTCTTTTCCTTTTCTTTTTCAGAAAAATGGCAGAAGCAGTACTAGTTCTGCTTGCTGCAGTTCTTTGCATGTGCCTATTTTGTCTTTAGCACTGAAAATGAATAAGTGAGAAGAAAATATCAGGGATGTAACATGATGGATGCAAAAACATGACTACTGTGTTGAGGCACTGAATGAAGAATTACAACTGGATTTTATCTCAAGGCATATAACCCCCCTGAAAAATGTGGATTTGTAATGGAAAGGCTATCGCTAACACAACCTTAACTTGAACATTGCCAACGGTCACACTATCACTTTATATAGCAATTTAATGGCCAGCTTTTCACTTTGCCAATGGGAACACGTCCAGTTGAGGTGATTGGGCTTGCAAGCTATAAAGCAGCTCAACCTTGGAATACACTGATGTAAAAGCACTCATTCTTCATTAACCAAATTTGAAATAATGGCCTGAAAATAGAATCACGTGACTTGCACATTGCATTTACAGTGGTTGTGGGTACATACAGCCATCACCTCCCCTCTCAAATTTAATGGCTTAATGAGCAGTTAAAGTGTTTTAGGCAGTCTGTGATGGGCAACTGCAATGTCAATCAACAGCTGCAATTGGCATTTCATACTTAGTTACACACATGCAGCTGGGCCTGGCCCGCAGGAGCTACTGCTCAGCTAGTGCTCAGCTTGGTCTCCTTCACTGAGCAATCAAATCTAAATAATACACTTCCTTCATTGATATGATATCACAGTATGAACCAATTAAAATAAAAAGGAATCCCATTATTTACTTAAGTATATAACGTACATAAAAATAAAAAGAAGACAGATAAAATGACCATTTTAATATACATTATATATATACACTTATATTATATTATATTATATTACATTACATTACATTACATTATATTATATTACTAGTGTTATGTAAAAAGTCAACCGAAGTACACAATTTTGTGTAGGTTTTAGAAAAGAATTATTCTCTTTGTAATTTTTTGAGATGGTCTAGAAGTCTGAATTTATTGAAAATGGACAGCAGAAGCTTAATCCTACTGCTCTAACTGCTTACTTCAGGGAACCCCTGCTCCCACCCCTGCCAGCACTGTAACCTGACTGTGCATCACTAAGTGCTGGCAAGGATGCACATCCACCATACAAATCCATGCTGGGGTGCCAGCTCTGATTCATTTTTTCTTCTCTTTCATTCAGCAAGAATCCCAGTATGGATTAAGTTTGAACAACCATATTTAAAAGTGAAAATAAGAATGAAAATAATAAAAAAACCCAAATCTGGTTTGATTTTTTTTTCTGTCAAGCATATACAAGTGCAGATTTAACTGTATTTATGCAAATGCAGCTTTTAAAGAGGCTTTTCTCTTAGTCTTAATTATGAAAATCCTCTTGAGTCTTTCAGTCCACAGTCAGCTACATTGCTGTTTTTCATAACTGAGACAATTTGAGTTGTCTTGGAAGTCTTGAGCTGCCTTCTGTTTGATGCCCAGAAGACTTTGCTGCAGCTCTGCTCAGGGTCAATCGTTCCTTAAACTTCTTTTAGACTCTATTCAACTTGACAAGCAAATCAATCTTTTCAATTCAGGAGCTGATGGAACTCAACATTTTATAAAGCTTTGCCAGGAGAGTATGAACTGAGTAGATGGCTTTCAGGCCTATTCAACATCACTTTACACTGCTCTACTAGAATTTCTATAAATGCAGGGCACTAGCATATCTGAGTTTGTTAAACACAAATAACCAGGTCCAGGCAAATAATAAGACATCCTTTTATAATGGTATGGCTGTGTGACATAATTTTTCTACCCTTTCTGTCTCTCACCTTTTTGAATACATGTATATGTATATGTATGTATGTATGTATATAAAAAGGTATACGTATATCTTTGTATACACATACACTTGAAAACTACTTTGCGTACAAGAGCTATCAGGGAGCTGTATATACATGTATATTACTGGGCATAACCAATAGACTTTATATAGTGTGTAGTTTTGAATGAGATCACATGATCAATAATTGTTTACTGTTAGATGAGTAAAATCCATATTGTTTTATTAGATTTTTCCAAACAATAGCATCAGATGGTGACATAAATTTACAATCTTGTCTTAGTGCATGAGAATTTCACCACTTGTCTGCACTAATACTAAAGCTTTCAGGCATACTGAAGCAATTTATGATCACGTTTTGCAAAGAAGGCAACTGGGTTATTCTTTCAAGACAGATCCCTATGACGCTCAGTCGCTGTGAATGAAGCTTTGCTTAAGGAGGACTCCATACTTTGCAATAAGTACTTGCTTAACCTTCAATATGTAGGATGTAGAATGATAGCTTATTTGAGTGGGGCTCTGCAGAACAAAATATCAAAAGTGCTTCATAATTTTAGCTGTATTACAGAATCACAGAATCACAGAATAACCAGGTTGGAAGAGACCCACCGGATCACCGAGTCCAACCGTTCCTACCAAACACTAAACCATATCCCTCAGCACCTCGTCCACCCGTGCCTTAAACACCTCCAGGGAAGGTGACTCAACCACCTCCCTGGGCAGCCTGTTCCAGTGCCCAATGACCCTTTCTGTAAAGAATTTTTTCCTAACGTCTAGCCTAAACCTCCCCTGGCGGAGCTTGAAGCCATTCCCTCTTGTCCTGTCCCCTGTCACTTGGGAGAAGAGGCCAGCACCCTCCTCTCTACAACGTCCTTTCAAGTAGTTGTAGAGAGCAATGAGGTCACCCCTCAGCCTCCTCTTCTCCAGGCTAAACAACCCCAGCTCTCTCAGCCGCTCCTCATAAGGCCTGTTCTCCAGCCCTTTCACCAGCTTTGTTGCTCTTCTCTGGACTCTCTCCAGAGCCTCAACATCCTTCTTGTGGTGAGGGGCCCAGAACTGAACACAGTATTCGAGGAGCGGTCTCACCAGTGCCGAGTACAGAGGGAGGATAACCTCCCTGGACCTGCTGGTCACGCCGTTTCTGATACAAGCCAAGATGCCATTGGCCTTCTTGGCCACCTGGATTGTATTGTTGTGGTGCATCCAACAAAGAAGAAAAATAAGATTTTCTGAAAGTTAGACATACTCAAGGCATCCCAAGTGATGCACTGGAAGCACTGTGTATATAATTAGCTACTTCTGAAAACTGTAGTGCAGGTGTTTGCAAAAATCTCTTTCTGTATACAGTTGGCCAAATGTTGTGGTCAGCTGTGGACTGATGATCATTTGAGTGCACAGTGAGCAGCAGAGCTGAGCCTCTCAGCTGTGGAAGTCCTTCCTTGAGAAGATCTTTGTATTTGGAAAAGCTTCCCCAAACCATCTAAACTTTATTTGAAATGATTCTGGATTGAATCACGCGGTGGATTTTGAAGCAAAAATGAAATAAATAGTCCTGGAAATATAAGTAATTTTGAATTAGAGTGAACTAAAATCTCAGAACAAAATATTAGTAGGTGATTTTTCATGGTGTAAAGATAAGTTGACACCCGTCAGGAGGAACTCAATATCTGCTAGCACTAAGTGTTAACCAGCTCAGTAAATCAGGTTTATTTTTGATCTCCAAGAATGCTTTGCTACATGATTATTGCTGTTTTTCCTGATTTTGATGTAATATATTTATTTTGTGAAACATCAGAATACTACTCTGAAAATCAATAATGTACTGTTTTGACCATTTATTTATTCCATTGTGTAAAACTCTTTAAGAAATGTGTCTGTTGCTGAGACTTCAAGAGTGGAATATAGTATTGTCAGGTCACTAAACTTTATGACACAGCAAAATACAGAGAAGTTAATTATTCTACACAGTCTACTGGACATCAGACTTACTTGACATCTTGCTTGTGGCAGTGAGAGAAGGACAGAAAATAGCACAGACAAAACTAAACTAGTGACAATGATATTGAGAAAAGTGGTGTAATCCTGAATTTATAATGGTAAGGTTGCAATTTAGCAAATTCTCTCAGATACTGAACACTGCAGATGATTAAATACTGTTTCCTCTTACAATAACTTATTGAAAAGGTGAAGGGATTGCAACATAATACTTGGCACAAAGACTTCTGAATGCGCTTACCTGTAGTAATTGCATATTCTCGGGCTGTCTTTATCTGTATGCTTATAATTTCCTACAAATTTGTCAGACCAAGTAATTCAGCTCCCAAAGATGCTTACACTCGGTATGTGTTTAAATAGAGCTGTATCTGAAAAGGACTTCAATCTAATGCTTTACAGATAGGTCATCAGGAGGTTTCAGGTCAGTATCTGTTATAAAATTCTGGTTTTATATATTCATTAAATTGTGTAATATTCACCTTCACGACATAGCTTCCCACGCTTGAAAGTGTATTTGGATTCAGCAGAATCCTTTTAGCTTCCTTTGGGTTATAAAAGAACCCCATTTAAATATATGAAGTAAATCCTACTTTTTTTGTCCAGATAGGAGGAAAGGAAAATGTTTCAAATCAAACCGAGTTTTAAACTTCAAATTGTTCAGGTACAAAGGCTCATAATGAGAAGATGAATGGATCGGAAAAGATTTAAAGAAGTGTTTGCATCATCCAGTCTCAGGCAATGCTTATGATCAATGTATTAACCAAACTCTTCCAACTCTCCAGAGAAATCTGATTTACATGGTCTGAATAATTTCAAGATAAATATGTTTGTTTCTCCACTAGCTACTGGGAAGAACCTAGAGAGAACAGTTGTTGAAATTAGTTGGCAAAAGTGGTGTAAGTACCGTCTTTATCAGAAGATAGAGATAGAATCATAAAATCATGGAATGGTTTGAGCTCGAAGGGACCTTAAAGATCATTCCAACCCCCTGCCATGGGCAGGCACATCTCCCACTTTATCAGGCTTCTCAAGGCCCCATCCAGTCTGGCCTTGAACATTTCCAAGGATGGGGCATCTACAACTTCCCTGGGTAACCTGTGCCTGTGTTTCACTTCCCTCACTGTGAAAAATTTCCTCCTCATGTCTAGTCTAAATCTGCGCCTCTCCAGTTTATAACCATTCCCCCTAACACTACATACATGACTTTGTAAAAAGTCCATCGCCAGCTTTTTTGTACACCCCCCGGAAGGTACTGGAATGTCTCTATAAGGTCGCCTCAGAGCCTTCTCTTCTCCAGGTTGAATAACCCCAACTCTCTCAGCCTGTCCTTGTATGGGAGGTGCTCCAGCTGTCTGGTCATCTTTTTAGCCCTCCTCTGGACCTTTTCCAACAGGTCCAACAGTTCCACATCCTTCTTATGTTGAGGATTCCGGAACTAGACACAATACTCCAGATGAGGTCTCACAAGAGAGAAATTGAGGGGTAGAATCACCTTCCTCATCCCACTGGCCACATTTCTTTCGAGGCAGCCCAGGATATGTTTGGCCTTCTGGGCTGCAAGTTCACACTGCAAGCTCGTGTCAAGGTTCTCATCAATCAGCAAGCTTCTCATCACTCAGCAGATATTGTCAGTCTTTAAAAGTGTGCCCTAATATGTGAATGAAGTGGAACTGGTCATCTTTTCCCAAGGCTTCACACAGATCACGTAGTGCGCCAGAATGATGTGGAAGACCTAGTATTTACACTGTACTGAATTCAACAATAACTTGTGATTAGAAAATGTTGTTTGGTTAGCTCTTCTGGTACATTTACAAAGGAAACAGGTCTTTATTCTCGAGGAGTGCCCATCAGAGTTGTGCTTGCTATGAAGCTAATGAGCTCAACCCTCCTTCCCTCATCATACTGCCTGTGGTTGCTTTGCCCACTTGACATCTTAAGGTGGAAGAGTAGTTCTATGGCCTTTTCTTTATTTTGAGTGTTTCTGTAGCTTTGGTACATTTTCACCTTTTTTTTTCCCCATTAGACACTGTCCAGTGTTTCTCAGTCTTTGAGTTGGTGTGCTGTTTGTCATGGGCTGTTTAGTTTGTGGTAAACAGAGGAATATGCTGTTAAGAAATTGTCTGTTGGGCTCAATTTGAGCTGAAGAAACTTGAAAAGCACCAAAAAAAACCCCAAACTGTTGCTTAAAAATCCTCTGTATAGCATTTGTAGGTAAGAAGTAATAGATCAAGTCTTTTCAGCCATGATTTCTATCGTGAGTCAAGAAATCTTTGATGAACTAATTACTAGTTTCAGTCTTGCACTGCTATATTATTTTAAAATTATTTTCTTCAGAAATACTTGTTATTTGATGCTAGCTATAGAGATATGTTGAATTGCAACTAAATGTGAGCTACACATTAAACTTGCAGGCTGCCTTCATTTAAAATTTTATCATTAAAAAGTCAAATGACATTTCTTGTTTATTGTCTGCTACTTTTACTTATTCTTTGTGTCAAACTGCTGTAAATGGAAATGGAAATGTTATTAAATTGGAGTTTGATTTAATTGCAAAAATTGCATATTTTAAATCCTTTTATTAATGGAATAAAATTACTTTAAATAGATTAGTGACATATTTTTAAATTAAAACAATTTGTAGTTTGAGCTAACTGATTTATTAATGAGAAAGTATTCACTGTAACTAGTGAATTAAAGAAGTTGTTTATGCTTACAATTTCCCCAAGACTATAAAATAATTAGCTTCTAGTCTTCGATGGTTTGTTTTCATTTGTAGATTGAATGAGGAAGACAAACTATCAGTTGTTAATCCCACTCAGTTTTCATATTTTGAATCAACTAAATACTGCAAAAAAATGCTAAATCAGAACAAAGTGGGGAAAAAAAAATCTTTCAGCACTTGGAAAAGTGCTGCTAAAATAGCTTAACACTTCATTCAGATTTACAGATGATCTCAACTGATGCTCCCCATCAGCTTGCTTGTTTTACCTTTTGTAAATACGTACAGAAATGTTCTACTTGTATGCAGTTTTTAACTAATTAAAAGTGATTTTACAGCATTGTAAGAGGACTAACCTTACTCATTATTCGAAATTCAACTTTTAAAATCTTTATTTATTTTTTTCAAATTATTTCAACCCTTTCATTTAAATAATATCCTCTTAGAGTTCTGTTCCTGAGTAGTACCTGAACATGTCTACATTCACAATAATTTTATTTTTTCTTCTTCAGAGTATGGACCAAACCTGAGTAACTTACAGAGTAGGTTTTGTGCTGAGGATGTTTGAAAAGCAATTCACAGACAAAAGCTATTTTGCCACAGTAGTCTAAGATGCAAATACGACTCATCAAGCACATAATTGAAATTGATTTAATGCAAAATCAATTGAATAGGATTGATTCCTATTGAAATCAAGGAGACTGCAGAAAAGCATAAGAATTAAAAGCTTGAGTCAGTGTACCAAATCTTGTGCAAATAGTTCCTAGCCACACAAATAGAGAAATTGAGAGCTGTATTAGGAAAGAATATTCATGTATATTTTTCCTTTTTGAATGCAGAAATTTACACGGAAAACAGAAAACAGACTACTGTTGGATAAACTAAGACAAAAAATAGAAGTTTAAATAGGGGTGCAGCTGCAAAATGCAAGGTAAGGTACTCAGTAATTCTCCTTATCAATTTGAGTGTCTAATTTCAGGCTTTAAATGATTATATTCTGAGTGTAATGAAAAATGTTGTAAAGGTGTGTTTCCCCAGACCAGCTGGAGATAATGTCTGTTACAGTGTGTGCCTATGCGTATGTGTGTGTGTGTAAATCTGTCGTAGTTGATTATTATAGTAACTCTTCTTTTGCATCACAAGTGACTTAGAGGGAGGATGCAGAGCTAGTGTGCCACTAGATGTTGCTCTAAGACAACAGCTAATGAAAGAAGAAATCCAGAAAAGATACAGTGTCTAATATTTGCATCAATCACTATAATTCTCTTTAAAAATAATTCAGAGATTAAATCTTAAGATTTTGAAAGAAGTTAAAAAAATAAGAAGAGGGAAAAAAGCATTGTGAACTGCTATTAAAACTTACTGTATCAGACCTACTACATTTCTGGGAACAAAGTATGTATAAGAACGTTATTTTATCAGAAACTGTTGGTTTTAAAAGACTGTCTTATCTAATTCTTAAAGTGCTTTCTGTTGAGTAAATTCACAAGCTTTAAAAAATCAGAATATAAATTCCTTAAATCTTTATATTCCAAAGTCTGCGGCTTCTGCCTGCTTGAGATCAGTGGTTAAATGAGTTTAATCATCTTGACTGAAATACCATGGATGCTTCATGGTATTTAGCTAACTTCATCCTGGTTTACAGGCACTTAGAATTTAAATAGAAGAAATGCTAATTAGGTCAATATGGAAATAAATCTACAGTGCTGTAACAAGATGCTTGCACTTTGCCTACTGAAGCAGGTATGGTTTTAGTGTAGGCTTGCAGTATTTCACTTGCAGAAACAAATAGATTAAGAAAAGAGAAGGAAAACCCTTTGAAAAGCAGAGGATTTGCTCTTGGGGAATCAGTGAAGGTTGTGACCAAGGTCCTTAGTAAGATAATTCAAAATGGGAGGAGATGAGTGTGTTGAAGATTTTTGCAAGGTTAAAATGGCAGCAGAGCAGATGACACAGCTAGATACTCTCTGAAGTGAATATCTGGCTTTGCTTTGGGCCCACTGTGTATGCCTGGCTTTGAGTAGTTGTATTGTTTAGATTTTCAAAATTTTCTCATTTGTACTTGATTCATCCAACTGAACAACATACAGATATGATCAACATCAGACAGGTTATTATTTTTTAAGTGTTAGCAGCTCTTTGATTAAATATGAAGTGGGCATTGAGAGATCATTAACACTGTGAAATGGATTTCTGACATTTAAAAAAAGCAGCATGTACCCTTGTCTAGCTCTGTGGTGGGTCTTAAATGAATGAAGTCTTTGCTGATCATTTTGTTTTTGCGTTTGGAAGTGATGTGTTATACCAGTTATGCTCTACAGGAAATGGCTAAAATTAGTTTTCATTAGTTCGTTTATGATGTACTCTTCGGCAAGATTGCAGCCTGACTTCATTATATCATCAGAATCTGAAGAAAACTTTTTTTAAATCAAGCACTTTCTAATATGTAATTTTTAAAAGAAATTCAGCAAAACAGCTTTAAAATATAATTCTTTTAAAGGCTTTTCACACCCTTCTGCCCGTGAATATTAAAATGTTTTAAAACTGTCTATGTCTGTTTTACAACAGTTGTTCAACCTATAGTACACAGAAATACTATATACAATATTAAGGGGTTCAAGTTATCTCCTACAGGTCTACTTTTTCTTTCTTTTCTTCGTGATACAGGCATATATGCACAGATACATGCACGCAGAGGACCATATACCTAGTTAGGAGCTGATAAAGATATCAACCACTTCACACTGTTATGAGCTGTGACACATAACACAAAGCACCCTGCCCACTACTGATATTGTCATTTTCTGTGAGTGCTAGTTTCTCTTCCATTTTATTAGCTGATGCATCAACACCCTGTGCCCAGAAAGAGATTTAATAAAGTCAGTTAATTAGGCTACCCTTTTAGGCAGCAAGGAAGCAGGAGTGTGGGAGCTGTCTAGGGCCACAGTCCCACGCAGCTTGCGTTATTCTGCTTCCCACAGCCTAATTAGCATGCTTGTTTTTGAGTGTTAACATGGGCAAAGAGGAGTATTGATGTTCTCAGTTCCTTGCAGGGCTTTTGTACCAGGATTTGTTTAGGTAATGCAGCGGAGTAGCAGGACACGTGCCTCCTGAGAGCACTGCCAGCCACTACAGCATGCAAGAGGAGAGAAAGGAGGGAGGCAACGGCTGCCTGTGAGCAAACCGAGCCAGGGGAGAGTCATGCTCCATTTTCCAGAGAGACAGTAAAAACCACTAAGGAGACTTCTCCATCTGCAGAGCTATTACATATCAAAGACAATGTCTGCATTTTCAGTAGATATAAAAAGCCACTGTGTTTGAGATCTATTTCTGGCTGGTAAAAATAGTTTTGTCTTCTTTTGGGCTGATCGTGTTAGATGGCTTTCTTGTTTCTGTGATTCGGTAACAGCATCATTCTTTACAGACATAATGTGCATGTTCCTGACATTGTTCCAAAAAATAGATGGCCCAGGGCTACCTTTGTGGAATTTTCTGAAAGGAAGAATCAGAAATGATCATCTCACGCTGGGTGTTGAAGCACTCTGCGTGCTGAGAGAGCTGAAGGAGGACCTGGATCATACCCTGTGCATGTATTTACACAACAGACTACTGCTGCTATGAGTTGTCAGCTCGATGGTTCAATAATGTCCACTCTTAAAAGCCTTCAGTGCATATTTATGCACCAGAGTTTGCTTTGTAAAGGACCTGCTCGCTGGGAGGAGGTCAGTACCCCCTCAGCTTTACTTCAGTTCTGGCAGGAACTGGAAAGCAGTTTTGTTTCCTTCAATGATTTACCCCTCACAGCAGTGGGAGCAAAACCTGTACCTTGGAGGTGGAGAAACTTTCTGTCCTGAAGTGTGAATGCAGTAGAAAAAGCATGTGCTGTCACATGTTCTTTCTGCACCTCAGAAATACGAGAGAATTTTCCCCCTTCTTTTCTCCTTCCAGAAGAGAAGTGCTCCAGGCAGCACAGAGGCGTAGGACGGATGGCAGTGCTGTGGATTAGTCATGTGGAAGGTTCTGTAAAATGACGCATTTGGCTCTACCTGGGTTGTACTTCGGGGTCACTGCCTCTGTGGAGGTGCAAGGGGTTTCACTGCGTGCCTTGTCTTGTCCTCTACAAAGCAAGGAGTTGAAGGAGGATAAAGACCGTTTAGCTTTGTAGCAAACATGCACTTTTGTGTAAGATCCAGGGCTTGGTGTGGCTCTGGAGGACAAATGGTGAGGTGCAGAACACATAAAATGTTTGAAAGGCAGATAAAAAGTCCTGCTCAGGTGTCCTGCTATTGCTGCCTCCATGAGGTCTGGCTTGGAAGTGCCCTTCTGAAACCTACTAATCCTAATGGAGACAGCTGCCACACAGGGATGGGGCACAAGTAATACATCTTTTAAATTAAAATGGAATACTCTTTCTGACAACATCTAATTCTGGAGTGTTTTTTCAACAGTATCAGTGGTAGAAATTCAATTTATGCTAAGAATTTGCATTGATTTTTGTGTTTGCAGAATGGTTTGGTGGTTTAAGCCCAAAGCTGTATGGGAGATTAGGTAGTTCCTCTTTACTGCTCTACCCCGCCTAGACTGCATGTGGCCTCGAAGGGACAGGCTACTCTCATACGCATCATAATGCATCCATGACATTTTCTGGTGTGACATAACTGTGAAGTCCTCTGAGGTTAGACATGAATGGAGCTAGAGGAGCACAGTCGTTTCTTTTATAATGTTTTAAAACCAAAAATCTAGAACTTAGAAATTCACCCATCACTACCAGTTTGTATCATCTTTGAGAAGTTATTTTGTGCTGCAGGCACTCATCAGTTATGAAGGATAGGCCCACCACGTAAATAAAGTAAATCCATCTCATTTTACATGGATGGTCAAACAGCCATCTTATGTTAACTCTCAATCACTGCCAAAGTGAATCAGCCTCAAACCATAAGAGAAAAAGAAAGTTTCTCTTCAGTTTCTTTGGGTCTGCATTGCAGAAGTCTGAAATCAGCTTGCGAAAACGCTGCATTGTTGTATGCTGTAATCCATAGCTCTGTTTTTACTGACTTGTGTCCTGTGTGCACTGTGCTGTAATTCCTAACTATCAAGCTGACTGCAGCCTTAGCCCTGACTTTACTGGCATTGCTGATTTCTATTACCGTTACAATGCAGATTTTTTAAAAAGAAACAATACAAAACAGCTATATGCTTTATAGTTAATCCTTTCTTCCGTTTATTCTTTGTGAGTACTAGAAACCCCTTCAATTTAAGGTAAAATAAAACAAGACCAGCAAAAGAAATAACTCAGGGGCATTTGGAGGGGAATGAAAGCTTTTTCTTGGTCTGAACACCAGCATTGTAATAGAGCTTTAGATGTACAGCAGCCTCAGACAGAAAATATTATAACCAATATGAACAGTGCCTGTAGGGCAGGGAAAACCTGTGAAAAGTACAACAATGGAATAAAATAGGGGTGCAATAAATATGCATTTAGTTATTTATTACAGAATAAGTTATGCATTCAAAAAAGAAGTTAAACTATAATTTTCTGTTTGAAGTGTTATGGGAGTAAATCGCTTTCTTTCTAAAGGACAGCATGGAGTGCTGGTCTTGCATTTCTGTCATGACATTTAGCTCATTAGCATGCAGGTGCACTTTCTGGGTTTCATGCAATAATTGTCTCTTTCACTGTGTTTACAGATAATCCAGCAAGTTTGCAGGCCAAATGGCTCTCTGAATGTGAGCCCACAAAGCAATGAATGAGACAGCACACTGGTGAGGGAGATTCCAGCTAGCTAAAAAGTGAGTATCAACAGAGGCATTAAAGGCAAAGAAAGACTTGATTTTTTTTGTAACTGACCATCATGTTAAGTAATTGTAGGTAATGTTGCAGTCAGTCATTATTATTCCCTTTCCTTAAAATCGGCTGTCTTGTTTTTTAGCGACTGATCCATGGTTAATAGTGGTTAGCATTATGCATCCAAGCTCCTGGTTTACTAAACTTAATCAATTATTCTGCTTCGTGGGGAACCATCCACACATTTGATATGTGAAATAGGAAATACTTCATGGAGAACTGCAAGCACAGCAGGGACCTCCATGATTCCATTTTAGGACTGAGCAGCAGATCAAATACCACACAAGAGGAGGGGGCTGGTTCCTGCAGCTCTGTGGACCTGACTTTTCCAGCTCTGTAAGGGTTAGAAGAAGGGTCTGTAGCTTTGTTGCTGAAAGGATATGGGCTCAAGCCTGGGACTAACACATAGCTTCTGGGCAGCTGACTGTGATGTCTCTGTGCCCTAGCTCTCCATCAGGTGTAATATACCTGTTTCATGTTCTTGTTGGGAGAGGTATCTTACCTAAACCTCAGTCTTGCAAGGCCTGGATTTCAAGCTAATTGTCTGGGCTTTTTCTATGTTTGTATGTTTATATGTCTGTATGTTTTATGTCTATATGATAAAAGGAGGCATTCATCTCAGGTAAGAGAAGTGTCTAGGACAGCTGGAAAAAATATCCATTCTATGCATATGGATTTTTCTCTTACTTTGAAGGGAGCTTAAGTAACTATCTCAGGGTCCAAGCTGGTTTTTAAATGGTTCAAGATAGGTGAGCCAATTCTACCAATTCTTACTCTTTTGTTAAAACTGTTAGCTCTCAAGCTGGGGACTATCTTCTGCCATCATGGGCATTAGTGGATGTCTAACATGGCAAAGCCAACATTGCAGATGGAACCACTGCATGAAGCTACAATCTGAGGAGTTGATAAAATCATTCTTAGATCTGCTGACTGATGTTTAGCACCTGACAGTGCCACCTTACACCCATATAAATAAACAGATAACAGAAATCCCCTGGATTATGCACCTGGTTATGCACCTGGTAGCAGACAAAAAATCATGGTTTGGCAGCTTAACAAGCTGCTGCATATCGATTGAGCAGTTCTTAATAACCCTGTGCTGATCTCATCCTCATCATCTTACGCGTGCTCCTGTGAAAGGCATACACACAAATGGATGCCTCAGACTGAGGCACAGTAACTTGTTAAGCTGTTATCACGTGCCTCAACAGACAACATGTTTTTACTTGGGTTTCATACAGACATTAGGGAATCATCAAAGTCTACTATGCAGCTATAAAGACTTCTGCTAAATACGCAACAAACGTCATTGTGTAGGATATAGGAAACGGAGCAGAATGGCTATTAGGAAAAAAAGTTTAGCACCTCTTTGGTGAGTTTTCATGCATGATTTGGTAGGTAAAGGTCAATACAAATGTGTTCAGAAAATAAAACATCAGTTAAATGTCTTTTACAGATAAATTACAAAGCAGCAGAAGATCATTCAAAGCTGACCACCAGCTGACCTGTTGCTCTTGAAGGTAGAAATATCTTTTCACACTCCTGGACTATTTTATGAACCTGCTGGCTTGCTAAGTGGAAAGCTATTGCTCTGCTCCCAGATGGCAGGAGTTGCATTTGGAAAGGCATGCAGTGTCTCTTATCTCTGCAATGTGCCAGTTTGGCACCCTTTATAAGGAGGTGAAAGAATGTTGTTTAAAAATAGGATTTTTATGCCTGTAAAAGATGCCAGCTTGAGCCGAATGGAAACTCAAATGTATTGCTTACCTGTGGAATTTGCACAGCATGGATGCTGGCAGTACTCACAGCACCCACATGGGTTTTTCTCAATTCTTTTTAGATAGAAGCCAGAATAACAGGTGCCTCAGATCGATTTCCATTCTCCTCAGCATGGATATTGCAAAGGTGCGCTTGTCTCATGGGAAAATGCTAGGTGAAAGAGGGACAAGAGGCCTGTTCCATGCAGCCCTGGCACCCTGGGATCCCTGTGCTTAGGTTCCAGCATGTCTGCTCCAGATGCTCCACTCCGCATGAGGAGGCTGCAGGATTCTTCCCTTATGTTGCCATCTCCTGTTGCAAATCCCTTTCCTTGTCACAGATATGACACCCTACAGTCTGCCATCCTCAGTCTCCAAGCCAGTGCAGATCAGACAGAGCCACACAGAGTTCCTCCTTCCTGTGCGGGGTTTGAGTTTTTGGATCCCCCCTTGAGGCAAACTTGGTAGTTAGGAACAGGAGAAACATGCAGACTATGTCAGGTTGGGATATGTGAATGTACCATGCCTTGAACAAGAATAATGCACATCTATCTGAAACAGTAAAACAGCCTACATGTATCTGCAGAGCCAGATTCCTTTCATCTATTTCTGACCTTCACTCCCAGCCAAGAAGTATCCTCCCCCTACACAGTACAGTATATTTCTTGTTTCTGCTCCTGGCCTTTTCTCTTCGTGCTTTAATACACCCAGGGGAATACTCCTATCTTATATGAATGTCACAACCCTTTGTCAAGTGAGTGTCTAATTAGGTCTGCCAAACTGTTAGAACATCATGGCAAATGATTTGTTCCTCAATGTCTTGAAGAGCAGAGCTGAAAACCTGGTTTACTTGAGCTGTCCCTATGCTCAGGGATGCTCCATTTAAAGAGGTTCTGTTCCCTCTGCTCATGTTCTTTTTATGCCACCTGAAACCTTTTCTTATCCCTTTTCTTACACCTCTTATCTGAGTATAGTAGCAGAAGACTGGGAAGAAGGCAGTTGCTTCCCACATTTACACTGGTATAAATAAGTGACACTCAAATAGATTGTACATTGCAGCTGTACTTCAGGCCAGGAAACTCTCAGCAAAAAGATTTGTTTTCCTCCCATTTCAATCCCTTGACAGGTCCAATTGCCAGATATAGAAGTTCTTAATTACATGTTTAGAAATCTTTATCAACCATTTGGATTACTGAGCAGAAACCCAGCACAGTGAAAGCCATGAGGTCTGCTCAGGAAGGAAAATCTTTATAAATAAGCATGCACTGAAAGAAAGAGCAAAATAACCACTACCTCAAGCTATGAATCGATGTGTTCTTGAGAGGTTAAAGCTCCAAATAAAAGTCTTTAAGAATATCCCTAACTTTAAGTGACCCCATTGACTTTGGATATGTAGGTGTCAGTAGCTTGCTCTGTTGGAACTTTATTTTATGAGCTAAAATAAATTCTTTATTATATGCATCTTTAGAGTATGGAATTGTAGTTTCCATGCAGCGCCTAGAAAAGTGTAAAATGTAAGTACAGCCAGCAATGGTGGGAGTAATTAGTAACACTTCCCTCATTTATCAGTGTGGGAAACTGAAGCTTAAGGACCCGATAGTTTATTTAGGGCCATACAAGTAGCATATGGCAAAACCAGGAAAGAGGTGCTGGTTTTCCTGCTTTCTATATTTTAATCCTCTGGTGTATATCCTATAGAAAGTCTACCCCTCCTGTCCCCTCCTTTAGACTTGCTGACACCTGAGTAAGTGAAAGGGACAGCAGAGTTAGTCTTAGCTACTATTTTGCCTACCGGTGCCTGGGAATACAATGTCTTCCTACTATAAAATTAATTTAAATACTTCGATATGATATGCTTGTGAAATAGATATTTTCACATAATAATATTTGAATTTCAAAGAGAGAGGGAAATATATTTTTTTTGGCTTAATCATTCAGATAATTGTATGTGATACTATGTTTCTAACCAAGCACATTAGCTAGTCTATTGCAGCTTGTTTCATAGCATAGGAATGCAAACAATAAGAAGCAGATGGCCAAATCTTGAGTAATTAAATACAAGTAGAGCAGTTGTAATAAAGAGAAAGAAAATACTGTATAAGTTTTCTGAAATGTAAAAAGGTATAATTACTTCAGGCAAAGAGCTGCAATAACACAGACACTGACAAAATACAGGGATTTTAGGTGGTTATTGACTCAGCCATTCACAAAAAGAGTCATTATCTTAGCAAATGCCACATTACATGATAGCAATCAAGCTGCTGTACTGTACCTCTGAGATACAAAGCACCTTCTACTGAAAATCAAAGGCGCTTTTCTGAATAGTAGAAAGAAGAACTTTATGGTTCTGTGATGATATGGCCACATATATTTCTTTTTGATTTTCTAACATTTAGAGCTGCTTTTGTACTCTTTATCATCACGAAACATTCTGGAGTGTTTCTGCTGTCTTTTGGTGAAGTAGTTGAAAGGTTAGTATACAAAAATTTGGCATGTCCAGCTGAGGCACATCAGACCACCTCAGCTCTGATTGATAATCTTGCAAAGTAAAGTGTTTACTGTATGAAAAAGTTAAAATAAGCTTATCTGTAAACTCTGACTCTCCTTCCTTCCTTCCTTCCTTCCTTCCTTCCTTCCTTCCTTCCTTCCTTCCTTCCTTCCTTCCTTCCTTCCTTCCTTCCTTCCTTCCTTCCTTCCTTCCTTCCTTCCTTCCTTCCTTCCTTCCTTCCTTCCTTCCTTCCTTCCTTCCTTCCTTCCTTCCTCCTTCCTTCCCTCCTTCCTTCCCTCCTTCCTTCCTTCCTTCCTTCCTTCCTTCCTTCCTTCCTTCCTTCCTTCCTTCCTTCCTTCCTTCCTTCCTTCCTTCCTCCCTCCCTCCCTCCCTCCCTCCCTCCCTCCCTCCCTCCTTTTGGACTAATGACAGGGAACCATTGTTTTAAGAATAGAGGCATTACGAGGCTGTGGAAGAAGCAGCTGATGAATATTCAGAGGGTGTTGAAATTTGTTCTTCTTGTGATAACCACAGCACTGGCTAGAGGAGCAAGGAGACACAGGATTTTTTTAGAATAAGCAGCCCTAACTCCATTTTAGGATCTATACCTAGAGAAAAATGATTCAAAAGTTGTCGTTGGGAGTCATGGGTAACCAGTTCTGTTTCCAAAACAGATTTCTTCAAAGCCATCATGGGAAGATACCCAGGATTGGCACAGAGTGTGTAAGAAATTGGGAAAGGACCACTCTGATCACTGCTAGGCTGGGGAATCTGGAAATGTCAACCAAATTCAGAACATTAACTTGAACTTTCCTTCATTCCTTTTGTATTGGTTTCTTTGCCCTAATGACTATAATCACCTCCATTTTAATTAGATTTGGGAGAAAAACTCTCTGAAAATTGACGATGAAGAGCTGACCACCTCCAGACACAAGAGGCTGATATGTCAATCTACAACTGGAGTATGAATTGTGGGCATCTGAGCCTAGTTATTTCAGCATTAATATGTCTGTGATAGATTTTAAATCAGTTCCTGTATTTTAGAAAACCTTTATATACACCAGTTTACCCAAGACTGTGGGGCATATGAAAATAATGTTATCCTAGCTCTGTGATTTCCATTATAAATCAATTGCAAATATTTAAGGAGCTTTATTTACTGATTCATTTCTTTCCCAGTTGATAAGATATGACAGAAAGAATATACAATCTCTAGGCTCTTTGGGAAGGCCGGTGTGATTAAACTTCCCAATTGTGGCTGTACTGTATATTATGTGAATGTAATTTTTGTGGGTATATTTCATTTTGGAAGTGGTGGTGCTAATTAGCATCTAATATAATGCTTATCTTCTTCATAAAAAATGTCACTGTTCGTGAGATATTTTAGATGAAGAGGGCGTGGGAAACAGGTTCTTTTTCTGTATCAAGTCTAACATCTGCTGTATCTACGGATAACAGCTTCTGGGGTGAACGTCTGAGTGTGTCACAGTAAGTCCAGCAGAGTTAAGTGTGGAAAGTCAGTCTGAGCACATGCTGTAATGGATTTGACCTTGAAGAGCACTACAAAGAGAAATTGCAGATAACCACCTGAACTGACTTCAGAAGCCTCTAGCCCTGACTCCCTGGATACCAAGAGGAAAGAAAAGGACTAAATAGATTTGAGCGAACAATCAGAAATAGAAGGCTGAATAAATGCTTAATATTTGAAGTGCTGACATTGGAAGAAAACACAGAAGAGCAGTACATTTCCCTGATTGATTCCAACCACATTAGAAAATTAAAATTCCTTAAAAGACATTTTTATAAAAGTAAGATATAAGTGAGATGTAATGTAATGTTATGTTGCAATGATAAAGACATGTGGCTGGGAAGATCTTAAGCACCTTTCCATGACAGGCAATTACTGATTAAGTATACTAAGGTGAAAGAGAAACTACTCACGTGGAGAATGAGAGTTGCATTCTCCCCAGCAGGACTGAGTTAGAGCCTTAAGAGCAGCAACAAAGGATCTGAAAGTGCTCTGTTATGGATACCTCAAAAAGTTGTCTAAGTATGAAGCACATGGGCTATAAGAACAGCCATTTTTGATCTAGTTTTTCTAGGGTGGAGTGGTGTACATTTTTGAGCATCCCAAATTCAGAGGCTGCAATTACGGTGCTTACTCACTAATTCCTGGCAGTCAAAGAGTGAGAAGGGATGGTCTTCAGCACAAGAGGTGTAGATATGCAGAAATGAATACTGAGGGCGAAAGCACAACTATTTCTTTATGCAATGATGTAAAAGAGCAAATATTTGGAATAGCTATGATTCCACCAGTCTGACTTTCCTAAAGTTACCTTAACAGTGTAAAAATCGCTGTGCTGTAGAGCTAGTGGTCTAAAATGAGAGGATAAGACCAGACAGACAGGACAATGGAGGCTGAAAGAGTTTAAAGATCTTCTGTGCTTGCAGTCCCAAAAACCAGACAGAAGTGGGAATAGAGCACAGCTCATATTATATCCACTGCTTCTTTTAAAGGACGGGCTTTCCACTTTGTTATTATTCATACTGCATTTATTAGTAAAAAGTAGGTTCAGAAGGAGCTTTGAGGGTCATCTGGGACTGGGGAGCGCAGAGCAAATGCAACTTGTTTTTCTCTGTATTGTGTTTAAAAAGACAGGTAGAGAAAGAAGAGAGAATGTGTGCACATGTTCTCTGTCATATCTGCTCTGCAAAACCCTGAGCTAGAGTCAAAATAAGCCTTTAAAGAGAGTATAGACAGCAGTGTATTTAGTTTTGATTTATTAAAATAGTTTTCAGACTGCAGTCTTATTTGTCCTGTGAGAACTGCACTCTCTGGTAATGGAAGCATTGAATTTTCATGTGAAACATTTTAGAGAGCATATTTTTTCCACCTACAAGAGTGTGACAAGAATTTGTTCTTGTATGATGATGTGCAAGTTATTACAGCTGCTATGCTAAACATGTATTTATGATCACTGCTGGCACAGCTGCTGTGTACTTTGTTTATGTTGTTACAAACCTAGTTTTGACACATTATAAAAAATACATTCTTTTGTGGTAGTTTCACACTGAGGCAGAATAAATCATGCCTCCTACCTCTGCTCTGGCTTTTCTGATATTGCCCCTTTGCTTTTCCTTACCCTGGAGAAGAGAGCATCTGTGTGATAGTCCCATACCAGATGATGTTGAAGGCTTCATGAAAGGGCAAAAACCAGATGCATTAATACAGGTGGCAGGGAGGCAAACCCCGAACCACAGTATGAAACAGCTACAGTCCTTCAATCAGAGTAACCTGTTTTCATTAAACGTTAGTTTGCTAACAGTCTAGACATGCTTCAAGCATGTGAGGAACAGCACAGTGAATAGCTTCAAAATGGGAAAACCAAAATAAAAATAGAAACAAAGCTTCCAAAATTAATAAGCTCAAGCCAGATCCAGCTCTAGACAAGTACAAGACAGGAAAGACTCACTTCTTTCATTTTCCTTGCTCTTTCATATCAGCATGGATAACTACTACTCTGTTAGATGACTACTATCTCTGCTAGCCTGTATCACAGGCATCTCAGTCATCTCTTTGTGACACTTGTTAAAAAATGAAAGCGCTGTCAAATAACTGTAACAATTTTAAAAGCTCAAGATTTGATATTTTTGAATTAAATTTGTTTCTTTTCACCTTCCAAACCAGGATTTTCCATTTATGCTTAATTAGCAGCATTCGAAGAGTGTTTTAGATAGCGTATCACCATCTGCGTTGTATATGAAGTATTCTTCATAGTCTTCCTTCTATTTGCCTGTCTGTGTTTCTACTGACATTAGTGGGGCAAAACCAAGCCCTGCTGTTGTTGATGTGTAAGGGGTACGGGTTTATGACACACCTGTGGAGAAAAATGCCATTTTTTTTGGTCACTGGGATATCACAGAATCAAAGAATCACAGAATCACAGAATAACCAGGTTGGAAGAGACCCACCGGATCATCGAGTCCAACCGTTCCCATCAAACACTAAACCATATCCCTCAGCACCTCATCCACCCGTGCCTTAAACACCTCCAGGGAAGGTGAATCAACCACCTCCCTGGGCAGCCTCTACCAGTGCCCAATGACCCTTTCTGTAAAGAATTTTTTCCTAACGTCTAGCCTAAACCTCCCCTGGCGGAGCTTGAGGCCATTCCCTCTTGTCCTGTCCCCTGTCACTTGGGAGAAGAGGCCAGCACCCTCCTCTCCACAACCTCCTTTCAGGTAGTTGTAGAGAGCAATGAGGTCACCCCTCAGCCTCCTCTTCTCCAGGCTAAACAACCCCAGCTCTCTCAGCCATTCCTCATAAGGCCTGTTCTCCAGCCCCTTCACCAGCTTTGTTGCTCTTCTCTGGACTCGCTCCAGAGCCTCAACATCCTTCTTGTGGTGAGGGGCCCAGAACTGAACACAGTATTCGAGGAGCGGTCTCACTAGTGCCGAGTACAGAGGGAGGATAACCTCCCTGGACCTGCTGGTCACGCCGTTTCTGATCCAAGCCAAGATGCCATTGGCCTTCTTGGCCACCTGGGCACACTGCTGGCTCATATTCAGTCGGCTGTCAACCAACACGCCCAGGTCCCTCTCCTCCAGGCAGCTTTCTAGACAGACTTCTCCTAGTCTGTAGCACTGCATAGGGTTGTTGTGCCCCAAGTGCAGGACCCGGCATTTGGCCTTGTTAAACCTCATGCCATTGGACTCTGCCCAGCGGTCCAGCCTGTTCAGATCCCTTTGCAGAGCCTCCCGACCCTCCAGCAGATCGACACTTCCACCCAGCTTAGTGTCGTCCGCAAAATTGCTAAGGGTGCACTCGATGCCTTCATCCAAGTCATTGATAAAGACATTGAACAGGGCTGGACCCAGCACCGAGCCCTGGGGAACCCCACTTGTCACTGGCCTCCAGCTGGATTTCACACCATTTCCCACCACTCTCTGGGCCCGGCCAGCCAACCAGTTTTCCACCTAGGAGAGTGTGCGCCTGTCCAGGCCAGACGCTGACAGTTTCTCAAGCAGAATGCTGTGAGAAACTGTGTCAAAGGCTTTGCTGAAGTCCAGGAAGACCACATCCACAGCCTTTCCGTCATCCAGCAGCCGAGTCACTTTGTCATAGAAGGTGATCAGGTTAGTCTGGCAAGACCTGCCTTTTGTGAACCCATGTTGACTGGGCCTGATCACTCGGTTCTCTTGCATGTGCTTCATGACAGCACTCAAGATCACCTGCTCCATGACTTTCCCTGGCACTGAGGTCAGACTGACAGGCCTGTAGTTTCCTGGGTCCTCCCTGCGGCCCTTTTTGTAGATGGGCACAACATCAGCCAGCCTCCAGTCCAGTGGAACTTCCCCAGTCTTCCAGGACTGTTGGAAGATGATGGAAAGGGGTTTGGCCAGCACATCTGCCAGCTCCTTCAGTACCCTAGGGTGAATCCTGTCCGGCCCCGTAGACTTGTAGCTCTCCAGTCAGGCTAGCAAGGCTCTGACCACCTCCTCTTGGATGACGGGAGCCTCATTATGCTCCTCTAGCTCCTGGGTTAGTACACAGACGGAACGACCCTCCTTACAACTAAAGACTGAGGCAAAGTACCTCAGCCTTTTCCTCATCCCCTGTCACTGTTGTTCCTTCTGTGTCCAATAGGGACTGTATGGTCTCCCTAGTCCGCCTTTTATTATTTATATATTTGTAGAAAGATTTTTTGTTATCTTTCACTGACTCGGCCAATCCAATTTCTAGCTGAGCCTTAGCCCTTCTGATTTCTTCCCTACACAATCTCACTTCCCTCCTGTAGTCCTCCCAAGAGGCCTGTCCCTTCTTCCAGAGGCCATAAATATTTCTCCTCTTCTTGATATCCCTCAAGATCTCTCTATTCAACCAAGCTGGCTTTCTCCCCTGCCGGATTTTTTTCCGGACCACGGGGATATATACAGGTGTGTGTTTGCAAAACTTTTCTCTGATTGTTTAATCTGCTCTTATATAATAAAAAAACAGTATGTGAAAGATGATCAAAACTTAATGTATTTTGGATATTTTATTGACTTCCCCAAAAGCTGATATTGCTTGGAGTGATTACAAGACAACAATTTCTGAACTCTGAAAATGAAATCATGGGAACGTTAGTGGATATCATAGTAAAGCCAACAATTACTACCTTGTTAGGTGTTTTTAAGCTCTTTTCTTAACTCAGAAAATAAATTTCACCCATATGTTATGTACCACTGGGCTGTAATTTTTGGTTGGTGCTGAACTTTTGATAGCATGCGCGTACTGGCTCTTCAGAAAACACCTGGTTTCAAAGCATTTTGCTTAACTCTACTTTGTTGTTTTGACTCTCCTGTAGTGTTTATCATCCTGAGGAACACACAGGTCAATGGCCCTTTTATACATTGGAGTCTGACACACTGCTCTGTGGGGGATTAACACCCTAAATAAGATTTTTATTAATTATTTCTTTTGTGTTGTTACTCTGAATCATTTCTTTATGAGGCTTTGTGAGTAAAAGACTAAGGCCAGGAAAATTTTATTTGGTCAAGTCCTTTTAGATGATTCCTTGCAGTATAATAAAAAGGTATTTTTCATGCCGTGAAGTAAGTCAGACTTTAGTAAAGAGAAACAAAGGGGAAGAACAACACAAGGAAACCACAGAGCACGAAAAGTTGATAATTCTCAAATTTCTTTTGACACTTTGTGGTGACGGAAAACCCTGTGCTAAGTATATTTGTGCTGATCTGCTGTGAAAATTCACTGTTCAATAGCTTCCAGAGTTTCTCATCTCTTACCTGTGGTGTGTATACCTACACCTCTGACCACTGGGCTCCCTTGCAGAGTGTGGCTGGTTGCTGAGTGGCTCAAAGACATTTAAAGGATTTTGTAAACTCTCTTTTAATGTGCACCTCTACTTTTAATCTCCTCATGACAGGAAATTATCAGTTCATCATGCCATTCATGAGAAGCAATGTTACTGGGCTTACAGAATCAGCAAATGGGTGAAAGAAATTCCTGAGATTAACAGTAACTGTGGGGTCATAAAAATAACTAACTGTGCATAACATGCTTTATTTTGACAAATGTGATTTCATTGTAATTTGAAGTAGTAACATTTTGCAAAATAGTGGTTCTTCTTTTTTCTTAGGTTATATGTTTGCTGGCTCACAGCTGGGCCCAAGGACTGGGGGTCAAAGACTCAGAGTTGGAAATGGACCATGAGGTCATTTAATTTATGATGTTTGATTTTGCCCAGCTGCTTTTTCAGCTAGTCTCATTTCAACACTCTGGTTATCTCCACTGATTATTTCCTTTGGAAAGTATTCACAGTTTAATGCTAATTCCAAGAGAATGTACATTTTAAAGGCAGTAGAATAGGTTCAATTCAAATGCTACCACAACATTCTGCTATTAGATCTCTGCAAAGAGGAGCACCTGGTGAAGATAGCTGTAAATCAATTGTTTTGTCATGCAATCCTTGGTCTCTGTGTTTATAGTCTAAGTAACAAATCTGTTTTTCTGTATATGGGTATTCTAATTACACTCAGAACTTAATGATATAGTAGAGTGTAATGATATAGTCACAAAGACTACCTTTATCTTAGGGAGGTTTGGAAACCTATGGATAGCTCAGAGCGTTTCCTGAAGTTGTCATTCTCCAAATTTTTTATGTTAAAGTTGAAATTTAGAAATGCCCCTTCAAGGCATGCATGACTGAATACTGGCACTACTTGTTTTTTTCTAATTCTTAGCTTTAAGGACAAATAAAGTGAGTTTTCTGTCCAATCTAGGAAAACAAATCTGTCAAAACATGTCAATAAAGACTGATTCGTGGACAAAGTAGTCTGAGCAAATTCTGAAGCTATCTGAAAGTGCTGGGGTAAGTTCAAACAGAACTGCAATACTTAACTTCCTGCAAATGGCATTTCCCTGTAGATGCTCCATAGCATCTCTTGGATATGCATGGAACTGTGGGATTTTTTGTTCCAGTGCAACATTGGTTAGATTAACTTTGGGCTCAGTCCCCATTTACTGCTGTTGCATCACTTTTCTGCTGAGATTCACTTTGCTAAAACATCCAAAAAAGAAAGTTGCTTGCTGAAGCTGTACTAAATTGTCATCCATCTCCTACTGAAATAAAAACTCTGTTTAGTTCCCCAGGGATCACTTAGTCATGTGAAAACTGGGTGGGAAGTCATTTTTCTTTTGGAAATGGATCATAGAAAAGAAACCAATTGGATTCCCAGATTGCTTTCCTGGGGCCTTGACAGGCTGGTGCTTGGGGCTGTTGGCAGCCCTACCTTTCCACCAGCTTCTGCAAGGCAAGCAAAACAGCACTTCTGCCTCCATGTATTCCTGCTTTGTCTGTGTCTCAGTCTCATTGTAAATAAATGAATGCCTCTCATGTTTTACTGCAGATTTTTGGCATGTAGAAAAGTTCTGAGTTGGGGGGATAATTAGACTTCAGGGTGGTACCTCTCTCTAACATCACAAATCAAAGTTATTTAACACTGAATACAATAGCAAGTCAATAAAAATGCTAGGAAATAGAATTACAATACCCAAACTTGTTTTCAGAAGTTGTTTACCATATGTGAAATAAAGTAGGGAAAGGAATGGAAGACATGTTAAGTGTGCATTGAAAGCATTTGTATATTTTTCAGATCTTTCCAGAGTTGCCTAGAAGAGGTATTCTATTGCATTTCCTTTTGAGATGCCTGTGGACCCTCTGTCTAAAATCTCATACTATTTTTTTTTTCCTGGATTTCGTTCCTTTTCAACCTTGGTTGGCCCTTTCTGCTAGAGTATTGAAACCTGGCAGCATGAAGACTTCAGATAATAAAGCTGACTTTTCCTCCACTAGACCTTTGCCAATTTAAAAATGTGAACAAGAATTTGGATCATTTATGGTGTATATAAATCAAACTTGCTGGACTGCCACTGATCCCATTTGAACTGCACCATAATGGAGGGCTTTTCCTGTCAATCAGCCATAGGGGGCCTGGACTCAATTGCAATGAAGACTGCCAAGGAGGCGTATCAACATCTTTCCTTGGTGTAATCTCTACACAGCTCTTTCAAAGACTGATATACCTTTCTTATCCAAAACTGTCAGCGAATGCATTCAACCATTTATGTACAAGCCAGCAGTGGCAGTCACATGTGAGTGGACACTATCATTTTTTACTCATGTAATGTTCCAGCAAAGCCCTATCATCTTCAAGGCAAGAAGGCTCTAGGTCTGAGAAGCGCCTGAGGTCATGAGATGGATGATAATATTGGCTCCTACAGAAAGGCTGAATTATCAAAGACATTTTCTGCAGCTCTCTGGTTTTCCCTGAAGTTGAGGATTTTCTCTAGATGATTCCAGTGATAGCATATATAATACTTCGCTGGAGAAATTTCTTCGGGGCAAGGACAGATCTTGCCATCTGGCCTGGAAACTACAAAATTCTTTAAGTGTTGCATATTCTTAAGGATACTTTTTTCTTTCCTCAGGAGAATTGTTGAACAGAACAACCTCTAATACTGAAAACAAATAGTCATAGTATATGGTACCATTTTTTTCCTGTCTTTGTCGTATGAAACTGTTCAAAAGGAGAAAAGGCTTTATTCTCAGCATTAGGGGTAGGCTGCGCTGCATTCATGTCCTAGAAAAATTTCATAGAAATCGACGGAGTTCTAGTTGGACAAACAACATACAATATATGTGTAAGAACATTTCTCTTAAAATAAATGAGTTGTGTATTCAGAGTATCAGGCTCAGGCACAGTTATTTAGAAACTAAATCTATTACATATGTATATTCTGGCATATCAGGATAAGAATTTTACCCTTTGTTGCCTTCCATCCAGCGGGAAAAAAAGGGGCTGGGAGATTGCTTGAAAACATATGATATAAGAAGCAGAGAAAATGGGCTTAGTGGAGCTGATGGCATAAAACCCAGGAGGCATATCATTGAGTCATGCTGTGCCAAAATTAGATTTTAAAATTGTTTCTGTCATCTTATGAAAGCCCACAACACTTTGTTCTGAATATCCTAGAGCTTTTATAACTTCTGTTCAGAAAAAGTTGGCTGTCCTCATCCTTGTTCCTCCAGACATTCCTACAAGCTAAGAAGCCGATATATTTTTTATACATTTAATTTGAATAAATGTACGTCCTTTTTCCTCAACTGACTGAAAAGAGTCTTCTAACTCTGGGAGCAGTTACCAGGGCCAGTAACCAGTGTTACAAAATGCATTGAAACAATATGAAAAAGTTCATATCTGTTCAATCAGACTGATTTCTCCATCTGGTGCTGCCAATTAATTTGCCAAATGTAACCTTTTAAAATGTCATTCTTTGCCCCCTCTTAAGGATAACTAACTAATGTATTTTTCCTTCTCTTGACTCCTTAAAAGCTACTGCCCTTTCCGTGACTGTAGGAATTTCTCAGGATGATTGCGAAAAGGAAAAAACACATTGCAAAAGCAGCTTCCCTCCTGGGAAGTGAATGATAATTTTGCTGCACTTAAAGTCATTGTAATGTAATTAATTTAGTGCTTTTAATAAATTCAAAATATGAAGATGTAAAGCACTGAAAACAGAATTATTCAAATGTCTATTTAAAACTGGCTAATATCTGTCCACGGCATGACAGTCCTGCCAGTATCTTGTTTTAATGAGCATTGTGAATTCCTTTCCAGTTTAGAAAAAAAAAAATCATGCTGATGTATCAGTAGACCCTGTATTTTTCACAGCTATGAATCTTGTGTTATGTTAGGAGTCTACAGTTCTTTCTAGAAACATTTCCCTCCTAACTGTGATGACCATTAGCATTTAATTCGGATAAGTATGAAAAATTATGATACTAAATATTTTACAAATAGATTTCTATTAATCTTATTTGCCATAATGTAGAATGACGTGATTAGTAATGATTTTTAATTGGCTTCTAAGAAGGTGTCATGTATCAGGTTTGTCATGTGAACTAGTTGTTATGGTAATGATAGCATATGAATTATTCCTTGGAAGTCTGCATTAGATCAATTACATAATTAATCTGTCTTGTTTCTTTACTTATTTGTTTCTCCAGTAATTGTGGAAATATTGGTGTTACCGTATACAGCTAGCACTTAATTTTTCTGTTCTCCTTGCATAGATTATTGTGCAAACAACATTCTATGTAGTATTTTAAAGGAGTATATTCCTTTTGTATTGTTTTAATGAAGTGTTCATAGTTTGTTGTTTTCTTTAGAAGTACAAATCTGTCAGTTACAGTTTTTCTTTAGTACAGTAAAGCACATTTAACTGGAGGCATTTGCTGAGGGAAATTTGAGAGCCATGGCAATATCAGTTTCTCTAGTTTTAACTGCCATCTCTAACCACCAGGGGTCAGGTTCCTGCCCTCTCATTCTTGGCTGCACAGTGTCCTAATACTAAGGAAAAATAGAGATAGGCTCACTTTTTAAACCTGTGGTTTGCTTCATATGTTGGTATGAAGCCCACCCCTGTCCACCTGTTGCACTCAGAACATAGCCATCAGCTGAATTTGGATCCACCCAGGCTTGGCTATGTTCCTCACAATTCCTTATACTTTACATACATCAGTTTTAAAAAACGATAGGTCTAAATCTTTTTAAAAGGAATCAATTTTTTTTTGTTGGTAGAATATGTGAAAGCAAAACCGACAGAGGTCCTCAAGAGCCTTTCAGAAAATGATCTTCAGAATTGCTTTGAACATTGGCAGCATTGTATACAGCTGTGTGTCAATGCAGAAGTGAACTATTCTGAAAGGTGCTTGAAGTTGGCTTTCTTCATTTGTTAAATAAAAAGAGTTACAGGCACAGGCTTGGGTTTTTTTTGTCTAACCTCGTACTTCTTACTTGATCCCATGCTAACCTGGTGGAGTTTCTTCTACTATCCTCTGGAAAAACTTATATTTGCTGCAGTCAGAGGTGTGCCTCTAAAATAGGACTGCTTTGGTGAAATTCCTATGTTTTTGCCTTGTGCCTTATAAAAGTTGGTTATTTATTTTTATTCACTTTTTAGTGGGATAAATAAAGGAAAATTCTGTTACTTTAAAATAATGTTGGTTAGATCTAACACTAGGCACTTAGAAACAAAGGAGTTTCTAGCAAATGAACAAGGACAAGTCAGCTCAAGTCTTCTCAGCAATATAAACAAAATCAGGTTTTGCAATGTAGCTGTTGAGATACTGTAGGCCAGAGTCCAGTCATAGTGGCCTTTAATACCTGGCAATAGTTTTGCTGGTCTTGGTGGTATTGTAGATGTGCTGGTATGAGATGTTGTGTATTCAAGTTGTAAAGCCTGGATTGTCTTGGCTGTCTAGGGAGAGTATTGAGGCACTGTCTCCTGTAGTGGAATGGCATGATATTGCCAGAAACTCCTGGCTGCAACCTCACAATTTATGACTTGCTTTAATGTTATTTGGTAACTAAGAGGGCTCAAACTCTCCAGAGTGGGCAGATAGTCTGAAAATGCTTTAGAGGAAAGAACTACAGATACAGATGGGATTTCCTCCGCAGGATGGTCCTCAGAGCAATTAAGCAGAGCATCTATCTTAGATTATGGGAATGTGGAAAGTTCTGAACAATCCATCAAATGACAAACATGGTGAATGCCTTAGGAAGAATGCAGGGAGAAAATATGATTAATCTGAACTAAAAAATTTACAAGGTTTTCTGTCATTGCAAAGAATTTCATTTAAGCTGAAAGAAAACAGTATTTTCCCCGAGGAACTAACTTAATTTCTTTCACAAACAATCATAATGAGGTCAGAGATAGGAAATTTATACAGTCTTTGAAATCTCTGAAATCTCAACTGGGACAGTAAAGATACAGGTTCAGCTTTCCTATGACAAATTCAGATTAAAGACTGGAGCTCAAGCCTCCTGTGAAGTAACTAAAAATATTTTTAATACTATTTTGGCTATGTTTTTCTCTATTCCTCCAAATTATATTGCTCAGTTTTGCATGAAACAAAAGCCTGTAGGTTATCCCCTCAAAGCCCAATCTTTTTAGGTAAAAAAATTGAGTAAAATCTAAAGGTTTGTTATATATATTTTAACCTGAAATCTATGAATTAATTACTGTCTTCTGTGAATTGCTGTAAATACTTTTTTTGCATTACTAGGTTCTAGGCATGTGCCAGTAGGTGGATTGCAAACAGCTCTGATACCAAATACAAGACAAACTCAATCAAGAAAAAGTATCCTCAAAGAGCATCTACTTACAACTTGTCACATCCATTGCTCTGTAACAAGCAGGCTTGCCTGCATTTCCCCTACTGATGAACTAGCTTCTTTCTGTTAAAGCCTATGTCTGATAGTTCCACTTGCTCACGAAAAATAATGCTCGTTTTCCTCCATCCTTCAATGTAAACATCCTGTAACATCCTTATGAATATCATTTCTGATTTAGAAATCAGGAAGAGTCTTCAAATATTTCCTGCAACATAAAGGGGCTGTGAAACTATATTATAGGGCACGGCTGAGGTTTTCCGAGATACAACAATAAAGTTGATTTACTTCCTGTCCACTCCTTCACATAAGGAGTATCTCAAATGTACAACAAGCAAAACAGATCACACTCCATATTATTAGATCCTGGACAGGATTCCTTGGTAGCTGTGAGTTACATACTTGACGCTTGGTGGCTGTGTCATGGTTTAGCCCCACTCCTAGCCTGGTTGGTAGCTAAAAAAGGGCAGCTGTGATTCCAAATCCAACTCCCACCCTCCCACCCCTACCAGGGAAAGGGGATAGAGAAAATGGGGGAGAGACACTTGTGAGTTGGAAAATAAAACTAAACTGGCTATCATGAAACAATAATAATGCAAAGGAAACTAATATCATTATTAAGAAAATAATAGCACATTTACAAATATATAAGATTGAAACCCACCACCTCCCCCCCATGCTGGTGACTGTGCATCACCACTAATGTGCAGGGCAGGCATGGGGAAAGGTCCTGCGCTGGACTCAGAGGCAGACAGGAATTGGACTCAGGAACTGGATTCAGGAAGGCACATGTCAGATCAGGGGCTGAAGGATGTACAAATTCCTCACTAGATGTTAACCATCGAAGAAGTGAGCTTGATCCTTGTGAATTTTCAGTTTTATACTGGATATGACATATATGACATGGAATACTCAGTTGGTCAGTTTTGGGTCACCTGTCCTGTCTGCTTCTCCCTGCAGGTGTGACCATTTTTTTCAATTCTGACTCAATGCCATTCCACTGACTTGATAAAGGTCTTGATTTCTACATTAATAAGTATAAACAGCAGCATAGCGGCGTCCAATTACTTTAATGATAAGTAGAAATATTAAGCGTTAACACTTCTAGAGATAGACACTGTCTGAAAAACATGTTCTTAACTTTCAGAAAATGAAGTTACTTAGAAAAGCTTAACTGAAAATTTAGAAAATTGGTTCTACCTTAGCTCAAAATGGAATAAGCGGTCAGGTAATTTTAAGGGTTTTTTTGCAATCCATTTGGAACCATTTTGGCCATCTCCTAGCTTAGTAGGGGCAAAGAGCAGTGGGATCTTTTAAACTAATACCCCAAATATGAACACCTATCCATATTCTCTTCAAATAGATAAATTTAATTTTTAAAATTTAATTCAGAACAGAGCTGAAGCTTCTAAGATAACTTGTTAGAAACTTTTTTGGTTTCCTGATCCTGGGTATATGATACTAATTCCTCAGTGCCTGCTGCAACTTTTCTGCTTCTGGGCTATTTTGGTACAAGGTTGTTTTAAGGAGCGGCGGGGAGTGAAAGAAGTTTTTGATATGAAGGCTTTGTTCATATTGTTCATAACAATGTTTGAACTGCTTCTGTGATTTTAAATTTTCAGAGAAACCTTGTATTGGTTCTTATTCTAAATAGATCAATTACCCTTAAAAGATTCCTAGCCTAGCCTTTGTCTTAGTATTATGTTTTAGTACATTTTCTCAGATTTATTAGTACTTTGGGAGAAAGCACAACATTGTTGCAAATATTGCAGAGTCATGTGTTCAGGACTTTAATGTGCATTTTAGTAAAATCAGAATATTTTCCATTTGTGTTTTTAGTGTTAGTTTAGTTTTTCTATGTACAGTCCATTCTTCAAATATTTCCATCTATCTTTCCAGTTCCTCCACATGCTGATTGCACTGATTCTTAGTGGTTCTTCCAGGACATGTTGACAATTCCCTTGGTAACACATTGTTTAATCCTTGACTAGTCTTGCTGCACTAAATCTAGGAATCTTTAGAGCCATGAATCTGAATGCTGATGTAATCCCTAGACAGTTGCATTTATATTAGTGTGCACATTGCAAGTGTTGGCTCTTTCTATCTAGGCTGTGGTAGTTTGCACACATTACTCATGCAGCTTCACAAATGAGATTTAACAGACTGGAAAATAACAGGACTGAAACTGGACTGACTGTGGGATGCATGGTCTAGTAGTTGTGGCTGAAGATTAGGGGTGGAGAGATCTGCAGGGTTTTTTTGTCACACATTTTGGCACATTTTTAGTGAAAAAAGATTTTGAGCAATTTAATTAAAAATATTTTTATATTTCTACTGAAAATACTCTAGTATTAAAGTATTCACAAGGGAAAAATGTGTAAAAGTACAATAGCTTGTAATGCCCTTGCTGCAAGTTCCTTAGTGGCTCTTCAGAAAAGAAAGATTTCTAATCTGCAAATTGTAATCAATAATATGTATATATTACAATGGCTGAGTTGTCCTACTTGAAATCCCAGTAGATTTTTATTCTTACTTTTTCTCTGATGGGTTATTGACTTTTCAGTCCCAGTTACATCTAATAAATATTTGATACTCAAGTAACACAAAGAACATTTAATTTTAAAAAAGGTTGTATGGCTCTATTTTTTAAAAACCTAAATAGTCGTATAAATATTTTGTTGCCTGAAGTTTTTGGCAATAGTTTGCAATCTCAGACATCATCAAAACCTGTCCTGAGCTTTGTTGCCTTATTAACCAGCATTGCTCAATAACTATCTTTGTTACATGGAGACTGACATCAGAGTTAGATTGATCCCTGTGCTTGTTTTGTAACTGGCAAAAGCTCTGATACATTGCTAAGGAAGGCCCTCCTGTGGACCCACGAGGTTCAGGATGGTCCCCCTTGCTCTCTAAGCTTCTTCTCAGAGGAGTGCCTAGGTGCAGCTGGATCCATCCCTAGTCCCAGACTTGGTCAGTTTTCCATATTTAAAGGTTTATTTGAGTTAGCCATCAGTTGTATACGAGTTAGCCACCAGTCAGACTTACTGTTACCTGTGAGAGTCCCCTCACAAACCATCACCTACATGGTTAATAGTTACTGCCTGTGAGCCAAATGGGATGTCAACAGTTTCACAATGCCTGTGAGAGCTCTCCCAAAGACTCTCACTGTGACAATTTCTCAGTGCTGAAACAGTAAGTAATCAATTTAAAGCAACAGATAAAACAAGTTTGGAATTGCTGTTGATAAATTGACTTCCTGCTTTAGCGCTAGATGATTATAGCCCATTAATACTGGTCACATATATATGAAATGTAACAACTGAATCTTGAGATACCACTTATTTTCCCAGGGAAGTTCTGAAAAGGAATTCATGTGGCAAGACCCATCCCAGGCCACCATGGCTACCAACACCAAAGTGTTCCACACCTCTGAGGTAAGGAATAAATGCTAAGTCTTAATTCAGTGCAGGCCTACAGAAGCTCTACAAGTTTAAATAGATACCACTCTTTCTAGTAAATCTAGTTGGATAGAAATCTCTCCGCTTGCTCTTTATTGTTCATTGAGGGGACATACTTGTATAGATGGAAAGAAGTACTCACTACTATCGTACAATGCATCTCAAAGTAGTCTGTAAGTAGCTTATATAAATACTTGATTAGTTATGCTCATCCCTAATATTCACTCATTTGAGAATATCCTGCAATGTTCTCTTATGTGCCGAGTTATAATCAAGACTAATTTTAAAATAATTGCATGTATCTTCACTTATCTAGGTATTAGATCTTGCTGATATTAATTTTAGATGCTTCAATATTATCATGTAAAAAGCTGCTTCCAGACCTACAGTTGTGTCTTTGTAGATAAAAAATCTACATATATTTATCAGAGGTAAGATTTCTAAATTTACCTAAAAATCGCAGAAGGTTGAAAAGTACTACTGAAGCTCATCTAATCTATACTCAGTGTAAGGAAATATCAGTGCAAGCACACAGTATCCTCTGCAATGTGTAAAGAAAGTTGCTTTGTTTTCTACAACTGTAGAAGTAAGTTTTTCTACACTTCAGTGGCTGGTCAGAAGGTCAAAAAGATTCGATATGCAATTGAGCTTTTAAATAAATATATTTTTGACTCTTGCATGACTGCAGTTTCTATGAACAGTCATGCAGCCAATTTGCCTGCATTGAATAATTGTTGAAAACATATTTCAATCCTAATTTTCTGCGTATGATTATTTGAACAGGGGACAAGATATTAAGCCCGTTGTCTTAACCCAGAAAGACTCACTGAATTCAGTGGACTTTTTTTATTGGTTTCTGAAATCACTAAGTTAATTCTTCAGTGAGAGAAAAAAGGGTTGGTTTTTTTTTTTTAATCTTGCTAATCATAACAGTTTTAGAAATGTATAACATTCTTTGAAAGTAATTTGATATTTTATTGAACTCAGAGCCAAAGATGTATTCTCTTGCATAGAATAAAACCATTGAAGTAAGAATTTTCTTACAACTTTGCCAGCAGACCAGACCCACATTCACAACTACAATTTAGTTTAGAATGATTATGTATGCAGAAATTTGAGACCTGTTTTCTAGAGCCACAGTGGACTTTTCTTCCTAATAAATATTGTAAAAGTTCTTAGACTTCTTTTTATTTTTGCATTAATGGGTTTTAATTGCAGACCATTTCCAAGAATAGAGCTGCTTTAATTTCCTTTTCTGTTTCTGACTCTTCTTCAAATACGCTCAGATAATGTCGTACTAATTCTCACTGAAACTGAGTGTCTGCACTGTAAGTGATACCAATCTGTCCAATAAGACATTGAGAATAGCATCCCACTGTCAATGGCTGGCAGTAAAATAACTGGTATCTACTGTCCTCCAAAACGGTGGCTCCAGTCAGTCATCTGGACTAATCACTATAACTCTCCTTCCTGCACTGCTACTTGCAGCTGTACAAAGTGACTTCTCTAAAGTAACTTTGCATGTGGACTAGGTGATGAGGCCAAGCTCTTTCAGTCAGTAGATTTGTACATTTAACTGTTTTCTGCAAAACCGAGAAAATAATTTCTTGAATGCTGAGGGAAAATAACATTTAGTTTGTTTGAGCTGTTTTTCAACAGATGTCAAATTAACTGATTATCTGCTTCTAGGTTAGTTTTTAAACTGGGGTAGGAACAGACTAGGAATGTGTAAAACTTTATGTACAAACAGATATTAATTGCCACAAAATAAAGAATCTCTCAGTAATGCTGTCTTTTTTCTCTGCAATTCTTCCTTTTTATTTAGTACAAAATCCATTTCCTGGCTCTCTTGCAATGCCCATCATTTTCCGTGTGGAATTAAATAATTTTCATTCAAGATCTTATCATAATGTAAACTTGATGACAAACAAGATAAGATAGATACAAAATCAATGTCCTCAGAACTCACTGGATTTTTCTTTTCTTCTTCCTCTTCTTCCATAGCTAGGTAGAAAAAAGAATCCTGGATAATGAATACTGTAGAAGCTTTCTACAAAAGGCAGGAAATGGTTTGGTTTCCAGTTAGTACATGACTGAATATATTTTTCATTAAAAGGCTATATATTTTTTTAATGGTATAAAATTATACAAAATGTTTTACTCTTACCATTGCCAACTGCCATTCACAGATTTCCATTTAGCTTTTAACTAATGTTAAAAGGATTTCTGGAGCAATTCTACTCAGGAATTGAAAACTCACAAACACTTATCTCCAAAGGGGTGAAAGTTCATAATTGGGAACAGCTAAGGCAGTATGGGGCCTTCAATGAGTTTGTTATCATGCATTTCCATTATATCAGCATTTGCGGGCATCTTATGGTATAGTAGTTAATTTTAAAAGTTCAAAACTATGTTTTTCACACTAAATGGCTTTCATACTCCTTCCTAAGCAGATAAGAACATAAAAAACCCTCTCTTTCCTGTGCAGACATTCATAAAGAAAAATGTTTTTATTTGGATTGTAGATGAACCAGAAGTGGGTTTAAACCTTCCTGGACTGACTAGAACAGAAAAGCAGACCTCTTAATTTATTATTTAGTGTTTAAATCAAATAATGTAAATTTTAATGCATTCATTTAATAGTTTATGTTGTAAGAACTGAATTGTGAAAACATACTTCATCTTGCTAAATCCCTAAGAATGGGATTTTTATAATAGTATTTGTTCATTAGCCTTTTATCTGATTCCACTATTAAAAAACAGCCTAATGAAGTAGAGGCTTTCTATTCACCTACTATCTGCATTTGTTTATTCAAATATTCTTATTAATTAGAGCTCAAGCTTCAAAATCAGAAAGAAAAGGGTTTCAGAAGTTCTGCCTGAACTTCATTAAAGCACATAAATCAACAGTATCGGGACTTTCGCTGGACACTGGTTCCACAAACTGGAGTTGCTTACACTTTTATCTGCCAAAAGTGTCGAGTCATCAAGTTAATTAAGGAAATGTGTAGCACACAAACTTAGAAAATGAAATTATATTCTGAAGTGAGTGTTTTGACCCATGTCCTCCATGCACTATTTATGTTTGAATAAGCTTGATGGCTGTTTCCACAGATTTTGAGAGGAGATGGGGCCAGATTTGTGGTTTCTATGTCCTAGATTTGTGTACAGTAATGCTAACCAGTGCTCTTTAGCTTATTTTAGAAAAATATAGTATGTGGAAGCTCTATGAATGTTCTCATTACAAAATGTTTGCACACAAAGAACAGTCAAAACATGAATTTATTACTTTGAAGAGCACAGTTCTCTTAGTGTAATCCATCACACATTTAGAATGTGACTATACAAAAGTTTTTTTTATAAGCATTCAGTGGTACTGCAGAAAGGCAGAATTACAGGAAAAAAATCATTTTTAGGTAGGCTTGAATGCTGGGTGCAGCTTTAGAGATTCTGATCTGATCACTTGGGGATTTTTTGGGTCCTTTCTAGGTTGCATATCAAACCCAATCCCTCTGAACCCCAACCAGCTTTTGGCCTTTCTAATTATTTGACAATAGTTCATAGGAGGAAGTATGACATATCTGTAGTGTGACTGGACGAGCCAGGTGCTGAATTATGACTGCCTATATGACTACTTTCTAATATTTCTATTATTTTTTTATTACCCCCTCCTTGCACCAGTAGTACTGGCTTACACCAGGTAGGGGCAAAACAAGTTTTCAACCAATGTCTGGCAAAGCCAGCTTCCATACTCCCTACTTGGCACGAGGACTTATACTGAACACAGGTCATGCTAAGAAAAGGAGGAACTTTCTCCTGATTTATGCTCCCACTTGTTTTAGTGTCATAAAGGCAATCTTATTCTCATATGACACTCAATATAATATTTGTTGAGCATTAGAAAATGCAGCTTTTTTCCCACTTATGATGACTGCTTGGGAAAAAAGAAACAATCAAACTCGGTTTTCATCATGGTAATTTTGGGAAAGTAGATTCTCCGCTGTTCTAGCAACAGTATTTCAGACAGGGTAACCCTGAAACTTTCTTATAAAGTGCAGCAAGCTAAACTAATCAATCAGAAAGTGCATAAGAAAAAACAATCCTAGAGGAAAGAACTCTTGAGAAAAGCCTCTGTGGTGTGTCTCTTTTGCTGAACTTGAACACAGTGAAAGGCGCTATATTTTAATTTGCATTAATGGGACTTATTTGGGGACAGGGTAGCTTCAGTTGTGCTGTAATTATGGGCACAAAGGAGTTGATACAGCAACCTGAACTCTAGAGAGCCTGGAGATGAGGATGGGCCTTGCTCCTCATGTCAAAGGAGGGGACTATAATGGCCTACCTGCTGCCCACACCATTTCCATGTGTTGGGATTTCTTCCTCTGCTGCTTAGTTTGACAATGGCATGGAAATTCATTGTAAAAGGGTCAAGGAGTTGCCCTCAAACAATGTCCTTTCCTGTGGCAATAGTAGGTCAATTCTTGTCAAACAGAGTGGAGTTTTAGGATAGATTATGAAAAACAGATATGTCCACAGAGGTTGTGAATTCGCCTTCTCTGGAGATATGAAAAACCTGCCCGGATGCAATCCTGTGCAGCTTGCTCTAGACAAACCTGCTTTAGCAGTGGTGGTGGTAGTGGGTGTGGATTAGATGATCTCCGGAGATGTCTTCCAACCCCTACCATTCTGTGATTCTGTGGGATGCTAATGTTAAACATAGTCAATGGGAGATCAGAACAATGACTTAAACATCCGCTCCTGTGATTTGTACCAAACACGAGCTTGTTTCTGTGTAAACAGTTACTAAGACATCTTTTTAGCAACTGAGCTAGCCATTGGCTCTGTCCACATGGATGATGTCAAACTCTTTTTCTTCCATCAAAGGTACCGTGCCATTGAGAGGTCCAGAAGTCAGTTGCATTGCAAAAGTAATGGCAGCCGGGCAGCTTTCCATCTTTAAACATTCTTAACCAAACATGGATGCAGCTGGCCACATAGACTAGATTTCAGACTTCCTTTTATTTAGTTGTAGTCTGTGTTCAATCTATGGGACTAATAAAGCAGAAGCTGTTCAGATTGCAAGGCAGAATGACGTGCATAATCATTACCAAAATCAGTGCAGCTCTTTCCAAAATCTCAGAAAGGTAATCCCCTTAGAAAGGGCTTGAAGATCAAACTCAGAACTGAATCAGATCTTTAAAAAATACAATACCTTGCTTCATGATATTTGTCAGACATGGGACATTTATTAATAGTGGCCCAGCATGTGATTGTTCGCTATTTCTTATACCCAAGTATGATTTTTCTCTTCTTGCATTTCTCTCTCATGCTATTTTGGAGGTAATCTCAACAGTTTCCAGCTGCAATTCGTAACTCGTGCACATAGAACACTATATTTAATTTCAATGATCGGTTTTGCTTTGGCTTTAGTGTGTTTGGCTTAAATCTGAATTTAAGGTTCAGCTTCAAACCCAACCTTTTTATCCTTCCTTGATCAGTTTAGTTTATGTTCTTGTTTAGCAGCAGGAGATTAATTTGGGTGTCTGCTCCTACTCAAGTGAAGGTTCAGTTCTGCCCTGTTTTTGCTCTTCTTTCTTCAGTCCCTTGAGCCTGAATTTATATTCCAAAGCTGTCTTAGACAGAGAATTCTGTGAAGCTTTTCTATCAGTCCAAGGGTAAATGAGCCTGAAAATAAATCTCAGCAGATATAGGGAGCTCTGTTATTTGGTTTGACTTCATACAAATAACAGTGCTGTTTTGCTAAGCATGCATTTAATAATGCTTTTGCAATGATAATTTTTACTGTTAAAATACAAAGCTTTACGAAGTAGACTTTGGTTTTACTGATTCTTATAAAATGCTGTTCTGAGGAAATCAAAGTTTTGTCTTTGCAGCATAAAATATGAAAACTCTCAGAAAATCCTCATCGTTGTTAGTTGAGGAATGTCATAGAATCAGCTCTCTGACCTCCTGTGTGTGTCACTGCACACTCAGTTTGACATATAGTTTGTGTATAATTCCTGTTTAGATTCAGCTGCATTCACAGATAAGTAGGTATTCAGGAAGGGGAGGAGGTTTCAGTACAAGTTTTCTACAATATGAAATCACCTGCTGTCTAAGGAGAAGAGAAGGCTAAAGGAGGATCTGGTAGTTATCTTCAACTACCTAAAAGGGATCAGAGCACAGAGCTAGGATCCTTGCCTCCAGCAAAAGAGTGAGAGGCAACAGTCACAAGCTGCAGCAAGAGAAATTCCAAGTAGATATGTGGAAGAAAAATAAATCACCATTTGTGTGTTCAAGCACTGGAGTGGGATGCCCAGTGGGATTTTGAGGTCTGCATCTGTGGAGGTGTTCAGAGATTGACTGGATATTGTCCTCAGGAACCTGCTCTAATAATGGTGCAGGTCCTGTGTTTGGGACTAGATGGTGTGGGGACTGCTGTTGGGACTAGTGATCCTTTCCAACCTAAATTATTGTGCAGATCTGAAAGAACAATGATGGAACTAGTAGGGCAGAAAACCTATCCACATTACAGGATTGCAGACTTCCACTGCACAGCAATATTAGGAAAAGAGCAGCTCTGCTCTGAGCTCTGGTTGCTTCAGGAATTGGTAGGACTTTCAGCACTTTCCATCCGCTTCCTGCTTTTGGAGGGAAGCTCTGTTTGAAAAAAATGCTACATAAACATGAGGGTCAGTCCTAGATACAGAGTGAGACACCTAAACACAAGTTATTAGGACAAGGGTTTACTCATTTGAGTTAGTGTCTGACCACCTGTCACAAGCAGTTTACTCAGTTACCTAACTAGGTGCCCATCTCCACTTGAGAACCCTTACCAGTGTCTAGATTCTGGTCACCTGTGGAACTTGATTTACCAATGTCTAGATTCTGGTCACCTGTGGAACCTGAGTCACATGCATTAGCCTTGCTTAAATGTAATATTAATATGGAACTTTTGCATAATGAACAGTTACTTTGCCATGTTTGCTATATATTTGTCACAGAGAGGGTTTCTTTGTTTTGTAGATAGTATACCTCTATGCTGGAACATAAACGTATTACTGAGAAGATTGCTGAAGAGCACTTTGACTTCCACATGCTTTGGATTTATCCCTTACTCTGCAACAGCTCCATATGCTGGTTGGGCTCACAACAGGAAGAGAGAGTTATTGTATTCCTACCTCCCCAGATTTCTTTAAGGTTGTTCTTGTTTAGATGAGTTTGCCACTTTTCTTTAGCTGCAACAGACACCTGGCGCAAAATCTAGACTAACTGGTGTTTTTCTTTTACATTTTGATCAAAAATCAAAACAAATGGATCACCAGATTAATTGCTTGGTATCCTGCACATACTGCCTGGGCTGTAGCATGTTACAACTGAATTGTTTCTTGGAAGGTAACTGTGTCTGAAAGTATGAGAACATTTACCCACAAGCCCTGATGTTTATTTCTACAAGTCTAAAAGTTTAGCTAAGAAAACACAGTGATGTGTATTGGGAGGTTATGACTCCAGGATCTTTGACTCCAGAGATGCTGACTGGTCTTCAAGCTGTCTGAAGAGCAGAGTCAGGATTGATTGCACAACTAGCCTGGAGCCTTTTGCCCTTCCTTCCAGCTGAAAGAAAGTAGCAGTACTGCTGAGATGTGGTATCTACCTAAGCAAGACAGAGAAAACAATGAGTAAAATATTGCAAAATATATAATAAAATGTTTTTCTTTCAAAATGTATAGGGAACTTTGTATGACAATGCATTCTCCATGCCATCCCAAAGCACGTATGAGTTTCCATCCATACCTTTTCATCTGAGATGAATGTAGACATTTTAGCAACCCCTTCACTGCTATTATTTGGTCTGCTGCACTGAATTGAGACTAGGTATCCGTGATGTGAAAGTGTTTGGAATATATTTGGTTTCCTATTTCTCTTATTTAATATCACTAGTTAATAACTTATCACAATGTATATTTATACGCATTCATACACACAGACCTTTTCTCCTTCCTTTCAAGAGATCACATGAAAGGGCAGCAGACAAAGATCTTACAAACTCCTTCAAGGATGCTTCTGGGGTAGTTTGTGTTGCATTTCGTGCAGTATTCTGTCAAGGTGATTTCTATGGTAACCTCTATTTGCATTCTTTCAAATGACGGTAAATTCTGACACGTTCCATTAAATATTGATAGCTGTGTTTTATCTGCTGGAAACCCACATGGGAATATTTAATTTTATCTACTGTCTGAGACTATTCTCTTGTGGTATCAAAGCAGTGAGCTTTTTACAGTTAAAATGTTAATTAGATTTTTATAACCATTTTTAACGTTCTGCTCTTCATCTAGATTGCTCCAAACATATTTATTTACAATTCCAAAAGGCTTCTATTAATATTCCACATCTTCTTACTCAGAGATTAGCTTAATGGCAAAACTCAAAAATGTACTTAAAGGCTTGTGAAACACCTACAGAATCATAATGCTGCAAAATTTTTTGGCTAACAGACAAGTGATTTGTAAGATCAGCTTTTAGGGAAAAAAGATGAGCTTCAAAGAGCAAAGGTCATAATCAGTTTAAAAATTACATTTGTTTCTCAAACATAAACCAGTATTGAAACTGTTTATGTAGAGGATTTTTTATTGGTGAGGTGGGATTAAGATAGCTATGAAAAACAGGGTGTGGGTAGCATAGTTTCATCTTCATGAGTGGCTCATAAAATATCTCCAAAGAATTAATTTATAATAATAATCTGTAAAAATAACCTTCCTTCACACTAAGGATTATATGTTCATTTTATATAAAACACTGGCTGGGAGTCTGGCTGGTGAATCTTTTCTTCTGAAGAAATCAGCAAACATGAATTTGTGGCAGTGGCGGGCGCTCTGAACCACTACAGTTTTATGTTTTACATCGCTGCTTGCACATTTGAATAGCAAATACACACTGGATTTAAAGCACCACTAGGTAAAGAGGACACCATTGATCCTGACTAGCATGTAGCTGAACAAAGTGCCAGCATTTGAACAGGTGGTAACAATGCAGGTTTAATAACATTTTCTTATTTGATCTGCTGGTCTACAGTTAGAAAATGTTGCACAGTAAAATGGAACTTCTGACCTGTTTTGCACTTCTGGGTAGGTACTGTGTAGTGACACAATTATAAGAGAGACTTTCAGAGAATTGGTGCTACTATCAAGGTTTTATAGATTCAGTTAAGGCTTGGACGTTAGAAATCCTTCTGCTGAGACAGAAAATTGAAAATGTTTGATGCGAAGATCAGCTTTGTGAAGACAAGCAACTCTATTTATGGATCTAAGCAGTTCTTTTAAACTGTTTACTTCTTGCATGCCTGGCCCCCAGACAATCTCAGCTACACATGCACCACTAGTGGGAGTTAGTCTATAGATCTAATACAACTCAATGCAACGCAGAGCTAATATAATGTTCTCATTAAAGTCTACTGCATTTTTATGGCCAAGAATTCTCAAGTTCAAACTAAGTGGTTTAGGCCATGTGTTCTGATTTGAGCTAAAGTAGAATCAGTTTTCTAACTCTTCAGCTAAACCTTGTCTAAGTAACTTAATTTTCTGAAAGTTAACTGCATGTTTCTTAGATGGTATTACTCTCTAGAAGTGATAACATAGGGCACTGATATGCAGAAAGGCCATTGCTTACATCTATCCCTATGGAGATGAAGGTCATCCTCAACCTGGTGGAATGCCAGAAGTGAAAGTGTCAAAAAAACCATTACAGCTATTTCAGTTTTATTTTCCAACCCACAAGTCTCTTTCTTTCATTTTCCTTATCCCTTTCCCTGTACAGGGAGGGGAATTGGGTCACAACTGTTTGTTTTTAGCTGCTGATCATGCTTGGCTGTAGCTAAACCATGACACTGTATTCCATGTTACTTCCTTTCTTGTTTTTCTGGGTTTTTTAAATTTTTTTTTAAATTACAACCTTACACTATGCATTTAGAAAATTTCTTGGATGTTGTGAAATGTTGTAACATATTCTCTGTGGAGTCTTGTGGCTAATTTTGGTGCTATTTTAATGAAAATAATTCAACTATAGTTGCTGGATTTATGATAGTGTATAACTACTGAGGGCAAGTATAGAATTAGACTTGCTGAATTATGGGGCTGTGCAAATTGATTGCACCCTGAAATATTAGGAACAATACGAGGATACTGGAATGAGCAGAAGAAATATCTAGCAAGAAGAGGCTCAGCCAGCCAGTTGCTCTGTAATGGAGCTTACACATGCACCATCCTAAATGCTACCTTAATTACTCTTACAGGACTATGGTTTTCATCAGTCACTTGTTCAGGGGCCAGGCCAGTACCATGGGGTGGCTATATAGTCTGCTTTCTAGCAGGAATCAATATGGAGTTAGGAAAAGGAAAGAGAGGGGAAAGGGATGGATAGCATAGCAAACAATGCAAATAGCCCTCCCATCTCTCTCTTTCCTGGGAAGCACAGAGCCAAATGCTTGAACTGGTGACTCACTGTCTCTGGCATAGTGACAGATATTCAGGTGTCTATCACACAGCCAAAGTAGGAGTGCCTGGCTGTACCTGCTTCCAAGGAAGTCTAGGGATAACGCGAAGGAAAAGTGAAGTGGTAAAGGGGGTGGTTTGGCGGTGTGGAAAGTGAGGCAGAGAAAGCAAAGGTGGGAAAACTAGCAATGGAGACACAAAAGGAACAGAAAGAGACAAAATGTTGATACAGGTCTGGGTTGGCAAATTTTATTAATGCAAATGAGGTGGCATGTTTCCAGAGTGAATTCAGGTTGAGTATTGTTGAGTGCTACAGCAAAACACAGAATCAGATCTCATAAGCCCTGTGGCCCAGAGCCAGCCAAATACTATGGTTACATGCTCCTGTAATCACGGAGAAGGTAATGCAGAAAATGCTTTTGAATTATGCTCTGTATTCTGTGAAGGTTATTGCTTTAGGAAGAACACCAAAGTCAAGATAATTTTGTTCTGTGCAAATAACCTGTGCACTGTAGAGCATAAAAGAGGGTGCCTGAGCTCTGAGGAGGAGCCAGCATGGTCTATCAGAACCACGGCTGCGCTGAATGACATAGTCTGGGAGACAAAGAAGCACATGGAAGAAGTACTTGAGTCCACCTGGCTCTGACACACTACACTGACCCAGAGTAATGCTGCCTTCCTCAATAGTCATGAGTTTGTGTTTTGTCACAGAGCTGACTCAGGGTTTTTGATCTTATGCCCAATGCTAAAGACTATAAATATGACTCTGAACATGACAAGTTATATTTAAACAATGCTGCACGTACACTGATAAAATCCAGTAGTTCTGAGCTTGATCTGTGTTGCTTACCTCTACAGTTACATAGCACCAGATCTCTGAAGTGTGGTCACCCAGCCAGACAAAACATACTATTTAGCTAACCTGCGAAACCAATAAAGGTGCCTTGCAGATTACATACAGTCTTCAGGTCTTTAGTTAGTCATTCCTGCTGTAACTTATTGATAAAGATACCACATACTTAACAAAAAAATTTAGAAGCCATACTTTCTAGCATACAGTTTAGAGTTACTTGAACTAACAGTACTTCACTTATTTCCATCATGAACTTCCTTTTAATTTACAGAACGTGACTCCATAGGGTGAGGGCAGTTTATTCTGCTGTGATCTGAGGAAGATAACCACAACATCATTCTAGGCAGCTACAAAACAGTGGAGTATTTTGGGTCTGAATCTTTGCAAAAGTAGTGGAGCTCTGACCCTTACAATAAGTTTTCTGGTGTGGTAACTGAATGAACATAAGCTGTGCAGGTTGTACTGAATACATAATTGGAGTATGTACCAGATCGCAAGCTGGTGCGACAATTCCATCTGCTCTGAGTTAACCTGCTAAAGCCATACAAGGACAAGACTTATAACACATATTAGCTCTTTTTCACAGAAGGAAATCATGAATGTCTGAGCCATAGGGAAGACAGAAAATTCAGCCACATTTCTACAAAAGAAACAGGACTTCAGGGTTTCTCTGTTTAGACATAGCACAAGATGATTCAAGATTTTGCACTGAAATGGAATATATTTATGCAAACATGCACCTTCATGCATATAAGGAGTAGGTTCCTCCAACATATACTACCAGTATACAAATTACTGTGTGCTTGCCAGCCTGATTATGACACCTATGCCTTTGCACACACATGCTGTTTGATTCTAACTAACTTGATTACCTTCTATGACAAGGTGACCCACTTAGTGGATGAGGGAAAGGCTGAGGATGTAGTGTACTCGGACTTCGGCGAAGTCTTTGACATGATTTCTCACAGCATGCTGCTTGAGAAACTGACTAACGCTGGCCTGTACAGGTGCACCCTCTGCTGGGTAAAAAAACTGGCTGGACGGCCAGGTCCAAAAAGCTGGGGTAAATGAAGTTAAATCCAGTTGGAGACTGATCACAAGTGGTGTTCCCCAGGGCTCAGTGCTGGGTCCAGTTCTGTTCAATATAGTTATCAATGACCTGGATCAAGATATTGAATGTACCCTTAGTAAGTTCGTGGATGATACTAAGGTGGGAGGAGGTTTCACTCTACTTAAGGGTAGGGAAGACTCTATGGAAGGATCTGGAAAGGCTGGATCAATGGTCTTAGTTCAATGGGATAAGATTTAACAAGTGCAGAGTCCTGCACTTGGGACACAACAACTCCGTGCAGCGCTACAGGCTTGGGGGAAGAGTGGCTAGAAAGCTGCCTGGCAAAGAATGACCTGAGGATGTTGGTTCACAGCCAACTGAACGATAGCCAGCAGTGTGCCAAGGTGGCCAAAAAGGCCAACAGCATCTTGGCTTGTATTGGAAACAGTGTGGCCAGCAGGACCAGGGAAGTGATTCTGCCCCTATATTCAGCAAAGGTGTGGCCACACTTTGATCACTGTGTTCAGTTTTGGACCCCTCAGTACAAGAAAGACATTGAGATCCCAGAGAGGTTACAGAGAAGAGCAACAAATCTTGTGAAGGTGCTGGAGAACAAGTTTTACTAGGAGCAGCTGAGGGTACTGGGGTTGTTTAGCCTAGAGAAGAGAAGGCTGAGGGGAGGCCTTAACACTGTCTGTAATTACCTGAAAGGTGTTTGTAGTGAGGTGGACGTTGGTCTCTTCTCACAAGTAGTAGGTGATAGGACAAGACGGATGGCCTCAAGCTGTACCAGGAAAAGTTTAGATTAGACATCAGGAAAAATTTCTTCACCACAACGGTTTTCAGATGCTGGAACAGGCTGCCTAAGGAGGTAATTGAGTCACCATCCCTGGAGGTAGATGAAGTGCTTAGGGATATGATTTAGTAGTAGATAGGCACTATTGGGCTTGATGATCTCAAAGGACTTTTCCAACCTAGTGATTCTATGATTCTATGATTCTCTTCATCTGAAACAATTAAGTAATTCCAAGGCATGATCTAACACTATCTGCCTCACTGCCTCCTACTCTTGTCACTTTGAAGAACTGCTGCATTCATTTTCCAGACCTAGCTTCATTTTTTTTCACAGCAAAAGCCCCATTTAATTCTATAGATGTAACTGATGAGCGAACTTCAGATACTAGAGTGTCTCTGAGACATCCCCACGAGAAAGCATGTTATCTACAGCATGCAATTAAGGAAGACCACATGGCCCTGGTTATTGGCTAGGCAGGATCTCCAATAATGCCTAAAAATGGTTCTTGGCAGATATGTTTGTGCAGCTGAACCCTATCCAGATGTCTAACTTGGAGAAGTCCCTTCTAAAGTGCTTCCAAAATACCAGCTAAGAGGCAGGCTTTTTCTTGAGCAAAGCAGTAAAAAAAGAGCAAAACAAAAAAAAAAAAGTGAACAGTGGGCATTTTTACACTCTTTTGAAAGATTTGTCAGTGTAGTAACATTCCAAGATGTTATTAGACACCATTATGCCCACCCAAACAAAAGCTTTTGCATTGTGAAGGGAATTTTGCACTGTGAAGGGGCTTTTGCATTGTGAATGGAATTTTGCACTGTGAAGGGAATTTTGCACTGTGAAGGGATTTTGCAGAACAATGGGAGAAAGGAAATCAGGGACTGGAATCTGTGCAGAACACCAGTGTGTGTTCCTGGTAGGACTGGTAAAAGTTGATCAGTTTCTCTATCACTTTAATAAGTGATAATTAATTCATTTCTTTAGCATCAACAGAGCACAGCCAGATGAAGAACCAATGCAGACTTCTGAATGCTTTGAAGGGTCAGACCCTCTGTTGGGATGAAGAAGAGAGAGAAAATAGAGAAACTGAGAGAAAGAACAGCAGGAGGTGAAGAAAGATCTTCCTAAAGCAGAACAGCCACCAACATAACAGGCATTTTCACCTTTAGCAGGAGATCTGCACTGGAGGCAGCCATTCATTCATGCCCCTCTGTTGTCCCCAAAGTAAAATCAAATGTTTGTACAGCTTTGCTCCAGCTGAGGGTCTGAAAGCCTCATGTAGGGAAGATAATGAACATTTTTTCTTTGCTTTCTCTCTCCCTCAAACCCCAATTGATTACAGCTTGTACTTAGAAGGCAAAATTAACAGCTCTGCTACCCAGCACCATCTCCTGTAACTAATGAGGAGGGGCAAGAGCTGTGTAACACCAATTTAGTGCTTCTCTGTACAGATCTCACTGACAAGGGGAATGTTAGCTCCTGTGATAAGGGACGTCCTGAGCTACAAAGGGAAATTTCATACACACCTCTGAAAAGTTGTCAGGCTGAATTACCATCAGTAACTGTTCCATTATCACTAAATGTCTAGATATTGTGGTATTTTATTGACCCTTTAAGCCATACGTTCCCTACAAGTATCCTTTACTGAAATATGGTAATGTTTCCAGTTTGCCTTTATACTGTCTTCCTTCCTTCCTTCCTTCCTTCCTTCCTTCCTTCCTTCCTTCCTTCCTTCCTTCCTTCCTTCCTTCCTTCCTTCCTTCCTTCCTTCCTTCCTTCCTTCCTTCCTTCCTTCCTTCCTTCCCTCTCTCCCCTTGTCTCTCCCTCTGCCTTTTTCTCATTTTCTCATTCTTGCTTTCATTCTCTTTCTCTTTCCCTCCCTTCCTTCATTGCTCTCTTTCTCTTAGAAGACCTGTAGATGCTTCAGATGCAGTAACATGACAATCCCTGATGGTAGATTGCAGGCTAATATATAACTTTCATGCTATCACCATTAGAAACACATTACATATGCGACTACTCTTGCCTCCTAAAATATCTCATCTCCTAAAATGTTGTCCTTGGAAATCTCATCCCTTAGGTGGACTGCCTGCCTTGAGAGCAATATGAACCTAACAAGGACATAAATGAGAGTAAAAAAAAATAAGAGCTAGGAAGATTTTAAAGCAGACTAGCTTCTGCTGTTTATAAATTAAATTTGTCAAACTTCAGATTTGCATTTTTTCCCTTTGTGTGAATGAAAAAGCAACTGAAATGTAGTTACAAAATCCTAAAAATCATCCCATAGAAGTAATGGTTTCAGTTTAAGATGGGTAGTTGAAACAGAGACTTGGTATTTTGACTGTACAAACAGCATTTACTTAATAGGTGAGGTGAAAGGAAAGGGCATTTACTGACATGGACAGACAGCAGAACTTCTTGTTTAAATTTTTAATCTTTAACCACCTAAAATCAGGCTAATAAGCTGTAGTAATACTTGGAAGATTGACTAGAAAAAAAGTTAAGATTTAAGCAGAAATGGGTAAGGGTTTGAGAATATTATTAAAGCAATTTTAAGCAAGTTATAAGCAATTTTAAGGTGTGATTATTCTCAAAAAAGCCATTGCATGAACTTTAAGTGCCCTTTGTTGTGTAGTTACTAGAGAGATGAAGTTTCAATGAACACCCAAGCTTGGTAAAAAATTTTGAGTGCCCTGGATAAAGATGTGACATTTTCAGTATAAAAATGTATAGCAATACAATGAATTAGGACACTAAAAAAAAAAAAAATTGTCTAATTAGACGTCCTGACTTAGCCCACAACCCTTGGCCTGATTGACAGCTAAACTAGGCAGCTGTAGATCCAGTGCCACTCCACCTCCCTTCTCTCCAGGAGAAGGGAAAGAGAAATGAGACTTGTGGGTTGGAAACTAAAACTAAAGCCAACTTTAATGAAACAATAATAAAACCAAGAATACATAGTAATATTAATAAGTAAACAATATAATACCTACATATATATATATATATAAAACCAAATTGAACGTCACAATGAATGTCACTACTGATGTTGCAGGGCAGGTACAGGGAAAATCCCAGACTGGTTTCAGTAGCAAATGAGAGCTGGATCCAGGAACTGGATTCAGGAAGTAGATTCAACAACATATAGATTGAGATTGGGTGCAGATGAATGGATGAGGTCCTCACTGGAGGTTGACCACTGAAGAAGAGGGCTTGGTCCTCCTGATCCCTAAGCTTTGTACTGAGTATGACAGGTATGACATGTAATATTTCATTGGCCAGTTTTGGATCACCTGTCCTTTCCACTCCTCCCTGCAAATGTGAACCTTTTCCCTCCCTTTGATTTATGGCATTCTGCCTACTCAAGAATGGCCTTAGTTTATATAGGAATAAGTATAAGCAATGACCTTCTTGCATACTATTGCACTGTTATTTTGGTGATAACTATAAGCATCAGTCATTATCATTTGAAGAGATGGACGCTACCTGAAAAACCTGTTATTATCTTTCAGAAAATGAAGTTTCTTAGAGAGGCTTAGCTGAAAATTAGACAATTGGTTCTGTTTTAGCTCAAACCAGAACATTAGTTAACAACCTATTTAATCCTTCCCCTTTCCCCTTACAAGAAGGATTTAAGTGCATTTTTCTCAGTTTTTTCAGTAGGAGTGCTGTTTGCTGCTCTTGATGTTGTATATATGTACCTCTTGGTTAAATAAATGAGTGTGTACTTAAAAATCATTGCCAAAAGTAGAAAAGCTCCCACTTATTTAAATAGCTTATAAATGTGCTTTTCTATTGAGGGGATGAGGTTATGATAATTTAGTTTCTTGCAGGGACATCTGCGTGGAAAGGAGTGTGCTAAGATAGATCTTTGAGCTCTCTTGGATGCAGGGACTGCTATTTTGCTATCTTTTGGGAAGGATTGCTGGAAGGAAAAGAAGCGTCTGTCTCTGCTCCTTTCTTCCTATCCCAAATTAGGTAGTCTATAGAGCATTTGAGAGTATATTTATTTCTGTTATAAAGAGAAGAATCCTAAACAGAGTGCAACCTGCTTGGGACACAATATTCTACCTGTCACTTGAGCATGCAGTAAAGATGCTTACCATAAGCAAAACTAGAAAATAGATACGCTTACCACATACTTTACCCCATATGCAAATATCTTTCTTCCCATGTTAGGGACTGAAGACCTGAGATCTCAGGAAGTGATAACGACTAGCAGAGAGCAAAAAGGTCTAACAAGGCAACACAGATCACTCCTTACCAGGAAATTAGTTGGTGCTAAGAGATGGGGACAGACATGAGAATTCAGACTTTTATGCAGAATTAAGTCTTTTATACAAGTTGTTTGGCCTAGGCCATCTGGCAGTGTTTCTGGGGCATAGTTTTGAAAACAGGCCTTACAAATAAGAAATCACTACCCTGTTTTGAAGGTAGTGATAGTCTTTTCTCTGTATAGCTGTGACTGTGTTAGGTGGACTCATGTCCTAGGAAAATGCCACAACACTAGTTAGCTGACCTAGCCTGAAATTTCAGCAATCCCAAAATTGGCTTGCCTCTTAGTTTTGATCATGTTCATTACCCCCTTATCTAAGAAACCAGATAGCCTCCTGGTATTCTTATCCTGTTTCATGTCCACAAGTGTTAAAAGTCAGTGTATTCCTTATTCTCTGGTAGCATGCAACCATGTAGTTTAACTAAATTTTTAAAAATATAATTTCTGTTTTTTAAAAACTTCTGTGTTTTCTTAGGATCAGGTTTTCCAGGTGAGGTTTTATAGAGTACCCTTGTGGTTTTGAACTGCCTCGCCTGGCTGTTAAAAGCCCAAATGAGTACATCCCCTCTATTCCCCCTCTCTGTAATGGAGTCTTCATCCTCCATTGCACATTTGTAATATCCTGTAATGAGCATAATAGCTATTTGTTCATTGGCAACCAGCAGAAAAGTTCATACATGGATGCCATGTTTCTATATTCTAGATATATATTCTAGTCCTACTATTCAAAAGCACAATTGTGCGATTTAAAGATAGCACATGCAAAACTATACCTAGAGAAGTGGAGACATAAGAAGAGAGGATATTAGTTTCTAACTGGTATCTTGTGGCACAAATCAAGGCAGAAAGAGATTCTGTTATAAATTTTAAACTCGCCCCATTTAAATCCTTTTGTAATAGAACATTGTGCACTTGGCTGTAACTGTGTGTGATTTCTGCAAAGCACCAGGGCAGGGTGTTAATTCTGTACAGTTAGTTAAATTCTGGGAAGGAAATCAAATTCTGAAAATATTATGGGGGATTTTCTCACATGAACACCAAAAATTAGTGCTCCGTCTGCAATACATACTTAGTGTCATTTAGGGATTTTATCATCTTTCTGTCAAGTTCCCTGTCTAGACTGCCTTTTATTTTTAATAACCTCAAAGTTGACCCATTATCTGTTTCTTGCTTTATGACACTTACAGAACCTGAATAGAAAATCAAAAGCAAGAAAGGTGTTATTGTCAATACATTGCTGTTTTTCAAATTTTCTCTCGTTTTTCTTCTGCGAACAACAAGGTGCCAAACAGCACCGTGTGCTAGACATTAAAACACGAAGAGTAGGCACTTCCTCTATATTTTTATGAAAATTAAACAAGTGGGACACTGATGTAAAATGCATATTAAACTTCCCACTCCTTTTCCTCCTTCCACAAACATTCTTTTCTATTGTAGTTTTGTAAGGGAGTAATATTTTTCCTCCTCTCTAAATTGGAGAGATATGGATTCGATGGGTGGATGACTCAGTGGATAAGAAACTGGTTGGATGGTCATATTCAGAGAGCAGTGGTCAACAGCTTGAAGTCCAGATGGAGATCTGTGACAAGTGGTGTCCCTCAGGGGTCTGTACTGGGACTGGTGCTGTTTAATATCTTCATCAATGATATTGATAGCAATATTGAGTGCACCCTCAGCAAGTTTTCAGACGACACCAAGCTGAGTGGTGTGGTTGTCACAGTGGAAGGATGGGATGTCATCCAGAGGGACCTGGACAGGCTGGAGAAGTGGGACTGTGTGAACCTCTTGAGGTTCAACAAGGCCAAATGTAAGGTCCTACACCTGGGCTGGGGCAATCACCATTTTCAGTACACAATGGGGGATGTCGTGATTGAGAGCTGCCCTGCAGAAATGGACTTGGGGGTGCTGGTCGATGTGAAGATCAACATGAGCTGGCAATGTGCGTTCGCAGCCCAGAAGGCAAACTGTATCCTGGACTGCATCAAAAGAAGTGTGGCCAGCAGGTTGAGGGAGGCGATTCTGCCCCTCTATTCCTCTCTTGTAAGACCTCATCTGGAGAACTGTGTCCAGTTCTATAATCCTCAACATAAGAAGGATATGGAACTGTTGGAATGCATCCAGAGGAGGGCTACAAGGATGATCTGAGGGCTGGAGCACCTCCCATATGAGGATAGGCTGAGAGAGTTGGGCTTGTTGAAAGTGGAGAAGAGAAGGCTCTGAGGAGATCTTATAAGAACCTTCCAGTACCTGAAAGAAGTCTAAAAGAAAGCAGAGGAGCAACTTTTAAAAAAAAGGCTTGCAGTAGTAGGACTAGGGGCAATGGGTTTAAACTGGAGAGGGGCAGAGTTAGACTAGACATTATGAAGAATTTCTTCACCATGAAAGCAGTGAGGAACAGGTTGCCCAGGGAAGGTGTGGCTGCCCCATCCCTGGAGGTGTTCAAGGCCAGGTTGGATGGGGCCTTGGGCAGCCTGATCTAGTGGGATGCCCCTGACCATGTCAGAGGGGTTGGAACTAGACGATCTTTAAGGTCTCTTCCAACCCAAACTATTCTATGATTCTATGATATTTTAAATTATTTTTTTCCTCTGCATGCCTAATACTTGTTTTATAAATATTTAACTCTTTGGAAACCAGAGTTTCTGTAATTTCCTTCTACTTCAGTGGAAAACTCCTCAGCTGTCTAGCTTGAGAAAGTATATTGCAGCTGAGACTGATGAAGAGGCTGCTCATATCTTACTGCTGCCTGGAGGATCTCTGTGACTGGGGATTGAGTGAGCGACAGCTGTAAGCTTTGTAGACTGTTTTACAATAACCTTACCCGGTACCACATGCTTTGCACTTCAAGCCTGATTGCCCCACGTCACCATTCACCATTTCTGCTCTTTAGCTTTGCACTTGGAGTAACTAATTTACACAAAATTTCCTTATTAGTGGCCATTATCTGGCTCAGTTCTGTAAGAAGTGTTTCTCTGTTCTTAGCAACATATTCATGGATGTCCAAAGGAGAGGGCAGAGACAAAAATCAGTCTTGCAGTGCATAAATAAAAATAAAAATCCTTTTGCAGAATATTATATAAATTCAACGGGGTTTTTTTTTGCAACAATTCTGTTTGGTGCATGCTTGAGAAAGCCTGAGGCAGGAAATGGAATAAGCCACTGCAGCCATGGCAGGTGTATTTGGTGCAATAGAGGTAGCATGACAGGGCTCTATTATAGTAAGTAATACAATTCCAGAAATAACCTATGTGGAACATATTGCTTCTGCTGCCCACATGAGGAAATGGACTTTGATCGATGTTGTTGCAACAGAAAACCACATACTAAAACTTTTTAATTATGATGACAATGTATAAGTGTAGATGGTGCTCACTGGCAGTGTTCATTGCCTTTATAATTAATAAATGGACAGTGCAGATTAATTCTGCATGCTGTTCGTGTTTAACAATTCTTTCTAGCTGCTACCATCAGCATATATGGAAGCAATAAGGCATGAGACGGGGGCCTGGTTATCATCACCTCTGGAGTGTTAAGAGGTATCCTCTAGGGGAGTGATTATCTCATGATAACTGCACCACCTGGAGTTACCATATTGTTGCTATAAAAATTCATTAATATAGGAGAAAAATGTGTATATTTGTGCCAGAGGATGAAGTTAGGATTTCAGAATGCTAGAGAGCATTATCAGGGGCTCTGGTTTGCATTTCGTCAACTCCATAAGAGAATATTCACTAGGCTATTGTAATGCTTTCTCAATTTTGTAAATTAGAATAACACTTTAGCAGTATTTTTGCAGCAGCCTAATATGACAGGGAAAAATGAAAAAGAGGTGCACAGCTATCAGAAGACAGAAAGCAAGTCAGTCGCTTACCTCAAATTGCATTCTCAAAGGGTGTATCTCCGTTGGCAGAAGACACCCCAACACATATTTTTTCAAAGCACAAGGAAATCACAAGTCAAAGTAGATAGGAGTGTCTATGATTTTGAATTTTAAATAGTCTAATTTCTTCTCAGCAATGCATTTAGAGTATATTTAATTTTAGTTTATCAGAAAAATATGAAATGAAGTACATGGAATACTATAACTCATTGTCTGCTGTTCCCTACGATAATGTAACGAACTGTTATCTCATACTGTAATGACTTTGATGTTAATGGAGTTATATGCTCTTCCTGACCTCTTCAGCACTGGATGGATGCATATATGCTTTCGCTGTCCTTCAGGTTTTCTGCTTCACTCTCAGCTTTCCTACTAACCTTATTATCTTTGCTTCTGTTCCATTTACCTTGTAGTAGCAGGGAAGATTTTATTTGAACTAAGAGTTTTAGTTCTACACTTGTAAAGATGATTTCTTGGGTTTTTAAATCAGTAAATTTTGAAGAAACTGCTCAGTTGCTGATGTTATAGCTACCCACCCCTAACAGTATTTCTTGGTCTTTCATGGGGATTTATCTGTTTAATGAAATTTGGCTAGCCTCTCACCCAGAGACAATAGAAGACATTCAAAAATCTTCTTTATTACTCTCATTTTGCTTACTATGCTCTTTGTTGCTTGTGGTTAGCATCTGTAGTGTGGGGTGGATGTAAAGATAGGCTTTCCTCAGGCTCTGTAGATGGTGGTGGGAACCATGTAGACAGTCAGGAGAATGTGGCCCAGACAGTGCTAAGTGGCTACAAAGCACAGAATGGTTTCATTTACAGCCATCTTCTGCTCATCATATGTTCATCACCGTTAGTCAGCACAGAAACAGCTAAGGCAAGCTCATCCTTGGGGGCAGGGAGAACTTAAGGATCATTTGCTTGTCCAGTACCTCTGATATGCTTGGAGTCCAGATTTAATGCATAAAGAATAAAAGGCAATTTAGGTTTGTTTTTCATGTTTTTCAGCCTATGCAGCACTGTGAAAGGTTAACATGCCTGTGTAGATCCAAAGTATCTAAGTTCTGTGCATGTAAAATACTGAAGTGTTTAGGAAATGGCACACAATTTTGCTAGACATCAACTTATGGCACAACTGAAAAGGTAGCTATTATCTGTGTTATATCATTGTTATGTGGCAGCAGAACATTATATTCTTGCTGACATCCTAACAGTGGTTCTTAAATGATTGTAACTGTATACACAGGAAATACTAGTGACCATGTAAATTAAGCCATTAAAATGATTAATAACTATTTTTTATGCAGAAGAAAGGATAATTTTATTTCTTCAAATGCATAGAAAATTTGCATTTTTTAAAATACAAAGCTCTTGTTCATACTGAGAAACTGCACTATTGGGACCGTATGTTCTGCTGGTTCTGTGGATTTTCCTTTCAACTTGCTCATCCAGGAGACTGAATGATTTGTTTGGCTGTGGTGGCTCAGATTAGTTCCTTTCTGTGGTGCAAGGAATGGCTGAAACAGAAGGGGCTTCTGTTAAGGCCACTGAGACTTACTTTTTGTAAGTGGAACTGCTGTTTTATCAGTGCTAATGAAATGGGATGAAGTACTTTGTTCTGTTCTGTGAGTGCAGAAAACCATGGTATGGAAAGCATACAAAAAGGCAAAAACTTCTTGGGCAACACCTTATTTGATTCCCATGGTGGTTGCAGGGAAAGATTTGTGAAGATATATTATGCAGATATCAGGTACCATGAGAATTTACTGGCAAGTTCTAGCTTGCACTTGAGAGCATAGCTGTCATTTACACCATTTGGTACAGGCAAGTCAAAAGTCTTGTTTTTATGACTTGATCTGGTTCACCATTGCAGCCCAGAGTGTAACATTAGCTGTATCAAGCATAACAACAGAATAAATTGTCTGGGAATTTGCATAATGGTAGATGCTAGAACTTAGAGCATCAGCAACTTCTCGTCTCTTGCTGAACCTACTAGTTTCCCAGTTGGAAATCTTAATCACAAGTAAATGCTGCTCAAGACCTTCATGTAACTTTACTATTTCAGTCAGGATTGGAAAATGGAGTGATTAAAGACTGAGAGCTCCTTAAGATTGGTACTGACAGGGGTTAAATAAGCCTACAGTACTCTATAGAGGGGCAGGAATCCACGGGGATGTGTCCATCTGTTTAATTTTTCAAGTCTGTTGTAGAGCAGCTGTGCCTTATCACTGATGTCCAAAGGAATAATTTCTTATAAATTCTGGAAATTACTATGCAGGAGAGACAGCTTTCCTGCTTTCTTCCTTGATACTTATAGACAACTTTTTTAGAATGTCATGGAGTCATCTAATGTTGAACCTTTTTTTCCTACCATTTCCATTTTCTGATTGCATAAGCAACTCTGCAGCTTGGAAAAATGACGTTAACTGATGCCTAAGGCACAGTGCAAAGGAAGAATCCAGTAACCAAATGTGATATATTACTAATGCTAGCCAATTGCTATGGGTTTATTGCTTCACTGTTTTACCATTTCATCATTTTTTCTAAGATGGTCTATTTCTGAATACTGCAGTGCCTTTAAATACCACTGCATAGACAAAAGTCAGACAATTTACTCCATGACATGTTTGCTCTTCCCAGATTTTTAGCCTGACTGATGCTATTAGTTTCTCTGATTTCCTTTTTAAGAAGTATTCAAACTCAGACTTGCCCTGTGCGATGTCATTTTTTTTCAAAATCTGGCACTTACAGCTTTCACATGCTAGATTAAATGATTCATGAGTTCTACCAGGTGAGTTTTTCCTCATTGTGTACTACAGTCTGTGGTGAGCTTCTCAGGTCTTGAACAGCCCTGCCTTTGATGGATGTTAGTACATTTTCTTGGTGGCTGGTCTTTATTAGTTTCAAAAGATAACAGTCTGTGTAGCCACACACTTAGGTGTTTATGTGTTTGAATGGCACCATGAAGAAAAACTGGAACTCTCTCGCTCTTGCTCAGATTATGGCCTTCAGATTATTTACATATGCTTGATATATTTAATGTAATAGTGAAGCCAGAAGTGCCTCCCTGCCATGGAGATAAGCACTGCTGATGTTAAGTTCACTCAAATCCTGAGAATCTCAGTGTCCCTCCCTGCACAGAGAGGATAATACTGCTCAATGCCAAAGAATTTTCAGCTAAATAATATTTAAGAAAATTACTGGTAAGGTTACCCCAGTGGAAAGTCTGAATTCATTTGTTATGCCTGAACATGGGCTATTTGGAGGAAAGACTATTCCTTTGAAAGGACTGAAGGAGCACTTTCAGATAGCATATGCTGCATATGTGTTTCTGGATCAACCCAAAGTCAAAATAACATCAGACTATGGCTCTTGAGACTGAAAGCTGTGCATAGAATGGCAGGATAGAAGCCATTTAATGTGCATAAGAGCATTGCTGCATATTCTTGAGCACCATCTGCTGACATTTTCTCATTTAACCAGTATTTACATAATTGGAGATGTCTCTATTTATAGGACGTTCCTGAAGGAAACAGGAACAGAAGTCCTCAGGAAAATAAAGTCTGGGCATGTTTCTTAGGCATGCTTGGAAAGTGGCCATATAAAGAAGGTCTGGAAAAGGCTTTGGAAGAGTCTTTGGAGGAGCTGGTGCATGAAAAAGCAGATTTAGTTAAAACCCTAAATGGAGCGTAGAGATTTGTACTGAGATGAGTAATGTCTAGAGTAAAGATTTTGGCATTGCCAAGGGACAAGAGCTCTTCTCATTCTGTAGCAGATGAGATACCAGCCAGCATCTCTATGCAAAAGGGTCCCAGGCCAAGGAAAAGGGCATTAAGTAGTTTTGCTATGAGTAATTCAGTAGAAGGGGTGCCAGATTCCTTTAAGAATCTCCTGAGAATACTTTCAGAAAAAACTGTGATGAGGTGGGCGGGAAGGACAAATGAAGGAATAAGCCATTAATATTGATCTATCTTAGCTTGTTAATGCATGGATACTCAATATGCCTCTTTTAAGGCCTAGAAATTCAGTATACTCTCCAAAATATATGAAAAGATTATCTGTAGTATAACCAATAATAAAACATCTAAACTCACCTGAATTATCTATAAAATGTATAGTCCAGATATAGAGATCTGTGTAGACTGGTGGAGACTTCAAAACCCTTTTAATAATTTTGCTGTTTGGCCTTACCATATTTCAGTGCTAACTAGTTCCTGTGTGGCCAGGAAATGACTGTGGAGTAGTCTCATTTTACAAACGTGGTAGTCCTACATCCAACATTTTCCTACACAGCCACTCATCAGGAGGTCATCTCCCAGCAGCATCTCTCTGTTTTGTTCTAGGATCCCTCTGTTGGCTGCTTCCTGGGCTCTGTGTAGTGGAGCACGTGGGTAGGAAGGATTTTATTCTTCCTATGATGGAGATTCATATGTGCTCTGATCTTTCATCTGATGAGCTCCCCAAAACTAGTTTGGTCTTACTTGTTTGCCTGGCTGAACAAAAATGCTGCCAATGCATAGGCAGGGAAGTCCAGATAAGGGTTACCTCTAAATTTCAGAAAACTAAGGGATTGAGATATATTTCTGTATTTGTTTTTTATAATATTTTAGCACCTTTGATATCTCCAAATGTTGTGAATGTTATTCTGAGTCCTGTGGCGGCAGGAGTGTCACCTGCTGTATTCAGTGTCTAGGATTTACAGAAATGAGAGGAAAATAAGGTAGGAAACACAACACAGTGAATGCTGTGTTTCCACAGAAGCCATTATTTTTACTGAGGAACTATAGAGATCACTGAAGTGTTAGGTGTTAATTTGCCATGCTCTGTCCCTTGGTAGTTGTTTATATAGCTACAAAATGAGATTGTTAGAATTTTCAAAGGTAACAAAGACTACAAGATATGCAGTAAACATAGCTCAAAACCATTTTTTTCAGACATCTCTGGAGAAATTGATTTCTGACAGAATACATGTACAGGAGTTGAAATATTACGTAGTAACAATGCAAAATACCAAACCACAAACAATGGTGCTGGGCCCATGATTCTTTTTGATGTAGCTCCTTATTTCAACTTCAAGGAGCGTCTATCTCTTAAAAAGAGTTCAGTGCTTTCCTGAAAGCAGTATGAATACTGGCATTGAATACTGTTGGATATTCAAATGATAATGCAACTGTATTCAACATCATTTAAAATGAATATTTATTAAACTAAAAGAATAGACAGATTCCATAGATAGACCATATTTTTATGACCAGATAGACCATATTCTTATTTATCCAGCTGTGGCATATTCAAGTCTAGATGCCTCTTACAAGATGCGCGCTTGTGTTTTTTTTTTTGTCAGCCTGATGCAGTTAGATGTAGCAATACATTTTCAATTGACAGGGAGAACAGAATAACACATTAAGTCTAAGTGTTTTAACTTCCTTTGATTTCAGCATAAAATGCTTTTAAAAACATTAATAAGTACATTTAGAATAGTGTATTGTCTTTCAGAAATAAAATAATATCTGGAATTTAGACTAATTTCCACCCCCAAACTCTCCATATTTTTGTAGCAGTCAGTCCTTTTACTTTACAGTGTAACATTGTGTAACATTGTGAAGAACTGTGGCAGTCCAATTGGTGATTAAGTTTAAGTTAAATCTTTAATTTGCATTCAAATTCTTAGCATGGCTCTTGGTTTTTTGTACCTTTTCTGGTAAATAATCTTTTCCTTAATTCTGAGAGGAGAGGGAAGTACTTCTACATTACTATTTCTGTGTATATGGAGGAGTATGGAAGGGTACTTGCAGCATTGGTATTGTTTATAATACTTACCACTGGTTAAGTAAGGAATATTAAACCCCGATGCCTTTTGACTTGAAATAAAACTGCCTTCAAAAACCAATTTGTCCTTAGATATTTATATAGAGAGACATTAATGTAATAAAATACAAAAGAAAAGTAAATAGATGGTCCGGGTACTCCTGAATGTATTAGTTGTACTATGTACCCATAGTTGCACTGTGTACTCATTTTTAACTAACCAATGTAGAACTGCAGTGACTACTGTTTGTGCACATTTTCTTGCTGCTGAGGGAGCACCAATAGGTTGGTACAAATGTGGGTTTTCTGTGAGGAAAAGAAAGACTTTGTTAAATGCTATTGATGGATGCTAACTGTTTAAGTGGATATCATTAACCATTTGGTGTGCAATACAAAATTTGCACTCAAGACATCAGAAACTGCAGTAAATTAACAAGCCAAATCAAGCCAACAAAAAACAGAGGTAAGAAAGCAATCAGATTTCCATTAAAATTTTCAAGCTCGTGACACTGAGTGACAGAAGTAGTATAAGCTAATCTATAAATGTGGATTTCTGCAGATGCCAGAATGAGGACTGTGCACCATGTTAGTTACTCTTAAGAAGATAAAATTGAGGTCAAGTTGGAGTTAGGTGGACCAGACCCTGTGCTGACCCAAGGCCAGCAGCACATTCATGCCCCATAAGACTGCTCATAATGGCACTTTTTCATAGGTGAACCAATGGGTCCAGAATCTGCTTTTTCTTCTTATTTGAATATTTTGGTTTATAACCTTATGTCAACTTCAAAGGCATTTTACCAGCATAGGACAGCTTCTCTGCTGCCATTTAAGGTAAGGCTGTAAAAGCTTTTCCTGACTTGACAATCCTTAGGCTTACCAGCTTTTCAGTTTCCACTCATTTCAGAGGAGTTCTAGAAAATTTGAACATTTCCTCATCCATTTAAAATCTTTCCCCTTTATTGCAAACAATAGACAGTTAAAGAAAATTAAATAACCTAATTCCAGACAATAACAGAAGCAGAAAAAGGCAGTGAAACCAAGGAAATTGTGGCAACTAATACAGCTGAGTATTGCCAGCACTATAAGCCAAGACTTAAAGCAGTTAAAAGTTACATTATATAAATCAAGACTGTTGTGGTCTGACTGAAAATGATTTGAATTAATGAGAAGTCTCATGTTGTGCATCTGCGTTACAGAAAGCAAAGATCAGACTGAAGTTCAAGCTTACATTGTTTAAACTTGTCGCATTTCTTTCTGCTCACACAGCTGACTATTCTCCCCCAGGCTCAGTGTCCAAAACCACATCCATATTGCCAAAAAGAAGACATTCCTTGAGCTGGATGCCATAGACTAGTTCTATCCAGCTTACCCAGCAGTCAGTCCTAAGTCTCCCTGGTGTGCATGTGGTGCCCTATATGGTTCCAAAGAATAACTTTTAATTGTGTGCATAATCATGGAGGGTTTTGGTTGATTATTTTTCAGATAGAAGTGTGCTGAACACGAGAGCAGTGTTCCTGTTGCCTTCACTGAATAGCAGCAAAGCTACAGCAAGTGACCTATTGGTGCACAGGTGAAAAAATTTGTGCCAGCCCTAGTAGCGTCACCAGGTGTGTATACAGAACTAAAGTGGTCAGCACAAGGTCTGGCCCACCTAAGTCCATTATAGCCTCTACACTAAATGCTGAAGAAGAACTGACATGGCATGCAGACCTCATTTTGGCACTTGGAGAACATACTGTTTCTAGGTGAGCTTATATTATTTTCTTAAGAGTAGATGGTGTGGGAGGTAGCCTTGGAAGTGAGGACACTGTTGGGAACCAAAGGGGGATGGCTGCTGTGGAGTACAAGGTGAAACCTTGTTCCTGGAGAAGGGAATGGAGATCCCAGATCCTGGGCTGGTGGGGCTCCCAAGAGAATTTTAAGCTGGGAAAAAGTGTCCCAGAGTCTGAAGGAAGCCTGGCTACTGAGATACAAGGCCAGCAACAGGGAAGAAAAAAATGTCTGCCCATATCCATGGTACCCAAACACTATTGCCTTTCAGAGTCTTTCTCGGTGCTTTCTGGTCTCCATACTCTACTCCTAGAGCTGTTGCTCAAGCATCTCTCCATCTGCCTTCTCCCCCACAGTGATACTTCTATCCCCATTTAAAAATAAAATTTTGCTGCCCTCCTCCCTCCATATACTGTGAAAAGAATAAAGTTGCTTTCTTTGTACGTAGTCTTGGAGTAAAATTCAACTATGCCCATTCTGCTGAAGAGTGTTGAGTTGGCCCTGGAAAAGAACCTCTGGTGACCTTACAGCTAAGCACACATGCAATTGTAAGCATGGTATATATGAAATAGAGCTTGGGTAGAGGAAGATTTGGACTGGCAATGAGCTTTATTGCTTTTCAAAATAATAAGATTCTTGTCATGGCAACAGCCTATTTCGATGTCCTGATCTGTCAGATAAAGATCTTATTACTGAACCTTAGCTTGATATTGAATGGCAAATTCTCATCCCTGACAAGCACTTCTGAGAACAGAAGGGTGCTTATGATCACTGTCCTTTTCTACAGATAGATATATTCTGAATTCCAGTTAAAGAAAATTGCTAGTGTCTGTGATCTACTCCTGGATTTCAAAGTTTTTTTGGGAGAAAATCTAACTTTTCTAGCTTTTCTGCCCTGGTCTGGCGTACATGATCACACTCCTCTTCAGGTCTTCCACAGCCCTGCTGGATGCTGGGTACCAGCATAATTTGTGGGGTTCCTCTTACTTTGTGGGGCAGTTAGGAGGCACAAAAGTTCCAAGGCCCCCTTGGGTGCAGGGAGACATTTTTCTATTCTTACCATCTTGGTTAAATGCTTTATTTTAAGATTCATTGTGGATTGATCAGGGAGCACATTTTTCATAATATAATTGGTGGCATTATTTGCTTCTGAATCTAATAGGCCTTGAAAGCCACCAGTGATCTTTAGGCTAAAAATGGAATGTTACTAGTAGATTTGTATCCTTGGATTCCATCTACAGAAATCCCCCCTCTATCCCCAACAGTAACTTCCCAAGGAAGAGGGAAGGGACTTGGTTTTATGCTGCTGCTGGTTTAATGTTAGTACAAAGACTTCCTAGCAAAGAGGCATTATTGTGGAAATCTAGGATTTAGTGTGTCATTGGAAGGCAAGGTAACCATCAGAAAATGCTACAGTTCAATATCACAAAAGTAGCCTCAATCTATGAGGCCTAATCTTCTGTGCGGTGATTCAGGGGTAGTCCATAAAAAGAAAAGCTGCTCGGCCATGATGAAGTAAGTTCAAGGCTGCTGTGAAAAGGGGCATAATAATCTTGGTGGATGAGAGAAGAGCAGTGAGCTTGTATCAAGGAAAATTCAGGCTGGATCTTAGAAAAATCTTTCTAATGGTAGAAACAGTGAAGCACTACAATAGATTTTCTGGGGAGGATGTGGATCTGCAGAGCTGGAAATCTTTAAGAATTAATGAGACATAAAATCTGTGAGATAGAACATTACTGAAGCTGATTCCACTGTGCCATAGGGTGAGCTAGATGACCCCCTGAGTTTCCTCTAGACTATGTTTATGTAAGCTGGCAGATTTTATTGCATGGCTCTTGACATATTGCACTTTGCTTGTAGAACCACATTCTGGAAACAGGACTGTAGCTGTCAATTAACAGTTTCTAACTACTGTGATTATGAACATGAGTTCCAAATTGTGGCCAATCAAAAAGAAATTAAGTAAATCCAAACTGCAAGAGGTATATTTTAAGCTAAGTCAGTGGTTTGTGAGTAGTTTGTATTGACAAAACTAAAGAAGTCCAAAATACAGGGTAGAGGAAGTTCTTACTCGTGAGTGTTACATACTGTCATGAAACTTGCATTTCACTTAGAATTAAATTTTGCTGCAGGCTGAGATTTTTTAAAGCTTCCCACTGCCTAAAAAACATGGAAGTTGTTTTCTATGCATGTTTATTTATCCCTTTTCACCAGGAAAATACTTTTACAGCTATTACAGCAGTGCTTTAGAGAGTTTAATATAATTGAAATGCTGTAGGCAGGGGGAAAAAGTAATGTTTTGGAGGTGGAGTTCCCAAAGGAAACTGAGTTCTGGCTCCAACTACATTTTCTTGCTAGAATCCTGCTTTTTAGATAAATGTCGGACAGGAGTTTTGAAGCTGAAAATAGAAGCAGATGATGAAAATAATTCTAATCACTAAAGCAAGATACAGAAGCAGCAGAACAGGAAAGTGGTCCTAGGTGAAGCTAATAAATCCATGTCTGACAGCTAGATACATTGGAGTGTACAAATTATATGCTTTTATCCAGGGAGAATTTTTGAGCAAGATTAAGGTTTTAATGTGATTGCCTTCTTGTGACAATTGGAAGGAACAGCATTATTCGTTGCAGTGAGAGGGCACTGAGCTAAGGTCACTGAATATTCAGTCTTGCACACTGCACTTGAATCACCTTAGGTAGCAAATTGCATGCTTTACTTTAAACAAGAAAACAGAGGCAAATCACAATAGCTGAGAAAGAATGGAGGCGTGCATGGGCTCTTCTGGCTCTTCTGTTAGACTGAACACTGAGTGTCATGCTAAAGGAAGGAATGGCTAAAAGAAAGAAATAAAACTGACATTCTATTTACATTTGTTTGTGTTTTTAAAAATACACTTGCTTTATTCTTAGGTTATTACTGAAATACATGGATCTTAAAGCTGCAAAAATATAACAACGTAGGAAATGGAACCCCTCCCTTCTTCCTCCTTGCCCTCCATTTCAGCGATTAAAGTACTTTGGATACTTTGATGTTTTAAATTCTAATTCCTTTGTTGTGATTTTTATGGTGGCTTTGAAGGTTACTTTGCAGCTTTTTTGTATTTTCTTTCCTAATAGTTTTATCAGGACATGCTTCTATTACAGCTAAAGCACTTAAAGGAAATACATTATTTAAATGTGGAATGGAAAGAGAGAAAATGTAAGACTACGGAGCATTTTTCTTTGTCATTCAGAGACATAATAGAACAACTCAGAAGACATAAAAATAAAATTAATATGGGAAACCACGTACTTTCCTTACTTATCTGCTAGTCACATCCAGATGTGGTCTTCCCACCTTTAAGTAGCATAAGCTTTGTTTTCAGAATACAAACAAGTAAGTAGCTTATATCTACATATTCTAAAGGGGAAGAAAAGCAAGGCACTGACTTAAAAAAATGGCTGAACAAACCTTCTGCTTCTGTCAGTAGCAAAGGGTCTTTCTTTCTAACTGCCTCTATTCCATGCATTTATACTATGCCAACTATTCTCAACCCAATTCATTTTATTATAATAATAATTGTTCTTTATTGCAGTAACATCTAAGGATGCCAAATAGGGTTCAAGACCCTATTATTCTAGGCACCATCTATGTGCATAATAAAACCATCTCTGCTGCAAAGAGCTTACGATCTTGACATATGACAAGGCACAACAGTAAAAGAGAACAAACAACTGCAGGGGAGGGATGGAGGGGAAGCTATCAAGAAAGCCATTACACTGGGTGTGCTAAGTAGCAGTGTCTGAACACTAACTGATTAGCTATTGTCAAGGGCTTTGTATAATCTGTAGAAATATTTTTCACTGTGCCTTCTATGCTACTTATTTTTCATTTTTTTTACAGTGAAAATATGCTTGTTACACCTCTTCAATAAACTCCTGAGCTGGTGGTAGAAGGGTAGGCAGGGGAAGGATATTTTGAAGACAGAAAATATATATGATTTCTAAAGATAAAACATAAGGACAGGTTTGGCTCCAACTATAGCTTATACTTTTACCCTAGTACATCAAGGGAAATCCCACCAATAAAAAGGACTAAAGGAAAATGGAGTAGCTTTTGCTGTTAATACCTTTACCATACTTCTAATGCATATCTAAGGAAACAACGTACACATGCACAGTCTGTGAGGGACTTCTCGTATTTTCTTCCTTTATAAGTTTTTTTTTTGTTTTACATAGTAAACACGATAATTGGATGCATAGTAAAAAGGGCTTGAATTAGTTTATTCGGCTGAAATGCAGAGGTGTCAATTTTCTCTTTCTGTTCTTGAATTACGTGATCATAACATATCTTCCTAATATGGATTTTCTATAATTCACATGGGTACTATCATTCTGTAAATTTTCTGCAAGTCAATTATTATGTGAGCATATTAATGAGAATGGATGACCACAGAAGATGTGAAAGAATAGCTACAATTATTTTCACCTCAGCAAAGCCTTGAGAGAAACTGTGTAGTATTGGCAGTTTCTCAGTTTAAGCTACTAAATGTTTTGGAAGTTTTATTATTTACTTCTTTGAAGGGAAAGAGAAGTACAGAAAAAAAAGTGTGCTAAACTAAGTCTGTTAATATGCCAAAAATAGGTGTCATTTAACAATATTTCTCCAATATATATATATGTACAGAATCAATAGAAGATTACAAAGTCCTGAGTGGCCCAGGAGTAACTATGCTCACTGAAGCAGATTTTTGATGTCTTGCAAGTTATTCATGCTTGTAATGGTTCAGAAATGTCCCTAAACTTTGCTGTAACTTTCTTTTGTGCCCAGATTGCATTGCCACATCCTCAGCGGCACAGGCACATTTTATTATCACCTTCTCCCCTTGTGAGTGATGCTATCAAGAGTCTCATTGTAACATGTAGCTTTGTGTGGATGGTAGAGGTGTTAGGAGTGCCTAACACGTGCCATTGAGTTAATATTTAATGCCTAATGCTGAACTGTGTTAATATCTGTTGGCTATAGGGTGGAAACATGAGGCCAGGCACTGTGATTATGGTTGCTTGTTAGGTAGCAGAATGCTTCTGCATGTTGGCTTGAATAGAATCATAGAATCATAGAATCATAGAATCATAGAATCATAGAATCATAGAATCATAGAATCATAGAATCATAGAATCGTAGAATAACCAGGTTGGAAAAGACCCACTGGATCGAGTCCAACAATTCCTACCAATCACTAAACCATGCCCCTCAGCACCTCATCCACCCGTCTTTTAAACACCTCCAGGGAAGGTGACTCAACCACCTCCCTGGGCAGCCTCTGCCAGTGCCCAATGACCCTTTCTGTGAAAATTTTTTTCCTAATGTCCAGCCTAAACTTCCCCTGGTGGAGCCTGAGGTCATTCCCTCTTGTCCTGTCCCCTGTCACTTGGGAGAAGAGGCCAGCTCCCTCCTCTCTACAACCTCCTTTCAGGTAGTTGTAGAGAGCAATAAGGTCTCCCCTCAGCCTCCTCTTCTCCAGGCTAAACAACCCCAGCTCTCTCAGCCATTCCTCATAAGGCCTGTTCTCCAGCCCCTTCACCAGCTTCATTGCTCTTCTCTGGACTCGCTCCAGAAACTCAACAGAGAAGATGTTAAAGTGCCCATGGAGCCGTGGAGATGATGCAGGTGTCCCAGTGGGACACAGCTAGGCTGGCAGCAGCGAGCCAGATTCATGGGTCCAGTTTTTAATGCCCAGACCAGGGCTGAACCATTTTCAGGAGAGCATTGGGTGAATTTAAGCATAGTCTCCTAAATAGCTGGGAGATGGACTTCTCAAGAGAGAAATTCACAGCAGATTCGTATGGTTTCTCTTGGTATAAAAGGACTATGTAAGCAGCATAAAGTTAGCAAATGCTGCCTCTGGGTAATGATCTCACAAAAGTGAATTCCATTGCTTTGTCCTCTCGCTTTGCATGTCAGCAAACACCTCTTGTGACTGCCCTCGAACTGAATTTAACCCCATTTACCACAACGCTTAGGGCCAGGCCATCCAAACAGCTTTTACCCTGCAGAGGGTATGCCTGCCCAGGCCAGTGGTGGCCAGTTTCTCAAGCAGAATACTGTGACAAAGGCTTTACTGAAGTCCAAGTATGCTACATCCACAGCCTTTCCCTCATCTATTAAGTGGATAACCTTGTCATAGGAGGAGATCAGTTTAATTTGGCAGGACCAGCCTTTCATAAATCCATGTTGACTGGGCCTGGTCACCTGGTCATCTTGCGTGTGTTGTGTGATAACATCCAAGGTGACCTGTTCCATGACCTTCCCCAGCACTGAGGTCAGGCTGACAAACTTGTAATTCCCTGGATCCTCCCTCTGGCCCTTCTTGTAAATGGGCGTAACATCAGCCAGCCTCCAGTCACGTGGAACTTCCCAGTCAACCAGGACTGCTGGTAGATGTTTGTAAGGGGGTTTGGCAAACACCTCCACCAGCTCCCTAAATACTCTTGGGTGGATCCCATCTGGCCCCATAGACTTGTGAATGTCTAATTGGCCAAGCAGGTCTCTAAACATTTCCTCATGGATCACAGGAGCTTTGTTCTGCTCTTCCTCCTTGTCTTCTGGCTCATGAGGCTGAGTATCCAGAGACCAACTTGCCTTATTATTAAAGACTGAGACAAAGAATGCATTAAGTACCTCATCCTTTGTCAATATTGTTTCCCCTCCATCTGGTAAAGGACAGAGATTCTCCTTCACCCTCCTTTTGTTGTTGAAATATTTGAGGAAAGATTTTTTTATTATCTTTCACAGAGTTCTTCATTCTAAACTCTAGTTGGACTTTAGTCCTGATTTTTTCTCTACATGATCTGACTTCGTCCCTGTAGCTCTCCTGAGATGCCTGTCCCTTCTTCCAAAGCTTGTATACTTTCCTCCTTTTTCTGAGACCCATCCAGATCTGTCTGCTCAGCTGAGCTGGTTTTCTTCCCCACCAGCTCATTTTCCAGCACACAGGGGTGGCCTGCTCTTGTACCACCAGGATTTCCTTCTTAAAGAGCATCCAGCTCTCTTGGGCTCCTGTGTCCTTAAAGACTGTCTCCCATTGAACTTTATCAACCAGCCTTCTGAACAGTCCAGAGTCTGCCCTCTGGAAGTCCAAGGTGGCCGTTCTGCTGACCCCACTCCTTACTTCTCTTAGAGCTAAGAATTCTATAATCTCGTGATTGCTGTGCCACAAGTCTCCTCCCACCATCACATCTCCCACAAGGCCTTGTCTGTTCATGAACAACAGGTGCAGTAGGGTGCCTCCCCTAGTCGGCTCACTTACCAGTCACATCAGGAAGTTATCTTCCACACACTCTGGGAACCTCCTAGACTGTTTCCTTTCTGCTGTATTATACTTCCAGTAGACATCTGGTAAGTTGAAGTCTCCCACAAGGACAAGGGGTAGCGATTGTGAGACTTTTCCAGTTGCTTGTTGAATAACATCAGCTTCCTTTTCCTGGCTGGTGGTCTATAGCAGACTCCTGCCATGATATCTGCCTTATTGGGTGCTCTGCCTGTTTTTACCTATATTCAACCCTATCATCAATATCATTAAGCTCAAGGCTATTAAAATGCTCTCTAACATAGAGGGCTACTGCATCACCTCTCCTTCCTCATCTATCTGCCTGAAGAGTTTGGAGCCAACCATAGCAGCACTCTAGTTATGTGAGACATCCCACCATATCAGAAATCATCCCACCATATCAGAAATCATCCCACCGTATCAGTAGAAGTCCCTGGTAACCTGAATAAGGGTAACGACTTCAGCCAGCATGACTTCACCGGGGCAAATCCTGTATGACCAACTTAGTGGCTTTCTATGATGGGGTAACTGCAGTAGTGGATAAGGGTAAACCGACGGATGTGATCTGTCTAGACTTCTGTAAAGCCTTTGACAAGGCCTCCCACAACATCCTCCTCTCCTAAGCTGGAGAGAGATGGATTTGATTGATGGACAGTATGGTGGATAAGAAACTGGTAGGATGATTGTATTCGAAGGGTAGTGGTCAATGGCTCAAAGTCCAGATGGAGATCTATGACAAGTGGTGTCCCTCAGGGGTCCGTACTGGGACCAGTGCTGTTTAATGTCTTCATCAATGATATTGACAGCAATATTGAGTGCACCCTCAGCAAGTTTGCAGATGACACCAAGCTGAGTGGTGTAGTTGTCACACCAGAAGGACAGGATGTCGTCCAGAGAGACCTGGACAGGCTGAAGAAGTGGGACTGTGAGAATCTCATGAGGTTTAACAGGGCCAAGTGCAAGGTCCTACACCTGGGTCAGGACAATCCCCATTTTCAGTACACAGTAGGGGATGACATGAAAGAGAGCTGCCCTGCAGAGAAGCACTTAGGGGTGCTGGTCGATGAGAAGCTTGACATGAGTCAGCAATGTGCGCTCACAGCCCAGAAGGCCAACCGTATCCTGGACTGCATGAAAAGAAGCACTGCCATCAGGTCGAGGGAGGTGATTCTGCCCCTCTATTCCTCTCTTTTGAGACCTCATCTGGAGAACTGTGTCCAGTTCTGGAATCCTCAATGTAAGAAAGATATGTAGCTGTTCGAATGAGTCCAGAGGAGGGCTACAAGGATGATCCAGAGGCTGGAGCACCTTCCCTATAAGGACAGACTGAGAGAGTTGGGCTTGTTCAGCCTGGAGAAGAGAAGGCTCTGAGGAAATGTCAGGCTTGTCAGAAAGGTAGGCACTGTAGGAATAAATCTAGCTATTAGTTTTTCAGATTTAGCCTTTTATGCACAACTATTTTGCTTATTAATTTATAATTTCTCTTTGCTCTCTCTGTGTAAAATGCATGCACACACAAAGACATGCATACAGACAAACACATGTATGTGGACATGTATGCCTGTACAGGCACATACGTTTTTGACAAGTGCCTCCCTGAATCCTGGGGAAAAAAACAAATATCATTTTCCTCTTAAGCTGAATTGTGTTCTGCAATCTGCTACCATTTTACAAGGTGGTTTTTAAGAATTAAGAAGAAAAAAATAAAACCTCTATGAAAAAAAAACAAGCCCTCGATCTAGTCAGTGTCAATTAAAAGGGTGCCTCTGATGCAAATGCCACATCAGCACCAATTTTGTCACTTAAGGACTTTAAGATCAGAAGCAATTACCTTCAATAGCACCTTGTTTTTATGTGTCTACCCTTCATAGCCTTAGCTAGTAACTCGGCCTACACCATAATTTACACTGACATCTAATTTCAGTGGATCTGCAAGCAATCTAACTGAAGATGGAGAAACTGAAGAGTGAGGAGTCCTGCTTTATCACTGCAGACATAAAGATTCATTATTTTTTGCCAATACAGAAAACGAGTCTTATGGAAATGAGGGTTTTTTTTGTGTGCATATGTGTCTGTTTTGCATATCTCATTACTTGAATTATTTCCTGGTTTAGGCAAATGATTGCTGCCTTTAACTAGATGATTAAACACTCTAACAGCTCACAAAGAAAAAACCCAGCCAAATGCTACTAACATTGAGTAGATTTACCATTTTCAAGTGTCTCTGCAAAATGAGAGCAAAAGAAAAAGAGTGCATTCATTGCTAATCGTATTCTTTGAAGTATGGTAGAGACCTGGCAATTTTATATTGTGTGTGAAAGTCACAGTATTAGTCTAAGATTATTTTAAGAATCACTTTTATCATTTTCTAACTGACAGAAAGGGCAAGTCTGCCAGCCATGCAGCTTGATATTTCCTTGTGAAACAATGAAAGAACCTTACAATGATGTGATTAATGACTTGCATCCATTTTCTCTGATCCCCAAACTTGAATATAGAGAACAGAGCTGATCTTTTCACTATTATCCAGCCTTCAATTCAGACTAGGCTAATACCAGCACAATTTCTTTTGCAATGTTTGTTCCCCAAGCCAAGAAATTTGCATATCACAGAGAATAAGGTTATGTAACCCAGTGGTTGATTTCAATGGTGCAAAATTGCTGTCAGGATTGTTGTTGTCACAAATAGCATGGTTTTAAAGCAGGTGTTATAAAAAACGTGTATTCTTGTTTGCTGTTTTACAGTTGGCTAAACTATTTAATATTGTGAATACATAATTAGAAAGAGGAATGTTCACAAGTTGTATGTCAGCATGTACCTTTTTCATTAGTGTTATGCAGATGGTGAAACAAGACAATTGTCACAAAAGACAACTCTCAACTTCTCTATTTAAAAATATTGTCCTTACAGCTCTCTTTCCCAAACTGTTTTGAGATTGTTGTAGCTCACTTTCCAGCATAGTCTTGTAGAGCCACTGCAAATGCCATAAAATCAAAAGTTCAGGTGACTTTTGCTTTTCAGTCATCTTTGTAAGGTCCACTAGAGAGAGTGACCCATTTCTAATTGGACCAAGAGGCAGCCTGAACTTCAAAGGATGCTCAAGTCTGACAAGTGTCACAGAAGGACCATGATACTGAGGGTAGTTCATTTGCTGACTTACCACTTTTGTCCACTCACACATAAAATGATCATCAAAGGGAAGAAAAAAAAAAAACATGCTGTGAAGAGGGAGAAGAAACATGTGAGGGGGAAGTTCTTACTGATGCCTGTTGCAAAAGTATTGGCTGCAGGCTCATGAAGTATAAACCAAATTGATGAAGGAATAAAAGAGGACAGTTTTACTGCTTTAGGTTCTTGGAGATTTCCATGATGGGTATGCAGATTTTTCTGAGACATATCCTGAGGTACAGAAGTTACAGCAAGCAAACAAATAAATACCAATGCAGTTGAATATAAAATATTGACACAGTCAGATTCCTGAGCTCCTCATAGATAGTCTTCTACTGTAATACAGCTGAATTGGCAGAAGTGGAAGTGTATTTGGGAAGTTCAAATATTTTTAATCCTGCCGTATACATTGAGCTATTATTTCTGAATTATAGGGAAAAAGCACTGATTTGACCAGTAGCAACGTTAGCAGTTTCCTTATAGAAAGTATTCCATCTAGTGTCATTTAAGCAGCCCTATTTTGTTTAGCCAAAGTAATAATAAAATTACCTTTGACACCAAGAGTTAGATGTGCAAAGCAACTGGCATTTGGGGATAAAAACTTTCTGATATTCAGAATGTCTTTTGATACTCAAGGCATTATCCTATCTGCTGGGCAAACGCTATAGTATGAAAACTGCACCTTTCTTATGTAGGGAATTTTTGGCTTCTTGGAGGGCTGGGAAGTCAGTCACAACCATGTGACATACTCAGAGATAAGGCTTGCACTTGGGTAGTGGGTAAAACACATTCCTCCCCCCTGGCCCGTATCTCTACAGTCCCTGCCTAGGCAAACTTTCCAAATGGTCTTACTTGTCTCATCAGACTTCACTAACCAGGACCAAAGGCTCTCATCTTTCTTTAGTGGAAGCATCTTCTGGATACAAGACAGCTATTTCAGGACTGAAGGTATCAAGCCAGAATAGAGAGCAATGCCTATTTACCTTCCTTGATTGATTTTTTTACTCAGTTGCAGAAATGACGGTCCTGAGAGCTATGAAGGATGGCAAGATCTTTACATTATTCTTCAGTGAGCCGTCAGTCTTTCCGTTTGCTTGTTACTTCTCCATGGACTTCTAATAACCTCACTGAGACATCAATTTATTCCATCAGTGCAGGAACTTTCCACAAGAGATTTTCATGGTGCTTGGGATACACATTAGAGATAATTTTATAGTACCGGTTTCAGAGGACACGGACATAGAGGAAACTTCCTTGAGCCTTCCAGACAATGAGATTTAATCTACTAGCTCCCAGAAATTCTTCTTGTTCAAACTTTCAAAATCGGAAACTTTAGTTACAAATGTATTTTGTTATGAACATTTTTAATATTATTTAAGGCATCTGTGATAACTTCTTTCAATAATTTTTTCTATAGTAAGATCTTCACTGGCAATCCAAAGATAACCTAACATTTTTGACTCCAAAGATTGTTGCTGAGGAAACTTGTCAAGTACAATACATAGAAATATCTGTGTCTGTTTGTTTCTTGATGTAATTCCAGGTACATTTTTTCTCTATATTAATAAAATGAAGTCTCCATCTGAATGCAAATCTGATTCAGAGCTTTTAGAAAAATCTACCTCGGTATCAATTTTTCCTTTAGGTAATTTTTTATATAAGCCAGTTCCACTTTATCTGTGCTATTACTTTCTTTTTTTTCTTTACTCTCTGCCACACTGACAAGCTACAATGCAACTACATTGCCTTTATGTATATTTATGGCTCACTGAAGAAAGCCACTACCTACTTCCCATCAGGATTGCTATTCCTCCATTCTTCTTTTACGGCTGTTAGAACATTTTAATATCCTGTACTAGTGGCTCCATTTTCTTTACTTTGTTGTCCAGGCTTTTTACATTAATCTAGGAATACTTAAATTGTTTCTTTCAGAACTCATCCCATTTCTTCAGTGAATTAGGTGCAGTAACTTTCATTACCTGTGTTAACTTCTACTCCCATTTATTTTCATATTGTGGTTCTTTTTTTTCCTATTATTTTTATTTCCTTTTATTTTGTTATTGATCTTCCTGCCTTCCATACTTTCTAATCCATTATTGTGGTCTTGCTTTTCTTGGATTTCTTTCTCCTGTCTTTTCTTTTCTCTGTGCATTGAAAACAATAGAGAATTTTCTCCCCAAAATATTCCTACTTTCCACGTATTTTTAATAAGGAGTATCTACACTGATTGTAGAATCTCAGTAACTGAAGGATTTACAGAATGAAGTTTGATGAGAAGATGTAGAGATACCTTTTCTGTTGCAATGTCCCTGATAGCCCTTCAGGCCTCAGGATTGTCAGGGACCTACTCATATCATGTGGCATGCCCAAAAGCTTCTGGCAAGGTTGCTCATTGCTTTGCCGCTTCCTAAGCTGATCTGTTTCTTAAAGGTCTTCCCTACCTCTTAAATATCCTTAGTATTACCTTGGTAGAATAGGCAGTAATCTGATTTTAATAATCATCAGATGTGTGAAATATCTCACTTTCCGGTTCCCCACAGTTACCCCTATAGCCAAGAAGTGTTAAGATAGAATAAAGTATTTACAAATCCCAAATATTAAGAGCTCCATTACTGTGTTTAGAAAAGGAGCACAACCATAAAGAAAATCTGTATGTTAGATCATCTCCAAAAGATTTCTTTCGTTCTTTGATCAGACAAGCTGTCAAGATGTTTAGATGGTCTTGCACGCACAATGATTTTTTACACAGAACCTTTTTTCAGCACATTACTTTCCCTGAAATGAGTTCTTATTTTGGGGGTATAGTACCTTATGTTCCATCAATTCTCTCCAAGTTTCTCTTCAGATTCAAACTTTCAGAATGCAGAATCAGATCTGAAGAATTTGCATGGAATCTAACCTGACTTGAATCCTTATCTGAATAAACTGGTGAAAATGATTACTAGGCTAATCAGTTTTCAGAATGATTGATGCTCTTTAAGCATAATTTTTAAAGATGCTGGTTATCTAAGTGTGAGGCTGACTTTCCCAGTTCATAACTAATCACAGAGAAATCACTAGGAAAACACTCCTTTTCCCCAGGGTGAGTGAGGATCAACAGGCAAGTCATTATTATCTTCATCGAGTCCCCAAATTTTCTTTCTAACACAAGCTATAATTCTCCTTATTCTTTCTGCTTACTCCTATCTTTTGCTAGAAAGTAAATATTCCTCTACCAGTCACTTCAGAGCTTACTTCTTTTAATACGCCTCCCGCCTTTTAATGCCTCCCCCTCAAATAATTGAATTATTTTGTTTAGAAGGGATCTCTGGAGCTCATTTAATCTTGCTCAAAGCAAACTTAGTTTCACATTTGGATCAAGACCATTGTGTGAGCTGAATGCAGGCAGAGTGCAGGAATAACCATAAATCCACAGATAAAGTGAAAAGAATAAATTTATTTCCATTGCCTCATGATCTGGGGCAACTCTGAAAACAGCAACCAGGCAGAGCAAGTGCAAGTGAGTACACATGCACCACAGAGCTTGGTCCTTGCTAGAAAAAAAAGTGTGTGCAGCCTGCTGCTTGGCCTGTATTTATTATAGGGAAGAAAAGCAGTTTTGCATTGTGCTTTGATCATTCTTACAGCAGGACTGAATCTCAGGTATGCTTTCTAGGATGGTCCTGAGTTTATCACAGGCCTTTGTTACCTAAATGTAAAGGGTTGTTCTTGTTAAACACGCAAGACTAGGCGATGATTAGAATGATTTATATTTTAATACATTCCAGCTGCAAGGTGACTTGGGTGTGTTTATAGCTCGTCCTCTATAAATCTTCTGATATATTCCCACAACCACATTGAACCAAGTGTGAAAATCTCCAAAGATGGAGACTCCAAAACTTCTTTGGGAACCTGTTACAGTGCTTAATCGCTCTCACCATGAACATAGTTTTCCCTTGGTCTGGGCAAATTTCCTTTGCTACATCTTGTGACAATTCACTTTTGTGCTTTTGGTTGTCAGCTCTGAGAAAAGTCTCACTCTGTCTTTTCTATAGCTCAGTTTTAGGTATTTCAAGGCAACAATCTGATCCCACCTTAGCCTTCTTTTCTCCAGGCTGAACAAACAAATTTCTCTTGGTTTCTGTGTATCATGTGCTGTAATCTCCTAACCATCCCAGTCATTAGTTGCTACTGGGAGCATTCAAAGTTAGACACTGTTTTGGATGAAGCTTCACAAGGGCGAACCAAAAGGCAATAACCACTGCCTCATATGGTTGGACTCGATCTGGTGGGTCTCTTCCAACCTGGGTATTCTATGATTCTATGATTCTATATCTCCTAGCTACACTTTCCAGTATACTATTACCCTTCACTGCCATAAGGGTGCACTGCTGCCTCATATTCAACTTGCTGTCCGACATGCCCTTATCTGCAGAGATATTTCTCACCAGTCACCTCCAGCCTTGCTGTTACTTGGTGTTAATGTCATGCCAGGTTTGTGCCTTTCCTTTCCTCCAGCTTCGTGGGTCAGCTGTTTTTCCATCTGCCAAAGTCCCCATCTCTCCCTCTGTTTGATGTTGTTTGTGAACTAGATGATCCTACTCCAAACGTGTTTAGTAGTATCAGTGCTTGTACTGAGCTCTGAGGAGAGGCACCTGTAATTGGGTGCCTCTTAGACTCTGAACCACAGTCCTTTCACTGCAATGATCCAGCCAAATTTTCTCTTTTCTTTGTGTTTGCTCATCCTCTCTGTACTCATTCAGCATGCCTACAAGAATATTACGGGAAACTGTCCAAAACCTTACTAAAGTCAAGGTACATGACATATATTGCTTTCCCTTTGTCTGCAGAGCCAGTAATTTTGTCATGTAAGGCAATCAAGATTAATTAGGATAATTAAGGATAATTATAGATAAAGGATAATTATAGAATTTTCTCTACCTTCCATCAACTTCAGAATCACATTTTACATCTTTACTCTGGTTGTTTCTTGATCTGCACTAGTGACAGACTTATTAATTCCCCATCATAATTAGTCTTCAGTTGCACAGACTTGACATTCCTCATGAATCTCAGGTACTGTCTTCTCTGTTTTATCATGACTTTTCACTTGCAAAGTCTGTATATCATTCACATTTCTCTTTGGGTGTTAGTCTCTATTTCCTGTTCTTCTCTCAAGAGTCCGTTTGCTTATTTCATTAGTTGTATTGTAGCTTCTGCTTGTCTCTTTTCATTATGCTTCAGAGACTGAAAGCTCTTTATTTAAAAATCTTTCATAACTTAGTTCTATTTAACTTTGAGTTAGGTATGTGGTTGTAGTCAATGATCTTAAAGATCTGTGAGTAGATTACTCACACAGAGGGAATTGGCAGATATGATTGCCAAGCCACTCTCCGTGATATTTGAAAAGTTAAATGGCAGGGGGATAGGAACTGGATCATCTTTAAGGTCCCTTCCAATCCTAATTATTCTACGATTCTATGATTCCTGACATAAATATTACTTTATGTGAATTTGGCATGGAGCTATGCACTAGCTTCATGATAGCTATGACATATTTAAAAAATATACTTTGATTTACACAGACTAGGAACATGTTTTGCATAGCTTATTGACAGGTAGGATAATACATTTAAAATTGGTATGCAAGTTTCATGTGCAAAAGAGGGGACCGCACACTTAATCTGAAATGCTCCATATTTTGTAGTAGGGGAAAATGCATATCTACATTTGTAATTTCAGTTGGAGGATGCCCAATTTGTATGCATATGCTGCAAATGTGGGTTTTAAAAAAAGTAGCCTGTCTATCCTGGAATTTTGGCAGGCTTTAATTTGAGCCTAGGTAATTGTCTTATATCATAAGCCTGAAGGATCATTTATAAAACCTTTAGATGGTGACCATAGCAGTGTTTGTGTGTGAAAGAGATTATTGTAGTAAATGAATCTTGTCTAAAGACTAGCATTGAGTTAAAAGCACAATAACTTCAGCATTTATCTTGACTTAGAATTTTGGCTCTAACTCTTCTGGCTCACAGAGTTGCAAAAGGGAAAAAGATACATACTCCCTGTCCTCTCTATTTCTTATCCAGAACCAAGCAATTATATTTTAGAAGAAGCCATTTAAAGGACAACCAATTTCACTGCAAGCATCTAGGCCTCCAGCAGTTTAGCATGACTTTTGCTGCAATGACATCTGTAAATGTGTATAGTTGCTGCAGTGTGCTTCCTAGTGTTTTCTATAATCCTGTGGCAGAAACTGTATTACTTACTGCCTGCTGTGTTCAATACTGCATTTCAGTAGTTACTACCATAATGGACGTATTATGCTCACCAAAACAGTATGCCTGGGAACCAAGGTAGATGCTTCTGTGCCTGTGTGTGTAAATGCAAACTGCTTAGACTTACCAGTTTTTACACAAGAGCACATAATTGTGAGAAGTGGAAAGATTTTTACAGCTATATATGTAAACATATTTCTCAAGAGACAAATACATCATGGCATGTACAATATTCTGATCATCCAGTGCATTACTTTTGAAATAGATACTTTTTCTACTAACTGAAGAATTATTTCAGTAAAGAGGACCTTTGCTCCATAGAAGAAGATTATGATAAATGGATAGGAAGTCCTGCACTTAACTCATAGATTATGTTTCAAGTAGCTTGATATTCTTATTGAATATTCCTCTCTGGAGAGCTGATACCATCTGAAAAGTGGGTGGAAAACATCCCGCTGTGGGCACCTAGCATCCTATTCCTTCTACTTAAGGTAGCATTTACAGGTCCAAACTGTTTCTGTCCATACTGGGAGGAAGGCATTCTAGCCTATACTGTCTGTGTGTATCTGGCAGAGTTGTTGCATCATGACCTACTTCTAAATGATTCATATGCAGGACCAGAACTGAAGTCCACTGGTCTCACTGAATGCCAAAAAAAGACATGCAATAAATGAAAACAGACAATACCTGAATATAGCTAAAAGGCAATAAATGAAAACAGACAACACCTAAATACAGCTAAAAGGCAGAAAGGTTCTTATGGAAGTGTTGTCAAGCTGAATCTACACAAAGTAGAATGGAATGCAAATAGTTTTCTGTATTTTAAAAGACACATTATCCACAGGATGGAAAGGAATATTAAAATTAAAGAATTCTAGCAGTCCAATTGAGTATTCAGCTTTAATTATTCTGCTTTGTCCATACACTTTATCATACTTTTTAAAATCAGTAGATCAAATGTTTTTTTCCCCAGAGAGACCAACCACTCTTTTATCTTACACATGAATTCGTACACCCCGACTAACCTAGTTCCATTTTCTTTCCTCATTTTCCATTCTTCTTTTCTATAGTTTTCCACTAAAGAAAAGCTGAATCATGAACTTGGGTTTTTTTAAGAGAAAAAGTCATCCCGGGAGCTAGTCTGAACAAGAATGTTGTTCAGAACAGAATGGTTTGGTCAAAGTTTTGAGCATCTTAAAACAAGGTTTTATACTGGGTAATATGGAGCAACTTTAACTATAGGTTATACTTCTAGCACTGCTTACAGTGTATCTAGTCAACACCAAGAGAGGAAAAGAAATAGTTTAAAAAGTAAGCAAATAAATCTTAAATAGTGTCAGTTTTGAGAAACACATAACGATAAATACGCCCTTACCATTTATTTAGGTACTATTAAAATGCTAATACTTTTTCCGCTAGTTCTGGTAAAACGGGTCAGATTTATTAAAAAAAGAGCAAAAACAAAGTAGTTGTCCATCAAGAACCCCAAATAATTGGTGATGTATGAGAGGTGAGAAGGCCAGCTAGAAGGAAGTTTAAGCATCCCCTGAAGTGTCAGGCAGTGATGCAACAAACCTGAGTTAGAAGCCTTTCCAGGAAAGGGACAAAGAAAAGAAAGCATGCCCTCAGCAGAAGGAGGTGAAGCAGATATTGATGTAGTTGGGTTGTTGTTTTTTTTTAATCTGTTGCAGACTATGAGCTTAATGCCAGTGAAATGATAGAGTAAGTCATTAGGCTGAAGCTGAAATCTACAAACGCCCAAGAGGAATAGTTTTAGTATTCCTCCTATGCTGGATAATTAAACCAAGATAAATACCTTCTGACTACTATGATAAATGTATTTGAAAGACAGAGACGTAAGGGCAAAAATATGTATGTATGGCTATTCTCAGATTAGCCAAATCTATATTTTTTACGTGTTGATATAAACTGTGAACTTAATCAAAACTGGAAAAAAGGAGTGTAAGAAGAAAACAGTGTGAGAAATTGTAGAAATGTAATTGAAATGAATAAAAAATGTGCTATCAATGGAATCCAATACAAAGGAAGTTATTCTCTTTTTGAGTAGGATCCCAGATAGCACCTCTGAGGCCTTGTTTCCTTGCTGGAGATGACAGAAGTCAGGAGTAAATTAGAGCTGTGTCAAATTTAGACTGAAAACTCAGGTCAGGTAACAAAACAGAAAGCAACATGCATTTCATTTTTGGATTGTAGCCTTAGTGAGTAACTTGAAAAAAATAATTATCCAGGAACTGCAGTTGAACTGAACTTTACAAATCAGTTGAAAATAGTACCTCTGAAACCTTGCCAAAGAAAAAGTCACTTGCAAGCAACTGTCAGGGCTTGTGTTTTTAAAATGCAATCTCAGATTTGTCCAGTAAGGGCAGGGCTTGTGCTGAGAACTTTGATCTTGCATTCTTATTTAAGCTCATTTCTGCATCACAGACATATTGAGGAACTAAACAAAAAGCATATTGTCATCATTGCTGGGAGTGCTCCTATTGACCCTGGGAAAAGTTTTTTTATGGTAGTTATGCTTTAGTCGCGATATGACTCCATCAGTTATGTTTTATTCACCTTTAGAATTGTATGACACTAGTAGCCTAGAGGAGGAGTGACATAGGAGCTTTTACTGAGCTTATTAATTTCAGTCAGTCTTCCTAGACAAGATAGTGATCTTCACAGAGACAGCTTCTCTGGCTTTTGGATTTTGCAAAGTGAAGAGGGGAAAAAACATTGGTTCTATGTAGTTGTGAGCAAGTAGCTATTACCTGCATAGTTTGCAATCTTTTGGGCTTTTCTAGTTAATAGGATTTATGCTTTCTTCTTTGAAAGATTTATGTTACTTTTATGCTAAAAGTTACCATATTTCAGCACTGTGAGACCTAGGATGATGTCTTACTCTAGCAATGAATCTATGCAGATGACTGTAAGAGGAGAAACATAAAGTAGAGGCAGCTAATTCATTTTGAAACCTTTATATAATTTTACATATCAGCCTGAATATGTACCTATTTAACAGTAGCATTTGACTTTACCATTTCATTCCATTGGCATTTAGAGTGATTTAAATGACTACAGCTACATGAGCAGACGTGTGAATCTCAGGCTTCCTGTGGCTTTTTCAATGCCTGTTTGCTTTTTATAGCTTGATTATTTTCCTTACAATGATTAAGAGGTGAAACCAAAAAAAACCCAAAACAAAATCTTGTTTGAATGTACTTAGGAACTAGGTATGAAATGTAGTCAGGGACAAGTTCTTTCTACCTCCATAATCCACAATAAGAAAAGACAAATTATAAATGACAGTATGCCAGCAGACAGAATGCATGTAAGTTTAAATAAAGTGAGACTGCTGATTAAATTGATAACTCCCTGAATGATGATATAAGAAGTCTGAGCAAGTGCCAGAGATGTATTTATTAAAATTGCTTATAGTATGACGGTAGCATTTAGTCTTTTCTGTTGAATGCACTTTAAGGATTAAAATTCTGCAGTAGTACCCTTTTCAAGCAAGTTTAAGATAGCACTTTAATTTTAAAATGTATTTCTTCACAGTATTACTCTTGAGAATTAGGCTTAATTTTCTGAGATAAAAAAGGCACAAATGCGTCATTATCTGTAGTATACTGCATACTTAGTTTTTATGTGGAAGAGTAGTGTTAAATAGCCAACTTGAAGAGTTAGATGAAACCATACCAGCAGTAAATATGGATTGTTTGCAGTTGGTATTGGTTTTAAGTCGGCTTTTCAGGTTTGTTTTTATTCTTAATATGAAAATATTATCTGTTTTAAGGAGCAAGGGTTATATAGCATTCCTAGTAAAAATACAGAAAAGAAGGAGATAATTCAAAATAAAATTTCTGTTATTGGTTACTCCCTAGATATTGTATGTCTACTTTTTATATTTCTATAAAATATTGTTTTGGGGTTTTTTTACTTTTTTTTTTCAAAGCACAACTGTCATTAAGTTAGTAGAATCTTGTAACCTTTTCATCTGCTCTGGTATTTTAATGGCACTAATTCACCTTGAAAAGATCATCATCTCAGGAGGCTGAAGTTAAGCAATTAATATTCTTTTTACTTTGGAAACTGTGAAATATTGGAAGCCACATAAACAAACAAATGACCTGAATTTAATGAATATCTAATATCCAGAAAGAAGGTTAGGCAAATTTTAACCTTTATTTTCTGTGGTCACAAGTGTTTCTGGCTTTATCCTAAATCTAACAAGGTCTCAAATATCTATGATCTCATACAATGATACACGTACTAGTGCTTAATTGAATCTTCTGGATTCTTTCATAATGAAAAAATGTGATTCTAAACTTTGATCCTGCTATATGCAGTCCTAATCTTGAATACATTGAGCAGAGTAAAACTTAAAAGCAGGTCAGAGACCATTCACATCAGAGAAGTATAAGTCACTTTTACTGTCATTTCTAGCTGCCATCGTAGGCGGGCCCTCTCACTCATAACTCTAGTTTTATAACTGCATTCAGTGGGGGCTTCAGTTGAGAGAAGACCACTTTGGACTTAAAACCAGTTTTCAGTGCAGTCTGAGTAACTTACTGAAGTCTCAAATATTAAACTGATTTTTTGTGAGTTTCCTGCTCCTATACCTACTCTAATCCAATCCTAACCATAGCCAAAAACCTCTAAAAAGAACAGAAAGATATGCAAATTATTTCCTTCTGGAATAAACCTTTACTCTGAATTATCAGCCCTCACAAGATCTATCCATATCAGAACAGAATGAAACTCTCTCCTCTAACCTTCTTCACCTGTTGCCTTTCCAAATAATATTTGCAACAGCAAACTAGCCCAGACAAAACTCATAAACAGAATCCACAGATTTGTTTTTCTTTTCTTCAACACAATCTCTCAGCCTAAATTGACAGGGTTTTGTCACCCAGTAGACTATGTCTATTACTGCAGTTTCTGCTTTCTTTGACCAAACTCTAACCCAAGATTTCACTATTCATAAGTATTGGCCCAGAGAACCACCTCCCTGGAAAACAGAAAATAAAGATTCTTGTCTTCTGGAAGCAGCCTTCCTCCTTGTTATGGTAGGCCTGGTAGGAGCAGGTCTCAGTAACAGAATTGTTAAGTTCCTGTACTCCAAAATCTTTATTATAAAATTAACAAGATGCTCATTTATGGATTTGATTAAAAAGTGAACGGATTTCTTTCCAGAAACTTCTTTCTTCCTTATCCAGAGTTTTTTTGAATGCATAAAACTGACTATATTTCAGCTTCCTACAGTCTAAGGTCTAAGCCCTAATCAGCATACAGAACAAGAAAATGTAAAAGTCCTTTTTTTAACCTGAAACCTTAATTCTAGACTAGTCTCATTTGCAGAATCAACTGCTGAAACTGGCTCTTCAAGATCTGCTCTTCGTATTAAGAAATCCCAGTTCACTAAGGAATAAAGCTCTGTCTGTAGGGTCTTGAGCTTTACAGGATCAAGAGTATATCTAACTCCTTGGCTAGTCCAGTCCATGATTTCAGCCGTATCTGTGACCGCATTCCTAGGTTCTCAAACAGAATTGAGAGAGGATCAGGAAGAAAAAAAAACCCACTAAACTATTTCTTTTTACCACAGAGGAATAAAATGTCTGAGTGAGTACTGAGGGATAAAGAAACGTGAATTTACATTCATGGCTGCAGGTCTTGCTCCCAGGGAAGTTAACATGAACTACAGCTCAACTCATATGCTGATAGGTTAGACATGTTTACAAGAAGGGAACAAAACACCAACAAAAGAGTCTTCCAACATCAAAAGAAGCTTTCTTCTGGGTTGGCTCCCAGAGGCCTACTGCATTAGTGTTCTGTAAACCTCTGTGGAGTTAGCATCCTGAATTTGTGCTTCACTGTAGCAGATCCATATCTGAAGAAAAGCAAAGCATAAGCTGTCGATTTATAAGTCAGGTATTGGAGGACCCCTAAGTAAATCTTTCCATGCTTTGCTCTCAGAAACTTAAGCAGAACTCTAACAGCAGAGCACAGTAGGATCCACCTCTACCTACTTCATCAAAAGAAAATAGAAATAATTTCTCAAAATAGATGGCTGAACCTTTCACGATCAACAAAAATGACTGGATCTTTGTCTTAAGGGGAAACAATCATAAGAACAGTTAAGGGGTGTATTATTTTATAGGACTAGATGGCAATTATCAGGCACTGATTTTTGTCATAGTCCAGTGAAGGCCCATGCACTCTGTTTTCAGCCCTGCCAGTACTGGAGTCTAAAAACTCCTCTAAAGAAAATCAAGCAATTCTTTCTGTCTGGCATGGTGTCTCATCCTAGGTCACAGAAATCTTGTGAAATGCATCTGAGAATAAAAAGACATTAGGGAAACTGACGTCCTTGGCTACCAAGCCTGTGATCTTAACAGGAACCAGAGAATCTTAGAATCATAGAATGGTTTGGGTTAGAAGCGTTGCTGTGAAAAAGCCAAACTCAGTAATCAACGGCAATTTGATTATTAAGCAGGTATTCCTTTAATACATAATGTGTGTAACCATTGAGGCTGGTTACCTTATCTTATATGTACTCTCATGTGTACATCACTGTTCCTTTGTGTGTTCAGAATCCTTTGATGCTCTTTATCCTGTCTCCTTTCTCATTGTGTCCTCTTGGTGAGCTCAGGTCTGTCCTTTGTTCCTGCTGGGGGATTGTCATAGTTTAAACTAGTAAACAAGCTGAACTCCTATTATAATCATATTCTTACTGCAACCTGGCCAAGATTTTATTCTTATTATTGCTTAAGCTAATTCATTCCCTTAACATAATGACTTATTCCTTTCTCCAGAAGGGACTTTAAAGTTTATCTAGATCCACTCCCCCTGCCATGGGCAGGGACACCTTCCACTAGACCAGGTTGCTCAAAGCCTCACCCAAGCTAGCCTTGAATAGTAACCAAGTTCAGGACCTTGCACTTGGTCTTGTTGAACCTCATGAGGTTCACACAGGCCCACCTCTCAAGCCTTTCTGTGTCTTTCCAGTGATACAATATGTGGAATATTTTGAAACTTCTTAAAGTGGAATACTTCAATTTAAGTTAAAGTACAATTAAGTTTTATCTAAGTAGTTGTGCTTTTTTTGAATCTTAGACAGAATGTCTGTCTGATGTCATGTTTTCTTTAAAATGGTGTTTTCCAGACATTGTTTGTTCTTTGAAGATGATATTGCCTTGTGTGAAGTATGATCTGTGCTGAACAGATGTCTCTTCTTCTGTAACCACCTCTGTAGTATTTTCTATTGTAAGATCAAGGTTAAGTAGAGAGCTGGAGCCAGCTCCAAATTAGCAAGAGTTTTGATTGTTGCAAAATTCCATAACATTAAAATTAGACCTTGGAAAGTAATAGAATAAGCATAAGATTTCTGGCAAAATTTATACCTATGCATGTAAATGGGAAATACATTCTGTAACTAGCCTTTGTCTCATTGCACGTGGTTGATGGATATCACTTCTGCGTGTTGCCCAGGCCTGATAAAGGATGCTTGCCTTCTAAAACTCCAAAATGTGTCTCAGAAATTTTATATGCTAGCATTTTCAGTATCAAAGGATGGTATCCTTTCCCTCCAGTGAGTTTACTGTGCCACAGAGCTTGGTGTTATAGGAAACTTGCTGAGGGTGCCCTCAATCCCATTGTCCAAGTCTCCAACAGAGATGCTAAACAATCTCTGTCCAAATACCAACCCTTGTGGAATGCCACCTGTCAGTTACTGTTCACCAATGCCGTAGCCCCACCGCAGAAGGCCACCGGGTTTATAAGGCACAATTCACCCTTAGTGAAGCCATATTGGCTGCAGCCAATCAGCTCCTTATTTTCCAAGCACCTCAGCAGAGTTTCCAGGAGGATCTGCTCCATGATCTTCCTGGCACAGAGGTGAGATTGACTGGTCTGTACTTCCCCAGGTCTTCCTCTGGTCTCTACAGCTTGTCTGACTGATCTTCCTCTGCACTCTGCTCATGGCTTACAGCAACTTAGTCTGAAAAGAAGAAAAGAAAAATTATTAACTTTAGGCATTTTTCTAGTTCATGTCTGGATGTTGTGCAATGCAGTGCTGAGACTAACTGTGCAGCATCTATCTTCCATAACCTTGTATTTAACCACAGCTCAAGCTTCCACATAGTAATATCCCCTAATAATTGCAGCTAATAATAGTTTTGCAAACCTTGGCTGTGTGTGACTCAGGTTCCAATTTCGAGAAATGGAGCTGTGTGACCTTGACTCAATTTTATTGAACAAAAATGAACTTTTAGACACTCTGTCAGTTCAGAAAAGTAAGTAAAGCAAAAACTAAGGCAGAAGTGAAATCACTTGAGTTAATAATAGCAGTAGTTCGAGAGGAAAATATTGGCCTAAAGGGAAGTTACAAAATTTAGAGAGAAAATACGGACAGTAGGAGAATGGCAATTTAGCAAGATCAAGGATCATCCTGCTCTAGGCAGTAACTAAAATGAATACTTCTCAGCTGGCTGCTGACTGCTGGTCAGCAGAGAGCCACTGGGTGTCTGCACCAGGATAGTGAGCATTACTGTTAGTTCCAGTTATTTTCCATTTGCAGAAGAGAATTGTTCTGCGCTCATTAGTTTTGTGTAATCCTACTTCCAAATCCCCTTCTTTCACACAGTTAAAGTGCATAAAGAGAAGTGGTCTTTACAGAAAGATTTATAAGACTTCTAAATAGTGTGCAAATGCTAATTGTAATAAAAACCCATACCAGGATATATTTTAAGCTAGTTCTCATTATAGTACCAGAAGCAGTCTTCTGTTAAAAGGGCTTGCAAGAACCCAAATTACAGCCTTTCTTTCTATAAATCTTAAGTTTATAACAACTCAGAGTATAACAGAGAGTCATAGTGATCTGGCCTGGCTTTAGAACAAAATAATAACCATTTTTCTTTTTTAGTATTTAACACATCTGTCTCAAGGATGTTGCATGGAAAGTAACAAACAAAGTTCTTAAACCTCTGATTTCCTATATACTTACCCTAATCCTAATCCAAGCCATAGCTGAACTTTAGGTATTCTATCCTAGGAGCGGGTCTATTGATATTGCAAGATCCAGCATTAAGCATTTCAATTTTAAAACTACTGATGGAGAGTGATTCACTTCCATGGGGCTCACAGATATAAAATCATAGAATCATAGAATAACCAGGTTGGAAGAGACCCACCGGATCATCGAGTCCAACCGTTCCTATCAAACACTAAACCATGCCCCTCAGCACCTCATCCACCTGTGCCTTAAACACCTCCAGGGAAGGTGAATCAACCACCTCCCTGGGTAGCCTGTTCCAGTGTCCAATGACGCCTTCTGTGAAAAATTTTTTCCTATGTCCAGCCTGAACCTCCCCTGGTGGAGCTTGAGGCCATTCCCTCTTGTCCTGTCCCCCATCACTTGGGAGAAGAGGCCATCACCCTCCTCTCTACAACCCCCTTTCAGGTAGTTATAGAGAGCAATGAGGTCTCCCCTCACAGGATTGTGGCTCTCTGGTATGGTAGCCAGTTGATAACACTGTAGAACTTCAGAAATGACGCTAGGTGTCTGTGTTTTCTCATCTAATCTCCAACTCTGTGGCTTTTAGTCCGTACCCAGACTGCAACCTAACTAATGTTTCACTTCAGCTTGGACACTCAGCTGAGAATTAAAGCCTTCCCCTCACCCCAGTGTGATTGCAAGTGTGTCTTCTAGATCTCTGAAAAGCTCTTCATATATATGGAAATTGTTCTACAGAAATTGGTTGCTGCCTCTGGCAGAACAGACATATAGGTGTTAACAGACCAAAGAGGGTAAATTTAAAGTTAATCTGTAAATTCCAGACCAGTTGTTGGCCTCCTGCTAGCACAGTAAAAAGGCAGAATACCCAATAAGTTTAGAATTTTATGTCTTTTGAAGTTCTTTTTACGTATCTTTAGTAGGTATTTTGGGGTTTACTAGCTCAAACAATGTCTTGAAAGCTTTTTTGCATCAGTGAAACTTAGAAAATTCAAACTTGCAAAGTCTCTCTCTCCTCTCCTCCCCTTATATCACATTCACATTGGCATTAGGCTTTTCATGAGACAGTTGCACATGTTGTTCTAATACAGATTTATATCAATATATTATTGTGATTTCAGCAAATCACAGATTTAAAGAAAGGGTCTGTTTCTTGTACAGAGTATAGCTCAGTGTGATGTATTTTAAGGAGTTCTTGACATTAATAGAAGTAATTACCCATTTATAAGTTATACAAGCTAAGCTCAGAACAACCAGGCTCAGGAAGGAAGCTCAATGACAGTTTGTGCAGAGTGCCCATAGAGCATCATTGCAATTCCAACTCTTTGCCTGGGCTGTGAATAATGTTACATTGCTTAAAGTATTTTATTTCAGAAAGAATTTGGAATAAGAATAATTCAGGTTGGAAAATGTGGATATTCTGACCATTAGGCTTTCAAGAGGTTGACAAAGTTACAATAAAACTGTCTGTTGTGGTGCCTATACTTTCGTGTATGTGTTCCTTAAGCTGATCGGCCTATTTATTTCTAGCTCAGAAATATCTGAGCAAATGCATTTTTCTTTCTACAACAGTTAGGAGTATAACAGATTTACACATCAATGACTGTATCCAATCTAAGCAAATGTAGCTGTTTGTAAATAGGTATATTTCCTATTTTTTCCATTTCTTTATAGAGAAATTAAAATCCTTGAAACTAAGTAGTACTAGAATTCACATGTGACCCTAATGACTTGTTATTAATCATAAATGGTAAATAGATGAAATGAGCATTTAATCAACACCTTGAATTCATTAGTATTTAGATAGAGTATTGGGAGATACAGAGCAATATTTCAAAACGATTGACACAGGAATTAGTCTTACTGTTTCTCAACAACAGAATGAAAGACTTTCTGGAGCAAGAACTATTTCTTTAATCTCTGCTGTTACAGCATCTACTGCAATGACATGTACATTCTTAGTACTCTGAGGTGCTTTTACATTATAAATGATAATCATAATAATCTTTCAAACTCTGATTTGGAGATGTCATTATTGCATACGGTGTGAAAAGTCTATTGAGGGAAAGTGGAATGACTAAGCCTAGGAAAAAACCAAAATGTTTAATTAATTTTATTGGCTTCTCGTTCTTGGCAGTGATTTCTAAGGTAATGCAATAACAAAGGAGAGGGTGGCAAATCCCCCAGAAGAGGCACAGCAATGAATTCTGTGCGTCAGCAAAGGGTTCTTTGAAAGGGTTAATAGAAACAGCTGCAAGGAGTGGAGAGTTCCTTTTTTTTGAAATAGGGTGGACTTCTAGGAGTGCTGTTGAGACAGTCCTGTAGTAAGAACGCTAATTCTGCAATGATGTTCCTACATTATAGAGGTTAGATATTTCAATATTAATGAATTTTGATGAATAATGGGAAAATCAGTAATGGAAAGTGAAAACCTTAGCCCTCTGGTAGAAATATCTCTTCCTTGAGAAACAAACAGAGATAAATACTACTGTATATATAAATGAGTACATGCTTACATATGTGTATAAAATAAGTGTATATATGCATGAGGTACCTATTCTGTCATACAATCTCTCTTGTAATCTCCAGATATAAATAGCCTAGAAAAGAAATAATTGACTAAAATCAATTTAACTGATTCTGTAATTGACTTTTTTTTTTTGTACAGAACTGCTTCAGAACACAAGATACAGAATTACAGAATAGTTTAGGTTGGAAGGAGAATCTGCTCCATGACCTTACATGAAATGGAGGAGAGGCTGACTGATTGATAGTCCCTGGGGTCCTTCTTTCTACCCTTTTTAAAAATGGGCATGATTTTTATTATGTTCCAGTTACTGGGGACTTACCCAGACTGCCATAATTTTCAAATATGATTGTGAGTGTCTTGGCACGATTGTACTTATTCAGTCTAGTAAACAGTAGTCTCTGGAAGTGTCAGCAAGCAGATGATGTTTAGGGAGCAGGTGAACCTGGCCATGCTCTGGGTGTTTCCATTTTACTGTCCCTCCCTCTGTGAAAGTTTGATGAGGGATGTTAGATGGTGCATCCCTGCCTTTTTAGTCACTCTTTAAGGACCTCTCCCCAGAATCACAGGACGGTGAAGGCTGGAAATGGTCTCTGGAAGTCATCTGGTCCAAGTTCATTGCTGAAGCAGGGGCCCCTAGAACCAGTTGCCTAGGAAGCCTTTTGATTGTCTCTAATGATGGAGATTCCATACCCTCTCAGGGAAACCTGTGCTAGTGCTTGATCATCATCACGGTAAGAAAACATTTCCTTATGTCCAGATGGACTCTCTTTTGTTTCAGTTTATCTGCATCACTTCATGTTGTGTCACTAACCATCACTAAAAAGAGCCGGGTCCATCTTTGCACTTTTCTTTCAGGTATATCATTACAGCAACAAGATTTCCCCTGAGCCTTCTCTGGGCTGAACAGTCCCAGATCTCTCAACGTTTCCTCAGAGGAGAGATGCTCCAGTCCCTTAATTATCTTTATGGATGGTTCCTTCATCATCTTTGTTCACCAGGACTCCAGGTCCTTCTCTGCCAAACTATTTTCTAGACAACTAAGCAAACTCTTCAGGAACATAGGGGCAGATTTTAAGCAGTACAAGATACACCTTAGAGATGCAAGACCTGTAATATTTATAGGAGCTCACTGGTGCTGCTGCCAAAACCTGAGCGTGTAAGAAGGTATAGCTTTCTAATTTTTAAAGATTATTTCATCTCATAAGTAGTATTATACGGTTGAAATGGTCATAATTTTAGCTGTGGCCCAGAAATTAAGTTAATCTTAAACTGTGTCTACCCACCTATCTACAGTGGGCAAAACCAAAACAGCGATGTAGAAATTATGGTATTTTCTCATAGGCTTAGCTTATAAATGTGATGCTCTATTTCAGTTCTTAACTCTTCACAACTCATAGTTAACAAAAACTGTAGTGAGAAATCACTTCTATCTGTTGTGATTGGCTAGGTGGCTGTGCAGCTTTTTCCTTGGTGTGGTCTGGTTGTAGAAACTACATATTTTAGCTGAAGAATATAAATCAGTTTGTACATATATCAAATATGCATAGTGTAAGAATCTGAAGACCCCTATTTAATGTTCCAGCCCTTACCCACCCTGGTAAACTCGTTGGAGCAATGGCAGCAAGTGCAAGGTTTAGTGCATGAAGAAGGGCTTTCATTTGCAAAAAGAGAAATTGGATCATGGATGGAAAACATGACTTTGGCCTTTTCTTCAACATGGATAGGAATTCAATTTTGCTTAGCCAGTGTAGACAATTTACATAGGAAAAATAAGAAAAAAAAAATCACTGATCAAATATTATAGCATACTTAATAACCTATGAAACAGAGTTAGTTAAATAGCAACTGCTGAATAATGAAAAGACAACACTTTACTGTAGGGAAGGATTAATTGGTCCAGAAAACCACTTCAGTAACTTTTTTTCTCATATGAAAGGAATAACGAATAATTAACTTTCCAATTTTATCTCAGATGGTTGCCTTCCTGAAGTTTAGCATTTTGCAAAATAGAAGGAAATAAATGAAACTAGGATAAATCAGAGAAAAGGGAAAATGACTTAGGAGATGTGACACATATTTCACAACAATACTTGTAAATAGTACACAGCACACAATTCAGACTAAAGTAGTGGAGGCAATTGCATATTTTCTTATTGTTTGACCTCTGCTATTAAACTGGTGGTAAACATTGTTAAAAGTAAAGCATACAAATTCCCCAAGGGTCATCTCTGAGTCATTTTCCAGCAATATCATGTAAATAATTCTTTCTGCTCATTGAGTTTGTATCTGCAATACATACAGGATGAGGAACATCAGGGCTGATTTATCTGCTTAAGAGGATCACACTGTAAATGTGATGGATTGCACCATTTTGCAGAGCACGAGAGGTAATTGAGTGAAGTCAATTAGGAAAGCAGGAGGGTTTAGTGGAGAAGGGGGGAGCAGTCTGTAAACTGTTGTGACATCTTTTTTTTTGGCTAGGCTTTCCAAAACAGCCTAGTAGACCATCTAGCCTAAGAGTTTAAAGCATAATGGGAAGTAGGTTCTTTGAAAAATTCTGGCCTTTGTACCTGTGAAAAAATTGAAAGTCTGTTATTGTAGAAGGAAGAATAAAAATTTCAGAAAAATGTAGGTTGTAAACAAATGCATTCCTTAGAAATGTGAGATGTTTTAAATACCATTAAAACCAAGAGTATTGAACACAGAGTCATTCATTACAATAGTTGCTATACTTGCAAATTAAAACCACTACTTCTTGCCTTGTTAAAATGTATTTAGAGAGCAGGTCCTGACAATAAGCTAATTCTTTTTGATTAGGTCAGACAGTCACTATGCTGTTGCTGGTTTCTTTGCTTTCCTGTCCAAAACAGTATGCTAATTGCTTAAGCAGGCCTAGTTTTCCTCAGCATGCTTATAATTAATTGAGGAGACATGGCTGGGATCACCTAAAGAAAATCATTGCTTGAGCTCCATAGAACTTTTCTTAGGGATATTTTTAGCATGTTTCTAATTAGACGAAAAAGATAATGTATGACATACTACTACTTTCATCTTATATCTTAGAGGTTTTATACCAGCTGATTCCCTAAGTTTTAGTTTTGAAAAGCACTGTATTTTAGTAATCTATGTATCAAACAATTTAAATAAAGGCTTAATTTTAAGAAGTAGTTGCAGAAAACATTAGGATATCTAGTTGACAAGCTAACAAAATAACAACAAAAAAGCCCTAGTGGATAGTCACCACTGATTATTAAGCACTATTCATTATTTTTCAGACTTTAATGAGGATACAAATGGCATAGACTTGGATACCCAAGTATCAAGTAGTCTGGCAAGCAGCCACATGATGGATGAATTGAGGAAAGGAAAGCAACAGTCTTCAGGCTTAAATCAAAAGACGGTTTTATTCTATGGACTAAATGCATCCTTTTTTTCCAGAAGGATTTAAGGCATGAATGTGTCACCAATCGAAAGGAGGTGCTTTGTCTTACTGTTTGTGTATGGAAAACTTAGTTAGTTCTTTGATGAGAAACATATGATAAAATATGAAAAACGGCCTCTTAGTTCTTGACTTCAGAAGGTTGCTAAAGTTATGGATAATTTGAAGCACAGGAATAGTCTGCACTAATAGCATATGTATTTGGGATTTTGAGTGAGGCTTGAACTGGAAAAACTGTTTCTTGCTTTTGTTTTCTTATAAAAATATTGATCTTGATAAATGGAAAAAACCAAATCCCAATTCTAAATATAGAAATGGTCCTGGCACGATAGAATTTTTATTGCTATTCAGTAATGGTTATTTGCCAAATGAAAGTCATGGTTCCTTCATGAGGAAGAAGGAATTCTAAGCAAAAACCTTTACTGTACTTATTTATCAATAACAATATCTTCATTGAAAAATTCCTATGGCAATTCTTCTTAAGGTTCTGAAGATTAGCTATATTGTTAAATAAGATTAGATCTTAGAATAATAATCAGTGCATGCATAAGAAGTTTTAGGACTGGAAACTGTACATTTGCAAATAAAATTTGACTATATTCTCTGCTGTTCTAAGTCCACTTTTATTGAATAAATATATATCAGAAAAGAATTAGACTCCAGATTTTATTCCATTATGTATTTAAGTACTTAGCCCTTGGTGATTTTAATGCTTGAATATGAAAACATTCACCAGCAACATTATTACCATTGTTGTCACTGCTACAACTGTTACTACTATTACTTCTTACCCAGATCTTATTCTTTTTGTTATTGTTATATATATAACTTGTAGCCCATTCTAGTAAACTGGTTATAGATACAATTGTTTCATGTAGTTACATGTGACAGTACAAAAGCCAAATATTTAGAGCTAGCTACTTAGTAAGATTTTCAAAATTTCAAACCAAACTCCTCAGAGTTCACTGGAGATTTTTTTTGCAATTCCCATATGCATTCAGCTTGAAAAAAAGGACATATAATTATATCCTTAACTATCATTACAGTCCATGCTAAAGTACAATAGGTCCATATTCTCTGACTTTTCTGGGTAAAGTTTGTGCATTTTAAATCTAAAGCAGTTACCATGGGCAAATTTTGTCAATCATTGTGCAAAGGGTGCTTCCACTGGTATTAGCTGAAGCTTGTTCTATGCACAGACAGCAGGATTTTCTCTGCTATAATAAATACTCATTAATAAAAGCATATATTTCTTTTTCCCTTAACATTACCCTTTAATGTGAGAGAAGGGGTGAAGAGATAATATAAAATGGCATCATCTTATTGAAGTCAAAATAGCAGCTTAAAAGCAGGATTCTGAATTTCTGTATAAGTCAGTATTCAAACTGACTTATGAAGGAAGCATTGTGAAAAGCATTCAATCTTGAATAGAAAAGAGCTGGTGGATTTTTATGTTCTCTGTGTAAAGACATATGACTGTACACTTGTATAAGAATACACAGTTGTTAAAAATATATCAGAATACTAGAAAACACAATCCTCTACTGTCTTCTTCTCTCACATTTTTCACTATAATACTATGACTTGTAATCTTTTATTTTAAATCACATCTATGCAACAGTTTCTGTAGTCCATTGGCTTTGTGAGACACATCATTATTGTCCTGTCATACAACCCATGACTCCTTCCAGCCCTCACTTCCCCAAATCTAAAGGAAATGCAAAATGAAATGCAGCTGAGGAGAAATTATCATTGAGCAGGTGCACAGCTAGCTTTGCCATTGGCCAATTCTGTTCTGCTTTTGTCTTGTTTTTTTTTTGCTAATAACTTGGATAGAGTAAAACATGGCACATTATGTGTTATGTTTGACGTCAAACTGGGGGAATTACCACCTCATTCAAGAGTTGGTTCAGACTTCAATTACTCCTTGACAAAAGATGAATAGAAAGAGCTATACTTAATCAAGGATAAATCAAATGCACAAATGAGAAATGACTGGCTAAGGCAATATATGGAGCAAATGGTCTCCAACAAACTGTGTACAAACCAGTGTCATGGTCTCAGAGTGATACTTTTCTCTCAAACCTTCTTCCCATCTTATTGAATAAAGCCCATCTCTCTCAAGCTGTGACGACCATTCAATCTGTTCAATTACTTCATCTAGATGAAAGAAACATGAAGATAATCCCCAAATTCAGGCAATGTATTAGAGGGGTAATAAGATGAGCTCTTGTGCTTATCTCTGTGTGTCTATCATCACATCCTAACTGCGCTTTTCACTTGAATGAACTTGTTTATATTTTCCCTGCAAATCTTTTCTTGGCACTAAAACTCATTTCAGGAATTTTACCATTGAATACTGGCTGTGTCTACCTCAATGCATCCAATGTACTCTAGACATTTCCTGGCTCTGAAGTCTACACTTGCGCATCCGAACTTCTTTATGATAGAGCAGTGTTGCTCTAACTACACTAAGAATGGGTGCCTGGCTTGTCAAAAAAATGTACTCTGAAACTGCATGGTTTAATGGCAGATCACATAGGATCAAATTTTCCCAGGGAAATACCAATACCAGAGAACTGACATGGTTGTGGGACAGTACTGGAAATTGTGTCCAAGCATCCATCGATATTCCTGGGATATTCCTACATGTACAGGAGTACATTGTTCCTTATCAGATCAGATTCTCATGCCATAGGGTGTAAAAAAGTGTAATTAGGGTTTGCTAAGTACTCTCAGAAGGTCACCAGCCCTTTGTAGTTTCAGGAGTCCTGAGGAATCTGCAGAGTATGCCTGCTGTAAGCTGAGAGGCTGGTAATCCAAGTTGCCAAATGAGTAGGAAAAAGTGTCCTTTCTAAGATATTAGTCAGATCCTGCTGAAGAATGTTCTAAAAATGGAATGAGGATCTGAGAATGAGTGTTGCCTTAAGCTTGTTACAGTTAACATTATTCCATATGCATTACTAGGGATATTGTATGAGAGATCATGAATAACTTTGTGAGGGTTGGTAAGGCCTCAGAAAGACTACTTTTTTCACTGCTTGATTTAGTGGTCTTTAAAAAAGATGTGAGCAAAATGCATCAGTCAGGGGAGACCCCCAAAACAGCACAGGGATTTAAAAGATAGGACGTATTAGGAAAGCTTGAAATGAGAGATCTTGTTCAGTCTAGGAAAGAGGAGTCTGAGTCACTAAATAATCTTGTGTTTAAAGGCTGTTATAAAAGATAATGAGCAATTATTCTCCATCTCTGCTGAGTAAACATAAGATGGCATTAACTCCGTTTGGACCAAGGAGTCTTTAAACTGAAGGAAGCCACTGGTGTTAGAATGGCAAATTCTTAAACAGTTTATCTGTCTAAAGAACATCTTATTGGCTAGTGAGTAAGAAAACAGCTGTCTCAGTCTTCCCTTGGTTTGACCTCACTTGATATAGCTGATTCATGTCTTGGGCTCCCTTCTGGTCACTTGTATGTCTGTGATATGATTGTAAAAATCCTGCATTTTTTCCTATTCAGAAGTACAGGAAAATATAATAGAGTGCTTTTAGTCTCTTTCTGTGCCTTATATTGCAGTTGAGAAATCCTTGAAGAATTAGTGGCTTGCGTGTCATAAAAGGACATTTATTTTCTGCAAATTGCAACTGAGTCAGAGGAACCCTAAAGCAATCATGGGACAGTCTGTAGTAGCAAGAGCAGTGCTTGAAAACCCTAGATTAATTCTGAGGAACTGCAGTTTAAATACTGAGGGTATTATTGGCTGTTTATTGCTGTTAAAGAAAGGGTTCAACTTTTTGCAGTCTGATATTGCACAAGATAAATTTCAGTCTAAAATCCTTTCTAGAAGGATTGCTTGGGATTTAATTGTATCCTAGGCTCTATAAATATAGTGGATGGTGCATGATATTTTTATTCGACTGAAGACAGCCAGGCTTACAATTGTCTCACTGTGACCAATAGGACCTGCCATTTATTTTCAATTACATCATGCTGCTCAACTTTATGCCTTCAGGTTTCCAGTATTAACAGCCACATATAATTTCACTTAACAGGAAAAATTGTTCAATTTTTGCTTCTGTGGGTGTATGGGAAAGGGACAACATGCTGTACTAGGTTTTCAGACATATCGAGGCTTTATTAATTGATGGTCTACATTCAAATGAAGAATTTTTCTTCCAAACGTTTTCAAAATTTCAACAGAAGTTGCTGATATTTTTAGGACTGTAACAAAATATCAGACCTGGATTTTTGAAAGTTCCTGGCCAAAGATACTGCTGTATTGGCTAACAGAGTGTGTCATTCTGGCTAACAAGCTTGTCTTAACAGACCTTTATATTTTGAAAGGAAGGAAAAGGGTTTTACTTTGACCTTATCAGACTGCAAGTGAGCTTTGCAACAGGTTGCTATACTGATCATCTATACTGGCTTGTGCTCAGAAAAGCTGCAGCAAAAGAGAACTTCTGGAGTAACAGCTTATCTCCCTTTCCCCCCTCCCCTCCTTTTTTTGGTTCAGATGGACTTTCTTTCTGATACCAGATTAATTGGGCAAGCCACTGTTCTTATTGAGATAACTTACTGCCTCAGCTGCATTATCAAGCCACAGTCTTGACTGATAGTTTTCTGCTGTTCAAAGTGCCCTCTAACAAGCTGTACTCTTACATACTGATTCCTAGTTTAAAAGGTTTGAGGAAACTCAAAAGAATGACATTCTTCATTAAGCTCAGCAAATCTTTACTATCCATAGGAAAACACTGCATATCAATTATGGAAAATATTAAAAGAGAAAAACTGAAATTGCAGAGCTGATGTAAATACTTAGAGAAGACCACTGATCTCATTTACTGTTAAGGTTCTTTCATAAGTCAGTACATAAAGTAGGCAGAAATGTCCAATTTAATACTGTCTCATCAGGTTGTGGCAAACCATCCAGATGACATCATTAAAACACAGTGGTCCTTCTCTGGACTGAAGGTTAAATTCCTCAGTCACATAAACCAATTTTGTGCTGTCTAAAAGCCCTTGGACGTGTTGTGAACTTTTAAGACACAGGTTATGGAGGTAGCTTTGCTACCTCTGGTGTTCAGTTCCCACCATGGTGAACAGAGGAGGGAAGGAAATATGAACAATTGACGAGGGATGGAGTCAATGGCTGGAGAAGAAGGACTCTTGTGGCTCATTCTTCTTTCCAATGCCTTTTTGAGCAGTGCTAATCTGTAATCAAGTATTCTGCTAGAGTAACTGGCTACCACTGGCCTGGACAGGTGCACTCTCTGCTGGGTAAAAAACTGGCTGGCTGGAGTTAAATCCAGCTGGACGCTGGTCACAAATGGTGTTCCCCAGGTCTTAGTGCTGGTGTCAGTTCTGTTCAATATCTTTATCAATGACCTGGATGAAGAGATTGAATGTAACCTTAGTAAATTTGCAGATGACACTAAGTTGGGAGGAAGTGTCACTCTGCTTGAGGGTAGGGAGGGATCTGAGCAGACTGGATGTATGGGCTGAGACCAGTGGGATGAGGTTTAACAAGGACAAGTGCAGAGTTCTGCACTTGGGACACATCTACCCCATGCAGCACTGCAGGTCTGGGGGAAGAGTGGCTAGAAAGTTGACTGGCAGAGAAGGACCTGGGGATGTTGGTTGACGGTGAATGAAACAATAGCCAGTGGTGTGCCCAGGTGGCCAAGAAGGCCAATAGCACCATGGACTATATCAGAATCAGTGTGGCCAGCAGGACCAAGGAAGTGATTCTGCCTCTATATCCAGCATTGGTGAGGCTGCACCTTGAATCCTGTGTTTAGTTTGGGCCCCTTGCTACAAGAAAGACATTGAGATCCTGGAGTGTGTCCAGTGAAGGGCAACAAACCTGGAGAAGGGGCGGGAGAACAAGTCTTACGAGGAGTTGCTGAGGGAACTAGGGGGTTTTAGCCTAAAGAAGAGGAGGCTGACCTTATCACTGTCTATAACTACCTAAAAGGAGGTTGTAGTGAGGTAGGTGTTGGTCTCTTCTCCCAAGTGACAGGTGATAGGACAAGAGGGAATGTCCTCAAGTTGTGCCAGGGAAGGTTCAGACTGGACATCAAGAATTTGTTTTCAATGAAAATGTTACCAGGCACTAGAACAGGCTGCCCAGGGAGATGATTGAGTCACCGTCCCTGGAGGTATGTAAAAGATGGGTAGATGAAGTGTTCAGGGATATGACTTAGTAGTAGACAGGTATGATTGGACTCGATGATTTCAAAGGTCTTCTCCAACCAAGGGATTCTGTGATTCTATTCAACCTAATCTAAAAGCAACATTTCCTGATCAGAAGACCCGCTTCCTTGATCTTAATATGATCTTATAGTATAAACTGCTTCTTCAACAGCAGATAGCAATAAACATTCTGTCCAACCGTAGTTAGCTACTTTTCCCCATTGGTCCCAATTATGGTACATTTGTTGACATATCTGGCATTTCAGATACTGAAAGCAAGAAAATTTAGTCTTCATAAGATATTATTGATACAGTCATTTAGGTATTACTGGCCTTGCAAGAATCTACCAGTACTAATATTGCTCTCCGCTACCTTTGAAGTTCAACCATTTCTTGCATAATGTCTCCTTAACCAAGTACCAAACCCAGATGGCCCTCTTGACACTATCTGTAGCTTTCATCAGGTTCTTACACTGGTCTCTGGCACGTCTAGTAATTTTTCATGTCATGTCCAGTAGTTTTCCAAGTCCTGTTTAGCTAGGTTCACCTCAGGGCAGGGCCTTGCCAGCTGCCTAGTCTATTGCCTGCCAGCCTAACGTGGACATATTGAATACATTACATCTCTTGTGCAGCGAGTGTGCCTCTTTCTATCAGGCAGAAAATTGATGGGATTAGAAGGGAAAGGAAGCACATATATACAGAGTATCTGGTTTTCAAGTCAGAAAATGGAGTAAGGAAATTGTTTTTTCTGCTATAACCTCAGACATCTTGGCATCAAAATTTACACTGAGTCACAAGGAAGACTCTTAGCAAAGGCTAACATGTTATTTGTACATCATTGTATCTTTAAGCTAGTTCTCTCACTTCAAATACACAGATCATATCTACTGCTCTTATATAAAAATGTCAGCTCTTCAATAAGATACCTAGTGTTCGATGGGAAAGTTATGGTGAACCTTACCACATTTAACCACCTTACCAGGATTATGCACAAAAAAAGAGAAAAAAAAGGCACATAAAAAAAAAGGTTGTCTTGCTGTCTAATGGAACAATACTAAGATCCCTCAATGTTTTTGATAGTAAAATTTTGTTATAAGCTTTTATGTATATTACAGAATTTTCAATTCTACCTATTTTTGTCTGTCAAACTCAATATTGAAATAGTAAGTTACCTGAGATGTTCAGTAAGAAACATATTTTTTAGAGTACTTGTTCTGTGTTAAGTCTTTATGAAATATGTGCTAAGAACACTCTGACCTTACCCATTTAGCTTGCTGTCATGTTAAATAATTAAGGCTCTGACAGGTGGCTGAGGGCTGACTTCCTGTCAAGTCATAAAGTTCAAGACGGACTCCTCTGCCTTCTAAGCTTCCCCTTAAAAGGGAGCCTAGGTGCAGTTAGATCTGTCTTTAATCCTAGATTTGGTTGATGGTTTACGACTAAAGGTTAATGTGAATGTATGTATATATGTTTAGTCACCAATCAGAATTAGTGTTACCTGTGAGAGTCTCCTTAGAGGCTGTCACTCACAGGGTGAATACTTGCTGCCAGTGAGCCCAAATGGGCTGTCACTAGAGCAGTCACACAGTTTCACAAAGCCTGTCAGAGAGACAATTTCACGTTGCAGTAAGTAATTTAATTCAAGTGACAGATAAAACAGGTTTGGGATTGCCATTGATAAATTAACTTGCTGCATCAGCACTAGATGACTGCAGTTGGTTAACAATGATCATATGTGTATATATATATATACACACCCCTAAGAGATAACAATTGAAACCTAAGTAAGTTGTTATTTTCCCGGGGGAACACCCAACAAAGTCAAAGGTGCATGATTCTTTCCAAAAAGGTTTCATTTCTTGGTGGGGAAGAGAGGTGCGGGCTTGTTGACTCATCCATCAAGTAAGGTGGTATTTTTTCCTCCCCAGTAAAAGGTTTTTCATTTTATAATTTTTGCAAATTCTTTGTTGCCTCTTGTCTAAGTCAATTTTTAGGTGTTGGTTGCCTCTTGACAAGACTGCTTGTCAGGAAGCGGCATCTCAGTATTTCACCACGCCTTCTAGGTGATGAGCTCAATATGTGCTTTCAGGGGTGTTTCTGCTCTTAATTGTCACACCAGAAGGGTAGGATGTCATCCAAAGGGACCTGGACAGGCTGGAGAAGTGGGCCTTTGTGAACCTCATGGGGTTCAACAAGGCCAAGTGCAAGATTCTACACTCAGGTCAGGGCAATCTGTGGTTTCAATACAGGATGGGGAATTATGTAATTGAGAGCAACCCTGCAGAGACGGGCTTGGGGGTACCTATTGATAGGAAGCTTGACATGAGCCAGCAATCCATTTTTGCAGCTCAGAAGATCAACTGTATCCTGGGCTACATCAAAAGAAGTGTAGCCAGTAGGTCGAGGGAGGGCTGGGGCACCTCCCATATGAGGACAGGCTGAGACAGTTGGGATTGTTCAGCCTGGAGAAGAGAAGGCTCTGGGGAGATCTTATAACAGCCTTCCAGTACCTGAAGGAGGCCTACAAGAAAGCTGGAGAGGGACTTTTTACAAAGGCTTGTAGTGATAGGACTATGGGCAATGGCTATAAGTTGGAGAGAGGGAGATTTAGACTAGAGTTTGGGAAGAGATTCTTCACAATGAGGGTAGTAAGGCTCTGGCACAGGTTTCCCAGGGAAGTTGTGGATGCCCCCTTCTTGGAAGTGTTCAAGGTCAGGCTTGATGGGGCCTTGAGCAGCCTGATCTAGTGGGACGTACCCCTTCCCATGACAGGGGAGTTGGAACTAGATTACCTTTAAGGTCCCTTCCAACCCAACCCATTCTATGATTTTATGATTCTATGAACATCGGGTTTTGAGGCCTCTGCCTTACTCCAGGTGTCACTCAGCTGATTTGATAGACCATCACCTGCTCCATCTCTCTTACCAGATAGTTATTCAAGTAGAACTGCTCCCTTCTTGCAAATTATTCTCTTTTGCAAACTCACGGCGAGTTTGGTGTTTGCTATCCACAAGGCTTAGCAAGTCCATTATCCCACACTTATTCCTCCACAGAATGCCTTATCCATCACAAGGGAGAACAATGACACAGTACAGATGGGTTAATCTGTGCAGAAATAAAATGTACAGGAGCCAATATACATGAGAGATTTCATAGTGGTTTGCACAACTTTTTCTCAGATCAGTACTCTTTCAAGTTACAAGTGATACTAACAGAGGTAAGCAAAGCATATATATTTTCAGAGAGAGTACCCTAGCATGGAGCTCATTCTTGGTTATCTTGTGGAAGGCAACCACCACTCAGAGCAAGTGAAAAGGGAATCAAATAAGTCACCTTTCACAACTAAGTTGAACCTATTTCTCTAATAGTTGTCATTATAATTTTCCCCAGCACATAAGGCACCCGAAACAAAAACAAGGCTTAGAATACACAATAACATTTTCTATTAGCACAAAGCATTATATGCCTAAAGCTTGTATGCTTTGCACTACCTTTAAATTCTCTTCCAAGGCTGCTACCTGTATTAGTACTGAGCTTTAATGACACTGTGGTAAATTAATACAGGATTTCATAAAAATAAACAAAAAATGAGCCTCATTGTAATTTGGTGTAATCAAAATGCAGCTGATTACCTGAAAATTGCTTTGGTTAAATTCCTCTAGTTTCAGTGTTATTTCCCATTTGCTCTTTCACTGCTTAGAGCAGAAGCTCTTCAGGTTGCATGCCTTTTCGTATTTATATAGCTACCGTTACACAGAGTATGAGAAGAAACAAACAGTAACAAAATATAATATTGCCCAGAAAAACACGTGCAAGAATTAAGCAAAGGGAGCAGAGATGTATCTGCATATTAATGACTCCCTACAGACAACTTTGTAGAACTGGACAGATACCTTTTGAAGATTATAAAGTTTTGACCACGACAAACCGTTAAACAGTTCTGCTCTTTAGCCACTCTGATGACCTATTAAAGTGTACTTCACAAAATGTCACCTCACGAGTAATAAAAAAGAGACTAAAACCCAATATATTGTTTTGGTTGTATTCTTTGAAGGATTTCTTTGTTTCTCTCTTCCTGAGATTCCCTGTCATTCCTGAGATTTTTATTAATACACCGAGACTATGAGTTTTCATGGCTTAACCATTGATGCTGTGTTGAGACACATATTTGCACCCTAGATTTCTATTTCCTTGAATCTGACATATAGTAATCAGTTTATGAAGTACAGTGGCATAACACTGTAATGATAAAGAAAAAGTGTAATGTGGATGCTCATTGCCTTAATTATTTTAGTGTAGCACAGGGACTTGGTGAGAGGTGGGGGAGGGCTGTTTCAAGGCTGATTAGTTTAGTCTATAAGGTCTCATTCCTACAGTCCACACAAAGGAACCAGCTGGCACAGGTGTGCATGGAGAAGCTCATGTGTCTGCTGCTGTTAGTGTTTCTGTTTTCTCTCAATTTCACTGTATTCCTCAAATTAAACAGCTTTGCATCTAGCTCCAAGGCTTTATAAAAGACTTAGGGACTTTAAGAAGCGGCAGGGGAAGTATAATCAGTTTTTTAAATCTTCAGTAGGTAACTGTGTTCATTCCCAATATCGAATCATAGAATAGTTCGGGTTGGAAGGGACCTTAGAGATCATTTAGTTCCAGCCTTGCTGTGATTAGGATGCCCAAGGCCCCATACAACATGGCCTTGAACATTTCCAGAGTGTAGAGTAACACAGGATTTTTTTTTTTATAATTTATTCTTTCAAATTGGTCAATTTCACATTCTTGTATTTCTTTAAAACCATAATTTACCTTTAAGTTACTTATTGGCCTCTTTGTATACTTGTAAATTAATTTTATTAAGCAAAATATAACTGGAAAAATGCCTTTAAAATGCCTTTCCTCTTTTGAATAAGCATTTTCATATTTGACTTAAAACATGATCCTACAAATCAAGGAGAAAAAACCTTTTGTACTTTTTTTTGGTATATGAAGAAATACAAGGTAATTATAATGTATATTTGATTTGTTTCATGCTTAAAGTTTCAAACATGAAGAAATAAAAACCCACCATCTGGCTTATAATGTTTCAGAAACTACCATGCATTCTCCTGCAGGGCTAGGAACTACCGAATGCCAGGGTAACATGGGCAGCCGTGGCAACTGGTGTGAAGAATGTTCACTATACCAGAGCATGGTGGTTAGGAAGCTTCCTGGTGGATTTGTCTTGGGGGAAGGGGCTAGATAGGGAGGAACCTTCCCTGGCTGGCAGGTACTGATGTGTGCTGGAGTACATGAAGACAGGCTAAGAGAGTAGGGTTTTCTCAGCCTGGAGAAGAGAAGGTTCAGGTAGGACCTTATTGCTGTCTACAACCACCTTCCAGAGAATATGGAAGTCAGAATCAGACTTTCCTTGAAAGCATCCGTGGACGGGTGAAGCAGTCATGAATACAAATTAGAACACAGGAAACTGAATAGATATTAGGGAACTTATCTATTTATTCTTTTACTGGGAAGGTGATCAAATACTGGGTCAGACTACCTAGAAAGGTTGCTTCACTCTGTTATTTTGTGACTGCTAGGAACTTCATAGAATCATAGAATTGCTTGGTTGGAAAAGAACTCTGAGATCATTGAGTCCAGCCATATCTGCCCACTACTAAACATTATCCCTGAGCACCTATCAGTCTTTTACATGCCTCCAAGGATGTATAATTATTCAGAACTCTGTTACCACACTTCTTAAACATATGTCAGTGACTGTAACAACTTTATGGACTTGTGAGCATTTAACGTTTCTTAAAATCAACCTTAACATACATACAAGTATACATACATGAAAAGATTAAATTAATACATATCATTCATGAAATATTGATGTAAAAGACATTTGGAAAATCCCAGAAGAAGGAAGTAAATGTCTTCCTGGGTTTACATGGGGATAAAGAAAATCCTTGTAAGGTTAAACACCACTGCTTCTTATATAAAGTCACAGTTTCACATAGAATTTCTTTTTGAGCAGGTCATGAATTTTATTGCAAGTGGACGGAGACTTGGGGAACTGAAGGTTTTCAGGCAGTATTTCTAGAACTTTATGAGCTACATCAAGGGACAATGGAGAGTAGTGATATGACTTCTCTGACTGAGTAGAATCTCATTAGGCAGTTAAATAATTTTTGTATTAATGTGCTTTCAAAGTGAGGATTAATATGTTCTATCAGGAGAGTGCAGGGCGTTCCATCTCTCATCAAGATCTTTCTAAATGAAATCTGTGTGGATCTGCCATCCAGAGAATAGCTGGCAGGTTGTGACATGTCCATTTTCTACCACTTGAATTTAAACCACGTTCTATGATATTAAGCTTGCCATGGGATTGCACTCTTCACTCCTTAGTTTTTAGAGAAGGTTAGTGGAGGTCGAAGGGTGCTAGTTTTGCTTTCTGTTTCCTAGCTATTTTGCGGTGCTGAGGCAGTGAGGCTGAAGACACCGGTGCTTGCAGGGGGCAGGGAAGAACCATCTTCCCCAAGATACAGGACCAGCCTTTCCTCCCAGATAGAGATGGTTTAGGATAGTTATTTAGTGTGTTGGGTTGGACCTTACTGTTTCAAATGGAAAACTCACAGTTCATCCTTTTGTGACCTTTTAAATCTGTGTTTGCCAAAAGGGTTACGTGCACAGTCTCTGGGAAAAAAAAAAAAACAAACAAAAACCAATCAGGATGTGGATTTTCTTGTTTAAACTGCTCTTGAGTGAATTGTTAGTTTATGACAGTTCTTTGGTGAATCTAGGTGTAAAAGGCATGCAGACAAATGAGTTTTTCTTTCTCAAAAAACCCTCACTGCTGTCAAAGATGGATCTCCTACATTACAGAGATATAGGAAATTGAAGGACTTTGTTTGGGAGCTCATGCATATGTGGCCAGGCCTTCAGCTATTGAAACATATTGTTATTTTATCTTTTGTCATCTACCACCTGAGAGAATGACATTAAAACTTTTTGTATGGATTTTGTCCACTTTGCCGCATCTTTTCTTCCTGGTGCTAAGATTTGTTTGCCACTTGTAGTAGCATTGCACTTAAGAGCCGCGTGAAAGAAAAAGACATGTTTTTGCCAAGAACACAGACACTCCCCCCTTCCTATCCTATAATAGTTTTTATCAATACATATATTATGATATTTTACTGGATAAATTAGATTTTCCATTGATTTCATTATAAATTGCTACCTCCTAATTTATTGCTTACCAAGAAATCTTCCACACAGAAGAGTAATGTATCTTAAGCTGCTCTGTAATGGAAAGCTCCCAGCCATATCAAGACTGAAGAACAACGGTAATCTGACAACCAAACAGCATTGTGATGAGCAAAACTTGTTCCATGATGAAGCTTGGTAAACCTGGGGAAATATTTACATGACAAATTGCAGCACTCCAACAGAGAAAATTCAGCTTGTGGAGTGTCATTGGGTACCCATTTCAGTGCTTTCTCCAGAGATACTGAAGACAGAGAGAAGAGCAATTTGGTTGTACCTTGTTTGTGTTGCATTAATCCCACGATTTAGAACACCAACCAACGGGGAAAGGAAGATTATTTTTTTATTTTGTTAGATACCCAGATTTTCTTCTCCTTTGTCCTCCTCTTCTTCCTCTGATCCACCAGAGTTGATTGCATCTGTGAACCCTGGCTAGGGTACAGGGGTGTGGCTAACAACAGAAAAAATATTTGAAGTGCTTGTCTAGTAACTCCTGCTCAGATTATAAAAATCAAGATGATAATAATTTCAATTAATAATTCATCTTCATATGAGAAAGGTATGCTTGGGAGGGGACATAAGACCTTTTGAGAAATTTCTTCCCATGTTATTTAATAAATTGCCTGCTACTGCAGTAATTTATGACATTTGTAATGCCCTTTGTGCTCCTTCTGTAGCACTTTTTACTTACAATTTTCATACTTATATGCTTGGTTTAGGGTATTTGTGAATGTTTTATGACCTTAGTAGACATTTTGAGAATCATTCTCAACTTGTCACTGATCGTATTACAGAAAGACTTGATTAAGTGATGTAAGCGACCCTTCTCCAGGTCTCTGTCTTAACTGTGGGATTTTGCCGCAAAAATCCAACAAAGAAATGTAGATTTTTTTTTTAGTAAAGAATACTCTCTCTCATTGATAAGTCTGGCAATAAATAAATGCAAGATGTATTAATTAAATCCATATAGTGTACCAGAGAACACATGCATGGAGTTAGAGTGTTCAGAAGAGTGCAAATTATCTGCTTATGCATTTAGTGGTTGTGTACCTTCTGGTCTAAAATGTAAACAGTGCAACTTTGACTGCTTATTTATTGATGTCTTCTTCATATAATGATTTAACTGTTTTGAGGAGCAGGAAGTATATGTGAAGCTATTAAGTTTTATAATTATAATTATTAAATAATATAAATGATATTTACTCCTTAAGGAATAAGTCCATCTGTTTATAAAAACAGACACTGATTCAGATCAAGGAAGTCTAAACATTTTAACAGAGTAAAACTAAATGATATTGCTAGACATATTTTGTTAAATAAATGACATGATGGACCAAATTATGCACCTGACAGAGGAAAATTATAACCTTAGAAACAATGTTGCTTTCCATTTCGTTAAACGGTTTTAATAGGTTTTACTAATTGTCACATTAAAAAGATGAGATTCTAACTGGTACCTAAGGAGACTCTCATTGAGTCACAAGATTGAAAATCTCAGTCTTGGTCAAATGTTTATGATTAAAGGATGATGTGTGTGTGTGTTTTTGCCACAAGTCAGAATCTCATTGCCTGTGAGAGTCTCCTTAGAGACTGGTACTCACAGGGTTAATCAGTGTCATTCATGGCCCAGACTGGGTGATGGGATGGCTGGCAGCTGCTTGCAGGGCTGCCCATCAGACAGACAATTTCACAATGCTGGAGGCAGTAAGTAATTTAACTGAAGTGACAGATTAAAACAGATTTGGGATTGCCTTGATAAATTCACTTGCTGGGTTAGGTTTAAACACTTCTAACCATTTAACAATTAGCATATATACATATATATAAAACTAGTAACAATAACACTGAGGCTAGTAGTTATTTTCCTGGGGAAAGATCTGATAGTCAGAGGTGTTCAATTCTTACCATGATGTTTCTTCTTGGTGGAGGAAGAGAGGTTCAGGCCTGCCAACCCATCCATGAGGTAAAGTGGTCGTTTTTCCTTTCCCTTGAGAAAGCATTTTCAGGTATTGATTTTATACCTTTTTGAAAACTTCTTGGTGCCTCCTGGGGAAGTGCAGACTAAGTCAATTAGTAGGTGTTAGTTGGCCCTTGGCAAGGCTGCTTGTGTTATCAGAAGCAGGGAGTGCTCACAATGCCTTTGAGGTGGGGAGCTCATTACATGCTTTTTAGAGGTGTTTCTGCTCTTAACTGAAGCAACACCAGGCTTCGAGGCCACCATCTCACCCAAGGTGCCCCGTAGTTGATATGAATGTGAGACCACTACCCAGTCTACCTGTTTTACCAAATGCAGTTGTCTATTGCCAGCTGTTCCCTTTGTAAACGGCTTTCTTTTGCAAAAACCAAGCTTATTTTGCCATTTACAGGGCCTAATTAATCTAATAGAGGCTTCTAACCATTAATACACCTATTAGGTAGAACTCATATTTGTAGAAGTTCCTATTAGATACTGAAAACAAAATGACAATTTCTGCATAAGATACTTTTTTCCCCCTTTTTCCTCTTAATGCCAATACACTGTGATTAATTGGGCAGAGGTAGAAAATAACCTTACCTGCCTGGTCATGCAGGCACACACACTTACATCTATCTAAAGTCAACAGTAATAATTTAAAAGTTTCAATGGCATTTTTCTTGAAACAGTAACTGCTTCACTTTGCCCCCTCCCTCCCCCTTTGTTTTTGTCAAACTGATGAAGCAAAGAATTGCTTTTTGCTAATTGGCTGTAAAGAATTTAAGTATAGATATACTATTCTATAGTTTTTTTAATGTATAACTTGAAAATCCTGTATTAATTAAGAGACAGATTCTCCCCAACACAGTAAGTAACCTTGAGTCTTGTGAATCACATAGGAATATTTGAAGGAATAAAACATAATTTCCCTTCCTTTGATCATATTGTGAGTGCAGAAAGCCATCTTCTAGAAAGAAGGAATCTCTGTCCTGTAGATTATGGTGAGAAAGATGGGAGGAGGATACCTGCTCATTTTCCAGTATTAAACTGCTGTGGTAGCTGAGTGTAGTTGCCTCGTTTACGTTCCCCAGTGACTTTCCAACACCCATTTAATTAATTAAAATTAGGGTCAGAAAAGGTCTTAGTCTTCAAGATTTACTTCAGGGACACATTGCAATGGAATATTAGTTTCACATCCATACGTTTATAAGGACACACTGTACCTTGGCTAAGGTATTAAAAATTAAAAAAAAAAAAAGAACCTTGTCAGAATCACTGTGGTACTTAACACTGAAAGTTGAGTATATTAAAGCTGGAAAAAAATTAGGTGAGGGAAAACCAGATATTGAATGGTCCTTGTTTGTTGTTCCTTACTTGAAGAAACCTCGTTTCAGAGCAGTATTTGCTCACACTCATTTTCTTAACGTATACGGGAAAGCATATGCTGTCTGCAAATTAATCAGTATTTTTAGACCAGATGGTTTTGCCTGTTAATCGTGTTTCTGTCCTTCCAATTCATCATCCCTAATGGTAACAGTCATACTGATGAGAATTTCAGTGTTAAAAAGCAAGTGAAAAAGAAAGGGAGAGATGTACTTCCACAGAGAAGGGGCCTTTACTTTTGTTTGGAACCTAGGAACAACCAAAATTGTGCAAATGAGAACTTCTGCAAAATAATCCTTGTAGAAAAGATCATATACTTCTACAGGAACTTCAGACTTACTTCAAACAACAAGCTTTGGAGAAGCTTGTGGAAAAAGAGATTTACTCTAACCAGGAAGGCTCACGTCAAAGTACTTTTTTTTATCCCCTATAAGAGAGACATTGGCGTGCAAATGTCACTGTGCTGCACTCTAGGGTAATGTAGATCAAGCAGAGAACTGCAGCGGTCTACTAAGTAGACTTTCATGCCTGCCTGCAAGCCCCATCAGTATGCATGATGTCCACCTTGCTAGAGGGCTCTTAAAAAGGATTTAAAAAAAATTCTCATATATTCGATAGGATTCTGTTTGTGTTAAGAGGAAATTAATGATTAAATTCTTGATAGTGGTCAGCCCTCTTGGCTGATGTCAAACTTGTGGCAGAAAATTTAGTCTAGGATGTCGCACTAAATTTCTAATTACTCAGACAACTTAGCACTTGGGGTAAAAAACAGTATGAATCCTGACCAGTGCGTTGCTGTGCCTCACTTTGTGGCAGACATAACTTTGATAAAATTTAAATTATAACATTTTATGCTCTGCTTCTTACAATTTCTTCTCTCCTTTTCCCACAATTAGGAATGACCGTATTTGGGTTTCTTTTTATTTTGAATAAGTTTGCATTCTTTTCTTATGCATTAAATTACCTGCTGTCCTGTCTGGATAAACTGATGTGCTGTGGCATTTTGGGGCAGTCTGGAAAAAATAAGAGACAAATAATGTCAACGGAAAACATCATCCATTATGAAAAATTAATCATTATAGTGTTAGTCTCCTTGCCCATATATTATGTCAAACCTCATACAACCCAATGAACCCATGAATGTCTTGGCATGTTAGAAATTTTTAAAAAACTTTTGTATGCTGTTCTATCCTTTTCTGTTTTTTTTTTTTTGATGCTGATACATATAAAATAGCTACAGAACTATAAATTAGGAAGTGATCATTGGAACCATGGATTCACTATTAGAGGTTTCTAATGATTACAAGAGCTGGTTTATTTCTGGAAACTAAGTAGAATAAACAGCTTTACTGTGATGTGCTGGCTGTACTACCTTTTCCTACTTTGCTCAAATCTTCTGTTTTCATGAGAAAATATAGGTGCTTCTTACTTGTGTAATGGCAATCGTGCTGTTTGACTATGCTTAAGTATTTCCAAGAATATACTATGGCTCTGGTAACAGCTGTCCTGGCCACATCCATGCACTATCAATATGAGTGACTTCTTTGTGGCCCCAGTGACCTAAGAGAGAAGCTGAGGAATTAGGGACACTCAATCTGCATGGCACTGGTTGTACTGAAATTTTTTGCTACCTTCAACACCACTAGGAGTCTTTGCCATGCACCCTCTTAGGTGCTGCAAGTTTCCAGAATGTCAAGAAGAAAGAAGACACATTACTTGGGATGAGTGCAGTAGAAGGGGGGGGATCAGGATTTTTAATATACTGGTAAGTGGGGCAAGCGAGGACTATCACATGCTTACAAAGTGATTATGATGAAGTGTACCAACTTGACTAAAGACAGAATAGACACAATGAAATAAGGCTGGAGACCAAAAGACACCTAACACTGTTACTGCTTCAGGCAGACAGTTGTTGTGGACCTCTGCTTTTGTGACTGCAAACTGCTTGGCTGAAACACTGCTAACCTTTCTGAGGCCTTGAAAAATCAGTTACTTATATTAAACTTATATAAAGTTCCCCAGACTGTCCTTTTCCCCTGGGCAGCAAGGAGTGTCTAAATTACTACTCAGAGCTGTGCCAGGAAATGCTTTTAAATGTTGGAAAGTACCCCAGATATTTCTTGAAACCTTTTCTGCTTATTTAACTCCTGGTTTACCCACCTTGGCTACAGAAGAAAGATCACAATTTTTAAAATTTTCTTAAGACACATGCAGAAAAGGTGCTTTAATAATATTGATTTACATGAATTGATTTACAAATTCAGTCAAAGACAGCTTTTTTTTTTTATTCCTAGTTTTTAGTAAGATAAAAAGTTCTGTAAAACTTACCTTAAATTATCCTACTACCATAAGTTGAGACAAATAGCATTTATGCAAACTGTTTTTTCATGAGAGAAAAAAGCAAGTCAAAGTGCAGTGAGCAACAAAAGTTGTTCAGGGACACAGATTCATTGTTTGTCTCATAATTCTTCATGTTTTGAGTATTGTACTTGTTTTTCTGGAAGTGATGTGTTGCTAGTAAAAGTACAGAAAAGTTTTAAAGTAAATTTGGGAATTATAGGACTGTTGTGTGAACAGAAACTTGCTCATCATTAATTAGCACTGCTTAGAGTTACAAAGTGCTAAAGCTTCTGGCAGAATCAGACTTACTGTTGCCAGCTTTTGTGTTTTTAATGCTCTAAGTGTCTTTTCCTGTAGGCCTGCCATAAATTCAGGGATTACACTAGAACTTTAACTTTCATTAAAAAATTTGCCAGTTTAGGTGCCATCTAGTTAAGGAAAGAACCTTGAAAATGTGAATATTATATAACCTGGTATGAAATTAAAGCATCTCATGATCTTTAATGCATTCTCTTTATTTCTGAGTATTAGGGAGCCAAACTTTCTTGGCTGGGGAAGGAAAGTTTTTGTTTGGCATGACAGGACTGCAGAGTTTACTTTTTGTGCCAAATTTGATTTCTTGTTGGTTTGTGTTCTTGCTATTATAGTCATTGTCGTCTTTTAATATTAGTTCAATGCTATTTCCCCTATGAACTAACCGCAGTACATCAGACTAACCCTTTTTTTTTTACTGGCAAGCACAGTTCATTGTGTGAATACATGGGAGGTATGTGTCTCCCTTTTCACTTTTCCATTGCAACTCAGTAAAGATTTCTTTTTTAAAGGATGGAAAATTAACTCTCTATATTTGTCACATTATTTCTTCTATTTAATAAATGTGTATAATAAAAAGTGTTAAAAGGGAGAACGCAATACAACTTGGGAACACTAGCAGGGAAATGGCATCTTTTTTTCCACTATCACTGTCTCTGCCATTTCAGAGCCATTGTGAAACTGGAGTCCTCCAGAGTGTTCTGCATAACAGTCTGTGAAGATGATTCCTTGAATTTTTCTGCAAATGTAATAAATATTCTCAGACCAAACAAAAGCACTCCCTCATGCTTATTTATGCTTGAGAAAGTAATGATCGGCTTTGGCTATCTTCATTTGCCTTGTGCAGTACTTTACAAATGGGATGTCCCACCAAGCTGTAGTCTTTGTGCTCAGACTAAGGCTATCATAACCCTTCTCTGCATTCAAAACTGAGCTGTGGAAAGTGTAATGTGTGCTGTCTTAGAGAGGTGTTGTCTATCTACTCAAGTTCTGATTCAACAACCTGGTAAATCTGGGTGTGAGGGTCGTAAGAAAATGCCTGGGAAATTCAAAGATCTTCTGGTTTCTGGTCAGCTACCTCAAATCCAGGTAACCAGACACATTGCTTTCCCTCAAGAGCCCATGTCACTTGCTGCATGTCTCATGTTTTCATGGTTAGCAGGAGCCATCAATATACTGTAACCATCATATGCTGTAAGATATACAAGTTTCAGTTTTGCAGAGGCTGAAATACTGAACTGTTATTTCACACAGAAGCATTTATTTTTGGAAAGACTAAAGGAATTGTTTTTCATTGAAATCAATTTAGTGCTGAAAAGCCTGAAGAAAAATTTCCCAAGATATTTAAGTAGAATAGGTATGCAATAATAAACATGATTTAAATATATTTGTCTGTAAACATTGAAGTGCAGTACACCAATGTATCAATACAAGAGCAATAAAATAAAAAACCTGGGCAGAGTTATGTTTTTGTATTTCAGTGACATGAAATTTTTTTGTTAGTGATTATTTTTATTATCAATATGCCTATAAGCTTTACTCCTACACTGGCAAATCAGTATGCAGGCATAAACAGAAAGACACCTGTTCCCTAAGGACTTTGCAGTGTAAGTATGTCAGCTCTGTGCACTCAGAATTACTCAGCCAGGAAGGTTGAGATCTCTGAGACACCCCTGCTGTACTGCTCCAGTGGGGAGATGAATAGTGGAGGGAAAATCCTGTTTTGATAAACTGTGTGCAAAACGTTTAATACAATGTTGCTTTAAGGTAGCTGGGTCTCATTCCTGGTGCTTCCGAAGACTGCCGGCTATGCAGGCTCGCACCTAGGTGGGTTGCTCTCAGCTGGTATGTTGATGTGGTTTTGAGTTGAGAAGTGGGAAGCTGGGACATCTCAGCAGGTGCTGACCAGCAATGAAGCAATCCCCCTTAAATGGAGGTGGTCTTATCCTTAACTGACACTGCAGTGACTGTGAAGGGTTGAGTCAAATTGTTATGTTATTGCAAGAGAGAAATTTTATGCAGTCCAAAGGCCAGTTATTTTGGTGCCCAGTGTTTAAACATGCATTTAGGTAGGCAGTTTGAATATTTTACCTTTGGATTTTCTAGAAATGGAAAAAACAGGATTACCCATAGACAGGGCAATTTTACCATTTACAATTACCCATAGACTGAGCTGCTGATTTTTGTGCCTGACTGATGGAGTGTGTGGGAAGACAGACTTCAAACAGTTTTACTTGTTTCCATTGGCTTCAAAATACTGGACAAATGTTTTATGTCTTTAAAAGTTGACATCTATATTAGATAAAAGGTTCCTTTATGCAGCATTGGAAGATAAAGATTTTTTTTCTTTCAGACTCTGATTCTAACAGATCTTAATTTTTTTTGTGCCTTACTTGGCCCATCTAAAGCTCATGCTATGCAAAGAAGAAAATAGATACAATGATACAATTGATAGGAGCTGTGAATCTTTTCAGCATTTAGCAAAGACTCAGTACCTGTAGCTGATCTCCAAAGTGTAAGTGTTTGTTCCACTGAGCTTGATCAAGGTATAAATCAGAGAGGTCAAATCAGCCCACTGTATGTTTTAAAGAGACAGGTAGAGATGCAGATGGGTTCAATAAAACAGGAGAGTGTGAATATAAATATAAATATGAAATATAGATGAAAATGCCTTGCCTCAGACAGTTTTAATATTAATCTCAACATCTCTTGGATGAAAAAAGACTAATATTTTGCGGTTGTGACATTTTCCACAGTTACAAAACAAGCAGACTTTGTAGGCATGTTTCTGAACTTGACAGAAAAAGAAGTCTGTTTCGGAAATGGTGTGATTTTTAGACTCGATTCAGCCTGATATATCTAATTCCATGACCTGTCTATATTTTGGGGTTTGAAAATAAAGAAGAAGGAAGAACTTTTAATGGATTTTATGTTAGATGTCTGTTATACAGCATGTAGATTCTACTGTAACTGTTGAGTAGACTTACCTGTTTTCATTGCTTATGTAAAACTTCAGAAGCAAATATTCTACACAGATGGGGATTATGAATTATCTCTCTGTCCTAGATAGCAAGCCCAGTATTTCTAATGGAATTGGATAGCATTAATAATATATAACTTATCCACCATCTGCTGAAGTCTTGTGGGAAACTTTATAACAGAAAACAAGGTCTGATTTGTAAAACCTGACTTGAGCTCAGATGTTCTGGTTTCTGGGTGTTTGATCTTAAAATGAACAGTAGATGGCTTCAGAGAACGGTCCCACAAGTGATTGCCAGTGCAGATAAAGATGGAAAGCACAGCCACAAACCAGTAAGAACAGCCCCAAGGAGCTAATCTGGGAAAGTCAGATTTTCTATTTTGCATGCACTGCTAGTAAAAAAAAAAAAAAACAAAAAATTAAAAAATAGGACTGTTTGACTGAAATTCACTGCCCAAAATCTAATAACATTTAAAGCCAAAGCTGTGTAGAATTACACTAAAACTCTGCTGAGCCTAGATTCTCCCATGAGAGAGAAGCTGTTACTACAAGTGTAGGGAAGGGGTTTCTGAAGAGTGGGAGTATTTATTGAAGCCTCCTCTCTTAAGTCTTTCTATCTCTCATTAATCTGTTTTATTTGTAGTGTTGTGGTTATTAATAACTGATGGATCGTCTTTTTGCCAATCTGCAAATCGGTCTTTGAGCATGTAATGTTGGTTTTCATCTTGTCACAGCGATAACCTTATAGTTTACGTATCCATTTCATGGTAAAGTACTTTGCACCTGTATCTTAATGAGTGTTTACTACTTGGAATAATCGCTTGGTTTCATGACATCCATGATTTCATAGGCATCTCTCCTATCTGCAAATGTTTCTGATGCAGCTGAAACTCTGAGCAATTTCTTTACTCCCGCACAAAATTTCATTAACTTGGTTCATTCTTGTCACCTTCTCTATACTTTTCCAGTTCTGCAATCTCTTTTTCAAGATCGTGCAATGCTTGAATTTGTACGATGCCAGAGTGGCACTTCCTGGTTTTCCCCTGTGTCCCATCTAAGGTGGAAAACCACAAGTGTTGCATTGTCTTTGTCATTACTGCACTTAAAGCAGTCAAAACCACAGTGAATAGCCTCAGTAACATAAACTATGTTATAGACAACTGGACTCTAGTGATTTTTAGAATATTTTCAGATGTGAAGGCATGCCTTGTCCCAGATATGCCTGACAAAAGTCCTATTTAGTATTTGGATAGGCTGCTGTAGTTTTCTTTTGGTTTTGCCTCTAAAGAAAATGTCTACATCTTACACCTTTAGACTTATTCCAATGTTTGGCCACAGTACTTTGTCTCATGTGAAGAATCAATAAAAGTTGTCTTTTTCCCCTCATACATATACATGTGTCTATGCACATATGTATGAATACAGAAATGTATGACAAAGTCTGTTTTCTTCACTACTAAAAAATAAATGTAAACGCTACTTCAGAAAAAATAATGCCCCAAATAAACTGTATTTTAATATGTTGATACATTTAACATATTTTCCTGAAATTCTAGTTACAGTCTTCTGTCCTGTCTTTAGCAGTGTTATTTCTCTCAAGCCTTGAGACAAAATGAGAACATACTCTTCTCGAACATTTCAAGCAAGTAATTTCCTTTGTAATGTTACATTTGTAAGTGCTTCAGTACACATTCTTGCTATTGGATTTTATAGACTGAAAATGGTAAAATTGTCTGTAGATTTGAAGACCAGCTTCTATCATGGTCCAATATCTTACAGTATAAAATATACATTTGTTTTCCAATTGGTTGATACCTTGATGTTTCATGCAAGCTTTTTTCTTTTCCTTTTAGCTGTTGTTCAACAGTCAATTATGTCTAACAAGGGAATATTACTTTAATTTCTTCACTGTAATTTCCTGTATAGAATAACAGAATTCACTGTTATGTAAACATGTAAGAAATATGCAAATAATTTTAAAAATCTATGCTTTTAAAGAATAAAAAAAATATGATATCTGCTGGCCTTTTTTCTTTCCTGTGCTGTCTGTTTTCCTCGCCTCACATACATTTACGTACTTACATGGATATGCTCACATCATGTTCTTTATCTAGCTTCAGAGACCAATAAATTTTATCACCTGGAAATTTAGGTAATAAAATACTAGGGAATTAGTTACATCAGATAGATGGAATGAACTGATTTATAAATGTCCCACGTTTCCATTCTGCAAAAGGAAATAATCTGCATGCAGGGCATTAACTCTGTGCACAGGAGCAGTCTCTGCTCAGAGCTCGTTTTCGAGTTTGAGGAAAACCATCATATCCACATGCGCTGATCATCAAATGAGTGCTGTCAGGGATTTTCAGGTTTGCTGAATCAGAGCAACTCATTGCCTGCCTAATGCCTCTCCAGGTCCTGTGATGATGGATATTGACAGCAAGGAAGCTGCTTGTTTCTGTTGTTAATTTTTTCTCTGATTCATAGGTCTTCTGTGTGTGTCACTTCCATGCATGATATATTTCCACTGCTGATGTTGCCTTCCTTCTGCTCACAATGATGTTTCTGTTTCCCAGTAGATTTGTGTCCCAGCAATGAAAGAGAGAGAAGTGACGACTGTCCTTCTAGGATGTAGTTCATAAATTATCCCTTACAACATCCCAGAAAAAAGTTTTTTCAAGTAGGCACATATAAGCAATATGCAAAGGAATTTTCCTTTTCAGATATTCATTAATGCATCTGTTTACTGATGTAGGGTTTGCAGACTGCAAAAAGGTCATAATTTGCAGGTGCAAAGCTCTTTGGAGACCAGCTTGATTCTGATGTCAGTGGATACTAGGTAAGCTGACGATCTTAACCATATGGTATCAACTGTTCTTTGTTGTTAAGTGTTATATGTGAGAGCAAAATTCTATCTCCAACAGGGAGGAAGCAAAAAGTAAAAGATGAAAGAGAAATGGAGGCAGAAATTAGAGCAATTAGTATTTCCAGTTGTGTCTAAGGCTACGGTGAATATGGTTAGATCATGAGATTTAACATATTTTTACCAAAAGATGCCTTGAATATCTGTAGTTACCTAATAAAATGACTTCCTGTGTAAAATTTTTTCACACAGAATCACAGATGATTACATTCCATGCAGCAAAGTAAAGGTAATGCTAAGAGTAGAATAAAACTTGGGATATTCTTCCTGCAAAAATTCTGAAGAATGAAGAGCTAAACCAAAAAATCTTTCTCTATGTCTTTCTGCTTCTGTGTATTTATCTTCTTTTTTTTTTAATTAAAAAGTGGGACTATTTTATTAAGAGATTCAAAGATCATATTCTGAAGAAACTAACTTTGAAGAAGCTGCATACTCCTTTTGTACATGTAGGGAGGAAAATTTGAATCTCATTTGAAAGGACGGGAGCTTGGAGCTGGGATGAGCTAATTTCTTGTGTAACCAGCTTCCAAGATATTTAGTTTCTGGGAACCTGGAAACATAGTGAAGAGCCTACAGGCTCTCCTTGCCTGTAGCTTTATTCGTCCTTTTGCTATCACCTTTGGCTTCCGTGCTGAAATCTTCCTTTAGTTCACAAACGCCCTGCTGAGTAATAAGATCTGTTAAGGGTCTTTGAACAACTGTATTTTTTATTTCTCATGGGATCATCCTAATTTTGCAACTGATGCATAGCTGTAGGCTATATAACTCCTCATGTTGCTTGTCCTCATTGGATTTCTCAGAGTAAAACCTGTGAATTTGTCTGCACTGCTTTTTGTGCAAAAGAAAGTCACCAGTGAATAAATGTAAGTCTAGGCAATGGTTTGGCCATATAGCTTTATAGTCTGACTTGCTGGTTCTAGTCTTAGCATCACACCAAGTTCCTGATCTACCGTGTCAGCCCCTACTGACGCTGGTGGCCAAGATCTTGTTGCCTCCTTGGGCTGAGTTGAGAAAGGAAGTCTGCCCATGTGCTGCCCATGTCTTTGTAAGAGACCTTTTATCTAACTTTTCCAGGATATCATTGTTCATGATTCCATGTAATATTAGAATATTAGTTGTCCATTTTGCAAGTGAAAGCTATGTGTATATATTTTTCTTATTTTTGAACCTTTGTGTAGAAAACAAATGAATGGTCATATGTTACATGAAAGAATATAAAAAAACATAAGTGAATGATGTTTGGAAGGCTTTAAAAGACTAAATAAAAGAAAAATTATTTTTTTTTAAAAAAATTTCTGATTTAAAAATGATTTTCATGACTCTTAAGCTTGCTGAAGTGGCTGAATTGGGTTTAATCCCTCCTACGGATATTTTGGTGAGATGAAAGAAAATGAGAGACTACTGTACGTTCATTTATAAGGAATTAATTGCACAAAGAGAGAGTGTCTGTGATCTCTTATGGACCCCTTATCTATATCTGTTGGTGCCTGCCTCTGGATGCAGAATTTACTCCTGCTGAGGACTGCAAATAAACCACTGTGAAAGTAATTGATGCAAGCAAAAAGCAGCATTCAGTCCTTGAGACAATGAATTGGGAAGATCTTTTTTCTGATTTTTCATGTCATGCAACGTCAATTTTAAATCAATACCTTTTTCACCGAAAAGAAAGGAGGAAGGCTGAATTCCTCTCTGCTACATGCAGATTAGCTCTCTGCTTGTTGTCAATATACGTATCAGCTAGACAGATCTTGGACAGCCCTTTTTAAAAGGTCTGTGTAGGTTTACAGCTTGTCCTGTTCCTTGTAGTTTTCAGTGGCTTTTGGTACCCTTCTTATTGCTTTATTTAACCTTTACACACCGGGCTTTATTTGTCCTGATCAATGGGAAATGCACACCTCTCTGTTCTGGACTCTCTGTGAACTATAGTACAGTTTTGTTGCCTTGATTGAGTTGTTCTGTTATAGCTATTTTGTTTTCACACTTAAATCTTGGCTTTCTTTAATTCACTTTAAACAAACATCTGAATAGCTGTAAAGGGCAGATGATACCAATACTGTCGAGATCCCATTGATCTTCCAACTAAGTTGCTGGAAGGCTAAGCTGGCTGGTTTCTCACCATAGCTAGGTTTTTAATTCTCTGATTATTTTGATAGTTTAGAAGTTTCGTAGCAATGAACGTGAAATCATCCTTGCCTTTTCCCATACACCTCCTTTTTGTGTTAGTCCCAGCCAATATGGCACTGTCAGAAAGTGTTAGATGCAGCTTTTTATGTTGTCTGAAACAGTTTCTCAACTGCAAGCTGGAAATAGCGGTTTGAAAGCCTGTGTCCCGGACTGAGTTTAGCATGTTGTGTTAACACTTATCTTCATTGTGGTTATTTCTGCCAAATGTTTTCTGCTTTTCAGAGAGTTTCCAGAAGGGACAGGTCTGTCGGGCATTAGCTGTGCAGGTAAATAACTGGCCATGAAGAATGTAAGTGGACAGAACTAGCGTGTAATGTGTTCTATTTATGTACACAGAAATTCTGATATAAAGAGTTAGGTACAGGTAACTGTGCTCTGTATTGTGTATTTTTACTCTTTTTTAGTATGTATTTCTTATTGTGAACTTTAAAAAATGACAGCTTTTCCTGGCATGAGGAATGGTGATGACCTGAGGATGGGTCTGCACCACAAAGAGAAGATGCTGCAGAGGTCCCTGAGTGGTTGGAGCTGTGCGCCAGTAAGCCTTCACAGCTCTGCAATGGCTTCAGGGTTGGATATATGCTGTACTCAACAAAAACTATGCTTTTGGTGTCAGCTCAAGCAAAGCTATTTCAAATGACTGTGTCCCCAAAATGAGAGGCATAGCCCTGGCATTTGTGGTGAAGTTTACTTACTTGTCAGGTTTTCCCAGATGAGCCAAAATTCAGGACTTCATGCATTCATTACAGTAACATGCTGATCTGATTATGATGGTCTGTTGGCTTCCTTACAGAAAATGAAATAAATCTTACTGTCTTTGTCTGAAGCAGGATATGAGAGTAATGAAATGGCTCTATCAGACTTGGCAGCTTTGGAATCCAGAAGGAATTTTCCTCTGTCAAATTAGTAGGGATATTTTCTGTTGTTGCCTTGTAGTGTGATAAGTTCTCCTTTGCAGAATCATCTGGCAATTTGTCTAACCATGCACACGGGAAACAGCAGTTTCAAGGACTGAGTCAAGGGTGTGTTTTATCTTACATCTCATTATGTGGTGATTCTTTTGGTCTCTCCTGCTCCTTTCTCCTGGTTATTCTTTGAGAACTTGAAAAGAATGAATGAATCAAATCTTAGTTTACCTCAATATCTTTGTGGATCATGAAAATTATACTGAAGCCACTAGATAATACAGCAGCAAAGGACTTACAGTTTAAGCTCACATCTCTCTGCATTTTGTCCTAAATAATCTCAGATGCTTATCTTGCTTTGTGACAAAGCCAACACAGTGAATATAAAGAAACTCGTAGGCAAAACAAATAACACAGGAATGCAACAATATTTCCTCCTCACCTAACGTATTACTGAAATCTATCCCAAGCCCAAACCAGAAAATAAATTGATAAAATACTCTGGGACCTAGATAGTGCTAGTTTATTTTACTCCAGTATTTTCCTAATACTGAGATGTTGTGAATTCCTACAGAACTGAAGGCATGAGAAAGCTCTCCTTGCCACTAACATCTTCACAATAATCCACCTTTGAAGGATTTGAATCATTAAACTCACAATGATTAGCTGTAGAAACACATAGATCTACCTAAATGAGAGCTGCTGATTGCAGACCCAGAACTTCTAGCAGCTATACAGGTAATATAAGTTTAATTTTTATATTTTTTGCATAGAAAACACAATTACAATGAAGTACCCAGGCACTTGTATAGTGCAGATGGCATGATAAAATTTGAGATGTATGAAAAAAGGAAGAATTTTTAATTTAAACTTCTGAAATGAGTAAAATTAAAATTGCATAAAGCTGTAAAAGTAATGAATGTTACAATATGTTAATCTTTGAGTGTTTTTATATACATGTATGTATGCATACATGCATATATATTATTCATTTGCTTTATCTCAATGGTTTACCTTTGTAACTGCGTAACAGAAATATCTCCTAGTGCTCTAGTAGTAACGCGACCACAGATACCTATGCCATATCCAGAGTTTTAGTCTGTAGAGGGCAACCATCAAGACTTAGATTTACTACCTCCAAATGAAGATAATAATGTCCTTATTGATACTGTAGAATTAGTATTTTGATCCAAGACATACACTGCCAAAGAAAGCATCTTTGAACTGGAGAGGAAATAGGCAAATCAGGAAAATAAGAAGAATGGGATACTATACCACTAAACTTGTGCTTTTGTTACAAAATAAGGAGCTGGCAGATCCTTTGGTGTGTGGGCAGGGAAAAAACAAATGGGAGCAAGAATGTAATTTTAATCTTTACTGATGGTAGTAGTGAGCCTAGTACAGAAGTATCATGGACTGCTTCTGGTACTAACATTTTTTAAAAAGATTTTGGAATGGTGGTACAGGAAAGAACCATAAAATGCCCTTCAGAGACTGCACAATCTCTGAGAGATAATTTGATTATACTGTGTAAGTATCTTCAGGGGAAAAATACAGAACACTGAACCAATGACTGGGAGCTGCAGACAGACAAGTTAAAATTAAAATGAGGCACAATATTCTTAAAAGTGAGATTGATTAACCATTGGAGCAAAGGAAGTGCTTGGATTCTCGTTGTAGTGCTGCCTTCAAATCACGGCTGGATGTCCTTTCTGAAAGTCAAACCCAACTTATGCAACTCAGAGAAGTAATGGGCAGAATCTGAATGACCTGTTAAACAGTCTGCCAGAACAACTGCGGAACTTGCTCCTTTCTACTCTTTAACTTTATAATATGAAGGTGTGTGTTTCACTGAGAATTTCCCTCAAATGGCTTGATTTCTGGGCCACATCTCTCAAAATCCCTCATATCAGACAGGGAATGCAGAAGCATTCCACTAGTATTCTCCTCTGAAAATGGCATCACATTTCTCTTTGATTAATCTTGTTGATATCAGAATACCCTCTGTACAGTGGAATGTTTCTTACATTCCCTCAAGGATGAGTATTAGCTTAATGCTTATACTATGATATAAGGGGGATTCTACCATAAGTATTTACCTCTCAGACTGAAAGACTTAAGAGTCTAGAAATGAAAAGTGGCTGTTCAAAATCAGTGTATGTCCAGCACAGATCAATCGTAGTGAAAACCTGTTGAACTTTTGGTGGAATCAGGAAAGCCCTGCTTCTGTAAGAGAAGTATTGTAGTTCTATGCTTAAAGTTATTTCTGGTGTTTGTAATTTGGGTTGCATCTTATATCACCTAGTTTAGTAGCCCTGTCATAGCTAAGGCAACATTTGCATTACTTACTGCACAAACACAGAAGTAATTTTGCATATTAAAGTAATGGTCTATATAAAACTTTGGTACACCATCACATATAGGGCTGAAGGAGGCAACCAGTTTAATAGTAGAGGACCAGTTACCACCCATTAGCTGGCCAGTCAACTGTCTGCCTGCACATACCATTTTACAGAGGATAAAGTTAATCTCAATTACCTGGCCCTTGTTGTGGGCTGAGAGCATGTTGCTATGGACCAGTTGATGCATGATGACTTGCTTCCCTGTAACGGATATCATTGAGTCTTTTATCACTGTATCTCCCCTGCTAACTTAACACATTTAGGGGAGTAACTCAACTCAGGGAATATACATTTATGCATGCTTAAGAGAAACAGTAAAATGACACAGATTATCATAGTGAATTATGTTATGCTTTTCCTTCTTGTTTATCCTGCATAATTAAGAGTTGCAGTTGGAAGGAAAACTTGTTTGTTACCAGCTAATGGTAAGTATTTAACAGAGATCACAGTTCATGATAATTCTTCCTTCTGTAGAGTCAACTTTTCTATTTTATTAGTGAAGGAAAATATTGAAATACTCAGTTTTGGATTGATTTTCCTTTAAAAATACCAAAAATGTTTCGCACAGTTACTGAAGTGTTGATACAGCGTGCCTTTGGGAAAAAGGAAATATCTGTCAATGGTTCACTGAACTGGAATGCTTGAAAAATAACGATAGATAGCATATACAGTTATGACTGAAAGTGTATATCACCTTGGAGTTATCGGCAACAGTAAGCAAAATATATTACTAGCACTTGTAGCCCTTGTAAGAAAGAATGGACAATGAGCGTTTTTTTTCTAGCCAAATCTTTTAACTGCAAGATCTTTCAAAGCACATGAATCATTTCCAATGTTTTACCATCTAGTTTTCTGTTAAACTCTGAAAAGTGAGTAAGATGCTGTAAATGCAGCCAGAGAGTAATGGCTAATGGCTGAATGGAGAATATTTACAATTGGTGCTCCTTAGGGGTCCATACTGGGAATACTAGTGTTTGATATATTCATCAGTGATATGGACAGTGGGATCAAGTGCACTCTCAGCAAGTTTGCAAACAACATCAAGTTGAGTGCTGCAGTTGTCATGCCCAAATGATGGGATGTCATCCAGAAGGACCTGGAGAAGCTTGAGAAGTGGGCCCATGTGAACATCGGTGGAATGTGTCCCTGCTCGTGGCAGGGGGTTCTGAACGAGATGATCTTCAAGGTACCTTCCAACCCAAACTATTCTATGATTCTGTGATTCTATGATTGAGGTTCAACATAGCTGAGTACAAAGTTCTGCTCCGGGGTTGGGGCAACCCCTGGTATCAATACAGGCTTCAAGATGAAGAAATTAAGATCAGTCCAGGAGAAAGACTTAAAGACACTGGTGGATGAAAAGCTTTTCATGAACTGACAATCTGCATCAAAAGAAGCATGACCAGCAGGTTGAAGGAGGTGATTCTCTGCCTCTACTCTGCTGTGGTGAGACCTTCACTTGGAGTACCACACTCAGCTCCGTGACCTCAGCACAAGAAAAACATAGACCTCTTGGATCAGGTCCAGAAGGTGGCCACAAAAATGATCAGAATGATGGAACACCTCTCCTCCAAGGAAAGGCTGAGAAAGTTGTAGTTGTTCAGCCTTGAGAAGTGAAGGCTCTGAAGAGACCTTATTGTGGCCTTTCAATACGTAAAGGAAGCTTGTAAGAAAGATAAGGACAAAACTTTTGTATGGCCTGTTGCAGCAGCACAAGAGGTAATGATTTTAAACTAAAAGAGGGCAGATTCAGATTAGATATGAGGACAAATTTTTTACAAAACGCGTGGTGAAACTTTGGAATAGGTTGCCCAGAGACATGGTAGATGGCCCATGCCTAGAAGACTTAGAGGCCTGGTTGCACAGAACTCTGAGAAACCTGATCTAGTTAAAGATGTCCATGTTCATTTCAGGGCTGTTGGACTTAATGACCTTTAAAGGTCGCTTCCAATTCAAACTGTTCCATGATTCTATGATGACCTCTCTGCTCCAAGTCTCCTACTACTTCTTCAAGCTAATGGATTGTATTTTTCTAAACTGATAGTGATCCAGTTTAATCTTTTTTCATATGCAATGTCTAAAATACTGTTTTGTGGATTATTTCTGATTCCTGGTTCTCTTCATTCTCACTGCTTTTTTTCAAATTCAGGCCTACTACTACTGCCTTATTTCAGGTATTGTGCTATCATTTCATTAAATTATTTGGCACACACTTCATAAAAATCCATTGGAAATAACATTGGACTGTGTTATATTAAGTGAGCTTCCAGCTGTATTTTCAAAATATCAGGATCTGAAATTCAACTTTAGAGCTCTACTTGACACAAATAACAGGCATAAATACTTTGTTTCTCAGTTAGCAGTTCGAAAATGAATGGATACTTCCCCAAACCCATTTAAGGAAAGGTCCAGTAGATGGTACTGCAGGACTGGATCATATATTACACTATGTGAATAAAAGATAGGCAGAATATCAGTTATGGTAATGTGGAAATGGAACTCGGGTTATTTACAGAGTTATAAACCTCTTCCTTTCCCAACCCACATTTCTTCACAGAAGTGAAATGATTCAGTGAGGTCAATGCACTCTGGCCTAAAAGGCAGAAGTGATTTGCTGGGCTAAATGAGGCTGGAGTCTCTTGGGTTCTATTCCACCTCTTCATGAGGCTAAAAATATTGTGATTTGAAAGATTAAGATGAGCTTCTTAGATACACTTTTAAGAATTACCAGTATCCAGTAAATCGGGTAGTGGGGTTGAGAAGAGAAATGATGAGAATAGCTTCTATGCTTTCCTTAGTGTGAAGTCTGTTTTCTTGATTCCCAAAGGAAGTCCATACTGAAGAAATTAATTTCATTAATTTAACTTAAATGGCCTGAGCTTCATAGTACAGAGTCAACCTACTCCTCTCAGAAAACTCAGAAGTCACAAAAGTCAGTCCATTTAATTTGCACCATTCCATAGGGTTTTAAAACATTTTTCAAATGATAAGTACCTGGAATTTTCAGTATTTAAAAATTTAAACTGAAATTAATGGGAAGAATATGTGCCTTCAGTTCTTGAGGAGCTGTTGCCAGTTCATGGTCAATGCCAGGTCTATTCTTCTAATAATTTTTAAGCCAATTATCATCCTGAGACTTATCTGGCTTATTACAACTTCTCTAAAATAAAGATGAGTTGCACTGGCTTATGTCAGATCTGGTCCCAGGAAAGAAAAAGCTGAAAGCAATTCATCCCGGAAAACCTTCCATCTGCTTGCTTTGAACATTCGGGAACTTTCAGTTTCATGTTTCCCTTGACCAGGGACTGTCAGCTCCACTGAAGTACTCTGATTTCCTCAAATGGATGCTAAAATGAGAAGATCAAACTAATCATCTTTTATGATCCAAGACTGGATTTGAGTTTAGGTCTTGAGAAAGATGAGGGCATAAAGCCGATATTCTCCTTCATTCTGTTGTTCAATAGCTTTTTGTTTCAGCTTAACTACCCTATGACTTGCTCATAGATTTATGTTATAGATTTAGGTCACTTTCAGATTTTTACATCTGCAAATAAGTTTTTGCTATAAAACTGTAGCAGGCACAGGAAAGCCTATTTTAAACATAAAAGCTGCATATATTATTTTAGATTCAGAGATAAAATGAATGCTGGTTCTGTGAATCTGTGTCGCAGTAGAAGAACAAATGAAGAAGTTACAGCTTGTTCTGGTACCATATGAAACAACAAACCAGACAATTGAGCTGAGGATTCTTATTTCAGTTTCCAGGAAGTTTTTCCATTTCAATATATATGGAGAGTGCGAGGTATTCCTTGCTTCTGTCTGATTGCAGTCTAACCTGAGTGGTTAAGGGCATTGTGAGAATAGAGAGAATTTATTTATTCATTCATTCCTTTAACACTTTTATTAAGCTAATGTGCAGACACTGCTGAGGGACATGCTCCATCCCTTTCCACATTCTTAATAAGATTTTTTATATCATGTATCCCTGCCCATCACGTTTAAGTTGCTGTGAAAGGAGTGATACCTTAATAGATGAACAGCTGAATCTCTGAGATACTACACTAGAGAGATTCATTGTGAAACTCGTTAATTTGACTAAAACCTTTAATAGTCATAGTATGATTTACTTATAATAGCTTCATTGCATATCCTGTTCAATATATATTTTGTACATTCTAGTTATTAGACTGACCAAAAATGACTTAAAAAGTGTTTAAAAAGGCTTTTGTAGATAAACATGAAACAGTATTGTAATAAAGAAAAATAACCAAGACTAATGGTGTGGGATACACATTCTGTTTTCTCTGCTCCTAAACAGATTTGCTTACAAAGGTTTTATCACAACTGTAGTCGTAAGCATATACATTCAATGCACATCTCTTTGGTATGATCTAAGAACTGAGTTTATAGTGTGGAGTGAAATGTATGAAAGGATTCCATCAAGTTTAGAGCTTTCTTTGATCCCTAATCTAAATAAAACAAAACAAAACTGCTTTCTGTAGCCGACCCCACATTTTTATAGTAATGGTGATTGAAAAATCCCTGAACGCACTTAATTTCATCCAATCCCACTTTTAGATGTGTTACCCTAAAAAAAAATGTCCTTAAGTAATGTGACTACTTTCTGCTTCATACCCCAGAAAGTAAATAAAGAAAAAGAGAAGACCCATTCCAGTTCCTTAGTAAGAGCCACTAGATTTATACTATTGACACACTGGAAGGACAGGATGCCATCCAGTGGGATCTAGACAGGTTTGAGAGGTAGGCCTGTGTGAACCTCACAAAATTCATCAGGACCAATTCAAGGTCCTGCACATGGCTTTTAGGCAGTCACAAGCAGAAATACATGCTGGGTGGATAATAGATTAAAAGTAGCTCCGAGGAAAAGGACTTGGGAGTTGTTGGTTGATGAGAAGATCAATATGACCCAGCAATGTGCAGTCGCAGCCCAGAAAGCTAATCACATCCCATCAAAAAAAATATGGCCAGAGGGTCAAGGGAGGTGATTCTCTCCCTTTAGTCCTCTCTGGTGAGATCCCACCTAGACTACTGCATCCAGCTCACAGACACTTCAGCGTAAGAGGGACATGGACCTATTGGAACTAGTCAAGAGGACAACCACGAAGATGATAAAAGAGCTGGAGCACTTCTCATATGAAGATGAGCTGAGAGAGGTTGTTCAGCCTGGAGAAGAGAAGGCTCTGGGGGGACTTTATGGCAACTTCCATTACCTAAAGAAGACCTACAAGAAAGCTGGAGAGGGACTTTTTACAAGGACATATATTGATAGGATGAGGGATAATGGCTATAAAATGAGATTAGATATAAGGAAGAAATTTTTCACTGTGAGGGTGATGAGACAATGGCACAGGTTGCCTAGAGAAGCTAGAAGTGTTCAAGGTCAGCTTGGATGGGGCTTTGAGCAACCTGATTTAGTGAAGAATGTCCCTGCCTATGGCAGGGGAGTTAGAAACAGATGATCTTTAAGGCCCCTTCTAACCCAAATCATTCTATGATTATGACAGTTAAGATCCTAATGTAAGGAAAGATTGTACAAAGGCATAGATCTGTAATTTTAAATTAACGTGAAAGTGCTATATGCTGGTACAATGAAGCAATTTAATAATTAAAATTATTACAGAACAGGTGGCATTCAGCAGCACATAAAGTCATGTACATCAATTGTTGAGGAAAGGGAATTGATTAAACCGTTTAGAATATTAAAGTTTTGAAAGTATGTTACAGAAGATCTATCTCTTGAATTTCTTTTTTTTTTTTTTGTAATAAATTAAAATTTTAAAAGAAGGAGTTGAAAGAGAAATTAAAGAAGATCCATTGTGTACTCTGGGTTTCTACAGAGAAATTAGTGATCCCAAGTGGTTAGTGAACGGTGCTTGCTACAGTGATATCTTATTAGATATTTATCTTATTAGATATTAGATAATCTATTGATTTTTTTTCCCCACATAACAACTGGGAATTTGATGCCTGAATATTGTGTCCTTGATTTGTACTAAAAAAGGATTTAGTTTAACTGTTTAACTGAGCTTAATCATAGCAATTAGAATCTCTTAGATATTTGAAATAAATCTGAAAACTGGAATCAGTGGCATTTTCTTATTTCAGGCGTATTTAAAGAAGCTTTACTTTTTGTATTTCAGGTCTTATGCTTCAGCTGTGATCACAAAGGAGACAAAAGCAAGTAAACTATTTCTAATTCTCAAGAGAAACTAAGTTTGACATTAAAATACAAATGTCTATCAGCTTGGAAGACAAGTGTGTTCATTTTTTTCTGTTATTCAGGCTGCAGTTCTACTGGTAATGGTAGCCCACAGAAAGAATGAAACTCACTGGCATCAATAACCATTCTTGAAATGCAAGAAAATCAAACACTCTTAAGATGTTAGTAGTGCTTTCCTCCTTATCCCTAAATTTCCTTCCCTGGTTTAACCTGTCATTCAAGGAGTGTTTCATAACACAAGTATTACTCGGCATGCCAAGTGCAAAATGCCTGGCAGAGGAACAAGCAAGTCAATGCAAAGAGTTTAATAGCTGCTGTAGCAATAACCCTCCAGCGTATTTAATAGAAATAATGTTCAGGACTATAGTACTTGTAGAGTCTGAAAAATGCGTGGCTGGCCACCATGGAAAGTGATAGAAGCCATCCATTGTTTGACGAGTAGTCTTAGCCCATAGCATCTGCCTCAGAGCTCAGCTCTCCCCTTGTACTGGACTGCAGGGGCCAAGCTTAAATTATATGCTTTAGTAGAAAAGGGATGTGGGTCAGGGCCAGCATATTCTTAGTTTCAGAGAACTTATTCTCATTGACTCCTTTAATCTTACAAAATCCATCTAGTTAACTGTGATGAATAGAATAGAAAGCTTTGTTTTCTCAGTCACAGAGAGAACTGTGAAGGACTGTAGAACTGTGTTATTCCCTCTGCTGTTATTCTATCCTCAATATATTATTTCTCCTACTATATATATTAAAGGACTACCATTCTGTATGTTTTGGTTGGGATAGAGTTAATTTTCTTCATAGTGGGTGACGTGGGGCTACATTTTGGATTTGTGCTGAAAACAGTGTTGATAATACAGAGATGATTTAGTTATTGCAGAGCAGTTCTTACAGAGTCAAAGCCTTTTCTGCTTCTCACAACTCCCCACCAGTGAGCAGGCTGGGGATGTACACGGAGCTGGGAGGGGGACACAGCTCTGAAAGGAGACCCCAACTGACCAAAAGGATATCACAAACCATATGAAATTACTCAGTGATAAAAGCTGAGAAAAAGATGGAGGAAGGAGGGATGTTCAGAATTACAGTGTTTGCCTTCTCAAGTAACCATTTTTAGTGAAGAAGCCCTGCTTTCCTGGAGATGGCTGAACACCTGCCTGCCTATAGGAAGTAGTGAATGAATTCCTTATTTTCCCTTGCTTTTGCACACAGCTTTTCTTTACCTATTAAACTGTCTTTATCTCAATCCATGAGTTTTCTCACTGTTAACTTTTGCAATTCTCCCCCTAGTCCTACTGGAAGAGAATGAGTGAGCAGCTGTGTGGGACCACTCTTCCCACCATGGCTAAATGCATAGCATATTCATATCTTGAGAAAACATATATGCAGCTGTTTCTGCTTTGTGTACACTGCTCCCTTTCCTTTGTGTCTTTATAGCACGCTTTCTTCGTGTGTAGTGCAGCTGTGCCCAGACCTGTGGGGGGGTTGGTTCTTCACTTCACACTATGGTGTCTTCCATATGTTGGCAAGCTAGCGTGCTGCACCCAGCTGACTGAATTTCAGCTTCATGCCACAATAACCAGCAGCAGCCCATGACCTTTGATTTTTTTGCTAATACTTCTTGACACCTTCCAGACTTGCAGGCTAGCCTGAAAGTAAAATAAATAAATAATGATAAATTGCTGTGTAAAAGCACATTTTTAAGAACAAAGAAACAAATAAATGATTGGCCCTTTAAGTTGTGGATTTGGTTTTATTTTGTTTTGTGTTTTTTTTTCTTATTCATCTATTTAAACAGGAGAAATTAGCATAGTAAATGCTGTTCTACAAGGGAACAATTCTTCTTTTTAATAAATATTCTGGGAATAGTTTTATACGTTTTGCAAGCCTAAAGTCCCCTGGTTATAAATCATCAATGTTCCATATGGCACAGGCATGTTTTAAAATGTATACCCACTGGAAAAATCTGTATATTGTTTTTCTGAATGCTTTTCCCTTGCTCCCTAAATTTATAAATCATATTGTCATCTTCCTATGTTGTTTGTTTTCCAAATTTTTGTATGTCTGCAATGAGGAGGGGAAAACCCAAGATACTAACTTTTATTATTGTTGTACTATTTAAGCTGGTACAAGTGATGGAAGTCTTACACTATATTGAAGATTCAGCTTGGTATTGCTGTTGAATGCCTTTCCTTAAAACAAGTGCAAAGAGCATTTGGTTGCTTACCTGAAAATAATGCCTTTTAATGGAAAGTATGAGATGCTGAATCTGCAACAGCAAGTGCAGGAAGCAGCTGGGGCTCTGCTGGCCTGCAGACAGCCGCAGAGGTTGCTGTCAATAGTAACCTGGGTGATTTGGTCTGATCCCAGGTGATTAAACAATTGTGATAGTCATGACACCTACCAGATTTAAGCTCCCCTTCAGCAAATTACCTTCGGGAAGCCCTATAGTAGAGAAGCTTTCAATACCACTTCTGAAAAAAGGAAAAGTTTGCATTGATTATTATTTTAACAGCTTTACATTTAATAAAATGTTCAGACCACAGATTAATGTTTGACATAATTATCATTTTTCTGTCCCTGGAAAGGGATTCACAGTTTGAAAAGGTTGATATAGGCTTCACTGAAGTATCATGCAGGTATTATGGCATTACTCATATACAGTACATTGCTTAATCACACATGATCTCACCAGGTTTTCCCATTGCACTAGAACCCTCTGCTTTCAAGAGTGCACAAGTTAGAGCAATTTAAAGTTTTGCTCCTGTTTTCATGTATAACATACTCCACTTCTGGAAGTGGCGTGGGGCTTTTATTAACGAGTTGATCACCTCTCATTTTATGGATTTGAACAATATAGAAAAATGTGACTGTAAAATGTAACTGTAAAATGTAAAAATGTAAACAGGAAGAACACAAACCAAATATATCCTATTACACTAGCCAGATATTCCTCAGGCAGGGGGGATTGTCAGCTTGATGCAAGTCGTAGACATTAGGGTGCTCTACGGTAAACACCACCATCAAAATCATACTGACATCCAGGTTTAGATTACTTTGCTGAATACCCCCCAGCATGACAGCAGGTGCCTTTCATCTTTTTCCCCATTGATTTCCCCAGCTGAGGATGTGAATTTGAACCTACTTAATACCTAGCAACTGTCAGTTGCAAGTAGCAACAATCAGTAGCAAGTTATTACTTCTATGAGTAGTCTCACTAAACAGTGCTGCCACTGCTACTGCAAACAGGAGTGAATTTTTGAAGTCCACCCTAAAGCTGAGCAAGGGAGCGTAGGTGAGATACATAAAAGCATATGCCCTGAAACAATGTCGGAAGAAAGTTGTCAATTGATTCCATGAATTAAAAATAAATGTATACAGTTTTTCCTGACTCCACCTTTTACTTGTGGGCCAAAGTGTGGGATCTCTCACAGTTCATGACTGTTAAGACAAGTGTTTCTCCAGAAAAACAAGCCCTTCTCATCCCCAGGTTCCAAACTTTAGAAAATTGATTAATCAAAAAACTCCTTACAGTTCCACCAGAAAATCTGCAGGACAAAGACTCAAATATTAGTGGGGAAAAGCTAGATGGATTGGTGAATCTCTCTGTAGTCCTTTTATATGTAGAGTAGAATGGTCATACGAACGGCACCTTCTTTTATTTTATAGTAAAAATGAACACTATAGTAACAAAAGCTGGTATCTGCAACAAAGACAAGCTAGAAGCTTAGGAGGAAATCTTTCTGTTGTAAGAAAAAACCCCACAGAATAACAGGGAATGGGGGAAAAAGAAACCCAAACAGGTAAAAGTAAAGAATTCATAATCTGCCTAAAGAAGAATAAAGATGGAGAATGAGAACACTTCTGTCTTGCAAACAGAAAGAAATTTAGAATGAAATTAAAACACACAAGAAGGTCTACACTTCACAAGGAAAAGAGCAACAAATCTGAAGTTTCAAATGTAGATAAGAAAAGTTTTATGTTAGCAATTATATGATGGTCTAAAAAAAGTCTTTTATTTCTAGGCTACAGCCAGTCATTTTATCAGTGCCTGAGTGAAAGAATGTGCACTAGGAAAAAAAAAACAAAACCAAAAGCAAAGAACAAAGAATGTGTACTGTGAAAAACCAAACAAAACATAAAACAAAATGAAACAAAACCCCCTCTACTCTGTTTCTAAACCATCAGTTTTGTGGATTTCAGGAGAACCCTAGTCAAATGTATACCTGGAAAGGTTGTTCTGCCTTAAAGGGATAAAAGGAAAGACACCAACTTGAGAACTGTATAGGCTGGAACTAACAACCTGAACAATGAAACAATATTGCACATTTTCCCACCTGTCTTTTATTGCAAGCACCTTGTGCTGTCTCTGAGCCATGAGAGACAGATAAACGCCTTTCTGCTTCCCAAAAACATGCTTCTGTAGGTAAATGCATAAATTACAGAGGCTCTGACAGTGGCTTGTTCCTCTGCATAACCATATTGCTTTATTATTACAGGGGATTATTTCAGTGAAGAAACCAAAGCTAAAAGGTCGATTTCCCTATATTTGGTGACCAGGCAGCCCAGTATTGAGACTATTTAACCTTCAGTCTTGATCTCATCAAGCCCTGGATTATGCCTGTGGCTTTACTTCCCAAAACTGTGTCTAATTTTTTCAGCTCTTGGTGTTACTTGGATTCTTGACTTTATGGCATGACTTGTCCAGATCCCCATAGAGCCCAATGTTAACTGGATGTTCAACTGGCTAGCACAGGGCTCTCTGTTGGCTGCCTGCTTTGACAAAGGCAAGCCAGAATTGCTAAGTGATGTACTGATCCCCTTATGTGATTCAGATTTCCTTTCATTTGGGCTGAAATAGTATTTATTGAAAGGTGCTTGATTATTTGCTCTAAGGAAGATTGAAAGTTAACATGACTTGAAATAAAAGTTGTCCAGCCTTGAATACAGAGGAGGAGAACAGGGAAATAATGATGTGTAGTTACTGTACGTGGAAATTTGAAAGAGTTCTTCTTCCTTCATCTGTGATTTCAAATACACTTTTGAAGAAGAATTTGCATAAAGTTATATAGAGTGACTAAACATACCACAATGAGAGTTTATAAGGTAAACAGAAGAAAGAAGAGGATTATCTTGCTGGTATTGAAAACACCAGGATATTTATGCATGTGGGAATTCAGATTAAAAAAACCACATGACCTATTTAGGGTCTAGTATTTTTCATTGCAACATAGAACTTCACTTTGCTTAAAAAGGCATAAAATACTATGGCACTCTGAGTTGCAGCTAATGCCTGTATTGATAATTTAGAGGATGACGGTTCTTCTATGACTGTTAACCTACTTCCTTCCCTGAAACTCACTAAATTTTATCCACAATTATTGAATTGTGTCTAGCCCAAACTACTGGAGATCAGCTGGCATTAATTTACAAATAGCAAGAGAAATCATTCTTATGATTAGACTCTTGTGCTTGTACGGTATAGCCTTTCTTCTGAATCAGTGTAGGTTGTTCTTTTTATTAAATATTTCTCTTCTGGATAGAAAATTACTCTCTACAGAACACCATCACAGCTGTGAGTCTATCTGCAGTTGGATAGAATTCTGCACTGCCAGATAAATGGTGAGGCCTGAATAGCCCTTTTGTGTTTGGAAACTGTTCTGGGTGGAATATGGAACAGATTTTGAACAGGAAAGGAAAGTATTTCAGGCCAGATGGTTAATCTGATGGAGCCGCAGTCTGACAGAAGAAAAGAGTAGTATTGTGTAGTTTAGCAGTTATGTCAGGAAGAGAAGAAAGCCCCTCTGCTAAGTTAATGGAGATCCATGATTGTGCTGGACTCTGGGGTAATATGACAGTTCCTAATAATAAGTAATGGAAAATTACTAATGTAATATGATAAAGTTTTCATGCTGTTTTACTGTTTCAGCATTTCCTGAGTGGAAATGGGTGAGATCCATATTCTTGCAAACAGTTCCTTATTAATTGAAGATTATATGCATATCTGCATATGTAAGGTCTGGATTTAGTTGAATTAATCTGTTTTTTTACATTTTTACAATATGTGTCTCATCTATATGACATTCGCTCCAGGTTGATTCATTCCATGGGAAAGATTGAAACTGAGATTACAAGCGCTTATTATGGTGTGTCTAACCTATCACCAACTGCAATCATTTATAATATTGGACTGGTGATCAGCAACTTATTAAAGAAGAGCAAAATGCAGTGAAAAGTCTGCTTTAGAATGTCAGATAAAAGGGCTACAAAAGCCACAGCATTTAGGGTGACGTAGCAATGAAAGGCAGCAATAGCTCACTCCTGCTGAGATCCATGTTTCCTGCTATCTGGGCCTCTCAGAAAGGCCAGTACACTTGCTGATAAGACACCTGTGGCTTCTGAAAGGCAATGTCTTCTGGTCACCACTGAGACTACTCTTTGACCCCTTTGCTGTCTATTTTAAGAAAGAAAAATGCCGCCTGGGATGCTGCCCTTGAAAGATTGCCAGTATTCTCATCAGAGTATGGTCCTTGAGAAATCAGGATCTAGTTTATATATTGGTGTTTTATTACCGTAGAAAATTAATACAAATCTGAAAATAAAATGCATGAATAACAGGTTTCACTACAGTACCACAAAGAAGCTCAATAAGAAAGCTTTATGGATTGTGTTTGTAATATGACTGTGGTGTGCACCCAAGAAAGGGACTTATTTACAGCATATTTAGTTACTTTATGGAAATTCTAATTAATCTCTTAATCTTTAAATGTGAACTATGGTCTGAGGGCAGAAGTTATATGAGAACAGTTTGACATATACTATAGTAGCACATTAAAAATTAATTTCAATGTCTCCTTTCAGTGTGTTACATCTGAGCATGTAAGCTGTATTCTTTTGATATGTGATGTGAATCATTGGAATAAGAATTGAGTAAGAAAAAGAGATAAAGGGACAAAAGTTTATTAGTATGTAGATATAACTTAGAAATACAAAACCAATAAGTTTTAAGGAAATCTGGAAATGCAGATATCAGTTTTTTTAAAAGGACCCCAAACTTAATTCTCTGCATATGTACTTATTAACTGAAACAGAGATAGGTCAGTGAATTTTAGCTCTTCTTTCAGATCATACTGCAAAATCATTGCAGTATTTAATTGACATTAGTAGGCTTTTTGGTTTCCATATCTGATAGACTTATAGATTACCCATTCATATAGCTGTCTGCAAAATCATCACTCAGATGAGAAAGGACTTCAGGAGATCTTTAGTCCAGCTTCTGGCACAAAGCAAGATCAGCTATGGGATCAGATCAGGTTACTTACAACTTTATCCAGCCAGGTCCTGAAAGCCTCCAATGATGAAGGATGCATAGCCTCTCTGGGTGTCACCTCCTAGACTGCCTAGTTCAAGATTTTTTTCCCCCTTATATCCAGTGTGAATCTCTTTTACTTTCAATTATGCCTGTTGTTACTTGTCCACCCACCATGCACCACTTATGTGGTTGCAAGGGTATATGTTTTTTTCTCTAGACTCTCTCTAGACTCTCTAGAGTCATCATTTACAGAAATTTCTCCACTGATCAGTAAATGCTACTCAAACACTAAATCAGAGTTATTAAACTGTTAAAATTGTCTGCAGTTTGCTCACAGTTCTTAAGCTGCTGATCATAATGAAACCTTTCACTGGGGAGATCCAATGAGAATTAATATACATGACATAGTCCAGCTGAGTAACCCTTTTTTCTGACCTTTCTTCCATAAATATATTTTGTATCTTACAATGGAGTTTTCACAATAAAGGTTGTATTCAAGTATGAAAGATGAAAATTTAGATGTCTTAATTTCTGGCATTTACTTAAGTCTCATCTGTAGTTTCTAAACCATCAGTTTATCACTACCATCTGTAGTGAAATAGGATGAAATGTAGGTGTATGCAAAGCTATTAGTCAAAGGAGGCGTATGTAAAGTGGCTGCTCAAAGGATTAAAGGCATTTTTGATGCTTTAGCTGCTGTAGAATCTTTAGTGAAAAGGATATCCTTAGACATTTATAAGATCGTATAAGATGCTTTTATCTTCTCAAATGTATACTGACAGTTATTTTCTTCTAGTTGTGCAGATTTCAGCGTAGCTCCTCTGAAATGTGTGATTATATCTATGGAACATACTCAGGAAGGTTGGTTTGCTATAGATTTAACACATTTGTGGTTAGAAAACAGAATAATCTGAGACTGGCATCCTTTATGAAGCACAATAATTATATTATTAATTGCTTATAGCTGAGCCAATATTGATTCTAGAAGATGCTATACAAAGTCTGTAACCGTGCATCATCATCTTAAAAGAGAAAAAAAATTGCAATACATCTATTGTAACTATCAGCAAAATTTCCTTAAATACTGCTTGGTTTACCAGGTATAAGGTTATGGTACAATGGGAGTCTTGGGGAACTGGAGATATTTGTGTGGTCAAAATGTTTCCGATTTTGGGTAAGCTCTTAATTTATTATCATAAATTAATTTATTAAACACTTTAGCAGTTGTTTAATGAGCTGTATAAAGTACAGAGATGAATGTTACCAGCAGCAAAATATTAATAAATCCTATGTACAGAAAGGATTTTACATAATTATTGAGCCTTTCCTCTTTTAGCATTTTTTTGTTTTCTCATGTGAATTTTGCTTACTACACACTTCCTTTCAAACACAGGATGTGAATAGTACTGAAATCACAAGTAGCAACAGAACATTGAGTTTTATGCATTTATATGACAGGACTCTTGCTGTGATTTTGTATTGAGGTTTTTGACATTAACTGGATCAAGTGTATCAGCATGATGGCTGTGTATCTGCTGCCAAAATGCTGCTTCAGAGCTGTTTAAAAACGTAGGAAAACCCTAGTATCCTTACAGAAGCATTGTTTATGTTTATTTATATCCAGACAGAGGAAGGGGAATATTTGCCAGATGCTGATAGATGCAGACACAGGGTTCACCACACAGATTCAGAATGCAGGTCTATTATCCTGTTCCTGGCAGTGGCCAGTACCACCTGTTTAAAAGAAAGATGAGAGAAAACAAAAGGATTTGACAGTGGCTTTTGGAAGAAAAATTTTCCTCCTAATTGTCTAATACTTCTTTTATTCTAATTAAAAACCTGCTTGTACAGGCTGGGCTGTGGTTAATATATCTAGATGATTGTATAAGGCTTAAAAGATAAGAGGGAATGTGATCTTTGAGAAGATCCCATAGCTGAGATATAACCTGTAGTCACACCTATAAAAGGCTGGACAATTTTGATGAAGGATATTTTGTGCTTTGGAGAGAACATTGTATGAGAACACATCTCCTAAAATTCCTGGTTAGGTTTTTATTCTAGTGTAACCCATGCCATTATTATGACATTTTTGTGAGTTTGATCCTTTTCTGGAGCCTGACTATTTGCTTCAGCAGTAACTCGCAGCAGGAGGTTCTGTAATTAATTTCTGTCAGATTTATCTGTTACTAGATTAATGTTTCAGAGTTTCATTTTTATACAATCCCCTTGTGTTCTTCTTTCATGAAAAACAGGATACTTGGTAAAACTCCATCTAATTTCTCTGAATTATTGTTTTCATTTGCTTTCATTCTGTCATCTTTCTACTTGTCTTCTCTACAGGAGAATTGTCCCAACTTTTCTTTTTTTTCTCACTTCTTCAGTAGCTTTTCTCTTCATACAAACTCCATATTTATTAATGGTTTTTTCTTGAGTCATATTGACCAGAGAAATGAATATAGTAATTGCCTTTGACTTTCATTAGTAAAAACACAAATGCTGTGTACTGTGGTGAATAAATAAGCTATTTGAAGATATTTACCTGCATGATTGCATATATATATCCTGGGTAGTAGATCAGAGCCAGCAGTTTTGACTTGTCATTACTAAGCCCATGCATAAATGATCAGGATTTCTTACTGTCCACATGCACTGATGTATGATCACATAAAGATACAAGGAGTTTAAGATGCCAATGCCTTTGTAGACTTTGGAAGAACTTGTGAGATAATGGTATCAAACTGTTGATACCGGAATGTTGTATCCTCAGAAGAAAGATAATTATTTTTCTTTTTTTTAACTTTTCAGTAACACCCATTTGTATTGAAAATGCTTTCCAAGCACCTGAAAACAGGCTTTACTCCAAACAGAGGTATAATGTATACCACTGAACTTCCATGTGTGTTTCACATGAGCATAACTATTCAGGATTACATGATTACATCACTGAGGAAAATTAAATGTCTGCATCTATTCATAACATGGTTGCCCATTATTAGCTAGTTAAATTTTTAAATTTCAGAAGACATTTACGTAAGAACTCATTCTTTCCGGTGTTGGTCTTGTCTGTGCCAGTTTCAATTTTATTTCTTGGTCTATTTCAGTTTATTCATATTAGCCTAGTTTTTCTGTGGTTATGCAGTTTCTTATATATTAACAATAAAAAGGGATACAGGAAATCATATTAATCCATTTTCCATTAAAATAACTGAGGGCAGAATATGTCTTTCAATCTTTTTCAGGACTCTTTATAATGATATGAATAAGTGATATTTTTTCATGGTTAGCCTAGCAAAACCTTTATTGTGGGCTCATCTTAATAAAAATGCTTGGATAAAATATGTGTAATTTGTAAAACTTCTTACATTTTTCATTACAAGGCTTTAATTAATTGCTCTGACCTAAACGTTTGAATCCCCAACCCTTTCCAAATAAAATAAGCGTACTCTCATAACAAAATAGCAAAGTTCTGCAAGTATTTAGCAAAAGTTATACTACCCAACAATCAATGGCATGGGAGAGAAGAGCTTGAAAGACTGAATATTTTGATGGGGAGTAAAAGGAGGCCATCAGACCATGCTGCCCCTCATGTTAAAGAGTCAATGATTGATACAAATCTCAACTTTTGAGGTAGCACTGGGCTCAGGTTAGCAGAGGGTTCTATTTGTGTTTAGAATGTTGATAGGTAGAAGAAGTTTGGTTTATGGGTGCTAGACAAATTTTAACATGAGTTTGTATTTATCTGAAAGACAGTGAAATTCACAGGGAACAGAAGTCCTAGGGAACGTATGCAATTCAAAGTAGTTCAGGGAATGAGTAACAGCACAGCACAATATAACTGCTAGAAAACTGCTTTAAATAATGATTAGGATGAGGATAAATTGTCTCAGTGAATTTCTGAAAAATCAGGACAGAGGTGGAGAGATTTGATGATGTATTGTCTAACAGCCAAAAAGTAGTACTCTTAAGTACCTGATAGGCAGCTTATAATATTCTGTATATCACTGCCTATAATGTTAAAGTAGGAGACCTTTTAGATTGCAGCCACATTGGAATGACCATTTGTATAATACTTGTGACGACAGTGATATTATCACTGTATGTACCAGATGGAGGCATGTTCAGGACTTGGAACAAGCTCGGGAGTATTGGTAGTAAAACTGTTGGGTCACCAATACTACTTTTTGTGTTCACTATCGTTTTGACAGCTTCATTGGTTTCTATATATGCTGTGATTGCAACATGTATTTCTGCATTCATAACTAATTTCCAATTTTGGCTCAAATATTTTCACTACATTTTTTGCTATAAAAATATTGTTTTGTTGCAAGCAAATAACTTATTGAGGAATTTGTAGAATTTCTTTGGCAAATATTATCCAAAAAGAGAATTCCTCCAAGTAAATGGTTCTTGACTGATACTGAAATATTTATTTGGACACTACATGACATACTTTACTACATAATTATTGCATTATGAGAGATTAATTATTCAACATCTTCCTAGCAAAGTTTTGATTCTAGAAAAAATAATGTTGACAATGTGGGCTGAGAATATATTTTTGAAAGTTCAGGTTATAAAAAGGCCAAGATATGATCGGATCTATTAACATTTTAAAAACTGTGGATCATTCTTGGCAATGCATGGCACTGAAGTGTTGTAATCAACACTTTCTAAATGGTGGGTTACTGTACATTCGTCACTCTTTAATGACTTTGATCACAAAGTGTTCATAATAAAATACTTTATTTTTTTTATAACAAAAGAAAACAAACCTGTGATGATTTATCCTGCTCAGCTCAGAAAGTGATTATTATCTCACATACAGGCTGTTGCCTCTGAGAAGCTTTTGATAGTACACAAACCCACAGTGAATTTAATAACTTTAAGTTTGTCAAGTCAAGCAGATTAACTATTCTCAGTTTGATTAGTTAAGCTCTGTGTGATGCTCTTAGCTGAGTCTAGAAATATACTAGGCCACAAGGAAGGAACCTTGCATGGTAATTAAGTAAAAATCTATTTTCCTTCCCTAAAAATTACACTAAGTTTTTTTTCTACCACATTACTTTCTAATTTTATTTTCTGGACTTTTAATATTTTCAAGGGCTTTGTAGTTTGTTCTGAGACAAGATTTTTCTTTTTTTAGTGATGATAAATTAGCTATTACCAAAGCTCTGTGTTTGGAATTGTTTCTTACAGCGAAAGGATTTTTCTTTATTCATTGCTGTTAGCATTCTCAGTAATGACAGTGGTCTGTACAGAACAGTTACAACAGAATGACACCTACGACAGGTATTGTCTGGCATCTTTATAGCAACGTGTCACTTGTCACTTCTGTTTGATCATGCAGACATACATGTGTATGAACAATGTGGATGAAAACAAAGGATTTCATATTTAGAAATAATTTGTCTTAACAGCCAGACTTACTTCACTATATGGATTTTGTGGTACAGATTTGAATTGCAGTGGAAATGAAATAAGAATATGGCTAATACACAGGGGGTTGTGCTGAAAACAATATTTCAGAAGCTTTGAAGTTTTTTACCTTGTTGTTCTCTGACATGCTTCCTCTAAAGGTAACTCAAATTTTCAAAATAAACTTTGTCTCTTGACAGCCACATTTTTAAAGATACAAAAGGTACTAATTTTCAAAAGCTCAGAATTGCACTTCACACAAATGCCATTTATGGGTACTTGAGTTTTACTCATAGTAGTTTTAATTTTCAGAGCTCCAGAGCACATGGAAAAAAAAAATCTTGCTTGAATTGTTATATAACTGGGGAGGGAAGGAGTATGCAGGTAACTCTTACAGGCACAATGAATATCTTCCATTTTCCCATGTCTCTATATGTCAATACCTCTATATGTCAATATATGTCAACTAAAACATAGGCACCAGTTCTCATATATAAAACTTTTTTTAGTCTTCTGCATTATGTATTTTTTTCTTAATTTGAGCTGACAAATTTATAAATGGGAACAGCCTTCGGGATAAGCTACCAGCCAGAGAAGGTGAATGTTTGTGGCCAAGTCTCTTCCCTCAAGCTTCTTATCTTGGCTAAACCAACACAGCCCAAATATGAAAGCACCCTCATTTGCCCTTCAGTATTATTTTACAATCTTCAGTCTTTTATACCAACTTCAGAATATCTCTAACATTGTAGCTGAGGTAAAAGGCACTGCTCAGGGTTTGCAAGACTGAACATTTCAATTCCTTTTAGGCATTCTGCCATGCTGCTGAATTCATGAGCCCAAGTTAAGTGCCAAGGCTCTCTATACGTGATATAATGGGAGCTAATAAGAATGAAATTGGCAGTTGCTAGCAAGAGTTAATTGGTCACTGGAAAATGCTGACGTGATAAGGCATAGACTTATCCAAATCATACAAACATTTAGGAAAATACTTCACCATCGGAGAGATGCATTGCTGCCAAAACTATCTTGCAGCTCAGTATCAAAACATTTATTTCAAAAAGTGGAAGAAGAATACATTTATCTAGAAAAGAATCCCCCAACTGATACATTATCTAGGAACCAGACCAATCAAAGAGTTGCGGGTTCAAATTCCTATGTATCCCTTGGATAAGAATGAGGGATTGACACAAATCATTTCTCTTTGCTTTCTTTTCCTAGGAAGTGAAATTGCATATCTGGATTGCCATTTTTGATCTCACTCCACTGAATCATTCCTTAGATGATATGGACAGTGAGTTTAAGAGTAGGCTAAAAGTAGAGGTGTTGCAAGTGGAAAAGAAACATAATTCTTTCAGGATATTTCAGACAGTCATATAAACTGTATATTATTATCTAATTAGAGAAAAAAGTGGAAGTGAGAAAGTAGTCAGCCTAGATTACATGTTTGATGTGCTAAAATTATTCATGAACTGAACTGCAAGTTTATGTTCCAGACCAAGACTTGGAGTACACAATTGAAGCCTGGATTCTGATTTTATAATCTCTTTATAACGGCTGCCACTCAGCCTTTCAAATCATATACACCTTTGATGTCAGGCTCTTGTTCCGTTAAGGTGCAGTTTGCTGCTTCTTTCAGCTCAATCTCTTTTAATCTTGCAAATAGAATAAAGCTTGGTAATGCAGATAATATGTCAAAAATGTCCTTACCTCATTGACATTCCCAGTAGAAGTCTCCTTTCGAAATAATTTCTCAGCTAAGTTCAGATATATTCTGCAAACCGTGAAACATCGAGAAGTGTTTAGTGCACATCATTACAATGGAAAAAGTAGCCAACTGGTATCGTAACAATAGTTAATGGCAGAGGTTTTCTGCAGCAGAATTCAGACATGCATAAAAACAAAATCAGATTTCTCATGCATGCTAATATTGCTAAATATCATTCCTTTATAAAATGTAATACCAGCTTGCATTTATAGTGATAGATCAGTGAGCAGAATAATAACTGACCGAGCCTGCTAGGAAAGTTTTGATACTACAAATATATGTCTGTTGCAGGTCTTTAAGCACTGTAGCTTATTATGAGATTTATCCTTGGTGGTAAATATTTTCATTGGCAGTTTGAAGACATAAAAACCCATCACCTTGATATAACATCATATGCATATCTGAGGCGCCAGCATTTTTTTCTAATGTGCTTCTAAGAAGCAAGATTTAGACAGGAGGGATATAACAACCTCTAACTCATTAGAGGTGTCTAAGCCAGGAAGCAGGTGAACATTTGCAAACTCAGCCACAGAAAGATGTTGAAATGGGGCTCTGATTGTGTTTACACTGTGAAATATTCATGACATGTTTACGTATTGAAAATGACATACTAAATATAGAGGGAGGATATATAAAAGTCACATAGAAAGTGGCAGCCAGAATTCCTGATACAGTTTTGTTCCTTTATTGACAGAAGAAATATAGTTTTGTCAGATACAAGTTTTACAATCCCTAGCCGTGATGCAAAGTCAGTGTTACTGGAATACAGATGTCACAGAATCATGAAACCAAGGAATGGTTGAGTTTGGAAGGGACTTCTGTAAGTTATTTAGCTCAACTCCCCGGATCAAGCAGGGCCAGCTGGAACCATTTTTCCAGGACTGTGTCCAGATGTGTTCAGCATCTCCAGTGATGTAGACTCCACAATGTCCCTGCGCAACATGTGCCAGTGCTTGGTCACCTTTATAGTAAAAAGTGTTTTCTGATCTTAGGGTGGAAATCAGAGATGTGCTGAGTTTTCTGTCGCAAACTGTCCCTTTGCACAAGGCATGATAGTTCTGGAAGTCTCAGCTGAATTCTTACACTTCGCTGATAGTGATGTGTGAGTTTTTATAGCCTTTGCTATAAAAATATATAGAACAGCCTTTGCTGTTTTTATAGCTTTGCTACACTTTCTTTTTGAGATTGAAATATATTTATGTTGCGTTCTTTAAAAATTCAAGGAAAGCAGGAAGAGAATAGATTGTGAACTACAGAAACTGGAGAAAGAAAAGACTCAATGAACAATTTCAGTCACCTTCTTAATAATATGGGTTTAATTACATATTGTATATTGTGTATATTTTTTACTATTTAGTCCTGTCTAATCTGTTGTGTTCAACATGCAGACTTCTTTCATTTATAGTAGGAAAGTGGTCAAGAACCTGCCCTTTATGATTGTTAGAAATCATCTTCTTGAGACAAGTTAGGATTTTGAAGGACTCAAACTAGCTACCCATAGGCCTTATTCCTTTAAATTCCTTTCAGATTTTTTTTTGTTTTCTTTATATAACTGAAATCTTTCTGAACAGCAACTGTTATTTGTGCTGATCTTGCTGTTAGCTCTGTTAGGTTCATCCAATATACTGGTAAGTAAAAGCACACTCTGATGAACCACAGGCAACAACCAGTGGCAGTTTTACACTGGAAAATGTGTCTTTAAATTTCTTTCTATCTATAAACTTTTGGAAGGATGAAATTGTATCTTCCTCTGGCAAAGCAATTCAAGGAGACGTGGTGTGTCAATTTCATTCAGTTATTGTTTAAAATCATCTTGAAATGATAAATATATGTTCAGTGTTCAGTGATTCATCATCCAGTGGCACATACTGCAGTAAAATGTTCTTCTAAGGGACACAGAAGAACAAAAGCAGAAGTGAGAGAAGTTTTATCTCAGTGGTAGTAAATCACTTGTAAGCTGTCTCTTGTGATGTTGCAGACCTGGAGGTGCAGAAAAATGTGCTGTGGGAAATTTTTCTTTTGAATTACCATACAGAAATTTCAGCCATAGTATTTATTGTATTTGTTCTTTGAGGCTATTTGGGTATATTAACATATATTTAAAAGAAGATACTTTTGCTGTAAAAGCAGTATTTTGCGTATGCATGTTAGAAATCTTTAGTTTTAGATGGATCTATAGAAAGAAAATAAGAATTTTAATCACTGTCCAGTCCCAAATATTCAATTCTTTACTACCTGATATAGTTACAGGGTGATTTATCATAGAAGTGAAGTATAAAGTGCCTATAGGTAAAGCAGCACTAATCTTAACATGGAGCAGAAAGCATCTCCCTTCACACATTCTGCTTGCCTCCATCTTTGTTTCATAAAACGGTGGGTGGGTGAAATTCTGAAGAATTTGTCAGAAGTCTTGTTTGGGAACCCAGAATTGCTGATGAATGTGAGAATCCTTAAATTTCCTTAAAGTCAGGAGTCCATAATTACGAGCTTGAAAAGATTTTTAATAAATAGCAAATTTAGTTCTCTTTGGTGTGTTCACAGCCCTTTTTTTCTTTTTATGTGTGTGCATAAATTATGTAATTTATTAATTTATGACATTTTTTAGGAACATATGTTTGAAAACCATAGGACTAAAAAATCACTGTTAAAGCATTTGTGTTCAGAAACAGTGTTTAAAGAGCCTAGGAAACATACATGAGGAACTTATGACCCGTTGGACTGCTGTCAACTGGACCATGATGCATGTTGGAATACTGCATATTGGCATAGTTCAAATTTTCAATTTAAAATATTTTATTTATTCTTTCTGGTTTTAGGCCTTAATTATTAATTTTGTTTCATTTAGGTTTGAAAAACATCATTGTATTTTTCTTTTGGTTACAATAATAAAGCACTTTATCTTTCATGCCATTATTAATAACTAATCTGATTCAGACCAAAAAACTTACTATCCCAAAACTAGAAATGAATTCTGCAGAAGATCATCACATAACATTGTAAATATATTTCTAAAAAGTTACTCTACTAAAAAGAGAGCTTTGAAAAACAAATGTGTTTGAAAAACAAATACATTGACTGTATAGGAAGAATAATTGTTATTGTTTAATGCATCTGGGAAAATGCTGCAAGAAACTGCTGTTTTCTAGTTACCGCTTTTGTTTTGACCATGCTAAATTCTCCTTTATGTACACTTTCTATGAGAAAGAGATGGAAATGAGTTGTTGTAAATATTGCAGAAGCAGAATTTCAGTGTATATGAACTATCATATACTTAATTTATGGTTATGAATTCTTACAATAAAAAAATCTTGAATTTATATAAATGGCTGTTTACAAGTAAGGAACTCTTTTTCAATTTTGAATATATAGGACTTCATATTAAACAAAAAATAGATGTTATTTGAGTATATGCTGTATGGAATCTGGGCAGTAGATATTTTTAAGCAGAAAAAGTGTTAAAGTTTGGTCAAATATATTATTCAGAATTTTTTTTTCCCTATTTCTTATGATCAGTCAGTGCTTAAAGATTAGAAGAAAGATTAGTGAAATCAGAAAGCATTCTTGGAACACTTCTTCAGGAGTGTTGATCAGATCTGTAAAAGTCTGAAGAGCTTTCTAGCAAATTTCTGATCTACTGCCTTGATTAAGAATGAGGTCCTAAAGTTAAAACAAGAGTACAGTAAAATATAAATAATAATTTTAAGTATTGCATATGAAGCTTGGCTATATAGAGATATTGAAGGATTTTTCCACCTTGACAGGGAATACTAATCCACATGTAAAGATGGAATATCATTTGGGGATCACCTTAATAATTATTACACTTGTTTCAATAAAGAGACACAGACATTGCAAATAAGAATAGGAAATGGGGACATGGTTTTTCTACTGAAAACAAAAAAGAAATTATCTTTGTTTCTGAACAAGATCATTAAGAGTGTAGCATTGCATCTTTGGAATTTAATTTTGGTAAATTTATTTTGAATATAGATACTAGAAGAATGTAGAAAGTAGTTAGTCATGAGATAATATTGTCTTTCATGCTTATTATGTGCTTACAAAGTCAGATTTGTGGAGGATGCATGACAACTCTGAAAGTAGACTAGAACTTTTCTGTGATGTTTTCTATGAATTTTATTTCAGTTTTTGTGAGTATTAGGATTTCTTATAGGCATAGAAAAGTGAATGCTAAGAACATAATTGACTGGTTGTATATAATACTCATGACATTACTGTCATAATATTTATGAATAGAGGTGATACTCTATTATTGAAATTGAAGATACATATATTTTTTAAATAGTATTTAGGAGTATTGGTAGATAATCACTTGAAACACTCTGAATATTTAAGACAATCATTCTCCCCTGAGTTTGTGTGGTATCTGGCACTGTGCTGAACACTGGGGCTTCCAGGTGCACTACTGGAAAATGAATAATTAACAACATGTAAGCCATGAAAAGCTTTGGAAGAAAATGAGATTTAGTGTGAGCAGCTGCAATTGCTTTGACTTTGATGCAAATTCATCCAATTCTATCAAAGGGTATTCATGAGTTACTCTTCCAGGTTTGCTTCAGTTTCATCAGTTAAGTTTTGACTGAGTAATTTTCTATTATTTTCGACCTGGATTTTTTCCATGCTCTGTATCGGGGTTCACAGATGTTGACACCCCTAGAGGATATTTTTTTTGAGGTGTCTGTTCAGAGAAATTCACATTGCAATTGCTAGGGAAATAAATCATACTCCTGTGTACTTTATAAATTTTACTTAGGAGATCTCCAGGCACAGTGGCTGAGTTTATGGAAAAGGATACTGGTTCTTTTAGTGTGTACCGAGGACAAAGGAGAACCCCAGAAAAGAGCTGGATATACTGAAGATAAGGTTTTTTTTTTCTGCCCTCAAAGCCAGTGTGCTTTCATTACCTCTTTGTGCAATGGGCTGCTGGAGGATTGTGCCCAACAGATAAAGCCTGGCTCTAAGAACATGATATTACTACACACAGTTCAACACTTTTTGATATGTGTTCCTCTGGGGAGTGAATATGGCTGTTTCAAGAGCTAGTATTTCAAGGAAGCCACAAAAAAGCTGCTTTCAGTTGAATTGGTGTAAGCAATAGATTTCAAGGCCGGAAGTAGATGTTATAGTCACTGTAGTCTGCCACACCAGACAGATAATTTTGCTTGATATTCTCTCTAAGTTCATAGAATCATAGAATCATAGAATAACCAGGTTGGAAGAGACCCACCGGATCATCAAGTCCAACCATTCCTATCAAACACTAAACCATGCCCCTTAGCACCTCGTCCACCCGTGCCTTAAACACCTCCAGGGAAGGTGAATCAACCACCTCCCTGGGTAGCCTGTTCCAGTGCCCAATGACCCTGTCCATGAAAAATTTTTTCCTAATGTCCAGCCTAAATCTCCCCTGGTGGAGCTTGAGGCCATTCCCTCTTGTCCTGTCCCCTGTCACTTGGGAGAAGAGGCCAGCACCCTCCTCTCTACAACGTCCTTTCAGGTAGTTGTAGAGAGCAATAAGGTCTCCCCTCAGCCTCCTCTTCTCCAGGCTAAACAACCCCAGCTCTCTCAGCTGTTCCTCATAAGGCCTGTTCTCCAGCCCCTTCACCAGCTTTGTTGCTCTTCTCTGGACTCTCTCCAGAGCCTCAACATCCTTCTTGTGGTGAGGGGCCCAGAACTGAACACAGAATTTGAGGAGCGGTCTCACCAGTGCCGAGTACAGAGGGAGAATAACCTCCCTGGACCTGCTGGTCACGCCGTTTCTGATCCAGGCCAAGATGCCATTGGCCTTCTTGGCCACCTGGGCACACTGCTGGCTCATGTTCAGTCACTGTCAACCAACACCCCCAGGTCTCTCTCTTCCAGGCAGCTTTCTAGACAGACTTCTCCTAGTCTGTAGCACTGCATAGGGTGGTTGTGACCCAAGTGCAGGACCCGGCACTTGGCCTTGTTAAACCTCATGCCATTGGACTCTGCCCAGTGGTCCAGCCTGTTCAGATCCCTTTGCAGAGCCTCCGTACCCTCCAGCAGATCAACACTTCCACCCAGCTTAATGTCATCTGCAAACTTGCTAAGGGTGCACTCGATGCCTTCATCCAAGTCATTGATAAAGACATTGAACAGGGCTGGACCCAGCACTGAGCCCTGGGGAACCCCACTTGTCACTGGCCTCCAGCTGGATTTCACACCATTTCCCACCACTCTCTGGGCCCTGCCAGCCAACCAGTTTTCCACCCAGGAGAGTGTACGCCTGTCCAGCCCAGAGGCTGACAATTTCCGAAGCAGAATGCTGTGAGAAACTGTGTCAAAGGCTTTACTGAAGTCCAGGAAGACCACATCCACAGCCTTTCTGTCATCCAGCAGCCGAGTCGCTTGGTCATAGAAGGAGATAGGGTTAGTTTGGCAAGACCTGCCCATTTTGACTGGGCCTGATCACCCAGTTCTCTTGCATGTGCTTTATGATAGCACTCAAGATCACCTGTTCCATGACTTTCCCGGGCACTGAGGTCAGACTAACAGGCCTGTAGTTCCCTGGATCCTCCCTGCAACCCTTCTTGTAGATGGGCACAACATCAGCCAGCCTCCAGTCCACTGGAACTTCCCCAGTCTTCCAGGACTGTTGGAAGATGATGGAAAGCGGTTTAGCCAGCACATCCGCCAGCTCCTTCAATACCCTAGGGTGAATCCCATCCGGCCCCACAGACTTGTGGGTGTCTAGTCGGGCTAGCAAGGCTCTGACCACCTCCTCTTGGATCATGGGAGCCTCATTTTGCTCCTCTAGCTCCTGGGTTTGTACACAGACGGAACAACTTTCTTTACAATTAAAGGCTGAGGCAAAGAAGGCATTAAGTACCTCAGCCTTTTCCTCATCCCCTGTCACTGTTGTTCCTTAGGGAACAATAGGGACTGTATGGTCTCCCTTGTCCTCCTTTTATTATTTATATATTTATAGAAGGATTTTTTGTTATCTTTCACAGACTTTGCCAATCTGATTTCTAGTTGAGCCTTAGCCCTTCTGATTTTTTCCCTACACAATCTCACTTCCCTCCTGTAGTCCACCCAAGAGGCCTGTCCCCTCTTCCAGAGCCCATAAACATTTCTCTTCTTCTTGATATCACTCATGATCTCTCTGTTCAACCAAGCTGGTTTTCTCCCCTGCCGGCTTTTTTTCCAGAACATGGGGATGGCTTTCTCCTGAGCTGCTAGGATTTCCTTTTTGAAGAGCTCCCAGCCCTCCTGGGCTCCCTTGCCCTTAAGTACTGTCTCCCATGAGACTTTGCCAACCAGCCTTCTGAAGAGTTCAAAGTCTGCCCTCTGGAAATTTAATGCTACTGTCCTGCTAACCACCCTCTTCACTTCACCTAGAACAGAAAACACTATCATCTCATGGTCACTTTGTCCTAGGCGTCCACCTACTGCCACATCCCCCACAAGGCCTTCTCTGTTCACAAACAGCAGGTCCAGGAGGGCACCTTCCCTTGTTGGTTCATTCACCAGCTGTGCAAGGAAGTTGTCTTCCACGCACTCCAGGAACCTCCTGCATATATGATTTATATCTCATCTGAACTTCATACACCTTGGATTTACTACTTACAGTAGTCCATTGCCTCGGGGTATTAAGTAACTTGTACTATATAATGAATATTATTACTTTTGTTGTATTTTAGGTTCAGCAGATTTTGGAATTATGAGCTGAGTAATGGTCATAGTTAATTTTTCTAGCCTTAACTCATTTTGTGATGTAATGTGGCTACAGTCAGAATAAATCTAAGAAGAATTCACTGATGAAAACTGTTGCCACTCATGGATGTAGACTAGTGTAATATATATTTGATGTAATAATCCTGTGGGAATCTTGTGTTTCATTGCTGTATTTGAGTTTATTAAAAGTCCCAGTTATAAGTCTACAATTTTATGTATTTAAGCAGAAAACTTACACTGTGGAAACTGATACTTTGTCATTCTTTACTGAGGCAAGATAGGCAATTGGTGCTAGAAAGAGGGAATATACTCCTGAAAGAACTCTATTTTTGGTTATATCTTATATGTCCTGGATTCAAATTTTCATTCCATATACATTTCTGAAATTTAGGATCAGCATTGCATAAAATAAAATTGTCACAGGAACTGGATTAAAAATTATATAGAGCTCATGGGGTGTTTTTAACCAGATTTTTCTCCCTTGTAAAAACAGGTCTGGGCTAAGCAATTAAAAATAGAAGAAATTACTTTTCAATAGAATTCTAAACTCCAGGGTTTTTTCTTCAGATAAAATACATTTTTGTCCAAATTATCATTATTACTTTTTTTCGAGGAGTACATATACTCAATAAGGACTTCAGATTTGGCTTATTCTTAAGTATGCAAACATTACAAAAGGATTTAATGTTTCGACAAAAGCAATTGCTATATCTAATCTATTCAGAACAATTAGGAGATGTTGAAACAGAGAGTTCTGAAGAGGAGAACCCTGAATCTAGCAGACATCTCTAATGACTGCAGTCCTTCTCTGCTGCAGTCAATTCCATGTGAGACCTCTACCTTCTGGTGGAAGAGGAGACCTGAGACAGACTGTACTGAAACATAAATGGCGCGGGACACCTCCTCACTCATTGAAGTCTAATGGATCCACTTTTTGTTAATGGCTTTTCCCCCTACTATATATCAATTCTGTAATACTGTAATTCTGGGACAGAATTTATAAAAATAAAATCCTCTACAATACTGTAAGAAAATTATGTCACTGGAATAGAATGGAATGTCTTTGTTTCCACCTAAAAATAGTACTGCCTTCTCCAAGAATCTAGGAAATTTCCTGCAAGAAGATCAAGTATTCTTTAATAGTCTCATCTGCAGAGCCTTATCTGTATGTGCATTTCTGCCCTTTTTTTTTGTTACTCCTTGTCTGCGTTTAGTTTTAACTACAAGTTCTCATGCCCAAAGATGAAAAGAGAAAGGTCATAGAAATGTTTTATGTAAAGGAATATCTTGTATCATCTAGCAATTTCCCAGGGAATTAAAAATGTGAGAGAAAATTTTCTTTATGTTTTTATTAGAGTCTCTTGTGCAAAAATTCATACCTGCTTGGTTTAAACATCTCTTCAGATACGTTTTTTTCTTTTAAAAATGCCCACATAATTTTTTAATGGCTTTGCAGAGCTACATTAATATATAGGTCTAATTAATTATAAAATTCCTTAAGGAATAATGAGTATCTGAATTCTTTCCTGGGCCCACAAGAATATGAAATATGTTAGGCAATAAAGTTATATTTTAGAAAGAAGAATTGAAAAGCTAGTCTTCCCAAAATAAACAGTCAGTTTGGAGGAATGTTTTTCATGATGAAGTCTTCAATTTTGCCATGTATGATACTTTGCAGGTGTCCAGAATTAGTATTTTATATTGTATAAACAGTTTTAGTGATGTCAGTTTTGAGAAAACATTTTTCCTACATCTCTGATGTTTCAAGTGGACTTGTTTTAAATCCGAAATTTAATTACAAAGTAGTTTGGTATGTGTTGAGTCAATTGTGGCTTGTGGCTGTCAATTAAGTGGAAAATCTGCTGTAATACTAATTATCTAGTAATGTCCTAAACCTCATTAAAGTTAAAATCTTGAACATCCTTGAAATCAATTGAACTTCCTCCTTCTTGCACTTATACAAATAATTTCTTTTGCTGTTTATTTGTTTTATAACTGTTTTTAAGGTTTCATTTGTCATTTGGTATCCCGCGTTTCAACTGTAAGTAAGTAGGCGCCATGCATGTCAGTCTTGAAATAACTAACTGTTCCCGGTACATGAAAATAACCTTTACTCTACACCCTGATATTATTACTAAGTTATATGACAAAACACTTTCCTCTTGCGTGAGTGCTTCCTGGAGACAGATATCGATCTATACCTTATACATAAATATGTGGGCCAGTGAATCTATACAATTCTGGCTCCCATGTCCTAAGGCCCATTTCTAACCCATCACCAAAGATGCTGCATACGAGGTACTTTCCTGTGGGGATGAGGTAAAGGGGCTTCACAGAGCATTCATGTGTCTGCCGCATTGTTCCAGAGTGGAGGAACCACATCAGGGTCTTCATCTGGCAGATTGGTTTCTCCTTTCTAGGTTACAGAATCTGGGAAGAATTGATGAGATGTCAACATTTTGCGAGACTGGATCCATGCAAACCAGTGGCTTCCAAGCAAGTGGGAAGTTTGCTTCCTAGGGATGAAGACCTAAGTCACTGCCACAAATTAACTTTAAACTTAGAGTTTTAGGGATAAGTTGTTCAGAATTGAGTCCATTCTGGCAAGTTTTGTAGACTTATTGATGATGGGCAGTGGCTGAGATATGAGCGTAGACACTCCTTAGTAAAGAGCATTCAGACAAGATGACTACATTTTGATTTTCAGTACCACCTGTGAGAATGCATCTGAAATCTCAAATATAATTTATTTTCCTTAACTTTTCCTTTCTATTTTTAATGGAAACCTATATCATCTATAAAATCCTCCTGAAAACCAAAATTATACTAAAACCAGAGAATGGCATAGGGAAATCTAGTATAATAAAGGTATGGAGAACAAATCAGTCACCCAAAATATCTTCTGAAAGATCTTGGGTGTGCCTTGTAGGAATTGTTCCTTTTATTATGAAAATTGAAAGCAAGCTAAAATAAGAAATTAGTGGACATCTTACTGTTGCTGTGCTATTTTCCAGTTTTCTTGAGTCCTTGTGCATGTGGTTCCAGCTGAGGTAGCGAAGAAACAGAGAAAGGTATTCAACACACAGTAAACGTAACCAAATTGTTTGAAATTCAGGATGTTTGTTGCTGATGTAGGGTGAATACGTACATAATCTGAAGACTGACACAAATATAATTGGTAATACACAATAGCAGTGGGACAAGGCAGGCTGGGGTGTGTGGAGAGTGCTAGACATTGGTGAGGGCAACAGGCTATGTGGATATCCAGTGTGACCAAATCATATGTGGTAGAGGCAGGATTGCTTTCCTGTAGAAGTATAGCTTTATTTGACTCATATGGCCAGACCTTGGGTTACTTTACCTGCAGTAGTAATCTAACCATTTGGAAATAGAGGTCTGCATGTGCAACACATGGAGCACAGCCTTGTGTTTTCTGACATAGAAGATTTGCTCTACAAATTGTATGTGTTTTTTTTCTCATCTTTCAGATTTACCAGAGATTATCATCACACACAGGAACAACAACAAAAAATAAACTTGCTATTGCAGGATGAAATAACATTTTTTAAAAATAAATTGTATGTACATAATTTGCAAAATGAGCTGAGAACGGGCACTGCCTGAAGTGTGAATAAAAATCCTCAGTACTCTAATCAGCGTAGTTACTGAAATTTTATTAAGCTTCTGTTGGTGGTGTCACATTTGGCTTCAAGGGAAAAAATAGCGTGTAAGCTTGTCATCTCTATTTGTCTAGAGCTCTCTTTTATTTCTCTTTGCTTTTTCTTCATGTTAAATCTGTACATACCCTTACATTATTCTTTATTTTCTTTTTTTTTGAAACCTTCCTCTTAAATCACAATATGAAAGAATCCATTTAGTACCTACCACTGTTTCACACTGAATAACAGGAAAATGCTAATGGCTGAATCTCAAAAAGTCTACAATAGGAGGCCTTTTCAAATTTAAACTTCTGTGTTTTCATTTCAGCCAGAGATGATGAAAAAAGATTGCCTCTCTTAATATCCTGAAGGAAAAAGGAGAGGTAGGAGGTTTTCAGAGTACAAATAACAGAGCACCTTTACAGCGATTCAAAATACTTTGCCTATAGAAGATTTTCAGTAGGTAAAAGCATAAGGCTGAACTTGTACTTGTGTATTTAACTGGGCAGAATTCATAAAAACTGTCATTTGAGTGAATGCTGGTAATAATGATGTTTGTGGGAGAGAAAAAAAATGGTAAAAAGATCCATCTTGAAATCTGTTTTAAAGGATATCATGACCTGAAGGATACACAGTGTTTTTAGAAAAGAAATCCCCCAGATTAAAAAGAAACCGTGCAGAATGAATTTTAATCCACTTTTTTTTATTTTTATGAAAGAGCTAGAATTTCACCCAGTTCTCAAGTTGTCTTAGATAAAAAAATAATTTTAAATTATTTTTGTCACATTTAGTAATCTATGATGGGTTGCTATCTTAGAATGTTTGGATACTAACCCTACTTAAAATACTTTCCTCCAGAATTTCAAAGGTATATTTTGTTATTTAAAATTTGCTTGATTTTGCAGAGATTGTATCTAGGCTACAATATGTTCTGTAGTGACTTCCTCCCTTTATTCAATTTATTTTATCTTTTTGCACTTTAAGCACAAAGTATGGTCACAATTCAGTTGTTTAATTGCTAGTAATTTTTAGGAGACATAATATAGCTTCTGTAATTATGATCTTTTTGACTGGTAAGTAAGAAGAGAGTTAAATTATATGAAAAATATTCAAGTATTTATGAGGGGGAAAAAACTGTGTGTGATTAGCGAATGATCTTATCCAGAATTTCTAATGTAATAATTTAATTTACGACAAATAATGTTTTGTTAAAAATGTGAAAAATGTTAAAAAACCCCATGTGCTGCTTTTTTTTTTTTTTTCTCCAGACACGTAGGTAGTATGTATGTGTTGAAAGCTAGACAGATGTATTTTAGGTTAGTCAGTAATTCTCCTACTAGAAATACATAGTTTTAAATAAATTTATTGAAGATATTAACCTCTGCCAAACCATAAACAGTTGTATTTCTGGTGGATTTTGTGTTGTTCTTCCAGATCTTGTTGCTCCTTGGTCCCTTTTCCAAGTCAATTCTTTGCAAGCAAATGAGTATATAAGAATCTAATTCAAATAAATAGCAAAAAGCATAACTCACCCACTGATCTCAGTTAGATGGGTTGCTCTGCCTCCAGGAGTCCTGCCTATCTTTCCTGGAACAAATATTTTTCTCTATTTAGTTAAAAATATTATCAAGAACAGAAGTCAAATTAAAAAGCTTTCTTGAGGTACAATACAGTCTCACTGGCAGCAAATGCTTATGTCTTATCTCCTTCCATCAAAATCCATTTTTGCCTCCTGTCCAATACTGTTGAACGGCTCTTCATCACTGTCCCTGAGTAGAACAACCTGTCAGTTAGCTGAAAGTGCCCATTGCATTGATAATAGTGTGCTGATTTATGATCTTTGTAATGTGCATAGTCACCTTCTAAAAGAAATGTGGACAGAGCTTTTCATTTGAAAGTACATTTAGTTGTAATTATTTTGAATGCATTATTGTTTCAAATCACACACTTCAGTGTTTTCATGAGTAACATATTGGTTTATAGGACTCTGATGTTCTCTGTTTTGTTTTTGTTTTGTATTAAATCTGTTCTTAATATTACTGTGATGAACAGTAGGCTAAGAAAAGTGTAGCTATACAGCTGAAACATCTTGTCTCTCCTAATGTAACTTTAGGCTTGATTCATAATAAAGTGGATTCCGCAGAGACACAAAGGAAACTTTCATTTTCAGTATAAATGTGCCTCACTAGTGTTAGAGAGCATTAGTGGCATGAATTATATTGATCTTAGACTTATAATCTCTCTGAACCTATCCCTGAAAAATCATCTGTGTATTTGTAGGGAATATCTTAGAAACTTTAAAAGAATTATTCAGTCATTAAATCCTCATCACATGCACACGTTTAATAGGAGTTTTTTGTTGCTAATCTCAGTTCAGCAGATTTAGTCCTTCCCTTGTTGCCACTATAATTTATGTATAATCATAATTTGACAACCTTAGTCTAATACTGCACTCTGTCCTCTAAGGATATTTAATGCATTCTGCTCTGTACACTCATAACATTTATCACTCACACAATAGGTATATATGACCCTGTTCAATTACCCTCCAATGTGTCCAAGGAGTTGCTCCAGTACAATCAGGATTTCAACATTATATTTCAGTGTAGGTTTGCAGCTGTTGACTTGCAGATAGGGTGCTTGTCTTTTCAAATTGAGTTAATTTTTCAAAGAATTTTTATTGTTTTCTTATTTGGCTTTCTGATGATATTTGCCACCAAGAAGTGAAAGATGAGTTTATACCAATCACTATGCTTATTTTAAGTGTACAAAGCTGATATAAATGTTTTATATCTCAGGAAGTACAGCAAAGATGTGTCCCGAGACACACAGCAAGATATTTCAGACTACCATATTAACGTTATGTATTCTTCGCCAGTTCCTACCTCTTCTTTTGTGACAGGTTATCCATGGCTAGCAGCCAAATTCTCACCTAGCTGCTCACTCATTCCTTCCCCCCCAATGTGATGAGGGAAGCAAATAGGATGAAAAATCTTGTGGGTGAAGATGAAGATAAGGACATTGATTATCAATTACAGTCATGGGCAAAACAGAATTGAGGTGGGAAGAATTAAACTTATTGTTAGTGAGAAACAGAAAAACAAAACTAAAACAAAAGTAAACCAAAATCTTTCCTTGTCCCTCAGCCCAGATGAGTTCAGAATACCATCTCAAGTGGTACAGGAAGGATGGGGCAGGTTAGGGTCTGTCCACAGCAGTTTCTTCCACTGTTTCTTCCTTCTTATGTGGTTACCCTGCTCCAGTGTGGACTCTCCATAGGTTGCAGTGTGAATATCAGCTCCTGAAGTACCTCCTCCTCTTTTGATCTTGCGTATCCCTCTTTCTTCTTTCAACTTTCTTGGTTCCTTCTCCTTCATCTGTGGGATTTTTTTTGCTTTTTCTTAAATACATATTCCCAAAGGTGTCACCATTTTGGCTGCTAGGACCAGGGGGGTTGAGAGGAGTCAACTGGAACTAACTGTGTCCAGCCTGGGGCATCCCTGGCCTCTCCTCACAGAGGCCACCCTTGCAGCCCACCCAGGTGCCAGTGCCTGGGCACCTGCACCAAATACAGCTGTCATTGATAAATGCTGATGATTGTAACAGTTTTGTAAAGATTTAACTGTGAGGAGAACATTGACAACTGGGATGGATAGTAATTCCTGATTAAGTTTTCTCAGTGTTGCCATGTTACTGCGACTAAGGATAACTCTCACTTTAGGTCACATGCACAGAGCAGGATAGTTGACTGGCCCTTCTCGCAGGTTCTGTCTCCCACACCAGCAGAGCCATGTGGTCAGGCCCTTGCACTCCATCAGTTCAAATAACAGCAGCTTCTGCACCCCTCCATGGGATAATCTGGGAGACTGCTGGGTCACCTGCCTTGCTAGTAGAGTCTGGTAACTATGTGAGGTTTCTAGAAAGAGGATCTGAGTCGGAAGTTTTACTTTATTGCTGTGTTCCCTAAGCAGTTGTTACTGACCAACTTTGCAGACAAGATGCTGGGTTTGGTTTACCTTTGGCCTGAACCAGTATGGCTGTTTGCTCAAGTGTGGTTTTTATGATTCATTTTTTACCTCTCTGAGCTTTATTATACGGGTTTGAGGGGGGAAAAGGAATGTAGCTCTGTGATAAATACCTTGGGTAGTATCAGGAGACTTCTGGAGCATTCACTTCTATATATAACACTATGTTGAGTAAATATCTATCTCCATGGAAAACTGTATATAAAGCTACTGGGAACTGCTAAACTTGTGGGATCTGTTAAAAAAATTATAGTGTAGAACTACTGGAAATACTGGAGTGGCCATGTTGCTTACACAGTGCACAGTGATTTTTTAAGCATTTTAAATTATCTGCCCCGTATGACTAAACTGACACAGGGTATCTCAGACGAGTTGCTGGAGGGATATGGGGAGCTGTGAAGAACTCGTCCCGCTCAGGGAGGCACTATGCTTCTCCCATGGAAGCGGACAGGCTCTGATCGAAAAGCTTAAAACAAAATGGATGATGCATGGATGATTTGTATTGCATTGCTATGTGTACTGTTTAATTTGTAACTTCCCACAGCGCTATTATCAGTGGAATTGTGCTGTGCTATTCTTGGTGCTGAGAGTGTGAGAAAGTGCATCAGTTGTAATGTCAGAAGAATTGGGCTGTGCCATGAAAGGGGGGGCAGTAGGCAGCTGGGGCCAGAGACTCCATGTTTTTGGGGTGATGCAGTTTGTTTATTCAATAAGATAACAGCTGGACCCCTCAAAATGATCTTTGGAGTCCCTAGCTATGAGTGGACACACAGTGTAGGTCCTCTTAGTTGCCAGGACAGTCAAATCCTCACTGCAGAAAAAAAAAGGGGCTCGCCAGCTACTGCAGGCCTGGACAATCATGATAAGGCAATTGGAGATGTATCTTAATTACTATGCTTATTCTCTTTTAGTAATGATGAGTCACATTGCCTTGAAAGCTGTTAATTGTTAACTTGTGGTTAATCACTGCTAAATACTTGTTACCTTTCTTGTTGTAATAAGTTAAGTAAAACTTGATTTCATGGGCCATTTGAGAGTTTGGGCTTTTATGTTGATTGTACTTTGTCCTTAGCATCTTGTGGCAAAATGCCACATTAGGCTGGACATCCTGCTTGTCCAAGCCTGTAGTCTACTTCTCTTGGCTCCATTTGCTGTAGCCTGGAGCTGCAGGTGTTACGTACTTGGAGTGGGTTGTGAACAGTGAAGTGTGCTGCACAGGCCTCAGGCAAAATGGGTTTTTGAAAGAAGGTAATCGAATGTTATGCAGGCTTCTCATTTTGTTGTAAGTTATTCCATAGATGTGCGTATAGTAACAGTATTAGATAATACAGAATTCTGTAATAGAGAACATGATGCTGTTGAGATGGGATAGGATAGAAACAGATCAGTACCTCAGTGTGTATCAATAGCTGTTATAGGTAATTCATGTGCTCTTATAGTTCGTTAGCCTAAACAGTATTCTGATGATCAATCAAGAAATGTAAGATGAACGGGAGAGATACGACTTGATTGGCCAGTTAGCCAGTAAACATGCTACACACTTTCTTTAAGTATGAGATGTATATTTACATTATTTATATTACATTTTTTTCTATATCAAGTATATCGTATAAAAGTAAAAGTATTTTATTAAGATTTTTTTAAAAATAATAAAACACTGAAACACTAATTACGGTTTTATTGTTTTCTACCAATGAACATGTGTTCAGGCAGAGATCCTACTACTTCTTAAGGACCTCTCATTGACCATAGCTAAGTTAATTAACATTTCTGCCTTACAAAGCCTTCTCAATTTTTACGTTTGTATTTTACTTCATTCTGTACCCACATTTCAAATACTTGCTTGTTCTTTATAGCACAGTATTTCACGAATCTTCCATCTACCTAAATTTCTTTTTTCTTTAAGTGTTAATTACATTTTGCTATTATTGATTTATTAAGTAATTTTTGAAAGTCAACAGTCTTTGGGGATATTTTCTTCAACTTTTGTAAATTTTCTGCTAATACCTGTGGGGCAATGCTGCTCTGTTGATTAGCTCAAATATGGAATAGATCCTGTAAGGATACCTCTAGCAATACATACTCGCTAAAATCTTAAATTATTCAATATGTAGTAGGAAAGAGAGAGAGAGTGAATGAGAAACAGAATGAAGAAAAGGGGATTCTTCACGAGAAGAAGTATGGATCATGGCTGAAAACAAAGTGATAAATCTGCTAGCCATAGGTTTCCCTAAAGCTAGCCTGTGATGATTATTCTTAATATTTCAATTTTTATTTCAATGATAGCTAGCAGTTTTTATTGCAACTTATTAAATGTTCTTAAACAAGTATTAAAAGATGCTGAAGAGTAATACTCTTGAAAAACACAGCTGGTAGAACTTAGAATTAATGATACTTAGGAATCTTAGGAATTAATGATAATGATATTGGGATTACTTATGTCTTTTGGGTGGTCATCATTTAATAAAATATCATTTTTGCAAATTTCAGATTCCTATATTAACTAAAAGATAAATATAGATCAATAAACTCATGTTGAGTCCTCATGGAAGAAGTGTATATTGAGGATGTAGAAGTGCCTTTCAGTTTGATAATTCTTTCAAAGAGACTGAGTAGGAAGTCTGGACCATATCTTCTATTGCAATTATCCCTGGACCAATGTGTATCCTTTACAAAACTAGGAACCAACTAGAGGTCTGTTTGGAATCAATCCAAGTATATTTCCTTGAATTAATTTTCTTGCTTGTCCTCTTCAAAACAAAAATGTCATCAATCTTCATGCCAGAGGAACAAGGAGATATTAGGGTCTTTCATCATCTTTTTGAGGTGTCTAAAATCAGAGTCCAGTTGTCCTATGGTGGTGAGAGCCCTAGGGGAGAAAAGAAAGAGACATTTAGAGCTGACAAATGATGTGCCTTTATACTTTTCCTTGCTTTTGGCCCAACTATGCGCCTAAGTTTTGTGAAGTGAATATGAACAAAAGAAACCAACTCCTAGGTTGTGAGAGGAAGGAAGCTACCCTGTCTTGATTCTCAGGACTCTGCTGCTGGAACAGCAGGTAGGTTGTAACACGAGCCAGCCATATCACTTCCATATTTACGGAAATTTCCTGGATTGTGAGGATATCCTCCTTTCCTAAATTCAACAGTCTTTGCTGCTTTGTTGTATTGTGAAAGACTCAAGTACAGGGAGACATTTTCTTTAGATATTCTGTCATTTTTGCATGATGTTTACAAGCTCTGAGTTAGGGGCAAAAGTGAAACTAAAGAAGTGGGATACCAAGAACCAATAGATCACTACTGGCTCAAATCAACTAAGTTTGAACAAAATATTTCTCCAGTTTTATTTACTTTGTATTTAAACTAATTTAATTGTTGATTTATTTTGTCCATTAATGCCAATTGGAATGTGTGGCTGCTATTCTGTTAATTTGGGGTCATGTCTTGCAGCTTTGTGAGGACTACTGTAGTCGGTAGTTTAAACTAGAAGGCTGGAATTGAGACATTGAAGTACTTAAGTACATGCATCTGCTCATAACAAATGGCCAGATCACAGTATCATCCAAAACTGCTGCAGCAACATTGATCAGAGCTTCTTTCCTAAGCAAACTGGAATTCAAACTTAACTGGTAGCACAGGAGAGAATTTTGCCAGTTAATTGTCTCAAAAAATAGGAAAATCCTTGCTTTTCCCCTCATACTAAAAAAAAAAAAAAAATGTGTTAACTCCTGATACTGGAAAGGACAGCTGCATGGTGAAGGAAGGTGCTATCCCATGTTTCTCTGCTGACTTTCATGTGCTTGAGGTCCGTGTCTTCAGTTGTAGAGAGGAAGTCAGAAATAAATTACATTAGTAAGGCTCCATAGGCATGAAAAACCCCAAAAAACACAAGAGATCAGAAATGTATTCTATTTTTCAAGTTGCATTCTCTTTATAGCTTAAGGTCAGCAGGTGCTCACTTTAGCTGCACACCATGTGAGTCATTAACCACAGCTACAGCTGAATAAACAATGGCCAGAGCCTTTATACAATCAAGTGTGACATCCATCCAAAGAGGTACTTGATTCTGTCGTTATTGATTTTGCATAGTATCATGTTGTTTCCTTCAAGAACACTACTAAAATCAGAGTGGCAGTTTTCAGAAATAATATATCCACTTAACACTTGCTGCTGACTCTGTCAATGTCTGATTAAAATGACTGCCGAGTTCTGCTTTTAGTAATGACTTCTGATTGCAGTATCTTACCACAAGCTGCACCAAATGAACATGAAAATGGTTGGCCGGCCTATCAGTACCGCATGACTCTTGCTGATATCAGAGTTGAAATCTCTGAGAAAATAAGTGAAGCCAAATTCTCTTCCATCTGATAGAAAGAAAAAAGACTAGAAAATACTGTAACATTTATCCAGTGATCAAGTATGTCTGTTTGTTTCAGTATTAAATATAAATTCTTTTTGTGTGCCATGGACCTTTCAAATTATACCTGTGAACACTTAATTGCTTTCTTCTTCCTGTTAGTAGTAGCTGCACTTTACATCCTTCTATTTTAGTGATTATACCTCATACCAAGGAGACAACTGTTTGCAGGAGATAAAGTGCAGAGGCACAAACATTCAGGTCACTGAATCTTTTGTGAGTGAAGCACTCCCTTTTCTGTCCCTCTATTTTTGGATATTTTTAATATATTTTAAAGCAGGCAAGATATGCAAACAAAAATGGAAACAAGCAAGCAAGCAAGCAAGCAAAACCCTGAAATGTAGTTCTGATGAACACAGATGAAGACCCTAGTAAGTCAAAGAAATTTTCCAAAGAAATTTGAGCTCTGCATTTTAAGAAGCTACTTCTCCTAGGGCAAGTAGAAGTTGTGTATTGCAACATTTACAAGAAGGGTTTATTTTAGTCTACAAATCATCACTCTTTCATAGAGCTTATTTTCTGGCAAAAACCGGATTTTGTGATTATTTTATTACTGGTATATTTGTGCACTTCTCTGAAGTACTGACTAGTCTTGCAGGTAGTCATAAAAATGAGCTCAGGGCTAAACAGGGGAACAGGTATTCTTGGGTACAAACATTCTGTTTGCATTCAGAAATCTTTAGTTTCTGCTGCAAAGTTGCAATGGATAGTGTATTAAATTTCATTTATGGAAGTGCATCAGATTGTTAACTCTTCCTTTAAAACATTTCCCTCTTTTTGGAATTTTATTTAAGCTTCTGCAGTCAAGACTTAATGTGGACTTGGTACTTTTGGTATTGGGGAAATCCCCTACATTACGTCTTTCTCATTAATCACAGCACTTCTAAAATGATAAAGTAAATCATATCCTTAGAGACTTTAAGGCGTGCAAGATATTTTTTATGTGTTGCATGGAATAAATGCTATGATACTCTGTCTCCTCCAGTGAGGGTGGTAGGGTGAAGGGGAAAGGAGGATTGTAATAATTTCCTACTGTGTTCATTTAACTTTATGATGGTTCCTCTCAGGAGACCATAATGAAAAGATAAGAGACTAATGATCCATAAATTTAACAGAACCCAGCTTGAACAATCTTTCAGTCTGACAAAATTAATTAACATTAAGACATATTTTCTTGAGTTATTCCTCTCAATGAGTATATATGTGTGCATGTGTATTAGAAATCAAACCCCAAGATAAGAATATTCCTTACCTTTTCAAGAAATTTATTTTTGACTTCAACTTTAACCTTCTAAATCTGACTTATTTCTGCTCTCCAAATTTGATATTTTTCATTTGTATTCAATCTTTGTTTTTCAAAAGTACAGCTGTCACTGATCATATTCATTACCTAAAACTATTCACACTTCATACTTGATCTTCTCCTTGGATGTACTGTCACAACTACTTATTTAAGTGGCAAAACTAAGATTTTTCTGTAATGATATTTTTTATTTTGAACACCTCTTTAGCAGAAACATAACCAAGGTCTTGTATTTAGTAGAAACCTAAACAATCTGTAACTCAAATTCAGACTCCATATCAAGACCCATCTCTGTACTGAAAACTTCAATGCATAAATGGAGCAGTTTTTAAACTGAGTTGAACACCCTTGTTACCAACTATCTCAATGACTCTGTAATTTCATAGTATAGAGTATGCTGAGTTAAGTGCCCTGTAAAATCCTCTCCAGAGGAGGTTACATTTCTTTCTTCATAGACAATTACTGATGCATACCAGCAGGGGCAGGCCAGCTGAAAACACCAAATTTGCACCATTAAGACTGACCTGGACACAGACTTATGTATCAGTCTGCCCAGAAATACAAGCTCATCCTGTCTCATTATGATACACACATCTGCATAAAACCAGTGTAGGAACATTTGTTAAGATTATACTAATGCCTGCATATAACACCACAGCTCAAGGTGGTCTGGCAAGTAAACATACCCATATTACTTTAACCGAGTAATAAATTCTCATGGGCTTGTGCTTTAGGTCTGGACATATAAAAGCTGAACTATGTCATTTGAAGGTGGCTCGTTCATACTTGCCTGCCTGTGTTCAAGATTTTTTATATATCTGTGCATGCTGAAGTCAGATTTCTGATGGCCTTGCAGAATAGAACTCATGGTTTTGGTGAGTTTCTTACTTCTTTTTCACCATAAAAGGAAAAGTCCAACAAGTGATTGTAAATGTTACATATTCACATTGCACAGATGACAGATACAGATTTCACAGATAGGAATTGTGCACCAATAGGGTTAACTGACTTACTAATGGTAACTTCATGAATTGATAGGATAGTTATACATATCCTGTACAGTCCTTTGGAGTTTTTCCTGCTTTTCTTTTTTTTTTTTCCCGACCTAATGTGCTGCATGGCAGAAAACAAATGAAATTCTGGTTTTGTCCTCACTTTCCTGCCTTATTTTGCCGTTTCCAAGAAGTAATTTCTATCAGAGAGAAGCAGTTCATTTTTGCTGTGTAAATTTGCAGTATCTTATCAATATTTTGCTTAGTCTTCCATCACTATTTAATGTGACAGCATTCCATATATATGCTGGAAGCAGCACTCTTCGTAATCATCCCCTCTTCAGTAAAAGTCATTACTTCTATATTGTCAAATTTTACCTTAATTACAAATATACACATTTTCCATGCTGCTAATATAAAATAAATGCCATTTATTTTTATTTGCAGCTCTAACCAACGCAGCTGATGTTAAGGAACCATTAAGAAAACCTGAATTCCAGATCATTATTCATTCAACAGTCAAAAAAACCCATCTGTACATTAGGCGCTATTAGCACATGCAGAATGCCAGATATAATGATCCCATTAAATCAGACTTGATTAATAGTTTATAAAGACTGAGTTTATGTTATTTTTGGAAATGCAGTTTAAATTATCCTTTTGCGTTACTTTTTTGGAAATGCTAGTTCAGTGAAAAACAGCCTAAAGGCCTTTCCTTGGCAGGTATATAGTGTTCCGTCAATTCTGATCTACTTCCACCTAGACTAGGGAGTTAGGAGGTTATTAGGTGGAGAAGACTGGACTTCTCACAGCTAGCATGTACAGAAATGCGATTTTATTAACCAATTACACATTAACAGTTCTTTGTCCTTAGAAGTTCCTCAGGGATTCAGGAGAAGTTTCTATTTTAACCATCTGGCTGTCAAAATCCAGTGTGATTGTGTTTCTAGATTTAGGTGTACTGTATTGATTAAATCAAGGTAATAGTAGACTTGCCTTCATTCCTGTTATAGGGGTGGAATAAAAGAACTTCATTGCAAATGGACTTAATCCAATATTTGCAGATTTGGTCTGGGTTTTTTTTTTGCTACTTGGCCTACAACATCTGAAACATCATTAGTATCAAGATCTTTATTTTTAGTTTATTCCCACAGAATTCCCGTACCTGAAGCTCTTGTTTATGATAAATGCTTACATTTTCAGAGCCACCAGGAATGACTGAATAATATCCTGATTTTAATCTTGGCTAAAACTGGCTTTGCCTTTACTGGCCCAGCAATTAATTTGGTGAACCAGGCACCCTGGTTCTTAAGTGAGATGAGTTACACAGAAAAGGTAAAGGCTCAGTGTCTGGTTTTGCTCTGCCAGCCTTGGTCAGTGCTGCATTCTCATTGTTCTAATTACACAGGAAAGAAAATCTTAAAGCCTTATCTTAACTGTCATATCAGACTTACTCAGGCAAAATTTCACTGAAACCAATTAAACTTCTAGCAGCCAGAGCAATTCTGGACTTAATTTGTAAGATTTACACTAAATGTTTCTCCCAGCTAGGACTAAATTCCAGGACTTTCAAATAAAATTATTTTGGTGGGTTTTATTAAAATAAATTAACAAGAAGCTTGCAAGCAGGTTAAAATCAGTGGTTTATTAGTTGTTTGTAAAAAATTGTAAGTTGAATGTACAGAAGTTTTTCTTAAAATATAAAATTATTTATTTAATGATGTTCCTAACAAGTATTCTGGCTTGAGTCTTTAGGGAAGAAGTGTTGGTGTTTTTACTTGTTTTGGTGTTTTAGTTTATTTATTTTGTTTTGCCCTAAAGGCTATGGTTAGTAACATATATTATAATACTTACAAACCACCTTTACATATAGCAGACCTTATTTATGAATAATCTGGGATAGTTAATGGGAGGTAGAGAAATTCTATTCTGTAGTTCAAAGCTCTGTGGTTCATTGACAGTTGTGGCCTGCTTTTAATGAATAGTATTTCAGATATCGAATACACAATCATATGAATGGTCATGTGCATGTTTCGGTGTGTACTTATTACATGTGCATAAGCGCATGAGTAGTGGGTATAGCTTTAAGTTCTCTCTAGAGCAAGGATAATATAGTAAGCTGGTAATACCTTTATTAAGTAACACTTTACTTCATGGATTTGAAGGCTTAACCTTATCAAAGAACTCAGCTCTTCTGATCACAATGGGGAACAATTTTTTTTGTTTTTTTCCAGCAATAGAAAGAAATGTAATTCCTGGATTTGGGAAATTGCATTTAATCAACATTCTGTTCCTTCAAAAGATATCTTGATCTGTACTTTCAAGCTTAAATAACATAGAAAAAAACATGTATTTTCTCATTTTAGAGGAACTTGAACCTCAAACAGATGGAGAAAACTCTCAGTGGTGTTTTTTTGAATTGTAACTTCCTCTCCAAATGTTGGAAGACTTTGTATTCAAACAGACATCATATTTTTGTATCATATCCTGAAAATATTTTACCTTATATAGCTTTCTACTGCAGATTATTTTCCTGAAAGAAGTTGCTGTTAAGAACTGCTGCAAATTTAAACAAAGATGTAGTTCATACAAATAGTGGATGGACGCTTATCAAGGGGAAAGGTTGGTTGTTTCAGCAGGCAACACATCTCTGACCATTTTAAACACAAGCCCTTCAGGAGAACTCTTAGTTTTGCTTATTGAACCACAAAATTAAAGTACCATGGAAGAAATCCAGACATGCAACAATGCCAAAATATGTATCACACTATACTGAAAGGTTTCAAAATTACTGTATTTACACATGGGTATTACAGACTGAATAAATGAAAATTTTATGGTCTAAGAAAAGAAACACAATTTTAGTTAACTAGCATTTTTCTGCTGCTCTAAAGCTTTTAATAGGAGCAGAGGGAATTTGCACTCAGTGAAGTAGATCAGTGAAATGATAATTTGTCTTTGAATGAAGTACTTTTATCCCATTAATTTCTGCCATTATGGTGTGAGATAAGATGTAAGGCAGTGACTAACTGAAAATTAAGGTCCCAAAAAAGAGGAAACGAAACAAAAGAATAGTTTATGCAGTATTATACAAAGCGTATGCTAAAATTAATTTTCACTCAACCTTTTATTATATTCACTTTTAACCTCAATTCTTTATGCGCTTAATCATGCCTGCTTCTGCTATATTTAAATATATTCTTTTTAACTATAAGTTCTCTTTTTAAGGCTATTTGATTAAAATACTTTCTTGTTACAGTTTTGAGGAGAAAAAGGGCATAGTAGTGGAGATGTGCCTTAGGTGAATGTATGACATTGAAAACCTGCCTTCCTGATATATTGCAAAGGAAGGAATGATTTAGTGTATCACAGAAAAAGTATAAGAGAATACTTTAACTTGTGTTATTTGCAAAATTAACCTGGCATTGTACGCTGACTGCTACTATCCTTTTTTCAAAGAAGTGAAATCATTGCCATATTTTAGCAGTGCATTTCAGGGTAACATGAAAAGAGGAAAGGATCATAGACATACGGTGTCAGAAAGAATCTTCGAAGTTCAAGGCAATTCATTCAATCCATTGCACTGGAGCTGGATTGTATAAAACTACCATATGGTTGTCTAATCTGTTCTTAAAAACAGTGACGAATAGTTCATCACATCCTCGAGTAGCCTGCCGAATTGCCTCATTACTCCTCATTATAAAATTTTTACCTGAATCTAAAGTCTTTGCTGATTTCTTGTTGTCCTCCACTTTACATATGTGAAGAACAAATGTTTATCTCCCTTTTTATAACGGCTTTTTAAATAGTAGAAAGTAGCCAGCCCATTAGGTTTTTATAATAAATATATTCTCTACTTTTTCTCCTAAGTCATGTTTTCTAAAACCCTTTTCATCTCTGTATTTTCTTCAGTTCTCCTCTCTGGGCTCTGCAGCTTGCCAGCATAATTCACAGAATCGCAGAATCACAGAATAACCAGGTTGGAAGAGACCCACCGGATCATTGAGTCCAACCGTTCCTATCAAACACTAAACCATATCCCTCAGCACCTCGTCCACCCGTGCCTTAAACACCTCCAGGGAAGGTGACTCAACCACCTCCCTGGGCAGCCTGTTCCAGCGCCCAATGACCCTTTCTGTAAAGAATTTTTTCCTAACGTCCAGCCTAAACCTCCCCTGGTGGAGCTTGAGGCCATTCCCTCTTGTCCTGTCCCCTGTCACTTGGGAGAAGAGGCCAGCACCCTCCTCTCTACAACCTCCTTTCAGGTAGTTGTAGAGAGCAACGAGGTCACCCCTCAGCCTCCTCTTCTCCAGGCTAAACAACCCCAGCTCTCTCAGCCGCTCCTCATAAGGCCTGTTCTCCAGCCCCTTCACCAGCTTTGTTGCTCTTCTCTGGACTCGTTCCAGAGCCTCAACATCCTTCTTATGGTGAGGGGCCCAGAGCTGAACGCAATTCATAAGAGGAAAAGTATAACCAAGAGGTTTGGTATGAAGAGGGTTGGTATAACCAAACAGGCTTGAATCCTCCAGCTGGGGACCCCACAGTACTAGCAAACAGGTAGGTACCTCTCTTGTCCTATGTAGGACTTCCTAGTACACATCCTGAAGTGAGACCTGTCTTTACAACCACACTACCTTATGAATTTCTAGTATACCTCTGATCTCTTTATGCCTTTAATGTATTTTCTGCCTGGCCAACTTTTCCCCATGGGGAATGATGTATTCAGTTGTGTAGTGGCTGTCATTTTCCTTGAGTGCTTTCTGCTAGTCTTTTTGAATTAATCTTGTTGAACAATGTTGTTGAGATAGTCAAGCTAAAATTGCTCTGTAGCTCTGCTTTGAAAAACCAAGAGCTATGCTTTACCCTTTTTTTTTTATGCCTTTTGAGAATGCAAGTAAACTTTCTCATCTGAGAAACTGAACAAACTTGGTCTGAGTTTATGAAGGTTCATCCTAAGTTCTTGCCACAATTCCACCAGCAGATTGTCTTTGCTTTACTTCTTTCCATAGTCTCACAGAACAAGACTCTACATAAGGACTCCAGGTTCTGCTGTAATGGAAACACTGGAAAAAAGAAAGCATTATAGAATAAATCATGTTCTCTAGTTCTATGTCCTTCAGGCTCCTTTTGGCTTTTTCTCAACTGTCACCCAAAAGATTCATTCATAAAGAGTGATCAGTATTCAAGGATACTCTGGGCAGAATTTCCATCTGCTCACCAGATCTTCCCACTGACATTGTTAGTCAGCTAAAATACATCATAGCACCATCTTCCTCCTCATGTTGCAAGAGGATTGGATTGAGTGTTTACTGCGTACATTCAATGTTCACTGGCAGAAAAGGTGATGGTAGGCTTAAGTTCAAGGCAGAACTGAGTACCAGGGGCCATATGGCAGTGCAAGTGGACCACATATATCAGGAAAATGGACCTTGCTTGTGTGCAGTCAGAAGACAAAACAGAAATAAGAGGCTTTTTTCTACTTTCCTCAGCCATTCACTTCTTTTTCCTCTGTTGCCTGTTGCTCCAGCCTGACAGATTGATGAGTTTGTTATGAGTGTTTCCACCTTCTGAGAGAGAGGGCATAATATTCTAGCAGAGATTGCAGATTAAGCAGGAGTCAGAAGGCTATTAAAATTGATAATAAAAGAAATAAATGTATGATCATTTGTTGAAATGATAATCAAGAAAACATTATTAGCATCAATATTTATTATCATAGAATCATAGAGTCATCCGTTGGTTTGGGTTGGAAGGGACCTTAAAGATCATCTAGTTCCAACATCTCTGCCATGGGCAGGGACACCTCCCACTAGATCAGGGTGCTCAAGGCCCCATCCAGCCTGGCCACTTCCAAGGATGAGGCATCCACAGCTTCCCTGGGCAACCTGTTCCAATGTCTCACCACCCACATTGTAAAGAATTTCTTCCTAATATTTAGTCTAAATCTTCCTCTCTCCAATTTATAACCATTCCTCCCTGTCCTGTCACTACATGCCCTGGCAGAAAGTCCATCCCCAGCTTTCTTCTATGCCCCTTCAGGTACTGGAAAGCCCTATAAAGTCTCCTTGGAGCTTTCTCTTCTCCAGGCTGAACAAGCCCAACTCTCTCAGCCTGGTCTCATAGCAGAACTGCTCCAGCCCTTGGATCATTGTTGTGGCTCTCCTCTGGACTTGTTCCAACAGTTCTGCATCCTTCTTATTTTGAGGATTCCAGGACTGAACACAATACTTGATGTGAGGTCTCACAAGAGCAGAATAGAGGGGCAGAATCACCTCCTTTGACGTTTTGGCCGTGTTTTTTTGAATGCAGCTCACGATACAACTGGCCTTCTGGACTGCAAGCATGCATTGCTGGCTCATGTCAAGCTTCTCACTAATGAGTGCCCCCAGTCCTTCTCATAAAGCCTAGTCAAATCTATTTTTTTTTAATTATTGCTAAAGCTTAGTCAAACCACCTCTCAAGTATATAATTAAATTTGTATTTTAATACAATAATAATTTGAATGGTTGGACTCGATGATCCGGTGGGTCTCTTCCAACCTGGTTTTTCTATGATTTTATGATTCTATGAAATTAATTATCTGAATTTGGACTGTGTTTTAGTTGTAAATCCCTAAGAGATTCCTAAGCTAAAAATATACCTGAGGGGCCCAGAGCTAATGTGGAAGTTTTGTACTGCTGTAAGGAACATAGGCCTCTTGGATCTGTAGAGTTATGGAATGAAATCCAGAGCAGGCTTTTCAGGAAAAATGTGCACATGCAGTAGCAATCTACTTGTATCAATGCACGCCAAGAGGCTGAAGCCATAACATGAGTTTTATAAGTAAAGCCATTTGTGCGGGGGATGAATATTAAAGGAATCATTTGTTTCTTTGAAGAAGGAACAGAATGACTACAAAATCATTAATACAATCTTAGAAATGTGTTTATTTTGTTCTGTTATGTTTCTCTCCAATAATTAGTAAATATCCCCACGAAGCATAATTTCCAGAAAAACAGCTGAAACGAAGCTAGAGAAGAAGAGGTTTGCTTTTCACAGCTGTAAAATCAGTGATAAATTAATGCCAAATTCAAAAACCTTCTATGAGAGGTTTTCAAACACTGGGGAATCTCTGTTGTCACTTAGACTAATAAGATACACATTACAATTACTTTTTCCCAAAAATACCTGCTAATTTTACTTTCATTGTACACCTATAATTAAAAAATTTAAAAAGTGAACTGCTTAAAGGAAAAGTAATTGGAGGGAATCTTTTGGGTTTTTTTTTCTGTAAGTGAGAAAAGAACATTAGCCTTATTAAATGCATTACCCTGAATTTCAAATCACTTTACAAATTATCCTACTATTAGGTTAAATCTTATATTCAGTATTAATTGTTTGGGAATTAGATCACCCTGGAAAAAGAAGTAGTGGGAGAGAACTAAGGCGAAGACATTATGCTGCAGAATCTGGTGTTGTATGGCAGAAAGTAGTGTGACTTTTATTTGTTGGTGGTAGCATACACGATTTTTCCACAGTTATATTGAAATCAAGGGGCAGAGCTTGTGGGCATTTTGGTCAATGGCATATAGTTCAGTGTGGTTTATTCAGGCTCTCTGATAAAGCTGTCCTGCTGATTCATCTCTTTGCTTGTGGTCCTCATAAACAGGTGAGGGGAGGAGAGGCACTGAGGGAGGACACTGACCTATAAATATGTTAGATGTTCCTTTTGCACATAGACACGTCCACTAGGGAGATCTTGAATCTTTCAGTCCCAAGAGTTACCTTGTTATTTGCACAGTGCACCAGCTGCAAACTGTGACAGTGAAATATTTCTGTAAGTTTTTTTATTTAATGTTTTGGTCTGTCTCTTTCTTAACCTGACTGTACCTCTATGAGGTTGCATAAGTGGCAAAGCACAGTGTTTGTTCTTAGCTGGGTCAGCCTCTATAGGAAAAAAAGCAAACACCAAAACCGGTGCATGAGAGAAGCGACTAGGGTGATTCTCAACATCTTCCAGGGAGCAACAGTTTGTTTGGCACTGTGGTGAAGGAGAGCAGTCTGAGTAATGGAGAAGATTATTGCAGATTCAGTTACTATGATGCCTTAGAATACATTCAGCTCTTTCTCCCTACTTCTGAGAAGTCAGAGATGTTGGAGCTAATTGTGTGTTGCCTTGTGTATCCTTCTTTCTTTTCAGGACGTGTTTTTGATTTATTTCTCTTATCTGATTAAACAGGTGGGTACAATTGCCTACAAGCATAGCAAAATTATATATTAAGAGGCATTAAGGAAAAAGAAAAACAGAAAAATAAGAGCCCCACCCCCCCCAACTAAAATAATTGTTCTTGATGCTTTAATGTAATAACTACAATTTGGTCACCTCTTAGGATTAAGAAGAAACATGCTCTGTGTCTTAAGAAAAAGTTCATAGTTAGCCAAATATAGTTGTAAATATATGACTACACTTTTACAGTGAATTATGTGATATTTTCTTTAATGTTTTTCAAACAATCAGGAAGAGAGACTGTTTACTTATGACTCTTCTTAAAATGAAAAGACAATTCAAAAAGAAAAAGCAAAACCAAGAAGCCTTTCTTAAATGTCATAACTATATGACTGATTGGAAGATAAATTTATACTATGAGGTGGATAGGGATGTCAAGACACAGTTTATATAAATAAGGTCTGGTATAGCTATAATTTATGATTCTAGTTACTGTTTGCTATTAATGCTCTTTGTCCATAATATTGTCTCACAATACATGTCAACAACTAGTTTTGCCCATAGAAATTCTTCCTATTTCTACTCTAGCTTAATTCACAAACGTGTGTAACCCATTATCTGTGATCATCTCCTATGCATAGAACCTTCTTTTGTTATTGCATTTTTCTTTTTCTTTCATGCCCATTAACTTATTAATACAACAGGAAAGTTAATAGATGGCAATATACCAAAAGTTACTAATAAGTAACAGGAAAAATAGTATTTAAATACTGGCACTATACTGGGGTACCTTAGGACAAGTGTTGTCAGCAGGCTGGAGTTGGTGATCCTTCTACTCTACTTAGCCCTAGTGAGACAAATCTGGTGTGCTGGGTCCAGTTCTGAGTTCCCCAGTAAAAGTAAGATGTAGACTTACTGTACTGAATCCAGCGATAGGCCATAAAGACAATGAAGGTACTGGAGGATCTCTCATATCAGGAAAGGCTGAGAGAGCTGGAGTTACTCAGCCTGAAGAAGAGAAGGCTCAGGAGGATCCGAGTAATGCATATAAGTACCTGGTACTTATGGTACATGGAATCAAAAAGAGAGGTTCAGGTTCTTTTTGTTGGTGCCTGGTGAGAGGGCAAGAGGCAAAAGGCACAAATCACACTACAGTAAATTCTATTTGAAAATAGTGACAGTGATCATAAAAAGCACTCATAATCTCAACCTAATGAGATTGAAGAGTGATCCAATGTTGGAAAACATTTCCCAGAAACTGTGTAGTCTCCATCCTTGGAGATATACATATCCCAGCTGGACATGGCCCAGAGCAACATGCTCTAGCTGAGCCTGCTTTGACTAGTCAGTCTTGAGACTTCCTTTCCAACCTCAGCAATTCTGTGATTGGTTTGTGATCTATGGATAAATGGTTTCTAATTTTTTTTCCATAGGAAAACCTTTTTGCTTTTTTCTGATTCGCAAATCAGTATTACTTTAACAGGATGAAATTGATTGGAAAAAAACCTTGATGTTTTTAAGGAAATAAAAATAAGACTTTTTGAAAAAACTTACCTAAGAATTCCTAGCTAATCTTACTATATTCAGACCCCTTGTTTTCTCTAGCTCACAATAATATTTGTACAAATAATCCATACAGCAACTTAGTAGTCACATGTTACACATCATTGTCTTTTATTCTAAGGGCTTAAAAGGGCTTAAAAATTTAAAAGGGCTCAAAAATTGGACTTTAATGGGTTTAGTATAAAATATATCTGCTGTGCATGCCTCAGCAGTCACAGCAGTCCTCTCCAGAAACTCAAGAAATGCAGGGCAATTCCTTCTTTGCTTTACACATTACCCTGGCAGCTGCAGATTCTTATTCTAGTCTTAAAAATAAGATATGTGGCCTTCAAGTGTTTGTTTCTGTGGGTTTTTTTGTGTTATCTTTTTCTGGTTTTGTTTTGTTTATATGTTTATTTCTTTTGTGGTCTTATTTTTTTTTTTAAATAATATTTTTTTCATCTCCATGGAAGAATGATTGCTTCTTTGTTTACTTAGCAACTGCTATTTTAGTTTGTTCTTGCTTGCTGTCACATCTGGAATACAAATTTGGAGCAGACAATGAACCGAGTTTCATTTCACTTCACTATTGCAAAGGTATTTAGATGTAGCTTTATTCTGTCTTCTTAGGTAATGGTCTGACATGCAGTTCTGGATGTAGTAAGGGGCAGATGATATACTTTGAGTACTCTGGCAGCTTTGTCAGCCCTGTGCAGATGTCTTAGATACCAATATTTCACTGTAATAAAGTAGAATAGTAATATCTATTACATTTTTTAGCATGTAGAACTACAACCATTTATCTTTTGACTTTAACCTTATTAAACATTTTTCTTTGATCCCTTTTGTGTCATTCTGAATGCCTCTGTTTTGTAAAGGTATGATGTCTTTCAAAAGATTTAGAAGTAAGGTATGCACACTTAAGTAACAGGTCAGAAATTTCATATAGCAAAGGGTAAATTAATTATTTACAACGGCTACCACATCTAGCTGACATCAGACACTTTAGAAAGGACCTTATTTCATCATGCTGTGATGTGCATGCTTGTCTTTAGAAACCCTGGGCCTCTTAACTTAGCTGACATAGTAGATATAAATAATGAAGTATAAATTTTATATTACATAAATTACTGTTGTGAAACCTGTATAAATATAGAACTAAATCAGAGCCTGAGTAGCCTGGCTTAATCTTCCCAGTCCCTAGCCTACAGAGATGATATGGAGCAGAGCTTTGGTTCACAGTCTGTGTCATGGGCTGTTCCTGTGGCAGCCAGCAACACATCAGCTCTTCGCTGACCTCATGGGAAACCTGCAGCTGATCATGTAATGAGTGTCCTGCAGAAGGCTCAAAGCTTTCACTAGCAGGAAATGATCTCATTACTAGTGAAAAAAAAAATATAAAAGTGGTCTGGAGGAGACTTTTGGGATGAAGACATTTCTTTTCAAAGTTTGAGTGTGTAAGGTAAAGACTTCGAAGGCTTTTTGAAGCAACTTTCATGGAATTAATTTCTGGTGTCTATCAGAATCAGCCTTTAATCTCAAATGAATGGAAATCAAAAGTAGTATTATATGGGCTCAGTCACAACAGTAGTAAAGATATTTTTCTGTTAAGTTCTCAATGATGCAGAGATGAAATAGGGTAAAATAAAGTGTGGACTGATGAAGAAGAGAAATGAGGCTTTTTATTGTTTTTACTGACCCCAATGGGATTGGTTGGCAGCTCAGCCATGTTGACAAATGAACACAAAGTTGTTCCTCCTTGTGCTGATGAGCATTACATTTGCTGGTATTTGTTCTACATATACTCATGTATTCAAAATTTTGCAGTATTTTACAAGAATTACTCCAATTTACTAGAAAGACAAGACTATTTTTAAAAAAGTCAGTGAGATGGAAATGAGCATAGTGGGTATTTATAATAAAAATGTATGTGTGTATATGTGTGTGTGCATAAAATAACAGAGTTAAAATATCAGGTTTTGCCACAGACCTCCTGGGGAGCAGATGCTGCCCCTATTGTAAGCTCCTGTGCTGTGTGTGGTTTCAGGATGCAGAATGAAATAAGAAACTGTTCCTGCAGTTTGATACAGGACCATTAGCTTCTTGGTCAGCTTTTTTTTTTGTTGTATTAAACCCTGGCCAGCAGCAGGTGGGTCTAACCTGTTTCCAGGCCACGGTTTTCTTTACACAGTTTTGATCTAGCTCCTAGACATCATCTTCTGTTCTTCTTATGGTGCTGAGCCTCTTTGGGGGATACCATGGGGATACAGCAGCTTTTGTTAGTATAAACTACCAACAGCTGAAGCAGTAGATTGTTTTTTAAGTATTTATGTTTCTCAGTACTTGGAAGCTTGGACAGTATATATTCATGTTTTTCTATATTAACATTTTCTGGTATCTCCAAAATAAGTATATCAATAAAATTTTAGGAGAAACAGTAAAGTTTCCCAATGTCTCTTTTTGTTTAGATTTCATGACTATAGAAAATACCATAGAAAATCAAAAAGGTCAGGACAGGCTTTAGAGTCTAGAAATATTAAGTGTTTCATCAAGCTTATTTTTACGAGCAGGTATTGAAAAGCTTTACTGATTTTAAATGTTGTGTTGTCCTAGAGGCAAAAGAATAGTAAATCTACCACAGTCATTTTTATAGAAGATAATACAAGGCTAGCTCTCTGTGAAGTGTGCTTTCTTGGATTTGTAACAAAAATGTTTTTAATAACACTTACAGAAAACTGTGCAGAAATTAGAAACAAACTGTGCAAATTTGGCCAGAAAAGTTTCTGAATAAATAAAATATTAAACCAACTTCAACTATTTGACATGATGGGGATGATGCTTATGGATTTCAGTTAATCTAAACAATGGATGCAATTTCTTTCAGTTTAGGAAAGCTGTAAAAGCAGGTCCCATCACTGGCTACTGCGCTAAAAAAGTACGCTTGTGATAACAAGTTCATTACGCAAAAGGTGCTTACTAGCCAAAGGACTGATTTACAAGTAAATAATTTCTTTTGCTCTATACCCAAAAGCATGGTTTTGACATCTAAGTCAATCCTTTCATTCCCATTGTAGCACTGAGACAGTGAGAAACAATTATGGATGAACCCTTAGTTTCCAGTATTCGGTTGTTTGATCGTCCCAAAATCTAAAACAAAGCACCTGACTATACAGGACATTGCATAGGGTACTGACTGTATTCTTCCTGCAGGTTAACAGAGTCTCTTCAGGACGGGGTGGCCAACTTCTGGCCACTGCAGTGCTGAAATCTCAGTAGCCAAGTTTCCCCTTGGAACTTTCTTCCAGCTTCTTTGTATCAGAAACGGCGTGACCAGCAGGTCCAGGGAGGTTATTCTCCCTCTGTACTCAGCACTGGTGAGACCGCTCCTCGAATACTGTGTTCAGTTCTGGGCCCCTCACCATAAGAAGGATGTTGAGGCTCTGGAGAGAGTCCAGAGAAGAGCAACAAAGCTGGTGAAAGGGCTGGAGAACAGGCCTTATGAGGAACGGCTGAGAGAGCTGGGGTTGTTTAGCCTGGAGAAGAGGAGGCTGAGGGGAGACCTCATTGCTCTCTACAACTACCTGAAAGGAGGTTGTAGAGAGGAGGGTGCTGGCCTCTTCTTCCAAGTGACAGGGGACAGGACAAGAGGGAATGGCCTCAAGCTCTGCCAGGGGAGGTTTAGGCTAGACGTTAGGAAAAAATTCTTTACAGAAAGGGTCATTGGGCACTGGAACAGGCTGCCCAGGGAGGTGGTTGAGTCACCTTCCCTGGAGGTGTTTAAGGCACGGGTGGACGAGGTGCTGAGGGATATGGTTTAGTGTTTGATAGGAACGGTTGGACTCGATGATCCGGTGAGTCTCTTCCAACCTGGTTATTCTGTGATTCTTGCTTGACCTATTTACTGGTGTGAGAGCAGCACTCTTCACTAAGGTTTTACCTACAGCTAACACAGGCTGAGATCAGCTCTGACATAGCCTCACAGGAAAAGAGACAAGACATGGATAATGTGGATTAATTAGAATATAACTATATTGGAACAACAGGGAAAAGGTCATATTATGAGTACCATCTTTCCCTAGTTACTATCATGTTGTGGAAAATGGAGGACAGTAGCCCTGACTCTGCCAGTGAACTCTCTTTGAACAGATAGTAAAAGAAGGGCTAAAGAGGAACTTTTTCCCTCTGTTGATATGATGTGATCATGGATCCTTAAGAGAATTCTGATAGATGGCAAAGTACTTGCATTGGATTACTGTCACAGTCTGAATATAACTTTCTCCATCTAACTGTTCACTGCTCTGCCTCTGTTACTACTAGCCTGTACCAAGAGAGAAGCAGAGTAAAACTACTCTTCTTGGCGATTGTTCTTTTCTATATATATCAATCAAACACAATGCTAATAAAGTGCCCTCTAACCTTCCTCTTTTCCTCTTTCAGCTTCAAGATAAGGCAGAGTAGAGTCTTTCTGTGAGGCAAAGATTTATTTAATAGTATATGTGTGAAATCTGGAGAACAAATACCAAAATTAGCCAAAACATTAATCTGTCAATCAGAAATTCCCTCCAGTGTATGTCTTCTCTCTTTTTGGTGGAACAGGGATTGTGGGGTGCTTTTCACCCAGGGTCTTTACTGCATGCAGTACAAGTTAGTTCAAATATTTCAGTATGTGGTTTTCAACTAAAAATTCCTACTGTATAGCTTGATGAATGCAGAGATTCCTTTTGACTGCCTAATTGCAGGTGGCATTTTTTCTAATTTAGCTAAATATAGGATTAGGCATAAAATCTAACTGTAGAAATCTGATTACTAAACTCATGCAAACCAGAATAAGAAAATATTATTTCATTCTGTACTTCACAACCAGTTAATATATATATTTTTTAACATGTTTATAACCACCAAATTTTTCAATCTATCCATCAGTGTCTAAGACACAAATTTAAGTCATCATGACCAAAGTTTGGACCTTATGTTTTGTGCACCAGGTGAGGTTTAGATTAGATATTAGGAGAAATTACTTCACCAAAAAGGTTGTCAAGAGCTGGAACAAGTGGCCCAGAGAAGTGGCTAACTCACAGTTCCTGGAGGTATTTAATGAAATGTAGATGTGGGACTTAGGGGCAGGGTTTAGTGGTGAACTTGGCAGTTTCATGTTTTTTTGGACTTGATGGTCTTTTCCAACCTAAACAATTCTATGTGATTCTGTGTGAGTAATAAAAGGTGAAGGATGCATTTTTTTTTTTTTTTGTTTAGCCTGCAGGCAAAATCTATCTTCTGTCATCTGCAAATTTAACAAGTGTCTAGTGAAGATATGGCCTTGGAGTACAATCCATCAGCAATTCAGAAGAAAGCTGAAACTACAGCAAGCATTGGGATCTAAGGAGAAATAAAAGCACTTTTAAGTCCCCTCTGAAGTGGTAAAACTGATAGCTCTGCTCTATCTTTTTTACCAAAAAAATTTGCATGCTAAGAAAACACCGTTTGACTGCTGTCAAATAATTGGTAAATCTGAAATGAAGCACCTGTATTGCAAACATTTTTTTTCTATGCAGTGATAAATACTTGCCTCCAGCAAGACCTCAAGTTGGGTTATGTTTCTTGAAGACACTATTTGCTTCCAAGTCAATAGGAGTGGTAATGATAAGACACATTAAAATACCATAATGATGCTTCATTACCAGCTATCATCACCATTAGTCCATTGTTATTATACTGTGTATATGCATGTATGCACTCATATATCTGCCAAACTTGACACATCACTGTATCACCTCTAATTGTTATGAATGATTTGAGCGAGAATCTAATTGGACAATGAGAGCAAGAGCAAAAAAACCCAAAACTGTGTTACACTTGTTATATACTTTCCCCTGCAGTGTCAGGTTTTTTTTTTTTTTTAATTTAATTTGTGTGTGTTTTGAAATGTAGAATGATTTGATTTATATTCATGAAAATGAACTGAATTTTTTTAGTAACATAAATAATTGCTTTTCCTAAATTCATCTGAGTTTGCAGCAGCTAAACACTCTAAAAATATCCTTTTGACAGTTCTCTTCTAATTGCATTAATTTGGGGATTTCTTAAAAATATTCAATAAACAAATGCTTTTAATCAGGGGGACAATGAACCAATATGAGCCAATCATGTTTCATAGTCAAATGTCAATTCAGATTGTTTTAATTACCAGATATCTATGATTGATAGTTATAAATAGCTAGGTGGGACAATGAATCATACATAGGAAAGCCAGTGATTTGCTTCTTGTGGGAAAGATTCTCTAAAATAACTTAATCCTCTATGTGTTTCTTCAACTCCAATGCTGTCTTCATCTTCAGAATTAGCATCCTTTCCTCACTGTCAGATGTCATGTACATTTAGAAGGATGTTCCTCGAGAACTGTTTCATAACAGACTGCCTTTTACAGTCCACTCTGTTGTGAAGCCCCATTAACCCCATGCAGTTCTACCCTCACATTGCACTGCTTGAGAAGGTTTTACTATCAGTAAGACACTTTCTGGTGCTTTCTGCTCCCACGTAGTAGTGCTGATAATCCATTTCAGATGTGTCTCTCCCCCCTTTTATTTTTCTTTCTGGGGGAAGTCCAAAATATGATATAAAATTCTGCGAATGTTGGAAATCTTTATTTATCCTTTTTTTTCAGTACTCAGTCTTCTGCAGAAACATCTGTTTCTATTGATGTTTCCTGCATGCCCCAAATAAGTATAGATGGGATAATTTTTCAACAGTTCCAGACATGATAAACAACAGTAAAATTTGAACTGAAGAAGAATTTGGTTTCAAATTTTTCAATTTTCTTTGTTGAATGTAGTTTTAAGCTGAGTTAATTTTAACATTCTTTTAATTCAAATGTTCCCATGTTACTGCCACAGTATGAAAAAAGATTAACCTCTTGTATTTGTCTTTGAAAGCATGCTGTGGAAGTCTCTTGCTCTTATATTGACCACTTTTACATTCATGTATTTTAACACTCTCAACTGTTTGGAATTCTTACAACCGATTCTCTGCCTCTCCTCTTCTGCTACTCTCACTTTCATTGGTGTGAATATGAAGGACTACAGAATTCTCCTATCTTTAGAATCCAGAATTGTAGAGGAAAGTGGAAATGATCACATACCAAGGGCAGAAAAAAGGCAAATGATGAATACCCTAAGCTTATGTTACCTAGAGGTTCTAGAGGTGCCAAAACTAAAATAGCCTTTCCAAAGCTCTGTGCTCAGTTAATCATAAAAAGTCTGCAGAAGTTTTTTATAGAAAGCAAGGGACAACGGATAATATTTTCAGTAGAAAGAGATCCTGCAAGAAGTAAGAGGTGAGATGAAATTTATAGTGTAATTGTGCTGAAATAAGCTAGGTAATTTTAATCTAAAATAGATTTCTGAAAAAAAATGAAAATGCAATATAGTAGTACTGAGAGGCTAAGTTTGTTTAGAGCATGTTTAAATTATTTTAATAAAATACTGAAAAGCTACCCAGATCAAAAGACCTTATTACAGTGGTGATCTGTCATATGCTAGTAAACTTCTGAAATCAGGATTTCCATTACTTTTGTTTACATTACTGTTCATAATTCATCAGTACAAATTCACTGCAGGCTAAACATTAGCATACATCTTCCTACTAAAACACCAGAAAAAGAGAAAGAAGCTGCCTGCTAAAAATATCACCTGTATTTTCTGTTTTAACTTATGTAATATTAGAATAACTAGCACTTGAATATTCTGTAAGAGATTCTAAATACTTTTAAAAGTGGACTTCAAAAGTTATTGCTATTTTAGTCAAACTGGAATAATTACTATAAAGAAAAAAGCTAAAAAGACAAGAACAAAACTACAAGGTTTAAACTATCCAACTCTCTGGAAGAATCCACTGCTTTTGTTGCAGCACTCATGCAGGCAGGTGCAAGAAACAGAATCCCCCATTGCTCTTATCTGGTATTTCACTGCAGGGCCCTGATGCTTCCATCTAACCTACATGCTTGTATTTTATTTGAATGGAAACCAGTAGCTTCAGAGACAGTGTTAAAAGAGAGTTCAGGCCACAAGAAGTCTTTCAGACTGGAATGGAAGTGGGCAGTTGTGGGAGTGCCTGGACCTGAGAAAATGGATGCACTCTGGCATCCAATAATATAGATGTCACTTACAATGTTGAGGTATTATTGGATACATGAAAAGAACCCATTGAACTGCTGTGAATAATTAGTGCTAAATTGTTAAATTGTTGTGAATAATATATATGTGCATATTGATGCCATTCACCCTATCGAAGAAGAAATCACTTGTATGACATTAGGAAGAGCTATTTGGTTCACTCTGTGTGTCTATTCCTAGAATGTCATTTAAAGCAGCTGTATTTTGCATTGTAATCTGGGAGCAATTAGTCTCAGTAATGAATACAGAATAGTGTAACAACTTTCTCTCATGGGCCCCATCAGCCACGGTGTTTTCTCTCAGCACAGCTGTCATAATCAAGAATAGAAAGGAATAATTTTTGTGATGTATCAGTCAAGCATTTTTGTTGCCATGAATTCTCAAAGTCAATAATACATAGTCTGAATTGGATTTAAACTCTGAGATCTGATTTATACCAGGTATTACTTTAAAATGCAAAACCTTAAAATCATACTATAGTTCATCATGTCTTTTTGCAATGAGATATGTGTTGATGCTTCTCAGGAACAGGAGCTCACAAAACCAACGAAATTTCGAGTGGCAATTGTAAGTGACCTCATGGAAAGAAAAACAGTTTTAGGAAGAAGTAAAAATGATGAGTATGCATACTCAGCGGTGTAAAACTGCTAAGCTAACAGTAAAACTTCTTATCATAGCTCTGGTTTATGACAAGATAACAAATGCAACAAGAATATTATTTAGTTCTGGCCCTTCTTAAGTTTACAGAGGTTAAGGCATTCATGGATACCACAATGCAACATTACTCTCATGAACTATAGTTTGAAAAAGTGTTATAAAAGACACACAAAATACAGAAATATCTGTAACAGGCTAGGAATACCATGCATGCTGTTTCATCATTATTTAGGAACAATTCGAGGAAGAACAGTTGCATGTTGGTGCAAGGGAAAAGAGTGGTCTAGTTACAGGTGCTCTAAGAGTCCCTGGGACAGTTCATATTGTAAGTCTTTTGTGGGAATGATGGCAAAATGATGGAAAAGTGATGGCAAAACTGCAAGTGTCTTGTCTTCAAAAGACAAGCTCAAAATATTTACTGCTTTCCAATGATTGCGATTTAAGAAAATCCACAATTTTTAAAAATGAGAATAAAGCTGTAATGTACTAATGATCTTGATGGTCTCAGGAAGCATACAAGACAAAGTCTTCCAGAAATACAGTTTCTGTAGAAGTCTCCAGCACAGAAAAATGGCCTGGCCTGTTGTGATTACTGGAAGTCCTTAAGATGGGCTTGGAACAAAAAAAAAAACATATGTAACAATAGAGTTCCTTAAATGCCAGGGGAGGTTTAGGCTGGACATTAGGAAAAAATTCTTTACAGAAAGGGTCATTGGGCACTGGAACAGGCTGCCCAGGGAGGTGGTTGAGTCACCTTCCCTGGAGGTGTTTAAGGCACGGGTGGACGAGGTGCTGAGGGATATGGTTTAGTGTTTGATAGGAACAGTTGGACTCGATGATCCGGTGGGTCTCTTCCAACCTGGTTATTCTGTGATTCTGTGATTCTGTGAAATAAGAAGTTAGCAGAGATTTCCTTTTTGTTCTGACATTCTGTTTGCATGTTTCACCTTGTGGCTTTACAGAATATAATTTCAGGAAGCCAAAAAATATCTTTGATTATTGCACAAACTTTCATAGAGTCATATGAAATATCATGCTGAAATCAGGATGAAAATGTGTTTGCTACATCTATGGTAAATGAAGTCTTTCCATTTTTTTCTTCCTTGTTGCATTGCTTTCTCCTTCCTTCTTAGTTTGACTCCTTTTTCTCTGCTGCTTGTTTAAATTCAAGCTGGAGCTGAGCTATAATAGATCTTACACTAAAGTGATTACCTGCACCAGTTTGACTAAGTGATAGTGACAAGGATTATCTACTGCCTGTAAGTTTTATTCTTATTTACTTTATGGCTGTTCCTCCAGCCAGGCAGTGTGAAGGAGCCTTCATATGCTAGAGCATAAGGTCCAATGAGCTGTTTTAAAAATGAATTCCAATGCAATTTAATATACTTTGGTCAGTCTGCTGTCAATGCTTGTCATTTAGCACAAATTCCTGTCATATACTTTCTCTTTTTGAGGCCTCTTATGAATATTTTTAATTTAAGGTTGCACTTTGAATGATATTTTAAAGGTTTTCTTTCTGGTCCAAGGAATGCTGAAAAGCTGAATTCACAGTGTCACAATCTGAAGCAGTTCCAGTCTGAAAATTGTTGTGCCACAGTACAACGCAAACACATTTGTTACAACATTCAGGATTAGCGTTTATGGGTCATTGTTTATTAGTACAGAAAGAAGTTTGCAGCAACTGTTTGTTTATTTGTTTTTAATTTAAAAGTCAAGACTTTTTTGTTAATCTATACTAGATACACTTTCCTGTTTGCCTGCATTGCTGTTAGTGTCAACTAAGCCGTTTATGGCTGTAGAGGTCTTCATCATAACAAGGCTGAAATAGCTGGATGGATGATCACTATAGTGTGTAAACATGTATACAAATTCAACCTTATTGGTGGATGCAAAGCAATAACTATAGGTACTGAAGAGGATTTTATTCCAGATTTACTGGTGGTCTGTGGAAAGGCACAGGGACAGCTATTTCACCACTTGTGTTTCCTTTTCTTGAGAGCAGAGCTAGCACTATTTGTTTCCTTCCTGAAGCACTTTGATATCTGCTGAGGAGAAGTACTATATAAAAGCCTGCTATTAGTAATAGTCATATAGAAGGTACAAACTCAAACAGAAGTTAAAAAAACCCACCCCAAACTAAAATAAGTTCTGTTTTTACTGGACCTGCCTGACCTGATAGAAAAGTTAAGGAGGTTTTCATAAGGAACTGCCAGCATTATATAAATAAAAAGCTTGTCTAAATGAGAAGAAAAAGTAAGCCTTTAAAATGTGGCAGCTTGAATTTAAAGACAAATTCTGAAAATTCAAACAGAATTTGAAGAGTGGCTTGCAGAGAATGCTCAAGTTGCTAGCAAGAAGTTATTTACTTGTTCATCAGATATGAGAAGAAAAACAGGAAACTTGACCAAGGAATAGCAGAACTACTTGGGGATGAACAATACATAATAGAGAAATATAGCAGACTTTTATATTAGTCTACTGCTAAAGATTTTGATGTAGTAATCATAGAATCATAGTATCATAGAATCATAGAATAGAATAACCAGGTTGGAAGAAAACCACCAGACCATTGAGTCCAACCGTTCCTATCAAACACTAAACCATGCCCCTTAGCACCTCGTCCACCCGTGCCTTAAACACCTCCAGGGAAGGTGACTCAACCACTTCCCTGGGCAGCCTGTTCCAGTGCCCAATGACCCTTTCTGTGAAAAATTTTTTCCTAATGTCCAGCCTAAATCTCCCCTGGCAGAGCTTGAGGCCATTCCCTCTTGTCCTGTCCCCTGTCACTTGGGAGAAGAGGCCAGCACCCTCCTCTCTACAACCTCCTTTAAGGTAGTTATAGAGAGCAATGAGGTCTCCCCTCAGCCTGCTCTTCTCCAGGCTGAACAACCCCATCTCTCTCAGCCGCTCCTCATAAGGCCCATAATTCTCACTTCCTCCCTATTCTTTACAGCGAGGGGTCAGAGTTAGATAAATTTGTTGTGAATATACAAGAGGAACTAGATCAAACAGAAAAGTTAGGTAAGTTTCCACATCTGATAACATTTGGCAGGAATCTTTGGAGGAACTCAGATGTGAAGCTGCAGAGCACTTGGCAAAACCTTGTAAACTCTCATCGCAAACAGTACAATGGAACTTCTACTGTGCTAGAAGAGCAATTCCGTTACAAAAAAGTCTGAGAGCCACAGAAGGTAACCTGGCAGTTACACACCAGGGAGTCTGATTTTCACCCTGGCATGATAAGAATAAAAGATAAGATGATTGAACACATAGAAAATCACAGAATGTTGGGAAGGATTCAGTATAGCTTCAGTAAATGGAAATCCTGACTCTCATACCTAGTGGATCTCTGTGAGAAAGGGCACTTGTTATTCCTTTTGTTTCCAAGAAAAAAAAAAGGTAAACGTCCTCTCTTTTATCTCCTAACAAATCACTCCAGTTAAATTCGAATCTTCTCCATGATTCAGAGCATCCGTAGGATGCTGGTATAGTCCCTTTTTCTTTCCCACCCCTGAATTAGCGCTTTTGTGTCTGAACATCCTGGTATTTTGCCAGCCTCTCCAGCTGCATTGCAGATAGCCATAGCTGGACACGAGAAGCTTTGCAGGTGCTTTACTGTTTCAGCAGTTTTTGGAAAAGAGCCATGACTGACCGGTTCAGGTGTCTTACACACATACTTAGTTAAACTGATACTCAGGTTTGTCAAGAAGGAATTAGATCTTTATTTTGGACAGATTATTTTTGCTTTCCTCTGTAGTCTGGGTTGTAGTTTACTTTCTAAGCTACTCAGAGTAAATCCCCTATTCTTCTCTGAGCCTACAGAACATGAACTCCCTCTCTCTCACACACACAAAAATGAATGCATATACACATAAAGAAACACAGAGTCTCTCACCTCCTTGTATCCTGTCTGGGGTAATGGGCTGGAGGTCAAAAGGGCCTTGAGAAATCAGACACTGAGAGCAGGGGATCAGAAGAGGGAATGCTCAAGCAGGCAAGAAAAGCAGGCAGGAACAATAGGCAGTGCACTTGCAATCTGTGAATTCTCACATTCTCATGTGGGAATTCCCATTCCCATCTTCCCTCTCCAAATTATATTTCATAAGATTTTTTGAGTTTCTAGACAGTTCTTATAGCCTTTATTCTCCACCCTCTACTCTCCAGACTACTTACTGTGCAATGCTGCTAAGTGGTAATTTCCCACATGGTGACAGGTGCTCTATCCTGCAAATTCAGATTTTATTTTATTTTATTTTATTTTATTTTATTTTATTTTATTTTATTTTATTTTATTTTATTTTATTTTATTTTATTTTATTTTATTTTATTTTATTTTATTTTATTTTATTATTTTTTTTTGGCTGCTGCCTCTGTGTCATACACAAAATAATCTTTCTCAAGTTTGCAATTCTTCATTGACCAGTAATTACCATCAGTGAGTTATTTACAGCACTAGTTATTTACCTGTGCCCATATTTTTAAGCACTTTTCTGTTATCTCATGATTGAACTCCACATCATAGCAAAGGACGTCAGGTACCAATCTTTGGGTCACATAGCAAGTTCTCATAATAGGTTGGTAGAAGGCCAAATGGGCCATGTCTGGGGCCTTTTAAGTTTAGTATTAGGCAAAATTAACCTAAGGCCATTTTGCTTGTTGCTATCAATGGCAACGTGGTTCTACAGGGTAGCAATCCCATCATTGCATCACACTTAGATTTTGCAGCTTTTAGCATTTCACACTAAAGGATTTAGGTTGACTATGGAGTTCTGCAATTTGTAGATGAGTCTTATGGACCCATCTAAAACACACATATATTTCATGCTTGAAATAGACATAGCTGACTGCAGCACATCCAAGTATGTGTAGGACATGCTGTGGAACTACTCTACAGATGGCCTCAAAGAAATAGTCTTCTTCAGAGGAGACCAGATTCTCTATATATCTGGGAAGACTGTTTTATTAAAGAACACTTGTAACTCCTGTGGGTGAGGAACAACTTAAAAACTGTTGACTAAAAAGCTTTCATCAGAAGGGGAATCTCAACAATATATCTGAAATAATCCTTCCACAATATGAGTTTCTAGATTTAGCTCTCTTTCTAGGCTACGTCTATATTAATGAGTGTAGTAGGAGTGGGTCTGGGGAGAGATGAGAATGTGAATGAAGGACGTGGACCTATTACACTGGGGGCTACAAAGAAGATCAGAGGGCTGGAGCACCTCCCATATGAGGACAGGCTGAGAGGCTTGGGCTTGTTTAACCCAGAGAAGAGAAGGCTCTGGGGTTACTTTATAGCAGCCTTCCAGTATTAAAGGGGGTATACAGGAAAGATGGGGAGGGACTTTTTATCAGGGAGTGTAGTGATAGGGTGAGGGGTAATGGTTTTAAGCCAAAAAAGAACAGATTTAGATTAGATATTAGGAAGATATTTTTTACTATGAAGGTGGTGAGGCACTGAAACATATTGCCCAGTGAAGCTGTGGATACCCCATCCCTGAAGGTGCTCAAGGACAGGTGAGATGGGGCCTTAAGTAGCCTGTTCTAGTGGAAGGTGTCTTTGACTATGGCAATTGGGTTGGAACTAGATGATCTTAGAGCTCCCTTCCAACCCAAACTGTTTGATGATTCTGTGAATTTTGTTTAGGTTCACTTTAAAGGAATTTAGATGCTATGAGATCCTTTCATTCCACCCTGTGATAAACTGTAGCTCAATAAGTGGGAGATACAAGGAAATGTCCTTAAAAAGAACACCCAAGATCTAAACTAAAATGCCTGCAAAGGTGTAATGCTATAAAATCAATAGTTAACTCAAAGAAGATACACACATATGTTATGTATTATAGTTTCAGAAGATAATATGTACTAAAAGTTGATGAAAACGAAGTATAAACTACAGATTTGATGTTACTATGTTAACTGCGCCTCCTCACCCCTCCAAAATGAAAAATTTAACAGGTTTTCTGAGAAGAGATTTTTCTTAAAATGTTACCTTTTTCTTGCCATAATTCTGGTCTGGTCATAACTTAATCCTGAAGGTCATTGCTGTTTTGTTTAACACATAAACTTTTATCCTAGGGGAAAATTTAGTTGATTTTTATTAAATATTACTCACAATTTGCATTACATATTACTTTTAAATGTGATTTGTGTCCTGGATACGTTAGTGTAAATGCTGTAAATGCTGTTCTTTGCTTGGCATAATTCTCCTCACTGACTCTTATTTTGTTTTAATCTACTATCGCTCCCACTATATAGTTGTAGGGCAAGGTGTAACGCTTTTAAACTAGAAAAAGGCAGATTTAGGTTAGATAGAAGGAAAAGTTCTTCACTATAAGAGTGGTGAGGCACTGAAATACATCACTCAGGGGAGTTGTGAATGCCCCATCCCAAGAAGTGTTCAAGGTCAGGTTGGATGAGGCTTTGGACAACCTGACCTAGTGAAAAAAGACCCAGCTTATGGCAGGGGTGTTGGAACCAGATGACCTTTAAAGGCCCTTTCCAATCCAAACCTTTCTCTGACTCTATGATAAAAAGGAAACTTGAGATGGAGAAAGAAAACCACTGTCTATTTGAGTTTGACTGCACTGTATAGGATGGGCTACTTATTTGTATAATCCTATCTCTGGAGTTATTAGGTACGAAGTTATGGAGGGCATGTGGCAACAGCTCAACTGGAGAATGTGTTGTCTTTGGCCGTTCTCCTTTGTTTTGCAAACTTAAACCATTTTGTTTCAGAGAATCTATTGCTTTGATTAATTTTTTTCTGCAATATGAAACATACTATTCACTTAAATCATCCTCAACATAAAAAAATGGATGACAGCAAATGAGAAAAGCATGGAGTGCTTTGCATATATGTGGTGAGTTGACCTTGGCTGACAGGTAAGTCCCCAGCCAGTCTCTTGCTTTGTCTGTTCTAGAGGTATGGGGGAGAAAATTGGAAGAGTAAAAGTGAAAAAACTCATGGATATAGTTAAAGACAGTTTAATAAATGAAGAAGGGAAAAAAAAAAGAAAATGAAAAATACATGTAGTACAAATGTGGTCACCTACCACCAGCCATATGATGTCCAGCTAGTCTGCGAGTAATGGCTACTTGGGTAAAAGGTCTCCCCTATTTTTATTGCTAGGCTATCAACACTGTTTTGAAAAGCGAAGCGAAGCGAAGCGAAGTGAAGAGAAGAGAAGAGAATGTTTCAGTTGGAAGGGACCCACTATGATCATCTACTCCAACTGCTGACTGTTTTAGTCGTGGATCTGAAACACAGGAATGTGTGGGCTGTTATTAAAAAGAATAACTACAGCTCAACAAGACAGTATGAAAAGTGTTTCAAGGGATGAGGATTCTGGAGTTCAGAAAACAGCTGTGGGGGGATCTGGTAGACTAGCATGGAGAAATGTAACAGGGAACAATTATCCCATTTTTTGAACAACTATCCAGTGGAGTGTTGGATGAAATGGTCAGGCTGCAGGTATAAATCAAAGAGAAGGAAGTGTTCTTTCACACAGCATGCAGGAAAAGACTGGAACTCACCACCAGAAGCTCCTGTGGAGGCTTTTTGCTTAAATGGGTTTCAAAAAAACTCTTAGACAAGTTCATGGAAGCAGAATCAATCAAGGGCTATCAAGCAAGATGCAGATGAAGCTTTTAACACAAAAAAATCTTTAACATAGCAGACTGCTGGGAACTGGAATACTAGTGAGAAAATAGCAATGCCTACTTTTGCTATTTATAAGCTCTCTCACCACACGTTTAGTACAGTCCTCTTTCGGAAATGAGATAAACTACATGAACCTTTGCTCACAAGCGTTATGTTTGCTTTTCTGCTATATGTTTACATTCTTATGATTGGGCTGCAGTTCATCTCCAGTTATACTTCTTGAGTGACACACTTTGAGCAGAGGAGGCAATGGGAGATAGAAATGAGGACTTCCTGACAAAGATGAATAATTTAAAATGTTTCCCATCTAATCCATTGATCTGTGCTAGGTGTTCAAAACTAATTTCTTCCCCAGCAGGTGATTTCCATCTGGAAACATTCCTGTTAACCTCTGTCTTCAGTTCTTGTTTAAACTCTTTGTACACCCTTTTTCTCCCCTCTAAGTTCAGAAGTAGAATTTCTTCCCCAGAGAGTGTTCACAGTTTCTTCAAAGCCTTCATTCCTTATCTGGAGGCTCTGATGTTCCTCGACAACATTCACACCTCCTATTTGGCAGGTCACCCTGGTCTGGAAAAGAAGAAGAGGTGATTCTGGTTAGAGATGCACTGAACTAGCTGGTTCAAATTAGAGGAGGTTAGAAAAACACTCAATTTCAGTCTGCTGTTTTCATTTCAAGTAGTTTATCCAATATCTAAATTGAAAGCAGCAGGTATCTGATCTGAAAATAAATTGTTTTTCCTTAAAGTTCAACGTTAGTGCTTTGTATTCTTTTCCCTGATGCATTAGTCTGAGTCAATGGGAACAGCTGCATCAAATTCTGTTTTGGAATTGTAAAACTTGCATCTGCATCTGACAGTGGTGTATGGACTGCAGTGAGGGCTTTTAGACAAATATTTCTAACATAGGCAATACATCCAATGAACACCTGTTACCTGGAAGCTTCTTGGAACATAGAGTTACAGAGTGAAATGGGCCCCATCTTAAAAAGATTTTCACCGTAATAATTTCACAGTAGGATTATGCCTAAAGTATTTTATTCATATGTCTTCAAATATGTTATTTTCCACTCTATACAAGTTCAAGAATATAACATTGAATTAATTTAAAGGTCTATTTGCAGTCCATTATTTTTAACTGATAAAGAGTTGAATCTGAATTTAAGACTGAGTTGAAATATCTAACAACATGTTTAAGTCTGATTCTATGTTTTCGAGTTTGTGCATTCATGTGACCGTCGTATTTAGTTTCAAGACTTTACACTAACAATAAATGTAACATTAAAACTTTTTAGATACTAATATTTTGTTAGGAAAGGAACCTATCCAGGCCCAAACATTTATCTCCAGACTGAGTCAGTGACCCTATACTTTATATATTCCTTCATATGTAAATGCAAGTATAAGAATGATGGAGATTGTAACTTTTAATTTCTCTTTCCAGATCTCTTTCTTCACTTAAAATTTGGAATACAGTTAGAATCCATAGTTACTCTAGCTGAACTGATTTTTTAAAATAAAGCCACTGAAGACAGAATACCTAAATTGAGCAGAGAGAGGTAGAAGTCATTCGTCATTATAGCATTATCCTTAACAGATCTAAAATAACTGATACTAACTGCACATCTGGGTTCCAGTATTTGTTCATCTACTGGGAAACAACAATTTTTGGGCTAGACCTGATAAAGGATATGTTGAACATTGGGTCATATTTTGACCAGGACATTGGATGATGTATTACCGTGATGTTAGAAAATGTAGTTTTAGAGGAAAGAGCAAGCTACCTCAGCACATGGCACCCTATGCTCTGTGCACTGTGAAGTGCCTGGGGAAAGTGTGGGTCCAGAACAGCAAGTATCCGTCCTACAAACTGTTTGCAAGAAATGGTGAAAATAAGGAAATACAGAAGTCTCTGTAGTGGATAGGAAAAAGGTCTTCTTTAATTCTTACATACAGTTGCTGAACCATAGTGCAACAGAGAACTGCAGGTAGGAAAACAGAGAAAGCGGAAAAAGGTAGTGCAATTGTGTGAAGCAGAAGTTGGGGCTCGCTAGGGACAACCCCAGCCCCAGGAACTGCAGACCTCCCTGAGGATGGGGAGTAATGTGGAAGTTAGAGACTAGACCTGCTGCAGCATCACTGGGGCAGGGGCTTATGCCCTCGGGGGCTGAAATGGGGCCCAGTGCCATGGGCAGGATGGAGAGGCTGGGCAGGGACAGCAGGGCCCATTTGTGCTCCCAAGGCTCTGGCAGCCTCTTTCCCAACAAAAAAACTTGTTTCTGAGTTTCCTTATGTTTCCCTTGCTCTTATTCTTTCTGCTCCCTTAATGAATCTTTCCTTCCTTGCAGTCCTGTGGCAATACGAAAGTTGAGGAGTGATCCAATGTAAAGCTTGTAACAGCCTGTAGCAAAAAGAGACATCAAGTCCCAGGGGAATTAGCAGGTTTTCTGTTAGGTGAGAATCTATTTTTATTTGCTAAGGTGACAGCATTTCTACTCAGGCATAATTCACACTATTTCTTGTCTCTGTTGAACAAAACCACCACGCAAGCTGCTGCATCTGTTGTACGCTTTGGTATCCAGGATATCATGAATAGCCAGTAGAATGGAGCTCAAGTTTGTAATGTGGTGGATTAGCACAGGACTAACTATGCTGCAGATAACTTAGGCTTTTTCATTACTACTGCGACATTTCTGTATGTGACAAATTTTTGAACTTGTGTTTTTCTGGCAGGTGACTGTTAAAGAGTTTTTTTGTGACACTTTAAAGTGTCTGATGATTACCAATTCATTTGGCATTCCTCTGCAAAAATGTAAATCATGATGTTCTTCTGTGGCATTAGGGGATGTAATCTCTTAAAAAATAATCCCACAAAATCTCCTATCTCTTGTCTCAATATAATCAAGCATATCTGCTTTAGTGTATCTAGATTTGGCAGTGTTCCAGCTTCTTTGATGTGTTTAGTAGAAAGAGACTTAAGAAGTAGGGTATCAGTGTTTAGGGATGAGTGAAACTAGTTTAATATAGATTTTTAAAATTTGATTGCGATTCAAGAGTTTGGCTTTTTCTAATAGCCCCTACCCCTTCCTTCTCCTACTTACCCTTAAATTTAATTAGTTTGAGATTTATTAGGCTTAGAACTAAAATTTTCGTATCTAACTTAAAAAAGCATCGCTTTACTCTTTCAGGGAGGGGTGTTGAACCAACGACTCCCTTCCCCCGCAAAAAAAAATAAAACCCAAAGTTTTTCACTGTTTTTTCACAGCAATGGAAAAAAGATTTTGCATTTGAAAGTTAGGTTTGCCAACTGTAAGGCTTATTCAATAACACAGAACAGTGAGTGACTGTTTCCAAAGATATTTTAAAAGACACTTGTAAGTACCTTACAATTTTTGAAGTAATGATATTTCATCATTTTTAACTTCCCTCATGAAAATCTTTATGTGGAGAAGTCCTCCTTGTATTATACAAAAACATATCTTTTCATGCTGAGGTATTTGGTTATTAGGTTTAAAAATTGAACAGTAAGCACTTGACCTTTGTTGCTGCTGCTCATATAACATCATGAACAGAATGATGGATCAAAAAAACTGAAGACAAAAATAGGTAACTGTTAGGTAACGGAAATAGAACTCCATTTCACTGATCCTTTCTCTGCTGAGGTTAATGAGAAGGCAACTGTACCCCATTAAACACATCACACAGCTAGACTCCTTATCATGACACACCACTAAATATGTTTTCTGAAAAGAGTGCATTTAATAAAAAATCTGTCTTAGTGAATCAGAGAGGAGGGAAACTTGAAACAGACCATCTTTATGAAGGTAGGATTAACTGTCCCTGTATCACTACAGTCAGATGTTTGTCTTTCATGTCTTGAAGACTTCCAATGAGAGACCCACAAAGTACTAAATAACTACTTCATTGCTTCACTATAAATCCAGATATCCAGCATGAATCACACTTCTGTCATTTTAATTTTTTTCCGGTATTTTTGTGCAACTAGATAGATGACCATGTCCGAGTATCCTCCTTCTAGTTCTTTGTTTTATTTGATTTTTTTTACCTAATTCAGCTTCCATTTTTGCAACTCCCATTGAAATACAGATGGAATTGCAGAAGCCATACCTCAATCCTGACCTATCATCTTCTTACATATTTTTTAAATCCCTTCCTTCTTTTTTTTCCATATGCAGGGATTTAGTATTGTTTAATTTACATTTTGGGATCATATCTGCTCTCAAACCATTAGCTATGTTCATCTGTCTCTCTGTCCATCCCTTCAACCCTCCCAGTCATATCTTGGAGGATATAAGGCAGCCTATGCCTTATAAAAATGGTAGAGAAATACCATTCTCAGGGAAATTTTTGTTTCAGCATAAGAAATATGATTTTTTTGCCTAAATACAGGAGTTCTGTCAGTTGAACCATACATCTGGAAATTTCTTCAGAGAAAAGGCAGTTAAACACCCTCACTTTACACTTGTTTCTACTTTATGTTCCCTGTCCCATTTTACACAATGCCAAATTCTTAGAATTCTTTAAAGATAATCTCTTTGTATGCTGAGACTGATTTTTAAGGTTGTTTTTCATTGTTTGTGTACTGTTCAAAATCAGCATCTGAAATGGTTTTGCAGCCTAAGGCCAGAGAGACGCAGCAGGAAATATAGATGGAGGAGTTCAGCTTAGATTTTCTCCTGTACGTCTGTTGGCAGTTCCTTCATATGTTGGGATTCAGTCTCTCCAAAACAGTGCCTGAAGCCTTCACAGTGCGTTGCTGCAGTAGAGCAGCAAGAATTTAAGGGTTTATCTTTATAAGACTTGATCACTCACTGTTTATGAGGCAGCACAGCTTGCGCTGATAATGAAAGACCTCCTCTCCCCCTCCTCCTCCCAATTAAAGGTCTTGTCTATCTCATATTCCTTACAAAAATGGTTTATGTCAATATTGACAAGATGAGAAAGGGAAAATAAATTGACTTTGCACAGCTTGAGTCTGATCTTGTGAAAAATTCTGTGGGAACAGAGCTGGACTCCAGCAGCTCTGTCTTATTTACTCATACTACCCTAGAACACAATTAATACTTTAGATGATGAAGATGATGCCTGTGACACTAACTTTAACATTTGTTTCATGTTACACCAGAGTGTTATGAGTCACTGCTCAAAACAGTAAAAAAAATCCCTACTGCCCAACTCCTTCCCCATCAAAAAGAATAAAAAAATCCACTGAACTTTCCTTATAACTATTTTATGAGAGTAGACTTCTCACTAACTCAGCAGCCTGCTGGAGCTGGTATGTCCAAACACCATCCACCTGCAAACTGCAGGGTTGGGGTTACAAGAGATGGGGAATGGCAGCAAGTTCCTGCCAGATGAAGGAAACCTGCTCCCCTCAACCAGACAACAAAACCCCAGATCCCCCTGGTGAACAAGTACCATGTGCTGCAGGTGGAATCCAATCCTGAGGATAAGGATGATGGTTCCCACAGCCTAGAATCTTTCTCTAGGCCGCACCATCCTGAGAAAAAGATAAAAACTTTGTCCATTAAGAAGAAGAGGAGGGTGATTGTTGTAGGGGGCTCCCTCCTAAAAGGAACGGAGGGACCCATTTGCAGACCGGACCCGCTCCACAGAGAGATCTGCTGCTTACTAGGGGCATCAGTGAAGGAGGTAGCTAGAAAACTTGCTTCCCTGGTCCACGAGACAGACTACTATCCTCTGATAGTAGTCCAAATTGGTAATGATGATCTAGTAAACAGAAAGACCAAAGCCATCAAGAAAGACTTCAGGGCCATTGGGAAAATGATGGAGGGCTCTGGGGCATGAATAGTATTCTGATCCATCCCAAGGCTAAATAGAGAGGAGCTGGAAGTCAGGAAGAAGAATTCGATTAAAGCCTGGCTCCGAGCCTGATGTGAGGAAAGGGGCTTCGGCTTCTTCGATCATGGGGTGGCTCACACACCCCAAGTCTTTGTGTTTAAGGATGGGACACGTGTGTCTCCTGGGGGGCTAAAGCCCTTGCTAAAAACCTAGCTAAGCTCATAAATCGAGCTTTAAACTAGATGTGAAGGGGGAAGCGGTTGAGACCAGGCTAGACAGGAGTGAGCCTGGATGTGGGGCAATGGTGATTCGGAGAGGGTGTGCTGGAGAGGACCACCAGTACATCACCACACAGCACACCTTGGGGTGCTAAGGGAGATACGGGCGCTCTGGGGATAGCTACTCCAGTTACCAGGCAATTGGGAATGAACTCTATTCCCTCTAAGAGGGCTGAAGGCTCGGCAGCTCAGCTGAAGTGCATTTACACCAATGCATGCAGCATGGGGAATAAGAAGGAAGAGCTGGAAGCTGTTGTAGGGCAAGGAGGCTATGATGTTGTTGCCATCAAGGAAACGTGGTAGGATGACTTATATAACTGGAGTGCAGCTATGGTGGGTACAAACACTTCAGGTGGGATAGGAAGGGCAGGAGAGGAGGTGGGGTAGCCCTCTTTGTAAGGGAGGATTTGGACACCGTTGAGATGGATTGTGGTGATGAGGACATTTAGTGTCTGTGGGTTAAAATCAGAGGAGCCCACCAGAAGATATATTTTGTGATGGGAGTCTGTTACAGACCACCCAGCTAAGGAGAAGCAGCTGATGAGCTCTTCTATAAACAGCTGGGGTTAATCTCTAGATCAATGCCTCTTGTTCTTGTGGGAGACTTCAATCTTCCTGATATCTGCTGGAAGTACAATACAGCAGAAATGAAGCAGTCTAGGAGGTTCCTGGAGTGCGTGGAAGACAATATCCTTGCATGCACAGCTGGTGAATGAACCAACAAGGGAAGGTGCCCTCCTGGACCTGCTGTTTGTGAACAGAGAGGGCCTTGTGGGGGATGTGGCAGTAGGTGGACGCTTAGGACAAAGTGATCATGAGATGATAGAGTTTTCTGTTCTAGGTGAAGTGAAGAGGGTGGTTAGCAGGACAGTAGCATTAAATTTCCAGAGGGCAGACTTTGAACTCTTCAGAAGGCTGGTTGGCAAAGTCTCATGGGAGACAGTACTTAAGGACAAGGGAGCCCAGGAGGGCTGGGAGCTCTTCAAAAAGGAAATCCTAGCAGCTCAGGAGAAAGCCATCCCCATGTTCTGGAAAAAAAGCCGGCAGGGGAGAAAACCAGCTTGGTTGAACAGAGAGATCATGAGTGATATCAAGAAGAAGAGAAATGTTTATGGGCTCTGGAAGAGGGGACAGGCCTCTTGGGTGGACTACAGGAGGGAAGTGAGATTGTGTAGGGAAAAAATCAGAAGGGCTAAGGTTCAACTAGAAATCAGATTGGCAAAGTCTGTGAAAGATAACAAAAAATCCTTCTACAAATATATAAATAATAAAAGGAGGACAAGGGAGACCATACAGTCCCTATTGTTCCCTAAGGAACAACAGTGACAGGGGATGAGGAAAAGGCTGAGGTACTTAATGCCTTCTTTGCCTCAGCCTTTAATTGTAAAGAAAGTTGTTCCGTCTGTGTACAAACCCAGGAGCTAGAGGAGCAAAATGAGGCTCCCATGATCCAAGAGGAGGTGGTCAGAGCCTTGCTAGCCCGACTAGACACCCACAAGTCTGTGGGGCCGGATGGGATTCACCCAAGGGTATTGAAGGAGCTGGCGGATGTGCTGGCCAAACCCCTTTCCATCATCTTCCAACAGTCCTGGAAGACTGGGGAAGTTCCAGTGGACTGGAGGCTGGCTGATGTTGTGCCCATCTACAAGAAGGGTTGCAGGGAGGATCGAGGGACCTACAGGCCTGTTAGTCTGACCTCAGTGCCAGGGAAAGTCATGGAACAGGTGATCTTGAGTGCTATCATGAAGCACATGCAAGAGAACTGGGTGATCAGGCCCAGTCAACATGGGCAGGTCTTGCCAAACTAACCTGATCGCCTTCTATGAAAAAGTGACTTGGCTGCTGGATGAGGGAAAGGCTGTGGATGTGGTCTTCCTGGACTTCAGTAAAGCCTTTGACACAGTTTCTCACAGCATTCCGCTTGGGAAACTGTCAGCCTCTGGCCTGGACAGGTGCACACTCTCCTGGGTGGAAAACTGGTTGGCTGGCCGGGCCCAGAGAGTGGTGGGAAATGGTGTGAAATCCAGCTGGAGGCCAGTGACAAGTGGGGTTCCCCAGGGCTCAGTGCTGGGTCCAGCCCTGTTCAATGTCTTTATCAATGACCTGGATGAAGGCATTGAGTGCACCCTTAGCAAGTTTGCAGATGACACTAAGCTGGGTGGAAGTGTCAATCTGCTGGAGGGTCGGGAGGCTCTGCAAAGGGATCTGAACAGGCTGGACCGCTGGGCTGAGACCAATGGCATGAGGTTTAACAAGGCCAAATGCTGGGTCCTGCACTTGGGGCACAGCAGCCTTATGCAGTGCTACAGACTAGGAGAAGTCTGTCTAGAAAGCTGCCTGGAGGAGAGGGACCTGGGTGTGTTGGTTGACAGCGACTGAACATGAGCCAGCAGTGTGCCCAGGCCAATGGCATCTTGGCTTGTATCAGAAATGGCGTGACCAGCAGGTCCAGGGAGGTTATCCTCCCTCTGTACTCGGCACTGGTGAGACCGCTCCTCGAATCCTGTGTTCAGTTCTGGGCCCCTCACCACAAGAAGGATGTTGAGGCTCTGGAGAGAGTCCAGAGAAGAGCAACAAAGATGGTGAAGGGGCTGGAGAACAGGCCTTATGAGGAACGGCAGAGAGAGCTGGGGTTGTTAGCCTGGAGAAGAGGAGGCTGAGGGGAGACCTCATTGCTCTCTATAACTACCTGAAAGGAGGTTGTAGAGAGGAGGGTGCTGGCCTCTTCTCCCAGGTGACAGGGGACAGGACAAGAGGGAATGGCCTCAAGGTCCACCAGGGGAGATTTAGGCTGGACATTAGGAAAAAATTTTTCACAGAAAGGGTCATTGGGCACTGGAACAGGCTGCCCAGGGAGGTGGTTGAGTCACCTTCCCTGGAGGTGTTTAAGGCAGGGGTGGACGAGATGTTAATAGGCATGGTTTAGTGTTTGATAGGAATGGTTGGACTCGATGATCCGGTGGGTCTCTTCCAACCTGGTTATTTTATGATTAAGAAGCAACTCCCAGAAAACCCAGTACTGCAAAGAGGCTTTGTCTTGTGGTGAGGGAACTGAATCTCACGACTGTGAGGTGTGAGGCCCAGTGCAAAGCAGTTAATCTTTTTAAGTTCCTAGTCTGAAAAGTGAGATAGTAATCCACTTATGTTTCTCCTGTTTTTCCTAGATCAACTCCAGACATTTCAAGTGGTGTCTCTTTAAGGCAATGTGTATGCGTAACACACAACCAAAGACAAAATGACAAAAAGATGAGAAAAATATTAATCCCAGTTTAAATTAGGTACTTGCTTTGTATCAATCATATTTAATGATAGTATAAATAGCAGGAAAATGGATGCCTAAGTGACCTTCAATAGTCATCACGAAAAGTGCAGATACAGAGCAGACCAATTAAGTATGAAAAGAAGGATCAGTACTACATACTAACAATTTATATGTCAAAAGACCAACACAAAGTCATTACATTGCTTAATAGGGATTCAATTAACTGATTAAAGAGTAATTCTAATGTGCTGCTGCTTACCTTGCACAAGCTATGGTGAATCATATTGTGAATCATCTGCAGAAGATAGCTTATTACAGATGCCACCAAACAATATTTTAAGCATCAAGTGAGAAGACTGCAAAACACTTTGTATTTATACAGTGCATTTCATCTTCAAGTGGCAAACCAAATTATTTGCTACCTAATCTATTCTTTTGTTCCTTCTCACAGCTATGACCCACATATTCCTGGCACTGGAATAAAAAAATGCTGTGAGGGCAAATAGTCAAAATACAACACTTAAAGGATGTGCCTAGCATTTACTGTTCTTGGTCTTTTTCTCCATCGAGGTCCTAAGATCTTCAGCTGTCTTCATGCCTACAGTTTACCTGGCTGTGAGGTTCTAAAGCAGTGTTCAGTGGTGGGAACAGAAAACCAGTTGGTTGCTAGGTGGTGGTTAAGGATACAGGAGGTTCTTAAGGATACAGGAGGGTTTTTTTTGCATTGTGAATTATTACTGCATTCCTGAGTTGAAGATTAAATTATCTTGCTGTTCACTACCTTCCAACAAGAAAGCAGCATATCAATTTCATTACTGACAAAACCTTGATTTTACAAGATGAAATATCTGTCTCAGTCTTAAGTGCAGAACTTCCTAAAGCTAGCCTCACACATTTAAAAAGAAAATAAGTAACCTTTACAAAAGAAAACAGAATTAGATGTTAACTAGTTGCTAGAAAGTGATTGAACATACAGAAATCTCTTATAGTATATTACTGAGTGCTAGTTATATATAAAAGTTATGTTTAATCAGCTGTTTTTAATGAATTTTCATGATTATTTTAAAATGCCAATCCTGTACACCCTATATATAGTTGTCTTGAAACAGGTAATTAACATTTTTAAGATGATTTTTAAAATTCTGTGTATTGGGAAGACACTAGTGGTACCTTTCATTAGGGAAAATAAGTGACTCTAAGAAGTTAACAGTTTTGAAATACAGTATTTTGACAGACAAATTATTATACAGGAGCTTGCTGAAAGATGCTGAAAATAATGTATTCATTAGCATACACGTAGCTAGCATCTGTGTTAGATCCTTCCTTTTATATTTTATGAAATTCCCTCTCAAAAATGGCAATGTGTCTCTAAATGAGGAAAATTTGATCTATGGTATTCAACAGAGTAATTGCAACCAGAACAAACTTTGCTCAGATACAGACATAGATTGTTTTCTAATTTTGTGAGAATTTTGAGCAAGCTGGTTTTATTCTATTGATTGAGTATTTTGCAGACATTTAATATTTCCTAGTGCTAAATATTAATACTAATTAATGCTAACTAGTGCTAAATAGGAGTACTAATTAGAAATACTATTAAATAAAGATCTTTAACTGCCCTGGATGCCATATATCTGCATATAGGTGACTTTTCTATGATTTTAAAATGAATGGGAACTCATTTTGACTTGCAATTTTCTTATTTTGGAGTAAAACTGGACCAAGTTCTTCTGAAGGTTCTTCCATCACTGGTGATAACAATTGTACTTGGAGGCAAACATCATTTTCTCAAACCATCTTTGTTGGTAGAAAAGAAAATTGCACAGCTCACTTCCAAGTGGACATTGCCAGCTACATCATATTCACATATGTATTCCTTAAATCATAACAAATAACACAGACCAAGTGGGTAGTACTTTAAAAACATAAAATAGAATTGATCTGATCTGATTTAATTGATCTCACCTAACTTTAAACCAGCCTTCTTAGTCTTTGTTTTAAATTGGGAAGGGAAAAATAACGACATGGCTTCTCATGTGATCTAATTTGAGAACCCATTCTATTGTATTTTAGCGTATATACAATATGCTTATTTCTCTCCATCATCTTACAGAGGATTTTAGGTACCTATCTTTCATATGAATGATTAACATTAATGTGCATAATTTGAGGTAGATAAAATCCCTTCATAATATTTAAGAGATATGCCTTTTCAAAGGTGAATTGGGATCACCTTTCACATATATCTCATATTACAGAAAGGAACAGAATGGCATATTGACTCCATTATGATTTCATTTTTGTAGGCATTTTAGCATAGGAGAACTATGCTTTATTAAAAAGCCAATAATTCAGATCACCTGAATTTGAATGCAGAAAAATATTGAGTTTTATTTCCTGGTATTTATTGTCAATGATCAAAATTTTGCTGTGATTTGTAATAGTCTAAACCCAGAGCATCTTCACAGATTCTAATATATGTTTTTTTTCATTTCTACATGATAAGTCCTAGATATCAAAAATGGAAGACAGCTGTCTCTTATTACCAATAAGTTACTTTTTAAATGAGAGCATTCGTAATAAGTAACATGGTCCTTTTAGTAATCCGTGTGGTCTTATATTGATGCTGAAAATAGAGGTTATTATTATCTCACACCTCAGATTGAAACATTAACCATGAAACTAGTTTTATGTGTTAACATCCCTTCTGGCAAGGTAGAAAGAGGATTAAAATACTTCTCTAACAAAATTCTTGCAATTTCACATTATTTAAGTATTATCTAAGATGGAGAACTGTAGTGATTTATTGTGGAAAAATTAAGAGACCTATTACTTGCCATGAGAAGTACAGACAGTGTTAGTTTGACATAAACCCCATAAAGATATTAAATGTGACTCTAATTAGTTTTATTCACCACTTGAGTCTCTGCAGTTAGATTCCTTTGATGCCATCCTGCTTCTATCTAACATGAGTAATGGAAATGGTTAGTGAATAATATTTCATACTGCCACATTCCAGTAGAAGTAGTTTCCACTTGTATGCACAGTTCCAGTGGATGCACTTTGATAAAGTGGTAAAAATGAGAAGCTCATGACCATCTCATTTCTTGACACACAAATCCTGCAGACTGGTGATATATCAGCATGTGCAAAATTACCCTTTGCTAATACAATGAACCTGTTTATTTTAACACACTATGCTTACTTAATCACTGTTATACAATGTATCATATTTGCTATGTACTTACATTATGTGAGTCAGCAATACAGGAACTTTGTATAATTCAAAGTAACTTTAATTAAACAAACCACAACCAATTTTCCAATTTGTTAAACAAACCAAAACAGCCCAGAAACAGAAAGAAAGAGTATACAGCTCATGCTAACTGTTCTGGCCCCTAAAGAATAAGCTATCTGTCGATTTGGTAAAAATCTACAAACTTGCTCCTAAACTAGGATTGTAGCTTTGTTAAGTACTCTGCAGCAAAGACATGTAGAAGTTCATGGTGTGTTTACCTTGGCTGGCTGCAAGACACTTGCCCATCTGCTCTCTCACTCCCCTTCCTCAACTGTACAGGGGGAGTAAATAAGATGGGAAAGCTCATGGGTTGAGATAAAGACAATGGATCACTTACAAATTACTGCTATGGGCAAAACAGTCTTAACTTGGAGTTAACACATTTAATCTGCTGTTAATTAAAATAAATTTGGACAGTGAGAAACAAAGATAAATTAAAATATTGCCTTCCTTGCAACCTCTCTTTTTCCCAGGGTCAACTTTACTCTTTCATTTCCAATCCCCTTAGCTCTTCTACCTTCACTGAGTCCTCCAGAGGAATGAGAAATGAGTTCACAATACTGTTGTTTTCACAGTATTGTTGTTTTTTTCCTCAGTCTTCACTGACAGAGGACATTTTGGCCTTTCTTATATATGTTTACCCCAAGGCACCAACTGGCAGAGAGGCTTAGCTGTGTCCTGTGACAGGTTTGTTTGAATTTTGCTTCTCTGGCATGGGGCAGCCCCTAGCTTCTTGTCATACAGGCCACCCCTGCAACCCACCCCCTGCCAACACCTGTACATGGACACACAAAGCAAATCTCTTTGACTAAAAGAAAACTCCTAGTAGTCTGTTGTTGAAATTTCTGAATGAGTAAGTAAGTAACATATTTTCATATTATTTATCCCTTTTCACAAGGAACACAGTAATTTCACATTGTCTAGGACTTTGTATGTGGCCTGCCAAATGGGAAAGGCAGTAGGAAATGCTGTATTATATTTTCTTATGATGGAAATTTGGCATCTGTGTCAACACTGAACATGGACAACCGTGTTAGAGGGAGAGAGTTCAGTGGCTTTGCCTTGTCAGCAAAAAGAGTAGAAACAAAAATCCTAAATGTTACAATCAATACCTATGTGATGAATATAGCTATACAAAATAAATATGCTTTTGCTTTGGAAATCAGCAATACTGAAAAAATACTGTTTTTCTTTATAAATACTACTTTCATTAGGAAGTTTTCTGGATATAGTTGTACTACAAATTCTTTCCAGAAATAAGATTCAACTGTGTGGTTTTTAGATGAAAATAACAATCTAAATAAGTTAGCATTTTTTTTTTACAACTTAAGTTTTCAGCACAGAAATGCATTTAGTGTTTTTCAAAAGCAGTCAAAAAAAAAAAAAGGAAGGGAAAGAGGAGATACAATGGTGGGAAAAGGACTCATAGTTGTGCTGATTAGAGAACATATTCAAGTTTAAGCTGCAGCTTGGAAAAGGAACAAAAATAATCATAAAAGAAAGTAAATGAACCTAAAGAGTCAGAAAGGTAAAGAAAATATTCTATGCCAAGTATGAGGGCAATATGAAACTTTGCTATTATGACTTCAATGACTTTCTCCTTTTTTTCTATTTTTTTTTTTCTGTCAAGCTGGGAAAGATAGGGCTGAAATGAGTTCTTAATTAAAATGAAGTGAATTGAGGAAACACTGATGATTCTCTTATCTTGAAAGCTCGTTTGGAAGGAAAATGAAGAAATGAGAAGTCTGTTTAGCTAAATAAATTATGGGATAAATTTTAGTTTGCTGCTTACTATTTTTATGTAATTTTAGACTTGCAATTTGATAATAACTGCTGACATACATTTGAGAAAAGCTAAATTTAACAGGTGACTGATTTAGCAACCAGGAGTTTGATACTTCAATGTCTTGGCCAGCGAGGAAAGAAATTTTTAGGGAATAAGTAAGTAAAGTAAATAAAATACATATAACAAACTGTTTTAAAGGAGCACATGTTTGGATCCAGGTTGATAAATTTCCTCATACATCTCTTCCTGCTGTGAGTTCTTCAATGCAAACACCACAAAGACAGCCTGCGTTGAAGACTTCTTTTCCTTAGGTAATGAGGAAACATTATGCTACCAAGAGATTTCTGATTAACTGAAGTAAATTTTCAATTTCCTGTAATAATTCCAGTACGATTGAAAATAAATTAATTTGGAAAAAAACTCATGTATTAGTTATATCTAATACAGTGTCATTGTACAGTCAACATTTTCTGTAAAGAGTAGATAAACCATTTAAAACTCACACCAATATCACTGAGATCATGGCAAAATACATGTCTAGTTTAGATTTAAATGGCTATCAATATTCTGTAAAGCAAGGGAAGGAAAAGAAAGGTCACTTTAGGGTTAAAGAATGAAATATATTGTGCTACGTTAGAACAGGGTCAAAAATAAAGAATGAGGCTTTCACTGGATCTCTGTCAGAACAGAATGTCCATTAGAACTCTCCATCTAATTGAACAATTATGAGATTTAAGTATCTAGTTTCCATGTGACTGAAAAATCCCAAAGTAATCACTAATTGAGAGAAATAGAAGGCAGAACATGAGACACACAAGTCAGAAAAGAAAAAGACTAAAATAAAAATGAATCTTTCACCAGCTGAAGCCATAATTATGAAAAGTAAAAGCAATACCTGCAGTTCAGCAGAGCTATTAGAGGAGAACGAGGAATATATTTTTTCCAGAGTTCACATAAGAAAGGAGCCAATACCTGCTGGTAACAGTAGTGTGGAGCTTACACAGATGCTGTGATGTTTGAGAATAAATTTGTCAGTGACCCAGACTCATGCCTCACCGAGAAACTTTTTGACATATCTTTAAAGCACAGATATAATTCTCTCAGCAACTAGAAAATGTACCAGAAAAAAACAGCTACGCAAAGAAAGACTAAAACACAAGGAGTCTCTCATCAAAGCATTTTTTCTGCTTCTCTGAAGATTCTGGATCAGCTTTTTTTTAGTTCATCTAATCCTGTGGGAAGTTATGTCCAATGGAAAAATATTAACTGCATGAAATTAAAGCATACAAACATAGATAATATTTAATAAATGTTACAGTCCACTGGAGAGGATACAGGAATTATGAAGCAAAGTATCTTTAACTTGTTGATGGGAATGGGAGCCTGCTTTGGAAGAGAAACTATTACATTGCCCAACTGTAGTGGATTGACCTCTGGAATCACGCTGCGGAACTATAGAGCTTTCCATTGTAATGCATGATGACAAGACTGCAGGCAAACTCTAGATCAGCAGAGAGACTTCATCATTTCTTCTGTGGTTCAGGTGCTAAGTACATGCTTAGCATATCTCTTTGGTGATCCATGCAATGGTTTACATAGTTGGTGAAGTAAGCAGTCATGAATTACAGGTCTAGATCTCTTCCTTTAACTGGTTCCCTGCTGGTCACACTGTGCCACTATTTCTATAATAAGAGGTGACAATAAAGGCACTTCTTTCATTTCCCCCTGCCTTGTGTTAACCCACACCAGCTATATTCACATGCTATATGAGTGTTACTTCATCCTATCTTTGCAGAAAGTTTGTAAAAATGACAGTTGAACCTCAGCATTTTCAAGACAACACATTCTGTCGTGAACATAGGAATATGATTTTAAGGAAGAATGAAGCAGCAACACAAGGTGAGGTGTCAAAAAAGAAAAAGGTTAAAGAGCTACTGTTGATTGCAAAAGTGGGTGCTTTCTGGTTTCTCGCTTCACCTGGGTGGGAGGTGGAAACAGACAATGACTTGAATGTTGATGTCACTGCTTAGATCCTCCATTGAAATAAATGAGAATCTTCCACCTTTATTTGAATTGGCTAACATTTCTGAACTGTCCTAAATTAAGAAAATCCTAATTGAATCTTTTGTTTAAGCAAATACAATCATTTGAAGACATTCCAGAATGACAGGTTTACCATCTGTCTTAGTTATGTCTCTTCTTCTCATTCCTGTCCTCTAAATTTTCTCTAGAGAAATTTCACTAGAAAGGTGTTGGCATTATCTTTTTGAAATACCATATGATGCCTAACACTTTAGTATGAAAACAATATGTAAAGGACATAATATGGCTTTTTGATCAGCAAATGTTTTCATATAATTTAGCTGGCAATGTAAATGGTTGTAGATACTATTACAAAGTTTTCTTGTCCTCTTCAATTTTAAGGAAACTGAAATGTAAGTACTAATTTATACCTACATGGTTTGGAACCATATGTAACATCGTTACGAATTGTATAATGTGCATTCATCTATGTTGTTTAATGGTTTTTGTGTTCTTAACACAAAATACCACTGCTGTTTGTAAAGATATACAAGTAATGCACTTAAAAATTTTGGCATGTAACAGGTTTCCATGAAATTATATTTATTCATCTGCATTTTAAATTCAGGAAATGTCTAGCAATTTCATACCTAAGCTTTGCCACTAGGTATATAGGCTTATTTTTATAACCCACATGTGTAAGAAAGCTCTGAATACATGTACTGTGCAGTATATTACAATGGACTGCTTTAATAATCAGGTGAAGCAAACATAATTTTTCCATGTAAGACATGCAGATATTGTTTTGTTAATGTCAAATTCAGCCACAATGAATTTTTAAGTGCTTTAAAGGTCACGGAATAACTAAATTTATATCATAAGCTAGGACATAAGAGGATCAAATTTCACATTTAGGTGTCCAGGTTAACTCAATCATAGTAGATACTTGCATTGAACTGCACTGTGACCTGAACTTGTTGCTGATTCTGAAGACAGTGTCTTTCAATATTTAAAAAGCAGGTAGAGAATATGGTGGAACATGAACTTGCAGAAAATCTAATATTGTGAAATAAAATCTATCTACAATAAAATATTCTTATTTTATAAGCATTATGAAATCTCTTTGTAGATCTACCCAGATGAAGCAGTACACTGTCCTAATCAACTGATTTAGTACTGGCTTACTTTGTTTTAAGTTGAACCATTCAAATGATAATCATAAATGTAGAAACTAAAAAACTTTTATATGTATCTCTGCTTTAATAATCAGGTGAAGCAAACACAATCTTTTCATGTAAGCCATGCAGATATAGTTTTGTTAATGTCAAATTCAGCCACAATGCTAGATTAAAAAAAAAAAAAAAGATTACTTTTTCAGTAATTTTTCAAGATTTTTGCCAGATCAAAACCAATGATTTGTCTTTTTCAACATGAAGAATAACGATGAGGTAGACATATTCAAAGTACTCAAAAAGACAAAATAGAATTTTAAACATAAAATTATCTGCATATACATATATACACATATAATAAATACACACATACATTATGCATATCTACACATTCAAAATATAATGACATACACGTTCTTATCATAATTACATCTAAATTAATGGTATACGCATTTGGAAGCCATGTGATATAAATATGTTAAATGCAAGTTCTCTGCCTGCACTTACTGATGAGTTCAGCTTCATTGCCAGAGGTGGCAAACACTGCCTGTGTTTGCAGATAATGCTGGGACACAGACCGTCCTTATATGAGTTTAGTGGTGCTGCTAACCAGTAACACCAAGTCATGACAGAGCTGCTCCAAAAGATAATAATAATAGTAATAATAATAATAATAATATGTCTAGTAGATGTATATTTAGCAGATATGTGTATTGGCAGGTGTGGGAACAGTGGCAGAGTATTTATACCTAAAACATCAATGTACTAACTCCTTTAACTCTTACCTGAATCAACAAGATATGTGGCCAAGTTGTAGCCACATCGTAATGCAGAAAGAACCAAGAGTGAATGTCAACAGTTAAATGCAGCTTCTGAATAAAGAGAGTGATAAAGCAACTTCTTGTTGCTTTATCTCACACTGCTATTTCCACACAGGTCTCTGATTTTGGGTCTCTCAGTGACGCTGAAACAGTCCCTGATCCCAGAGAGCAAAAACACTGGTGCAGGGAAGAAAAAGGTAGCTGAAATAAGGGCACTGACAGCAAGGGCCAGAAGTGGTACATTTGTTAATTTTGAAAGGCATATATAAGTATTTGAACTTGATCCTTGCTGCTACCAAGAGTTCCCACGAAAAAGTTTCAGATCAAAAAGATTAATTCATCACAGAGTTATTGTGAGAGCTGTGGTAAGAATATAAACTCTTAACAACAAATATGATGTATAATAGCTATGGATGTTCTTGTCACTGAAGAAAGCATGTAGTTGAAAACACAAACAATATCAACCTGTTATTTTAACAGCAGGATTAACCTGATACAGTTAAAACAGAAATGGTGCTTCTTTGCCTATGACATTGAACTTTTCAATGTGTATGCTGAATGGAAGCCATGCAGTAAGGTACTTATTATGATCTCTTCTGAGATTAGTCATCTCTTCCATCATCAGCACATCCTATGCCTTAATGATCCAGTTGTCCACTGACAGGGTGTTTGCACTACACCATTAAGCAACAACAGGCCTTTCTGTCAAAATAATGAATGCCTTAGTTGTCTTTCTGAGGTATTCATAGATGAATTTCAATCTCCCCCTAAAATGCCTATCTCTGAACACATTTCAGATTGTGTGTTCCGTTGCTATCAGCTCAACTCTTGCTTAGCATTTTGGATCCTCTGAGATATTTGCTGGTCTTGAGTTCAAACAACCTCCTAGGATGCTCAGTAGTTCTGAATATAGCAGGCTTAGATTTTATATAAATCAAATGGACTATACTATCCCAAAATATGTAATCTTTAATACTTGGCACTTGATCAGAATTAGCTAGAGACTTTTTCAGTGTTTTTTCTAGTCTCTGTCAGAGCTTAGATCTGTAGAGTTCAACATAACTCTTATTTCAGTGGGGCTACCTGCAGACTTAAAATGAAGCATATTAATTGGTGCTTCATGATTTAGAGTCTGGATGGAATTGCTTTCTGCTATGCTTATATTTGTCAAAAATAATGAGATGCAGACTTATAAAACAGTATTTGTTTACAAGATACTGGAGTATAATAATTCTTCTAGGAGGAGTTCAAAAGGTCCATAAATACAGTTCCTTAAGAGAAGAAAGACAGATGGAAAAACAAAGCTTCATGGACAGAAGTCATCTTAACATTTTGGACATAAAAAGTCAGAATTCTATAAATGTAAATAATCAGTTACTTTAGATGTGCTGATGCAGTGCCTGTGGATTATATCATTGTGAGCTGCTTAAAGGCCTATACTGAAACACAAATTTAGCATCCAGGAAAAAAACAAAATATGTAGTGACACACTAAAGTTTGTTTCTTGCCAGTAAGCCTTTTTCTGAGTCAGCTTGCCTAAAATGTCTCTGCCCACAGAAATGCTACATAGGAACACACAGCTGGAGCAGGCACAACTTTAAAATTGTAATGTTGATTTTAATGCCTAAATTGCATCCCAAGTGCTAATTATCAGGGCTTCACAGAATGGGAAGACTGAAAAAAAAAAAAAAGTAGAGGCTAGGGGAAAATTAAACCAGCATAAAAAATTGTGTAAAATGCTAAAACATAAAAAGAATGCTAGAAGCAATTAGTGGAAGCCCTGCCTGTGAGGACTGATATGATAACTTATCAATTCTAACTTGAATGCTTGTAAAGGTCTTTGAAATCTTCAGATGGGACAGATTATTAAATGCACAACATGTTACTGTCTTAGAAGTGTGAAAGCCCAATGAAGATTCTGGTTTATGTCCCTGTTAATTTCTGAACTACTTTGTTGTTTCATGCTGCTGATTAATAGTGAGATGTTAACCTGCCATTTCATTCAAACAAAAGCATAACAAGGCAGATGGCTGACTCCAGTCTACTGCTGACCAATTTTAGCAAAGAGGTGTAGTTCCTAATGAGAACAGACATTAATATCTTTGTCATGCAAATTATTACTTCTAACTAGGTCTCCCCAAATCATTACAATCCAATATTGAATTCCATATAACAAAATCAAGTTGCTAGGCAACATGAGCGGTCAGCCGTTTTCTTGTGAGAACTGACTTTAAAAAAATGGTTTATGTATTCTTTCCTGAAATGCAAACTATTATTATTTAAATATGATTGTAGATGTCTTAAACAAAGCTTTCATGTGAACTAAAGAAAGTAAAAGGCATCACTTGACTTTTATTTTTGAATTCCAAAATTTTTCATTTGGGGACACATTTTCCATTGCAGTTTTACATGCAGAACCAACAGAGACCATTAATTACCATGTTGTTAGGATGTAACGGATTTTAATGATACAACTGGAAGGTCGCCCACATGTCCCTAGAAAAATTATGAGCAGAGATTCTCCAGCTAAAACAGAAAAACAGATGGATAAGTATTAAACTAATTTTATATCTTCTGGGGCCAGAATGTCAAAGTGAATATCTAATGAAGTGTTTATTTTTTACTTTTCAATTTTCCTTTTTTTTGCTTGAGCACAAACCACGCAGAGCAGAAATAAATCAAGTATCAGTTTAAAACTGGAATGTAAAGAAGAATTAAAGTAATTTAAATGTATATTAGAAAAGAGTGAAGGGCTAAGGCTTTAGTTAGAGATAAGAGAGTAAATAAAGTCCTTTACTCATGCTGGGACACAGCACAGACTGACTTACATTAGAAATCCCTCTTGAGTCATAGAATTCAGATCATGATGTAGCTCCCTGGAGACTGGATCCTGGGTCAACCATACAATTAAAAGGCAGATCCATAGGGTTGCTATGGTTTAACACCCATTGCACAAACAAGTATATAAATGATTAACTTCCTCAAATTATTTCTGTGAAAGTTGTTTTTAAAGAGTGGAAACAGAAGTTTTTCCAAATTAAAAAAAAACCAGATATGTGGTTTTGGCCTCTGCAAAGCCTTTATCATATGCATAGTATTAACAATATTTCAATAATTAAGGTTAGAAAATGGTTGTGTAATTATTAAATTGTCTACTGCAATATGCATCATGTTCAGCAATGACTCAAGCTTACAGGATCCAGCATCAGGACTTGTTTCACTGATAGATAAAAGAACATTGGCAAGGACACCAGCATGACTGTAGTAGTACTGGGGGTCTTTTGACTTCCAACTGTCAAGAGAGGCACTCAGGTGTGGAATCCCTGAAACGCCCAATTGAAAGGATAACAACTCTAACCTTGCCAAAGAACATGTTTAGTGAATTACTCATTTTTTTTCCACAGAAATGATTTTGTACCTTCAGCAAAATGTTATGGAACTTGATCAGGCATATAGTCTCTGCAAAATTAGTGTCTTTATCAAAGAGATTCTCTCTGTTCATTTAAATAAGTGGGTTTAGAAAACACAGTGAAATTAAATCAGTAATTACATGCCCCACATGCAGGCTATGAACCAGAAAGGTTATTGGGATGATTTCTAATTACATCTCTTTTAAATGTATTTGAAAACACTAAATAACAGTCAAATATCTTAATCTATGAAGGACAAGACCAGGTCTATATCTCTAACAGAACTATAGTACTGGGATCAGTGCTGTTCAATATTTTCATCGATGATATAGGCAGTGAGATTGGGTACACTCTCATCAACTTTACAGACAACACCAAGCTGAGTGGTGCAGCTGTCACAGCAGAAAGATAGGACCTGGTCAAGCTGGATAAGTGGGCCTGTGTGAACCTTGTGAGGTTCAACAAGGTCAAGTGGAAGGTCCTACACCTGGACTGGAACAATCCACCATTTCAATTCAGGCTGGGGGACAACGTGATTGAGAGCAGCCAAGCAGAGAAGTACTTAGGCTTGCATCAAACTCACATTGCAACATTTCTGAAAAAAGCTACCTTGTTTTTATACTGCAGTCAATGTAAAAACATGGCGTTAATGTAGACCCAGGTTTAAATTAATCGACTTCAAGAATTTAACTACTGTGGTCCAATTACAATGATATAATTCAGTCATAATCAAGATAATTTATCATTGAACAGTAGAATCAATAGGTTGGAAAAGACCTTTGAGATCATGGAGCCCAACCATTCCTGTCCACTACTAAATCATATCTCTAAACAACTCATCTACCAGTCTTTTAAATATCTCCAGGGATGGTGACCCAACTACCTCCCTGGGCAGCCTTTTCCAGTGCCCAATAACCCTTTCGGTGGAGAAATTTTTCCTAATGTCCAATCTGAACTTCCCTTGGCACAGCTTGAGACCATTCTCTCTTGTCCTGTCACCTAGCACTTGAGAGGATAGATCAACATCCACCTCTCTACAGCCTCCATTCAGATAGCTGTAGACAGTGATAAGGTATTCCTGCAGCCTCCTCTTTTCTAGGCTAAATAATCCCAATTCTCTCAGCTGCTCCTTGTAAGTCTTGTTCTCCAGTCCTTTCACCAGCTTTTTTGCTCTTCTCTGGACATTCTCCAGCACCTCAATGTCTTTCTTTTAATGAGGGGCCCAAAACTGAACATAGTATTCAAGGTGTGGCCTCACCAATGCCGAGTGCAGAGGCACAATCACTTCCCTCATCCTGCTGGCCATACTGTTTCTGATACAGCTGAAGATGCTATTGGCCTTCTTCACCACCTGAGCACACAGCTGGCTCATATTCAACCAGTGGCAAGGAACACCCCCAGGTGTTCTGCCAGGCAGCTTTCCAACCACTCTTCTCCAAGCCTGTAGTGCTGCATGGGGTCAATGTGTCTCAAGTGCAGGACTCGGTACTTTGTCTTGTTAGAAAACTTCCTGCATAGGCTATTTTACTTTTAATAGTTGAGCTGGTTTAATTATAGGTCATTTTTTTGTCTCTAGTACATACTGTAGCTTTCTGTATAGTGATGACTTAGTAGCTGTACATAGCACAGGAAAGCATCTCTTTTAATCAGGAACCCAAATAGCTGGCGATAGGAGAAAGCATTAATCCTGTTTGCCTTATTTTTCACTCTTACAACATAAGGTTGTAATTACAGTCAGAGACAGGATAGTGATCTAGATGGACCATTGGGCCTCCTGTTCTCTTTCACAGTTTGCTTTTACAGAAATACTAACTGTTGAAAATGAATCTGCATATATTGGCATATCATTGTGGTACTGAGATTTTAAATATTTCCTGTTTATTTTCTGCTTTCAGTTGAAATAGACATATTTGAATAGGTAAGCGTTACTTTAACATTTTCATGTTATCTCTTCAAAATTTCCATTTTGAACGCAGAAAGCTGTTTGTTTAATGGCTGTGTCAAAAAAAAAAGTGAAGGATGGAATCTGACTCTTCTGATTAATAAGTAATGGTGATTAATGTGGAGAAGTGTTGCACTCCTCATTCAAAATAGTAGTAATTCTGTTCCTAGTAAGGAGATGAGAATGACATGCACAGTAATATCCTTTGGATTAGCAAACTATTCCAGGTATTTCTCACTAAATCTAAGAAAAGGAGCTCTATATTAAAGAATAAATAGAAAAGGTCTTTTGATGAATTAGGGAAAAAAACCCACCATAAATGGAAAGAAACATAGTTTATAATAGCAACATTGGGGAAAATTGAAATTAATCAATAATTAAAGTATGTGATTTGTGTTTTTTCTGTTGTTTGTCTTATTCAATTTGTATTTCATTAATGTTTCATTAGAAAGAACATATATAAAAATTCTGGTTGCTATACAACAATTTTAATTGCCATGTTATTTTTCCTCTTTTCTATTTAAGTGATGTCTCATCAAAGTATTATAATTTATAAAAGTTTTTTGAGCTGAAGTCAACTTCTTTGTTCTCATTTTCATGTTTCCTTTTGTAATACCTAACTCACATTATTGTTAGTGAAAATTTCATACAAGCTAAGAATATGACAGAGACAGGCAAGCTGAAAGGATAGTGATCGGAAAAGGCATATAGTAGTAGACAGAAAGTAAGGACAAATACATAGGTTTTTAGTTCAGTCTTCTTGTGTTATGATTACTTTGGAAGGAACAGAATTTAAACCTCTACCAGAAACAATAAATTGTAAACATCCAGGCTGATGTAAGTTGTCATGGTAATCTGTCACTATTTGTAGATAAGCCCCCAACTTCTGCACAGCCCAGAATACAGGCAGTAGTAATTCACATTGCTGTGTATAAATGGGTCTTGCCAAACCTTAGGGAAGTGTCTTCACTAGGTTTTGATAGAAGTTCTGTGTCTTTCATCAATGAAATCTCCTCTTTAAGATTCACTCCATCTTCCACTACATAGAGTATGTGGCTCTTTTGTCATGCTTTAGTAGTCTGTGGGAGACAGTATGGTTAGTTTCATTTTATGACTCTTACAGAGATAGCAGGTACCAATGTTAGAACATGATAGACTCTCTTGGGGAAGAGATGGTGTTATTTCTGACTGCGTGTTTGGATAAGTCATTGCAGAATGCTTAGTTTAATTCTGGTGGTCTCTGTGCCCTACTGATGACAAGCACTAACACAACTTCCACCCAGACAGAAAGGAAAATGTCTTGTTTATAACTCTCTCAGAATATGTTGGACATGATAAATGTAAGAAAACTGTGTATAAGTGCTGCTTCCAGATCTTAGAGATAAAGTGTTCCTGTGCCAAAACATTATTCAAATGTGATGAAAATTGTCTCCAAAGATGCTGTAGGTGGTAGAGAGACTGATAGTCCGATTCAAAATACTTCAATCTCCCTACCAAATACAGTTAAAAAATAACATGACATTGCTTTAACATAAATTGCTGCAGACTATACATTTGTCATTCCTATTCCTAAACAGAAACCAGGCATTATGGGCTGACGTGCATTTCATTCAAGTATGTCTGAGACACTTCGATAAATGAAACAATCAATACTAGTGACGTGATTAATATAGGGTCTGGCTTAGGCTGACTTTACAAGTGTGCAAGAAATTACTTGTTGGACATCAGAGAATTTTCATTGTACAACAGTAAGGGGATTATGGCCATGAAAAGAACCTTCAACCCTGTTGAAGCTGACTGATGCATCACTTTCTGAAGAAGCATTTGTGTTTACAGTGGAACTGAGCATGTTGGTTTATTTTCCTGATTTAATGTTTATAAACAGCAGTTGAACAAGGGGCTCAAGTTAGTGTTGTCACAGTTCCTGCTGTTGCAAATACCTTCCTCCAGTACTAGCTGTTACCGTGTTCTGAAAGCAAGTTAAACTGAGCTCTAAGTAAGGATTCAAACATATCTCTGTGAAAAACAGGCATGGATGACCCCTGTTAATACTTATACAGATTTCATAGGTTCTTTATATCAGATAAATTATAGAGTGCTCATTTTCTATGACTATGTGAGCAAATCAATTTACAAAATGTGGAGGAATTGCATAAAAGCATAAAACGTTAAGCAAATTCTGCATAATACTGTGGAAGATGCATTATGAAATGGTTCTTATGAATGTCAATGCTGGGAGTTTATTTCATAATCTAATCCTTCACAGAATACGTATAAATGCTGAAGGTGTTATAATACCTCTTCTTACTAAAGGAGAAATTAGTGACATTAAGTTTAAGTATAACTCATTTTATCTGCACCTCTATACATATTCTGGAATATTAGTCTAAGCAGTCATTGCTTTCACATGTATCAATTTACCATTTATGTAGAGAAAAGCAGCCTTAGGATTTTACCCTCATCATAGCAGAGTTTAGAGATGAGAACATATTTTACCATAAGAAAAACACCTGCTACCTTGAATAAGCAAATCTAGTAGGGTGGAAGATGACTGCCCAGCAAAATTTTTGATCAAAATTCTAGAATAAGGAAGATAGCAGGGTAAATGTAGCAGTGACATGGGATAATATCCAAGACAATAACTGTAAATATTTACAACTTTACCTTTTAAGTTGTCTTTGAGCTCTAAATTTACATGTACTATTTGCAAGAATGAAAACTCAATCAGAAAACAGGAGTGCTGGCATTTATGTTGCTTAGCTTTTGATAAGTACCTTCACCTTATTTTCTCACTGGGGTCTTCCTTTGTAGCCAGAAGAAAGAAGTGGGAACTGCTGTGGCTTAGGCATGCATGATGAGAAAGTCAGTTCGTTTAAAAATGTCAGCTGTTATAATGGATATTTAGGATGAAATAAATTTACCAATTTACATCCAGACACAGGGCTCTGGAACCTGAGGGCCAGGCAAATGAGGAGGTTGGTGAAGATACACGCAGGGGGGTTGCTTAGAGTGAGTCGGTCAGTTCCATGCTGGTTGCCTTTGTTAAGAAAAAAAAAAGAGGGTAATCATTGTAGGTGATTCCTTTCTGAGGGGAATAGAGGGCTCAATATGCCAACCAGACCCACCCCACAGAGTAGACTGCTGCCTCCTTGGGGCCCAGGTTAAAGATATTACTAGGAACCTTCCTGATCTGGTATGGCCCTGTGATTATTACCTGCTATTTGTTATACAGGTTGGCAGTGATAGGGTTGCAAAGGCAAGATCTTCAGAGCACTGGGGCAATTGGTTCAAAGATCAGGAGCCCAGATAGTGTTTTCTTCTATCCCATCAATGACAGAGAAGAATACTGAAAGGAACAGGAAAACTGATCTGATTAAAAATGTGGCTCAGAGTCATCAGTAGAACTTTGCATTTTGATCATGGCGAGGTTTACTTGAGTCTGTTGTCAACAGATGGAGTTCAGCTGTCTCAAAAGGGAGAAAGGGTTCTTGCTCATGAGTTGGAGTGGCTTATCGAGAGGGATATAAACTAGATTTGAAGGGGGAAGAAATGACATACCAATGTTGGTCGTGAAATCGATAGCCCAGCTCAAGAATATCTATACCAATGCATGTAGTATGGGCAATAAACAGGAGGAGCTGGAAGCCATTGTGCAGCGAGATAACTATAGCTTAGTCATATTCACACAAAGACGGTGGGATGACTGTCATGACTGGAGTGCTGCAATGGACGGCTATAAGCTCTTCAGGAGAGACAGGCAAGGAAGGAGAGGCCATGGGGTGTTTTCCCTGTGGCTTGACTTTGCCAGTAATATAGACTAGCAGTTGAGGCAGAGTAGGACAGTTCCCATTCTCAACACAAAGTGCTTCTGGCAAGAAAATAAGTTAGAGCTCTTTAGGCAACATAAAAGAAAAGATCACATTCGATATACAGTAACTAGGTAGAAGAGGCTCCAAAAAATGGAGCCAGGAGTCAGATATTTATGATCTGCTCAGTTGCTTAGACTACAAGCTTTGATCCGTACTTTTTTCTGAAATGATTCATCTGGCCAGAACAGGTTAGATTCTGCTGCTGCTGCAGGATTTCTGTCTCCACAGGTTTACAGATAAAAACTTTGTTATTGCTTGCACTGGGGAACAAAAACAGCTGAAAAACAATTACTCAGAGTCAAGGCCTTGAACAGGACTAATACGGATCCTGAGAACTAGTGCAGACAAACTTTGAATTAATCTGACCAGATTGTAGACTTCTGCAATGTGGATTCTTATTACCACTTCATTCTACAGGAATCATCTAAAATAGGCTGCCAAATCTCAGAAGAACATCTTTCTCTCTGTTGCCCAGGAGGCAAATGCGGAGGAGCAACTTATGCATCATTGAGTATTATAAAGAAAAGGAAAGTTTTTTGACTGTGAAATCATCAGCTGTTATTTAAACAGAAGCCTACAAAACAGAGAATGTTGTTTTATTGGTTCTTAATATACACATTTACAAGCTCATTAGTAAGTATTCTCATCTTGTCCAAGCAAGTATTGCGATCATTCTAAAACTAATACAATCCTGAAGTATCTTTCTGATTCTTTTAATCCTTTACCTTCATGATGGCACAAAATATTCTACTGAGAATGTTAAAATCACAACTAGGCCAGTTTTGTTAAAAATAAGCTGGTTTTATGTATATTTCTTGTTATGAAATATATTGAACATAATCTTGCACAGCACCAGCATGTATATTTGTGGTTATAAATTGCATATCAAAGATACACACATATGCACATTCCTACGTATATAATATGTATATACTACCTAATCATAACAAGAGCAAACACAAGTTGAAAAGAATCAAGTGCTCAGTCAATGAAAATGAACCAGTCTCCTGAAAGCCAGGAGGCTGTGCTGCTTTACAGCAGCAGATGTTGAAAATGAAGCACTGGATTTGATCATAGCTGAGATGGACAGAATTTCTGAGTTGTACATGGTACAAGTACAGGTACCCTTTGGATGTACGTGGGTCCTGGTGGCATTTAATGTCTAAAGTTTTATTTTACTTCTCTTTGAAGAGTTTCATCTTTTTTCTTGTTCTTATTTTTTTTTTAACTTGTAAGGTAGATGATGGAGGCTTCTGAAAGAAAAGGATGACTTTACTGAGGTAGCTGTTTGATGAATGCAGACTTCTGTTTCAACTTGTACAATGATGCTTTCAGGGTTGAGAGTAGGTATTCTCAAAGGCATAAGTAGGAAATAAGCAGAAACTTCTATTGACTTCCATTTTGTGCTTAGCAGCCTTTGATGACCCTTTTTATTAAGTTTAGGTATCTGTATATGTTAATAAATAATCTATAAAAAAGAATACAAAACAACAGTCTACAGAAGGAATTTTTAATAATGACAAGTTTTGCTGAAAGGTAGGGTATAAAACAGCAGTGTTATAACATCTGTGTTGAGAAGAAATAAATAAACCTCAACCTAGAAATTTGCGTGATAGAAACTTGTTTACTAGCTGCTCATCCCTGGTATTTCAAAAACAAAAGGCACGAGTAAAATACATTGGGGCTACACAGTTTAAAGACACCTTTCATAAACCACTTTTTTTCATGCAGTAGATGAGTGTAAAATAATATTCACTGCATACTTGCATCAGTGCTAATTGTTGTTTACATAGCATCTAGATAATTTAAAAATTTATAGACATCAGTTTGTGGAATGTGGCATGTTTTGTTTGATGTTTTGACACATGCTGTTCAATAATGAAGAATTTACAAAAAATAAAGGAAACCATGCCAGGCTGTAGCAATATGTATCTTTTTTTTTTTTTAATATGACTTTTGGAAAGGCACTGTCTCTTGCTTCACAAGATCTCTGAATTTCGTTTAGTGAAAAATCCTACACTCTGACATTACATGAATCAGATATATAAAAGTTCTCAGGGCCTGAACTGAGGGATAATGTTTCCAAGAAAAGCCATTAGAAAAATAATAAAAAAAGTCTCCCTCTTTGCTGTCCTGAAAGAAACCACAGCTTCTTTGAAAAGCAAAAAAAGGAAACCCAAGAAATAAAGCACTACACCTCAAGCGAATGCAGTGTATGATTTTTTGTAAGAAAAATGTATAAATTTACATGATGATAACCTGCAAAATAACAGAAACAAAGGAATTTATATAAAACACACTTTATTATCCTTGCTATTAATTTTGCTTTTAATTTGTTTCCTGAATGTAACCCTATATAGAATCACAAAATCATAGAATGTGGATAGGACCCATAAAGATCAAGTCCAACTCCCTGCTCCTTGCAGGAGTTCATGCTGAGGTCCACACTAACACAGCATGTGCTGGAAGCGTATTTGTGTGCTGGCTTGTTGAGGGCAGCTATGCGTTATGAGCAGCCTGAGATTTTAGTGTTGATCCTTCGTCCTTCCTGCAACATCATTTCATGGGGGAAAAAATGAAAGCTCATTAGGATTAGTTGGCCACTTATATTCTCCATCCTTTTCTGGTTTAGAGCTGCTCAGTCTGAGAGATTTTATTTGTTATAGATATTCGTGTGATTCTGCACCATAATAGTCACATTTTGTCACAAACCATCCTTCAAACATAAGGGTAGGTTATAAGATTCCTTCCCATGCATTTTTGGTAATCTTTTTTCAAACTACTGTTATAAAACACTTTCTTTATGCTGTGAATCCGCTGTAAAATAATATTCACTTCATGCCTACATTTGTACTAAATATTCCTTACTTAGCTTCTAGATAATTAAAAAATATAGAGATATCAGCAGTCAAAGTCACAAGTTCTTTATGCTTTGTCTCATTTTATTCTGCGGCTGCCAGCCTCCATTTTAGCAGATTTTCCCTCTTACTTTGAGCCTGATTTTATTTTATTAGCAGGCTTCCCCCATTCTTTCAGCCGTATTTTATGTTATTTTTTTCTCTTCTCCATCCAATTTTGCATTAAGGAAAAAGAAACCTGGGAGCTTTTGCTAACATACAGAGAAACTGTATGGCAGAAGTGGTTGACCTAGTACTGGTAATCATGCACAGAAATAGAAGAACTGCAGGGTGAAGTTTTTGATCCATAGCATGGAGCTATGCAATGATCAATTGCCTGTCTAAATCTGCTCCATACTTATTATTTTTATGGAAATGTATCATCTCAGCTGCTGTTAGGTATTCTCAGCTTCACTCTGTCTCCACCCCTTCATGTTCCAAGTAATTCTGTGAGATTTAATGAAATACTATGAAAAACAAACATGGGACCCTTTTAAATAGTGGATTTTATTTTGATTGCAGTTGGAAAATCAAAGCTCCAACTCAATTTTCTGAGAACTAGTATTAGAAAATGCAGATTGCAGAGAGCTTAATGGAACTGCCCTCCTTTCTAGAGTCATTTGTTTTGATGAGAGCCTGAGTGTAAATTCTGTGCAGAACACGGACAGCTATTATGCAGTTAATTATGCACAAAGTAAACATGTACAATTGCAAACAGCAGAATGCCACCTAATAATGGATAACCTGAGATTTATGGTATGCATGCCCAATCCGTAAAGGCTTCTACTCATGAATCTAAAATGAAAGGAACATTGCCTAAATGATCCAGAATGAAGGATTTAACATATCGCTCTACCCTTATTGCTACTTATTTCCTGTCAGCAGATTTTTCATTTGCCTTTAATTTATTGCACATAAACACTATGCAAATGATCTGGTCATATTTAAAAACATATGGCTTGTACTTCTCATTACTGGTTAGGCATTTTTTACCAATTACTTGTTAAAGTAATCACTTCCTTAATTATACTGGTCAGCAGATAATGACTTTGCTTTCATTTAGTGAAGACAGCAAAATAAGTAGTAATGTGAATGTCCCTAGAAAAACAGCGCACATCCCTTTTGCACATATTCATTATCTTTCAGTTTCTTCATAGGTATTTTTATAAATGTGATTACAGTCTACATTTATTTTTACTTCAGGTTTACTGTTCCAGAGACTGATCTGAGCACAGATGCTGTTGATAGGAATGATTTGACTCGATGATCCTGTGGGTCTTTTCCAACCTAGTGATTCTGTGATTCTGTTAGCAGAGTTGTGACTGCATCAGAGCCCACTAATGGGAATGTTGTCTCACACGCTATGATTAGACTTCATCATCTCAATTGTGTCTTCTCTATAAGGAGAGATGGGCTTAAAAAATTTGTAGCTAATTGTAAAGCAGCAAGGAACCCTTCTGAACTGCTTGAGCAGTTTGTCAGTAAAAGGCAACTATTATTGTCGATTTCTGCAGTTGGATTTCTAGTTTGTTTTTTTTTTTTTAGGGGAATAAAAGCAAATAAATCCCCACACCTTAAGACATCTTTCATAGCTTTGCTATAATAATGTTCTGTGACACCGGGGACAGAACAGTGTGCATATCTGAGTAGGTCACCATATCAATGTAAATATTACTGCCATGGCTATATAAACCTTTGTTTCCTTCTTGGATTTGGATTGTCATTAATTGCATGTAAAGCCTTGCTGTAATCAGGGCTTTGTTTCTTTATACTTGCTTCCTGTCTTTATTCTTTTCTTTGTGGATGACCAGGTCCTGTTAAAAGTTTCCACTGACTCAATTCATTTTACAATTCCTTTTGCCTTGGCATTAATACAAAAATTAGACAAAAAAAAGTGGAAAAACCAGTCAGGAATGTGTGTGTCATATATTTTGCCTACACTGCTAAATAAACCATATTCAGTGAGGGGACTTAAGGACGTGCTCTGTCATCATGTGCATTATTTATATGTTATCATGCAAGCAGCTATGGTTTTGGCACCCATCAGAAATTTCTGACATAATGTCTGGGCAGAATTTGGGAGTTAACATGTGTTAGGGAGCCCTCATATCCTTGTCCATAATGGGCACCTGGTGCAACAATTCTGCCTTGTACAGTCCTCCAACAGCATCCCAGCAAGACTGGCATCCTCAAGCGTTCTCACATGCGCACATTCAGGCTAAATGACACACCGTCCAAAACACCTCCAGTTACAGCCAATGAAATACTGGTAGGCTGCGACACAGATTTCTTAGTAGTTTAAATGCATTCAATTGAAAAGAAAACATATAGAGATGATAAGCATGACTTAAGTGATTGAAGACCAGGGAAAGATGAATATTAAGTTCTTGGGTAGTGTGGATGTAGCTAAGTCAAACCATTTTCCCAGATACTGGTCCCTTACTCTGTTTTATTTAACAGTGAAGATTGGAATTCCATGGAGAGAGATGGAAATGCATCATACTGTGAGATACACTTGTCTACAGATGGATGGATGGATAACGTACTCACCAAATACAACGATTAGATTTGCCCTCAATATTTCTAATGCTCAGAGAAAGAAAAATGATGTTTCCCCTGAAAAAAACAAGAGGAGATTAATTAAAACACTGTTCTATGCAGCATACTTTCCTTTAATGCTGCTGTAATTCTACTACAAAAGGGTTGCTATTATTACTAATATTGCCCAGCTTAAAGTGACAGGTGTGCTGAACTCCATAATTCTATTTGTATAGATCACACCAGGGAACTCATTTGTAAGAGTGAAGGGAGAACCATGGTGATGCTGAGACACGTTGCCTTTGGCACACAAATTGTCTAGTTCAAAGCTAGCTTGTATGGCTTTGCATTTGACTGCAATTCAGACATGCTTGGATGCATAGTGTTGCTGATGTTTGAACTACTTGGGCACTGTTGACTTTCCAAACATTATGTTATGACAGCCCCTACCCCTGTAGGTAGAGGGAAAGATGCTATACAGCCATAATTTATTTCAAGCTGTGCAGTTCTCTTTCCACAAGATGTGATATCTGACAAAAAAACCCCTAAAACAAAACAACAAAAAAGAAACCCAAGCAAACACTCAGTTATGAAATTAGTAGTAAGGGCATATAATGTGAAATTACAGAGAACTGAAATGAACTAAACTAGAAAACTAGCAACCACAGGAAAAAGAAACAAACCCAAATGTAAGGAATTAGGTATGTCTTTCTTCTGGGCCATTAAAGGCTACAGCTCATAAATTATGTACTGCATTGTGTCATCTGTTTTCACTGTTTTCATAGTCCTAAATCTTTATCTTGCATTTTTTTTCACTGAATTCATCCTGCCACCATCATTAATGTCTCATTTTCTCATAATTTTTAAAGGAGAAGGGAGAACACCACTTTCACCTTTGGGAGATGGTAGAATTTTTTTTTTTTCACTTGTTCCTCTCTAATTAAAGCTAACAATTTGATTGTTTTTTTACAAGCATTTTTGCTTGTGTAACTATTTAAAGATTTTTTACCTCTTCCATTGCAATTTTATCTTTGATTGCTATTCCTTTTGTCTGAATCAGTCTGCTTTCATATCAGATCTCTTGTTGTTGTCATTATAGCCTGCTGTGTGAATTGGGTAAGCCTGGTAAGATACCTTTACAGTGGCAGTTTTGATTATGTTTGCTGGGCTATGACAAAAATAAGAAGCCTAAAAGAATCAGCTCAGAGGCTGGCTTTGGAAAGAATTGGCCCTTGCTCAATCTACAGCACAGAAAAGAGCAGAGAATTTTGCACTTAAATTGAAAGTGTCTTATTGAAGTCTTGCTGAGAGAAAGCCATCTCATGTTGTTAGTTTGATTTTAATAGTTTTCCTCTGTCTGATATACTGCTCCAACAGTATGTTATACCCACTTTGCATAGAGGTAAACGATAGCATACTGCCCAAGGCAAAGTGAAGTCACACACTCTTTAGAAAAGAGCTGGGGAAGCAGAGCAGTCACCTGAGCTAGGTTTAAACCCACATTGCTGACAGGAGGCACAGCTGCAGCACACCTCTGGGGCTGGAGGGACCTCTGACTTTAGTGGAGGCTTTGCAGCTGCAGCAATTACTGCCACGCATCCAACTGAGTGTAAGGGTGACTGCTTCCAGCCTGAAGCCCTACAAACAAGAATCCTCTGTTAATTATGAACAAAGGAAGAGATCATCAGGGAGTTCAGTAAGTGTGAAGTCAGTGTTATGGCCAGTTAATAGTAATACTTTTTCTTGTTATGCCTGTGAATGTATTACAGAAGTAATGGCAAATTTTACCTAACCTGTAGGGAAGTGAGTCACACATAAGAAAGGCTCTTTTCTTTTAGCTGCTAGTTTGAAGTCTGCTGAGACTAGAAATGATGGAACTGTACTAGAGGATGGTCTGTCTGATGCTAATCAATAGTCTTGAACTATTTATTTGTTATCAGAAGCCTACATCATAAAACTTCCCCTTTAGCAGGAGAATTCCTTGTGTTTTAACAAATCAGGCCTAGGGCTTGGGTAGCCTTTGTGAACTGCAACAATGAACAAATCTATGCTTCTGTTTCCTGCTTCTCCCTGCTTCATCCTCTGAGGGCTTACCTGTGGTCTGGAATATGTCTTCAACTAAGACTGGACTATGATTGCCTCCCTGCTATGAAAAAGTGGTGAAAGAGAGGGAAAATACATCTTTTGAATGAGAGGATGTAACTGTATTGAGATTCTAGAGCTGGAGTAGACTTGGTGTTGGGCCAAAATAATACCAAGTAATAAATGCAGAAGAAGGCAGGTAACTGGTTAGGCGTGAACTTTCTTGCACTGAAGCTCATGTTAAATTGTGCTACAAGGCAAAGATGTTTTCTTTCTTTTATCTGACATGCCCCCTGTGAATTCTGGGAGGTTAGCTTTGGACTTGAATGAACATTACCTTTTATTAGTTTGTAACTTCTGCTAGTTTCACCATCTGGCATGAATTGTACTGTACTGAACATGTTGTGTCTTATCAAATTCTATTATCACTTTGTGCTTATCGTATTGTTTATCATTTTGCAACTGCTTGTGTAAAAATAAGAAAAGCAAGGAAATAAAATTATTAGTGGTTTGAAAGCCCTTTAAAATCTTGTTGCAGCCACTCCTAAAAACACCTGAGGCCGGAATCCTCATCTCAAATACAGATAACTTTGATGTTCTCTGTGTTGTCTGATCAGCTTCATTGCTGTATAGTGTTATTTTAAAACACATTGAGTATCCTTGGTTTTACCGAGGAGTTTATCCATTTTATTTTGCTTCCACTTATTTGTCTCTAGATCTAAACCACTGTTTATTCCATGCATTTTCTCTCTGCTCTTTTCTAGTTTAATTTGACTAGTATCATATTGTGCTTTTGTTGCTGGGGTTGTTATTTTAGGGGAATGTATTTAATTTTTTTAATCTGGTTTAAGTGTACTTTTCATTTACCTTTTATATCAAAATCATGTCTCTATTGTTTCCTCCCATCTCCTTCTCTGTTTCATTTTTGTTTATGTTCTTAAATATACTCTGTTTGTAGTGTAAAACTTAAGTACTGACTGCTTTCTATTTTGCTCCTGTTAGCTAACCCTGGTCACAATAGGTTGTTTTATTTACTTCTTGCAGGGTTTTATCTTTTTCCCAGGATAATATCCTTTCCATTGTATTAGATAAGAGTCTGAACATCAGGAAAATAACAAACACAAGAGATTTCACTCACAGCCCAAAAGTGTTTGAGAAAACTATTTTCAAAGGTGCTTTTGCATACTCTTATTTTTAACAGGTTCAAATCTTTGAAGTACCTTAAATCTGGTAGCTTTAAATTTTATCTCCCTCTTCTAGTTCCACCTTCTGAGGCTTCTTTGGCTTTCACGTAGATGTTATATACCAATAAATACTTTCATTTGACTCCTCATGGAAAGAAAACCTACCCTTTGGCAGCGTCTGTGAAGGACAAGTACCTGATCAGACCTGATGATCAAATTTCAAACAATAAGCATAGAACAAGGCGTCAAGACTTGTCCATGATGCCAGGACAAAGGTAGTAGCTGAATATTTTTTCTTTCCTTAAATAGTGAATGATGAAATTATTGTGCTGGAAGTGCTTCTGTTCAAAGTGATTTGACTCACAACACCACATCATCTTGTTCTCCCTAGTGAATTCAGAAGTGGAGCAGTGTTATTAATTCTCACTTCGATGATTGGGGTACAGCATATTTCCATACTAATTCTTCAGAAAAAAATTTGATGTCAGCTACAGATATTTTCTTAAAAGGTCTCAGTATTACCTTACTTTTTGCTGAGAAACTGCAGAATAAAAATCAAACTAACTAAATAGGAATTTGGTAAACTTTCTGCCAGATCCAGATATCAGCTACTCTGGCTAAAACACAGAAAAGCTTGGATTTACACTGACGATAGAGGGATTATGGCCAAAATGTAGCCACCCATGAATGTGAATGTCAAACTGCCTATTTATAAATGAACCCTGGACGAAGTTTTTAAAATGTTTTACTTTGTTCTGTAGCAAAATGTACAGTGCAGCAGAGTAAATAAACCTGGATGAATCTCTATGAATTAAACAATGTGAATTGTTATTAGCTCCTTCTGTCTATAAGGACTTGGGTTCTGCTACTCTATCCTTGAAATGGAACTTCTAATGCCTTGTCAGAAAACAAGAGAGACATTAGATGTTGAATCTTGTGATTTTGCAGATAAAATTATTTATGAACGAAGATGTTACTTTACTAGTTTTGAACCGCAATATAAAAGAACACTTAATCTTATAGTATAAGAAGGAGAACCTGTTCTTGTTTCATTGTAAGTTCTTTGTTTGTTTGGAGGTTTGTTAGTTTGTGGTTTTGAATAACTTTTAGAATACTAAATTCCCTGATCAGACTGACTTTCCAAAACCAGTGTCAAAGGGCTCCAAGTAACATGAAGGCATTGTTTACCAGAGATCTGGCTATCCACAAAACTACAGTCAGGTTTTATTTTAGGTTTGGAACATATGAAATGTGGATAAAGTGACAAACCACTGGAAGTGTGAAAGCACTTGTAATCACAATAAAGCCAGACGTAGACTGATATAATTGTCTAGGAGGTGTTAATGCTTATGCCAGGCAAGATTTTATTAGAATGAGCATTTCTGCACCATAGGAGCAGTTTTATTTTCATAGCAGGACATGAAGGGTTAGTAAATAACATGATTTATACATAGATCCCCAGAGTACCAGGTTGGACACTCACGTTATTGATTGGCCACCATGATGGCACTAAACCTGAACCTCCTTAATGTCGTCATCTCTAATCATCTCTTGATTAGACACTTTAAAGCACCATAGCTGTGATCAGGTAGCAGGAGAGAGCTCTGATTGAGCAAATCACTTTGAAAATGTTCCCTGGAGAAGAATTTCATTTTCCAGGCCAGAATTATCATCTCTGTACCTTTGAATCTATACTAATCACATAATGGGTGAGAAAAAAATGTTTCTCATACTGACATAAAACACCTGCTTCCTCCTTTTCCTCTGGGTTGGGATTATCGAATTATGTGCTAGGTATTACACAGTTCTTCTGCACTGACCAAAATGGACTGATAGTAGATAGACTTTTTTAATTCTTATGTTATCTGTTCTATGGTTTTTGACACGTGTAATTATTTAGCATCATATTTGAAAATGTTTTTAGAACTCTAGAGAGCAGGAGATAATTAGTGCCCACTTACAGAAAACTGAATCCTATGCCCACTATCCACAAATGAAACTAATATTATGACAACTCTGATCTTAACTAGATTCTGTTTGTGGCTAGAGCTATAAGTCAATGATATCCCAGTCTGTGATGCTACTCTGGAGAAAAACAACAAAACCCCTTTAATATTTAATTCAACAAATCAAATTCTGTACTAAGCTGTTGTTGGCAATCAAGAAAGCTGATAATTTTATTTCACTTAGGCTAAATTATACCACTGTTAAGCTGCAACAAATGAGAGCGAGTATGCTTGGGAAACTGCAATGAAACCATTGAGAGTTCTTACAGGCTGAGGTTGGTATCATAGGTGTAGTGGTACCAGCTTCATCCCATCAGCACACTGCTGCATATTATATTTCCCTCTGAATTGTTAAAGTAGTAGAATATCAAGCCATTTTTTCCTGGAGTCTCCCTGTTTAATAGAGTAAGGCTTATTATGTAATAGCGAGCCCCTGGGCCCTCTGTTCAGGTTTCCTTGGTAATTTCTATAATCAAAAACCTCCTAAGAAAGGCAGAAAAATTAAAAAGAATTTAAGTACCTACAACCCAGCATCTGGTCTTTCCTTAAATATTCACGATCCCTCAAATATTTTACATGGTACTTGGCATTATTTTCCTGTTGCCTTCCCTAAATTTACTTACAATCCTGACTTACAGATCGTGTTTTGAGCCTGCTTACTGCATAGCAAGAGGCTGTGTAGTGCTTTATAAACATTTCTGTAAAGGAATAGAATAAACTCTAGCAGGTAGTGTAAACAGTGGGCTTGGCAGATCTACACAGGATGCTGTCATGTTAACTAAGCAGGTAGTCTCCATGTGAAGCCACTATCAACGTAACTAGGCAACACCCAGTGAAGGTGCCCTGGGCCCCACTCTCTTAAATCCCTGAATATGGAGTACGTACGGAGTGGAATACATGGAGGTATCAGGCAAAGGCTGATCTGTGTTGACCTATTCAGGAAATATCTCCATCAAAGCCTTAAGGTTGCTCAATGAACCTGTGCTTTTCCTCTACAGGAAAATTAGGTGAGCTCTGATCAGTTTCTGATAGATGCTCACTGTTCCTTAATCAACACAGAGATGATCCTTTTTTGATCCATACTGAGGAGTCCTGCTCCCTCTTATCTCCTTGCAACATATTGGCATTGCTAATTTAGGCTGTAGTAATGGCTGAGGAAGTGAAGGCAATATAATCCGATTTTGATCTACTGACAGTTCTGGAATAGGAAACTTCTGTGAAGTAGTATGAGTCATGCCTATTGTTCATCTATTTCTGCTTGTTGTTCTGATAACAAAGAAATTTGAACTCTGGTTGCATTTGCAAAGGCACTATTAAGAAATAAGTGTTGAAATAATCTGTAGCCAGCTAGTCTGTGAATCCTCTTATGTCCAAGGAATTTAGACACCCTGTTCCCACATAACAAAAAAACAAATGTCTGTAAGAGGTTATGGTATACTGAGCTTTGCTTTTGCAGTATGCACTGCCTTGTATTAGCAGAGTGTCATGGTTAGATGTCCAGAAATTTCCCTCTAAATATTTCATGTTTTATCAATACAGACAAATTTCCTATGCAGATTTAAAAAACCCCAAGTGTATAATAGATAGAAAAAGTTTATGATCTTGAAGCTGTGCTTGGAAGATCATAGAATCATAGAATAACCAGGTTGGAAGAGACCCACCGGATCATCGAGTCCAACCATTCCTATCAAACACTAAACCATATCCCTCAGCACCTCGTCCACCCGTGCCTTAAACACCTCCAGGGAAGGTGACTCAACCACCTCCCTGGGCAGCCTGTTCCAGTGCCCAATGACCCTTTCTATGAAGAATTTTTTCCTAATGTCCAGCCTAAACCTCCCCTGGCAGAGCTTGAGGCCATTCCCTCTTGTCCTGTCCCCCGTTACTTGGGAGAAGAGGCTATCACCCTCCTCTCTACAACCTCCTTTCAGGTAGTTATAGAGAGCAATGAGGTCTCCCCTCAGATGCATAAGCATAAGACGCATAAGCATAAAATGCATAAGCAGAAAATATAGATCCTGAATCCAAGGGTTGTTTGACATCTGCACTTTTTCATGACATAGCATTACCTCATAAGGTCAAAATGACAGCCTGAGGACTGCACCTGGACTATTTAATGTTTCTATCCAGCCAATTACCTCTGTCAGAAGGAATGATGGGCCAGATATCCTACCCAAACATCACGGCTGAGGAAAATCCTGCAGAAAATTGCTGATACCCCCTTCTCCCCCCCGCCATATCTCAGACGTGAAAGGGACAGAATAGATAGCTGTTGTCTCCTTTCATAGCATGTAAGAGACCATAAACTGGTTAATTTAGGGCCACTATACCAAGTATTTTAACCTCAAATAGAGCAGCTATTGGTCCATGTAAGGAACGTACCTGTTGTTGGGGATGCCCCCTGGCCTGCTGCAGATGGCCAGTGGCAAAGTCTTCACAGTGCCTGTAAAACTTCTCTGGATAGTGATTTCAATAAAAAGGAAAAAAATACACGCAGGAAGAAAGGAGATGGGTGATTTGCTTATATCTGTCTAGCAGGAGAACATTTCTTAGTTTTCTCCTACAGAGTGTGGGCTGTGATGGGATGAAATCAAACACTGCAATTTCTTTTTTCTATGAGAAGAACAGTGGGGGGAAAGGAGGAGAAGTAGCTATTGAAAAGTATGCAAAGTTTTAAAAAATTCTGAGAGTGAAAAGTAAGCTGTTTCAGCCAAGGAAAAGAATTAGCCCATGGTCAGAATGAATTATTTGACATATTTCCTCTCATGATTCCTTTTACAGATGTTTAATCCTCAGATTACCTCCAAACCTATTCAGTTTTATACAAATGTAATGCTGTCTTTGGATAAGAGCTTTTGGTAGAATTTTGGAAGAAAAATATTAATGCAGTATGGCTTTTGCTTAATATTATGAAAGCATAAGTTCTATAGAAATATCAAAATAATATAGTGCAGTGGGAATTTACCAAAGAATTATAGAATTGGATTTTTGTATTATATAAAAATGTAGAAAGAACTACTACTATAAGATAATATAATACAACATAAGGTCACTAGCACATTTATGGTGCTCCATATAAGTCTTTCTGGCTGCTAATGTTAAAATAACAATTATTTATTGCTGGATCCTAGATGTAGTAAGCAGACATCTCTTTAAAATGATTGCTGTACACACACAACACACTATTAAGCTACTTACAGCTAGCTGGACCCCATTCATACTGAATAAACATGCATCTACAGTGTTAAATAAACTTACAGTATTTTAAAATTACATTACTTCAAACAATTTTCTCATGGAGACTAAGTAATTTTTATTTGAATATCAATAAAATTACTCCCATGAATGAGCATGAAACTAACAAATCTCCTGATGCTCCTCATTTCCAGCAACACACACTAAACTCGTATCAAAGAGAAGTCTAAGATATTTTCAAGTTTTTGTTTGGTGGGTGAGGAATACTCAAACTTCAGACAATCTTCTTCTGAGTGTCTAAGGATTTTCAAACCCCTGCAATGGGCAGGAACACCACCCACTAGACCAAGCTGCTCAAGGTCCCCATCCAACCTGGCCTTGAACAATTACAGGGAAAGAGCAGCCACACCTTCCCTGGGCAGCCTGTTCCAGTGTCTCACCACCCTCATCATGAAGAATTTCTTACTAATATCCAATCTAAATCTTCCCTCTTCCAATCAAAAGCCATTCCCTCTCATCCTTTCACTACACGGCCTTGTATAAAGGCCCTTCACAGCTTTCTTGTAGCTCCTTCAGATCCTGGAAGGCTGTATGAGGTCTTCCTGGAGCCTTTGTCTTCTCCAGACTGAACAAGCCCAACTCTCTCAGCCTGTACACATAGCAGAGGTACTCCATTCCTCTGATGATCTGTGTGGCCCTTCTCTGGACCTGCTCTAACAGTTCCATATCCTTCTTACGTTGGGAAATCCAGAACTGGACACAATATTCCAATTGGGGCCTCAGGAGAATAGAGCAGATAGGGAGAATCACCTCCCTCAACCTGGTGGCCACACTTCTTTGATAGCCAAAGATATCATGACCAACTGCATGTTGCACAACAGAAAAAAGACAGTATAAATCTGTCAAACTGAGATTATGTTTACTTTTTAGACAAGAGAAAACCAAGCAAACCTCAGATTCTTGAAATGTATGTGGAAAAGTTAGATGTTTCCATTTTGTGATTATATTTTTCCAAATTTGATTTCCGTCTCCCTCTTTCTCTTTTCCTTTTTCTGCCATTCTTGTTTTGTTTTGTTTTGCTTCTTTCTTGTTTATATAGAATTCAGTTAAGAATGACATTAGAGCAATGACAATTTGAAGAGACTTAAAACTAAAAAAAGAAGAGGAAAGTAAGCAAACAAAAATGGGCTCAAATTTCTGAAGATAAAACACTGCTAGGGAGGGAAAAAAAAAATCTGCATTTTTTTTTTCTTCTCAATGAATATTACTTGTGACTTCTGTTTTGCCTAAGCCATGTCAGCCTGCTGAAGCGCAAAGCCTCCAAAGGAGTTCCTTCACCCCATTGCTCTCTCTTTCTCACTGGAAAGATGGAAAAAAATGCAACAGAGAAGACCTTATCAGTGAAACCACTGAATCTAGATACTGTACACAATCTGCCATTTTTCTTTTACTTCCTTGGATCTGTTCCATTCTTTCCTATGGATTTATTTGGAAGCACCAAATGAATAAATATCCATATGCTTACTTTAAAGCCAATGAAAACAGAGAGATACTCAAATTTGAACTAAATATCTGGAAAGAAACATAAACCTCAAGGTCTTTGCATTCAGAATTAGTCTATTAAATCATCATAGTCTCTTAGTTACCATGCTCTGTAAAGCAGAACGTGATGTGCAAATGGGACTGTAACTTTGTCAGGTAACAACCAAAGATGCTGTATGAAGCTGTGAAGCTTCATGCCTTTTTTTGCAACACAAAAATACAGTAAAGGATGACAATACAGGACCACCTGTATTAAAATAAATTAGACAGATCTGTATTGCATTGTATTCTATTAGTAATGAAGTAATTATCATGATATGAAAACTGTACCAGTTGCATATGGCTATAAATAGACTAAATATGAAGTTTAGTTTTACTTCTGCATTTTAATAACTTAATGATGCACTTACTAATTTTGGCTACCTTCTGCTCTAGCCTCATTGCTGCATGCTAGGTTTTTTTTTATGAAATTTCCTTCCTTCAATCCCCTTTATAGCAGAATGGATAGAAAAAGAAAGCAGATGAAACTATGCTACTTGAAATTGAAATGTATAGTATGAGGATGTTAATGCATGCCGTTAAGATAAATCTGTTTCTCTGTCCTGTCATATGAAAAAAGGAATTGTGCTTTTCAAATCCCTGCACCTTAACGCAGCTGCTTAGGGATTTTTATAGAGATTACTTATTTGTGAGTATATGTTTGAGATTTTCACTTAATGATTAAGACTATTTACTGCAGCTTATATGACACAGTGTTTTTTAAAGTGCTCATAGATTTTACCTTTCATGAGCACTTGTTTTCAAGCAATGTTGAAAGCACAATAAACTTTATAGTCAATGAATGTATAAAATGTTACGCTTAAATGTATTCACCTCTAATCACAGTGTAACTGATTTAGTTTGAAGTTGGACATAAGAAAAAGGTGACTTTTTAAAAAATCCTTTCTTTATTTGAAAGATTTTATTCAAATTTTCCAGTTAATAGTGAAAGAAATGGAAAAGTGTTGCAAATGAGAATTAAATAGAATATTTCCATATTAAAAGCAAATTTCAAGTTATATCCTAATTTTTCAGGAATTAATAACATCATCTTCTCATGATTTCCTTTCATAAATATTCAAGGTAGCAACTGTCTGCTCTTTATTTTTCTTTATCTTTTCTGTGCTGCTATCTTGATGAGCTAAAGGTATTATGACACTGCTAATCTGGGTAATCTTTCTTGCCACAGACTAAGGATATTGTGTATGTCTTACTGGTACAAGCCAACACTCCTAGCAAAGCAGCAGTCTTGGCCATAACAGGGGCTTGACTTCCAACCCCTGCTGCTGACAGAGGAGAAGCCACTGTGGAAACCACACTGGGACTAAAACTCTGAGAAGGGACATGGGAAAAGAAAGCTTCATCTGGATTACTCTCCATGGGGCGTGGCCTTCCTTGGGGTTTCAGAAGAACATGTATATATATAACAGTGTGGGTGAGAAGAGTCAGGAAGAGCAGCCAAGGGAATTGGGGCAGCCCCTGTTCTTGTTGTTGTATGACAGCGCGGTGTGGCGGCGGGCAGTGTGGGTGAAAGAGAAATTATTGTTTCAGTTACAGCCTTGTAAACGTTTCTTTCCTTATGCTGGTATTGCTGTTAATGTAATCCCAAATCGATTCAAGCACAGTCTGTCAGGTTAGGAAAAATGAGAATACTTAGGATCAAGTATCACTTTTTTAATTTCCCCATTTACTTTATATACTGGACTTGAACCAATCCTTCCCTAAAAGTTGTGAACAATATAGCTGACTCATCTTTCTCTTTTACCCTAGGAAAATCACTGACATCTACAAAAGCCTCCTACTCTCTTTTGTAGTTCCTTTATTCACCGGTCATGCCCAATGACTTTCTATCTCAATGACTTTCTATCTCACTGCCTTTCTTAGGCACTTCAGTGTGGCCCGTGGAATAATTATGAAAAGGTTTTCACCAGAACCTGATGCATTCTGCAGCTCTTTGGTAGCAAATATTTAGACTTGTTTAACTATCTTAACATGACACTAACATTTTCTTGTATTTTCCTTCTGTATGACAAAATAACAGGCTGGAGGTGACTACCATGAGGAAACTTCAGTCTGTTCTAGGTATGGTGATTAAGTCAGAATAAGCAAAGTTGGGGAGGAAGGGATCACAAACAATATTTGTTTCTTAGGACTGAATAAGACAAGATGAAATATAACTTACTGAATATTTAATAGTCAAATACTCATTTGATAAACAAATAGTGAAAATTGAATTATAATATGTGATGAATAAGGGAGTTCTTTGCAGTATAACGAATATCATAGATCTGACTAATTACTTGTGTGTATTAACCTATCAGAAAATACACTGTTAAATGAAAGAAGTTTAAGAGGAAAGAGAGGAGCGGTTAGAGATAGAATCACTTGCAAAACATCTGAAAAACATTTGAGACTCTATTGTTGAAGTACTTTATACTTGGCACCTCCACAACTGGTCTTTCAGTGTACAGTCTTTCCATGTCAAATATGCAGAATTACAGGTAATATTAAATTAGGCATGCTGGACTAATTCATATATCTAAATCACAGAAAATAAAATTGAATACAGATGGATTGTTTTACGCAAAGATGTACAGTAACTACTATAAACATACCAATATCTTAGCCTGCTGGGTTGAAAATCCCTCACATATACTCCAAGGAAATATTATTGTATTCTTAAAGGAAATGTACATTTTAACACTTGGTTGTTCTGACAATTTGTAGTGTGTGTTATATGCTCTAAGTGAATAGATGACATTCTGTTCTGAAGAGCCCATTTTCTGAGTCATTAATCAGACAGAGATTTTGGCTCCTGCAGAGTCTTGACTCCACTGCTTGTATTGTCTTCCACGGAGCTGGAAAACAAATGGATCTCTTGTCTGGGAGTCTGAGCAGCTGAGGGTGCCACCCTTGTGATAGGTGGAGAGTCCCCAACCTGTCATTTGAAAAGAGGGGAAAAAAAATAGAAGAGTACAAACATGAATCTCACCTGGTAGGGTGGAAGAGTATACCGCTATACTGTACAAGTCACATTTTATGTGTTTAAGGAAGGAAAACTGAAAATTTGAGAAACTGCACTAATAAATATGTGTACTAATATGCCAGGTACAACAGCTGAAGAGCATGAGAGAATTGTCAAAAATTTGCAGAAGCACTCTAGATACTGGAAGAAACTTGTCTATTCAGAATGTAGACCACTGATTTATACATGGGCAATTGCAACTGCCAGAAAAATGACAGCATTCGAGTCTACAGTCAGCATACAAAAACCTAGTGTCTGAAACTGCCAGTGAAAGGAAGGAGAAAGTTATATCTTTCTGTTATCTTGTATGTTGTTTTATATACAGACTGTTCACCAGTCTCCATCTACCCTTGACATACTCAAATGGCATCACGTATTTTGGCAGGGAATGCACTGATTGGTGACTAGCATATAATATCCAGGAAGAGCTATTTTTGTTATCTGCCAAAACTACAGTCTTGAAATACATGGTGTTGAGACATTTTGCTGTTTGAAAATACTACAGGTTCTAGCACGGTGGCTGTAAATCAAGAATTGTAATGCAATCATAATACCAAAACCCTTTCTTTTAGTCCTGAGTGTGAGAATTTGATGTTCAGCTGACATGAACAGGATATGAGGCAGAGGCAGAGGGGGATATGAACTGTTTGATAGCTTTCCCACTGTATGATGTTAGTGTTTCACAACAGAACTTTGGTTTCTGAATATTTGTTTTACTGACATTTGCATGAATATTCTCACCTGTCCTCAGTACATAAAATTATGGATTTCCTATTGAAGTCAGAAAAAGGATGTGAATTTCTGGTTCATTTTTATGTATTTTAAAGTAGGCTTAAAACTACTTAATTTTTGTGGGTTTGTTGTTTTTTTTTGCCTGTGGAATATTCATTTGCTGAAGCTGATTTTTGGAAACTTTGTCTTTAATTTTTACTAGTCTACTTAACTCTGAAAGTAAGCAGAGAGAAGAAGAAATTAATTACTCTGAGTTTTTATATGCCCAGATACTTAAAATTTCAGTGGCAAGCTCCTGACTTAAGACTTGAAGGACATGTATTCTTTTTCCTGCTCCATCATGTAATTCCCATCTGGATTTATGACTAGGTTCCCCAAGAGATTCTCTCATCAAAGTCAGAAATGTAAATTGTCAGAATGGGATTAAAATGCTAAAAGAATTTGGCTACTGCAGGGTCAAACGGTACTATTAACTTTCAGGTGTATGCCATTCAGCTGAAGTCCACGGCTCAGAGCTGAATACTGTCTTCTGAACAGCGCACTGAATATGGTTAACATTGTTGAGTATGGCACCATGATGTGCACAAGGACAAGCCTCTTCATCCTCTTGCATGCTGGGTGTGAGTTTCTGGAGGTGTATATGGAAGTGCGTACTCATCCAGCATGGAGATGTCTTGTTGAGACCTGCCAGGAGGATATCCCTTGCTGTCCAGCCATAACAGTGTGGTTGTGATTTGTCCTCAGTTTAGCCATCTTGCAGAGCAATGCCTTAACTGCCAGACTCCAAGGAGCCCTTTCTGGGCTCATGGTTTTAATTGAATTTATTCCTTTTTACAAAAGCGCTAAAGTTGCTTTAGGCAGATGGTGACAGAGAATGAATGTAAGGAAGTGCTGATGGTCCACTTTCAGATCATTTTTCGTAGGTTTACTCCAGGCTAGTTTACATATTTAAAGAAACATTTCCAGAGGGATATGAACCCTAGGTTCTCCTTCCTAATTAAATACTTCCACCTGTCCTGATCTGCTGAGCAGTTACATGTCCTTTGATTTGCAGATGATTTGGCAGGGATGTTTGAATTCCCTCTGGAAATGCAGATGTGCAGAATCTACAGGTTTGAAAGCTGGCACCCTGAATCTAAAGGGAGCATTCGTTAGCTTCCTCTCCCACTATACACACATACACACACACACAATCATACACCCTGTCAAAGTAGTTCTTATATCCTCAGACTGCATGATGAAGGATTTAAAATGAAACGAAATTCAGCCCAAGCCATGAATTGTCCTTGAAGAATCCATAGGACTGAACTTATTGTATAGAGATGGCAAAGTCATGGTTTATAGATCTCGATTATGCTGATGTGTGAAGCAGGTCTCAAACAGCTCAGTTGGAAGGAGTGGGTACTTCAGCCATTCACAAAACAGCAACCAGAGTACTTGGACTTTATAACCAGTTGCATATTACTAATTTGATCAGTGCCAGACCAGAAGACTGGCATTTGCTCATCCTTGTCAAAACAGTCCCTGCTGCAGCTCTGGCCTGGGGCACCTGTCACTTATGGTGCTAATTCCCAAGCGCTGCCTTGGAGCTCAGCATGGTCCAGAAAGCATTCCCATGGGCATTTTGCATGTGGCCACCCTGCTTTGGAGGCCCAAGGAGCTTCAGAACATGGATACTGCTCATCTATGACAACCAGGGCCAGATCATGGTCTTGAGCATATTTTGTTTACAAGTCTTATTTACTCATCTGTATTGTCCTGAGTTAATAATTAAACCTGATATTTTTCTATCTGCAGACTGTAGCCTTAGAACTCTCCTGCCTCCACCCTGTAAGGTTCCAGACTAACCAGCTGTTGAACATATATCGGAAGAATTGGTCAAAAAAAGCCAAAAATATTAGTGAATGGAGAAATGAGGGGGAAAATCGAACTAGAACATAGATTAAGATGGATCCATTCATAGGTGTTATTACTTCTGAATGTCATGGGACCTCCTACCTGCAGGATAAATAATTATTTTTACCAAACTCTAAGTACATCAAATTCTCAATGAAAGTAAGGAACATATTCAAATCAAAAGGAAAACATGAAAGAAAAGTGTAAAGGATTAAATCTAGAGTTTATACAGAGAGACCTTTCTGTTCCCTTCATGTTCAATCTATCACCTATGCATAGGGAGTTCTAGATTTGCCCTTCACTTCACGGTGAATCCTCATAGATATTAGCAAGGAGTCACCCCATGTCAAATGCAGTACTTTCCCTATTTTAATTCCTATGAAAAGAGTTGTGCTTTAATTTGGGCTTGATCTCTGGCTACACAGGTTTACCAGAATGATGTAAGTTCTTTTCATAATTTACAAGATATTTTATCTGTTGTATAAAGACCTAAGTGCCTCTACATTTTCCTACCCTGAGGACTTTGAAGTAGAAGTTGGAACAGTTTCACTGGAACCCATTGTACAATTGCTCAAAGCCTAACGCTTGCTGTCACAAACAATAGCACCCATAGGGGGAGGGGACAACATTCCCATATAAACAACAGCCTTGGGCTCACAGTAAAAGAGAATTTCAGCTCTCAGAAGATACACATTTCAGGAAAGGCAAAGCATGTGAATTTCAATATCAGCAAATAAAATTGAGAAGTGTACTCTACATCCCACTCAAAAAAATCCAATAGGAATAGGAAAATGTCTATATATAAAAAAGAGGGGGAAAAAAGTAGAAAAGATGAGGAAGAAAGAGAGATATGTAAGCAAGAGACACACGTCAAAAACAAACCATATCTTAGAAAGTACAGAATAATAAAAAAACATACTATACTCAACGATTTCAGAATTAAAAAATACCATAATTAGTGAGTTCAGAATAGTAAAATAGTGCCTGATACTCTGCAGTTCTTTGGTTATTTGCACTCATACATAAAACTGTAAAACTTATAAGTAAGAATAATATTTTTATACCAGTGTTATGTTAAGCGAATAAGACTATTGTTTGCTGTTGACCTGTGACTTTCATATTTAATCTATGGGACTTAAAAGATGTTTATACCTGTTTATTGTTGTGCTTTGATCTCCTATAATTCCTGATCTATAGACCCTTGGAAAACAAAAGGAGGATGAAGTATTGAATGCTTTATCATGACATAATGTAATAACTTTGCTAGGCAGTGAATGTTTAATAGAGGATGTCCTTTTATAATACACTTGAAAAATCAAGAAATGCATGTTTTTGTGTTTGGGTTTTCTATTAGTATGGAGCATATAAGGGTCTTCCACTAGTTTCTGTGATTCACAGAATTATGGTGCAGAATCATAGGTTTTACAAGCATTAGGACACCAGGATCCTTTTAGTCCTTTGTAATTTATTGAAGACTGTGAAGCTCTGGAAAGTGGCAGAAAATTCCAGCAAAGACCATGCCCACCTTTACTTTGCTGAAGGTGTAAAATGGTAATGAAAATTTGTATTCTATGCTTTACTTTACCTGTCTTTTGGCTTCCCTAGAGAGTCAGGATAAGTTGATAAAGGACTTTCTCTGGTCCAGTCAATAGCTTGGCAAAATGGAGAAGACAAGGGAGAGAGTTAAACTGATTCCAGGAAATGTTGTTTAGAGTTACTCTTCTTTTAAAATCTGGGTGTATCTACCTGTGAAAACTTTTTAGGTCAGATGCAGCCTGATGAAAATCATCCACAGGAAAATTATCATTTATTTTAATTTGAGCGAAGGATGATTTCTTAGTATCACAGTTTTTTTTTTTTTATAATGCATCTCTTAACGGTGTGCAGCTGATATTCTCCCTCTGGTATAAAACTGATAGGCAATAAATCTATTTAATATCTTGTAGTTCTGTGGGACTCTAGCTGCGAATTTCGCCAATACAAATGATGCTCCAGATCGCATTCTATGTTTGCTCATACTCACTCAAACATCAAATTTCAGTGGCAACCATATTTTATTATGCACACCACTGGATGTACACAGAAATAGAACACATGATCCAGTGCAAATATAGTAGACAGCATTATGTCCGTGCCTATTCAATATTTTATCTTTCTCCTTACACTATGAACAATGGTTTATATCCACTAGGATAAGATATTTCTTTTTAGCTTTATTTTAATTTCAGTTTTATGGTGTCTGCATTGGCAAATGTATGTTAATACTGATATGCAGTCACTTTTTTGTTTTCCTTGGAAAACACATTTTTACTCTGATGTAAAAATATTTTTCAATCTGTTTTTGCAAGTAGGCTTAGATTGGTAATACATCTGTAAATTAAAGCTTGTTTTGGAAACAGCAGCTTGAAGGTACAGATCTGGAGGCCTTTCCAGTAAGAAAAAAAGTCAGTCTTTTAATTCATACTAATAGGCTAAAAAGAAATTCAAATTCAAAGAATTTATTTGACTGCAATTTTCTTTCCATTTAGATTTATCACCAGGGAAGCAAGGTTCTATACTAAACCGTGAGAGTCTTTGACATGAACCAGACTGATGAAAGCACTGGTTATCCTTCATGCAGCAATGCAAAAGCAGGTTAGCAAGAGTTTGTGCAGTAGCAGACTAGCATTATGGACATCTGGATTATTTTTCCTCAGTCATTGTAATTTGTGATTTTGCTAAGATTAGGTTCCTGATTGCATTGGGCTTACATGGCAAGGTTCTGGTAGCAGCCAGTGGGGGTGATGCAGGCTGCAGGGGTGGCTTCTGTGAACTCCAGCTGACTCCAAATCAGACCCACTGCTAGTCAAGACCCACTGAGCCCATAAGCACTGTTGGTGGCACCTCTGTGAGAACATTTAAGAAGGGGTAAAAAAGACAGCAACTGTGAGAGAAGAGTTAGAAAATGTGAGAGAAGAAGCCCTGCAGGCACCAAGGTCAGTGAAGAAGAGGAAGAGAGGTGCTCCAGGCACTGGAGCAGAGATTTTCTTGCAGGCCCTGAAGAAGATCAAGAAGAAGCAGGTTGTCCTCCATCAGCCCACGATGGAATGTGGTGGAACAGATATCCATTCTACAGCCTGTGGAGGACCCCTCACTGGAGCAAGTACCCTGGAGGAAGCTGTGACTTTGTGGGTAACCCATGCTGAAGTAAGCCCCTGACAAGAACTGTGAAGGAGGAGAGGAGGAAGGAGCAGCAGAAACAAAGCATTATGGATTGACTGCAATACCTATTCCCTACTGCCCTTCTACCACTTGGGTGTGTTTAGCTTTATTCTTTTTTCTTTTTCCCCGCACTATCTTACTATTATTAATTGACAATAAACTAAATTACTTGCTCTAAGTCAACTTTGTTTTGCCCATGACGGTAATTAACAAGTGATCTCCTTGTCCCTATCTCAGCCCACAAGACTTTATTCCTATTTGCTCCACCCATCCTGTTGAGGGACGAAGAGTCATAGAGGGGCTTGGTGGGAAGCTGGCAGCCAGCCAAAGTTAACTTGTCCCACAGTTTCAGTAATTTTTCAAAGCAAAACTTGAAGTTCTTTTATGTCCATTCAGTCAAGTAGCCAAGTAATATGGCATCTCTTTTATGTCTTTGTCTGATCAGAAATGTCCATATAAAATTTCTGCCATTTAATTTCTCTGGAAGAACTAATGAGGGAAACCTTAAAAACATCTACATGAAGGACTCCTTCATGATACAAATAGCCAGTTATATTCAAAGTGTCACTCAAGAAGTGGCATTCTGTTCTTCCTTTTTAAATGACTGCTCAGTGGCGACACCAATTTCCCATAAATGGGAGAACTGAGATTGCTGCATATCTAAAGCTTTCAAATATCTCTGATATTTAAGAAACTGAAGAGAGTGGCCTCTTCAAGGGGAGGTGAGGAGTGCCTAATGGTAGTTGCTGGGCCACAGTGCGGTAAGCTCAACTGGAAGACTTTACCCTACTTACTCATTTTAGGAGTGACCCTTGGTTTGTTTAGATGGTAGGCAACAAGCTATAGACAAGCATTCCTCTGTCTTTGTGTTCTTGTAGGTATGGTGGGCATAAATGCCTTGAAACTTCAACAGGCCAGTGCAATAACTTTCAATGGGTTTTGCCTCTATGATCAATTTCTGTTTAAAGAGCTGCTTTGTATTAATGGCAGAAGGTTTTGTTGTGCGAAAAAAAAAAATATGGTTCACATTCAAGTTCAGACTGTGAGCTACTTCATGTAATTTTCCTGAAATTCACATTAAAAATTATGGGATTGTTACGACTTTCGATTTTTAAAAAATTTTTTTTAGGAAGAGAACACTATAATTGATTGGCCATATCATATCAGCTCTGTCAAAGAAGTTGCAATCTCAAGTCAAGAACAGCACTTGAGGGAAATAGAATGAAAGATTAAGATTTGGGAACAATTCTGCCTCCCTCACATAAGGCAGTTTCAGCTGCTTCTTTACTTATTTGTTGTAGGGTGTTTTGGTTTTTTTAATACATCTAAAGGCTGCAGGGAACAATTATGATCATCCTGGCTGAACTCCTGCATAACCTAAACTACACAATTTCACCCAGGGACTCCTGCACATAACGTAACAGCTTGTGATTGAATTACTAGAGCATGTTGAATTGCTGAAAGTCATTACATGGAAACAAGTTGTTTGTTCTCTAGAAGTTCACTCTCTTTTACCAGCATTAGATCTGTAGTATCATGATAGTCTTTAGCAGAATTTGCTGTGATCTTGCCATAACATAGTTGTGACTCTAGGTGAGCTGTGAGAAAGAAAATAGATGTTGATTTAAACCCCAGCAAGTCATAGCTTTGCCTGAGGCTTTAAAAACTTCCAAAAATGCTTCTTGGATCCTATTATTTTCAAACAAAAATAGTTTGTGTGGTCAAATAAAACTCCATTATCTTCTTTTGGAGGGTGGGGGTGAAGAAGTATCATTTGTGAGAATGCTCTGCTATGCAGCGTGCTCAAAGGGCACTGCAGAACACTCTCATTTTCTCACACAAGAGGTATGCCTCAGGTGAGTGACCTACAAGTTACTCTCTGCAGAGAGTACAGACTATATCTACAGAGACAGATATCTCTATACCATTAGGTGTTCTCACGTAATGAAGAGTAATAGAAACAGTTTTGCACAGAATGTATCTGTTTACTTAATCTTTTTCTATTTATTTCTTCTTAAGACAGACCCATTTCCTGTAATTGCTTTTGGAGTAAAATACTGCCTAAATGGAAAAAAATAAGTGTAAGTCTGTTATGATTCATTGTTACTGGCAATTTTTGCTCAACTCTTTCTGCTACAGAAGTATAACAGTAATATGACTATTTTATACCTGATTTGCAGACATCGTCTCTGTCCAGATCGTAGAATCATAGAATCATAGAATCATAGAATCGTAGAATCGTAGAATCATAGAATCACCAGGTTGGAAAAGACCTCTTGGATCATCAAGTCCAATCATTCCTATGTGCTACTACACCATGTCCCTGAGCACCTCATCTACCCATCTTTTAAACACCTCCAGGGACTGTGACTCAACCACCTCCCTGGGCAGCTTGTTTCAGTGTCCAATGTCCCTTTCTGTGAAAAATTTCTTTCTGATATCTAGTCTGAACCTCCCCTGGTGCAGCTTGAAGCCAATGCCCCTTGTCCTGCCCCTGTCATCAGAGAGAAGAGGCCATCAACCTCCTCTCTACAACCTCCTTTCAGGTAGTTGTAGAAAGCAATAAGGTCTTCCCTCAGCCTTCTATTCTCAAGGCTAAACAACCCCAGCTCCCTCAGCCACCCCTTGTGAGACTTGTTCTCCAGCTCCTTCACCAGCTATCAGATATCAGAGAGCATCTGTGTCCAAACCCTGGAATATGTAACTTAAAATAAGGACTGGGCTAATACAATGCCATTGTAAGCCACAAAAAGATTCACATTGACTTTTGCAAATGGTGTTTTTGAATAGAAATTTGACAGTGAATCTAAAACTTAACTAGCCAAATAGGCATATCAACCCAGTTTGAGACTGGGCCCTATGTATCAAATCTTGTGAAGAGCTGAGATCTGGTAATATATTCTATTTCTGAAAATGAAAAAAATCAAACAACAACCACAAAACATCTAGTGCTTCAAGAAAACGACATAGAAGAGCAATAACATTTCTGCACAACATTGTCATTGATGTACTTCATGCATGGCTGAGACTCTTTTGTCTTTTCTTTGACTATTTAAGCAACGATTATTTGTGTTGTCAAAATTAAAGAGATATCCAAGCACTTTGCTGCATTTAAGTTGAACTGTTTAGTGGATGCAGTTAATTAATTCTTTCCCAGTGTTTTCATTAAGCTGTGATAGTTATTATGTGAATTATTTTAAGTGGGTTTGTTAGCAGTCTATTCTTTTATCTACAAAAACAAGATAGAAATAGGAGTGAATTCTAAAAGACTGTTGGAAACTGTAGACGTGTATTTTCAATGCATACTGAAGGTGTACTTTTGTACATGTAAACCATTACATGGAAGGGATGTGACAAATATGCAACTATGTATGTATGCTGTTTTTTGAAACGTATTAAATCACTTAGGAATCTATTTTGAGGATTTAATCTCTAAGATTAAATCTTTAGGATTTAAAGTGGTAGTCATTTCACCAAACTCAAGTCACTGACAGTTAAGTCAATCATCCAGACATCTTCCAGTGTCAATGAAGATAGAAAGAGAGAGAAAGAGAGAAAAAGAGAGAGAGATTGGTCTAACAGACTAGAGAACTAGAATAAACCATTATCTTTTAGGTGGCCAAAATTAAGTAAGACAGACTTTATCATTTCAGTGTAGGTAGACATTACAATTCTACCCATTTGTTTTCTAATGAACTCCACACTAGCTCTACAGTGTACCAGAGGTAGCATTTCACAAGCTTTCCATTGTTCATATTTCAAATATCAGTCTGTAAAGTGGATATGACGTTAGTTGGAATAAGATGCTTATTTTACTGACATATGGGACATGCAATTGAATAGGACTTTCTTACAGCTCTGATATCTACTTCACTGTCTAACTCATGTCACCTAGTACTCTTAAAAGCTTTTTTTTACATCAACATGCAGTTTCTCAGAAATTTAGAAATGATATTTCATTTTAAAGTAGTGTAACTGAAGAGTAATACTGATGTGTGCTAAGTAGAAGATACAAAAATGCTGTATCTGGTTTTAATTGGAAATGAGCTAATTATTCTGTATTAGGGCTTGGTCTTTTTGAAAGTACTGTTAATGTCTTTAGAAAGAGCTCTATGAAGAATAAATGTTATGACTTTTTTCTCTCAGAGTTTTATTTTGTAGTTTGAGATCTGAACCTGCTCACCTTGTGAATAAAGTCCTTAGAAATCCATAAGCTTGATTGCAATAGGCGTATAGAAATATGTTAAGAAACTGTAACTGTATTTCTACTATTGCCTCATTTTTATTTTTTCACCTGAAATGTCATTCTATAGCAGATTTTATAGAGCATGAGGTGAATGGATATAATTAGCTTGGTTTCCTGCCATCTTTCCCATAGGTCAAGCCAATTAAAAGATAACTAAGGGAGACAGTAGTCCAAACTAGCATATGGCACCATGGCATAAAACACACAGTAGATGGAAAACAAATTGGATGTGATTTTAGCTCTGAAATTTAATTGAATATAAACTACGTTTGACTCTGAATCACCTTGAAATTTCATTATTCCTCTTGGTTTCTTATTTTCATCAAGAAACAGAGACCTGTTTTGTTCTGGGAGTCATGATAAGGCATCTTGTTCGCTTCTGAATGAGTTCCCTGTTGCAGCTACTTCACTGCTCAACATTTTTCTTTAGTTGTAAGTAGAACCAGTTGAAAGACAGATTTTCTGATCTGTCATGAATTTGGCAATTCTAAAATTAGTTTTACTGCATGGAGCACTCCTCTATCTCACTCCACTAATAAAGCAAATTAAATGTGTAGTTTTCAAATGTTCTTGATGTGTAAGGCTAGCAATAAATTAAGCTGTTTATATTTTTTTGCTTTTAGTCAAGTTTTACGGTTCCATTCCCAATGCCACCTGAGTCTGAACTCTGAACTCTAATGACAGGGAAGCTGTTTTCCCTGGGAGTGGTCCTGGGGCAATCTGACAGAAATGGCTACGACAGGAATTTTCTAGCAATGCTTTATTTCAAAGTGTGTATGAAGGGTATTTCTCTGTGCCAACGTTCTGTCCTCCATTTCTGCAAGTTGATAGTAGTTTCCTTGGGATGACTTCAGCATGGACTAACCAGCACTTAACAGAAGTGGGAGAAGCTCAAAAGTTAGAGTGACCTAGGAGAGATTTTCCCAACACAATTTGAATGTGATCACCTTCTCCTGGAGGCAGAAAGCTTGCTAGTGAGAGGGAGGCTGTTGGACATATGTTTGGAAAAGCACTCTATGGTTGTTTTTTTTTTTTTTTTTCTAATTTTTCGTTCTATTTAGATTAGAGCTTTTCAGGTAAGATTTGTTTTCCTATGAATATAACTTAGTACACCCCTCATCTCATCTGGGGCACTGGGCATACAAAAGACTAGCACTGGCAGTCGGGCTCTGAATCCAGGCATAATGTATACGATTGCTTAGAAGAGGTAAAGTTCACTCATTATTGTTTAGGAATTCTTTCAAATACAGGACTTTTTGATATCCTGTGATTTATTTTCACAGTGTCCTTCAGACAAATTTATTTTCTGGTAACTACTTCAAATCTAGAAATACCTTAACCATGTCTATATAGCTCCTGAGTCTTCCTGGTGTTTCATCAAGCACCAGCATAACTCATCTTTCCATAGACAATAGAAATATATGGACAGTGAAAGCGTCATTGTAAACAATCAGAATAATGTTGCTGCTTTGTAAACATAGTCACCTCACACTTTTGGAGAACAGGCAAACAAGATCCAAAACCAGAATAAAACAGCTTTTCCTGGAATCAAGTAATGAATAAATTAATGTCTGTATATGCTATTCACTACGATCCTTGAACGAACATTGGGAAAGTCTCTGATGATCTTGAGAGAGCAAAGCATGTCTGCTTAATTTTTAATCTCATCTACAGGTTAGTCCTTGTAAAATAATCATTATTATCAAATCAGATTCTCTGAAAGAATGAACTTGTCAAACTCACATACTTTATCTGCTGTGGCAATTGATGTCAGTATGATAATGCCGTGCCAGAAGTACTTCAGCTAAGAGTTTGTCAGTTGCCCCATGATAAACTCTAGCATTTGAGGGATTTTTTTCATCCCAGTTCATCAAATCACACAAGTGTGACATTCAATATGCCATCCTCAGGGTTTCAAATGTTCTTTTACTCTTGATTTATGCTAACAATAAAATACTTGAAAGAATGAAGGCTTAGTATCATTGCAGTGGCTAAGTGAGACTGATTAAATAGATTCCAGAAATTGGATGTGGACAGCTGCATTGAAGTAGGCAGTTTGGATGAGTAAAGTTGCAAGGAAAAGAAAGCTCAAATTTCATACTAGTGGAAGAAAGCAGGGAAAGAGGGGAGCAGCTTATTTCCCAGTTCTTTTTGCTCTGAAGGCAAGGTGGGTCTTCAACATGTTCTTGGTATTTGGAGACCAGGCTCAGGGACTCATCTTGATGATTGTAGAGGTCTTCCATATGGACAGCTACGTGTGTGCTCGTGACCTTAGGCTCAGGCACAGACCTTTCCAGAATTTGATTCTTCTTTGCTTTCTTTAAAAGTAAGGTAAATCACACTTTCTAGCACTTACGTGTTTTCACTGACAACACAGACCGTTGATGGCAAACAAAAATGTCCATGTTGCAGATGGCTGTGAATGAACAGCTGAATCCCACTGAGTGCTCTGGACAACTGAGCAGAGAAAGAAATGTATTAATGTTGGCAGTGAAAGCAGAGAGGTTTGCTGCACGTAGAACAAGCAGTAATTAATAGACATGGATCTGGAAATCTCTTTTATCAGCACAACCACATGACAGATTAGATTGAGGATCACATGGAGACTGTTGACAATCAAATGCTTAGCAAGAGATTTTTTTTTTTCTGAGTATGTTTTCCCATCCTATCTTAAATGTACTAATTACTCCCATTGTCTGTCATTCTTTCATTTTAAGCTGTAATAATCATAAGATTTTATTCAGGAAATTGCATAAGTAATTATCTTGTGCCTGTAGACATATTTTTCTATACTAAAAATTCCATGTATTTAACTTACAGCAGTATTGCTTCCTATACATAAAGCATTCTGGGAACATTGTTCTCAGAAATATTCAATCAGGTTTATCATCGAAGCGTTTTACATTTCTCAGTATCTAAATAACCCACTGTAAATTCTTTCAAATATTCTTAAGTGGGGGAGGTGGGGAAGGCATGTATATAAAAGAAGTCCCTGGGCGATCCTTTTGTTTTTCTTTCTTTAAAAAAAAAGCTTTTCTCTTACAGTGATGGGTTGACCTTGGCTGGATGTCAGGTGCCCACAAAAGCAACTCTATCACTCCCCTTCCTCAGCTGGACAGGGAGAGAAAAATATAATGAAAAGCTCATGCGCTGAGGTAAGGATGAGGAGATCACTCACCATTTACCACCACAGGCAGAACAGTCTCAGTTAGGGAAAATTAATTTAATTACCAATCAGATTAGAGTAGTATAATAAGAAAACTTAAAAAAAACCCTCCCCCCAACCCCTCCATTCTTCCTGTGCTTAACTTAAGTCCCAATTCTCTCTACCTCCTCCCCAACAGCAGTGCAGGAGGATGGGGAATGGGGTTTGTGGTCAGCTCATCACACATTGTCTCTACCGCTAATTCCTCTTCAGGACTTCACATTCTTCCCCTGCTCCAGCATGGTGTCCCTCTCACAGGAGGTCATCCTCCACAAACTTCTCCAACATGAGTCCTTCCCATGGGCCACAGTTCTTCACAAATTGCTCCAGTGTGGACCGTTTCCATGGGGTGCAGTCCTTCAGGAACAGACTGCTCCAGCATGTCTCCTCATGGGGTCACAAGTCCTGCCAGCAAACCTGCTCCAGCATGGATTCCTCTCTCCATGGGTCCACAGGTCCTGCCAGGAGCCTGGTCCAGTGTGGGTTACTCATAGGGTTGCAACTGCCTTCAGCCACAGCAACATTTTCCCACTTTTAAAATGCTATCACAGAGGTGCTACCACCTCTGCTGATTGTCTCAGCCTTGGCCGGGTGGATGGCTGGTCCAGCTTGGAGCTGGCTGTCATTGACTCTATTGGCCAAAGGGGAAGCTCCTAGTAGCTGCTCACAGAAATCACTTCTGTAGCCCTCCCCACTACCAAACCTTTGCCATGCAACCCCAAAACACTTCTCCTCTAGTTCGTGCTGTATTTAATATCTGTCTTGTTTTGCCTTATTACAGTCAGGAAAGAATTTATTTGTTGCCACATAATACAACTAAATTAGAAGACAGATGGTCTGTGAAGAAAATGTTTTCCAAGCAAAATAGCTATTCTCTAGAAAAAAAATAAAACAGGGAAAAGAAGGTATAGATCATCACCTTTCCAAAATGCCATACTGTCTCTCCATACTTCAGATTCTCTCAAGGTTAATTTGAAATTATACTAAACTCCAGTTCTCTGAAGAGGGCTATTGTCTTTTCGTTTAAACATAAAGTTGGACTTTGGGATTTTTCCCCTTCGCCGCTTAAAACTACTCAAACGCTTGCACAGCATACACTAGAGGGCAATAGTGAGCTATAAATATTTTCCAGATTACCCTTGGCATTTACATTACAGAGTCTTTCAGGCACTTTAGGTTCCTCTTCTCCCCTAACTACACGCAGTTCTCACAGTATAAAATCTTTTGCACAATAGGACCAAATGCAATCATATTTTTTTTTCCACTGTTGTCAGGATTTGGTGTATTTCTATCATAGATGAAACTGGTGACACTCCAGAAGGCTGATCAATCATTATTTTGAACTAATGCAACATTCAGGCTTTCCTACAGTGCTATTACACCTTTCTCTCATTCTACATTCTGTCTGCTCTCTTCAGTAATGGTTCTTGCCAGCACTGGTAACATCAAAAAGAGTGAGCAAGTATGTGGGTTTACATATTTCACTTTGGAAATTTTTTTAAGCCAATTTAAACCCTCCTCTTGAGTGATCAAGGACTAGTATCTACAAATGTTATACCTTGTTTCTGGATATATGAATGCAATATAGTTGGCAGAAAAGGCGAAAAGAGGTGAGTAAAAAAAATATGAGGACACCATTTATGTTTCTTGCCTAAAATTTTGACATAGTTTCCTAAATAAAGCATACTTTCATTACAATTTGTAAGAAAACTAAGCAGTACTTCTTGTTTTCTAGTTGCTGTGTGGCTTGAATGACATTTCCAAAACTGAGAGGTTCACCTATCCTAGCTTCCTGAAGTTTTTGTACTACCATCAGGGGACTGCAAGTAGAAGCAATCCCTTTATTCCTTTGACCTCTGCCTCTTGTCATATGGATTTTTTTTGTGCTTAAGTTGGCTGCTGGAATTAAGCTTTTCTGACAGATTCAGGGTTGCGGAACAATTTTTTTCCCATCAGATGCCAGCACTTTTTGCATGAGTGTGGAGATTTAAAGAACAAGTCGTTATGACCTTATATATGTATAGTACATTCTTAAGTACCAATGAGAAGTGATTTCCCTGAGAGGGAAATACAGGGAATATTTAAGAAGTGCTTGATATGTACTTTTCTCCTAAGCATTCGTGTGGCACTTGTAAATGTTTGGGGTTTTTTTTGTGTGTTTTTGTGGGGTTTTTGTGTGTGTGTATATATATATATATACACCCCCACAAAAAATCCCATAATACATATACACATAATCAATGGCATTGCACTTTAGAAGAGATTTTAAAGTGATCTCCAAATAGCACTGAGACACCATTCCAAAACACCAGACCAGGATGTCTGATTTGACACTAGCTACCTTCACTGTTTTCTGAACTTTGCTTCCTACAAATGCCTGGCTGATTTTCTTTGCTTGGATCTACTCATGGGACCAGAGTTCTTAGTGGTAAGCCCTTGGGTTCTCAGCCTGTGAGAAGATGAGGGCCCAAGGTGGCATTGTATCTTTTTTGTAATGAAGGACAGGAGTTCTGAACTTGTTGCATAATTGACTTTTATATTTAATAGGCTGCCTTCCATTACATCAATCTGCCCCTCAGGCCCTGCTGAAGTCCTGATTGATTTCTAATAGCTTTTAATGTTAATACTGTAGCTTGCTGCTATTTTGCAGTGCAGTTGGTTGTTGTTTTTCTGTATTGGCTTCCTAACACATACCCAGGTAGTGAAATAGTTTCTAACTGGGAAACACTGTGGAGAGGGAGAGAAACTCCCAATATTGTTTTTTTCACTGCTTTTAATTGGAAATGCCACCAGAAAGAATTCTTGTAAATCTGCCTAGCAAGAGTTAGCAGTCCTGGGGGCTAGGGACTAAGCCCCAGGATCTCATTAGTGGGTTTAGAGGACACAGCATTTACAACTGTGTCCAGAAAAATCTGCTTTTACTGTTGCTACTTTTCACTAATTTACTAAATCTTTGAAAACTGCCTGCAGTTCACATGAACTTCGGTTAAAGCTATACTTGAGACTGAAAGAGTATCGTGCCTATCCCTGAAATGCCTGCCTGCCCAGCCATGCAGTGGAGGCTTGGGGACTACACAGTTAATGGCAGTTCACCTGCTGAGTGTTCTGCCCTTACCCAGCCACCTCCCACTCTGAGAAAAGTATTACTATTACATTGTGCCTAGGAGCTTAAACATGGTGCAGGGCTGATGTATTTACTCAGTACAGGAGAAGCTTGCTAGTGCTGAATGTCCCAATGAGAAGACAGAAGCAAACTAAGTGGCTGAGCTCATACTTGGCCTGAGCTCTGCTGGCTGACTATTCTCTCCCTCAACATCCTGATGCAGGTCCAAAATATCTGTGGACTTTGGGCTGATAAACTAGCTCTTCACACAGACCAGTGCCTTCCCTGTGCTGGCGGGAGCAAGGAGCAGATGTCTGTGAAGCAGCTGGCAAAGCTGCCTTGAGTTACTCCCAGCCAGACTGATGCCAGGCTGCCCCATGTTGATGTTCGTGGCAAGAGCTCTACACTTCAGTGGGAGTCACCCAGCTGCAGTCTCCCACTTGTACCAGTTCCCTCCTGGCTCCTGCTCTAAGCCTGGCCTCCCTGCTGGGGCCAGGTCTGCCTGCTTTCCCCAGGTAGCTGTCAGTTGCCAGCTGGAGACAGGTGCTTAGTAAGGTGGGCATCAGGCACAGCCTCCTCAGCAGCTCTCCCCTCAGACTGCTGCAATTACCAGTTGTCTCTGCCCTGATCAGAAAATATAACAGCTTTCCTCAGTCTAGGCATCAGCCCACAGTTTCCACATGCATCTTCCCTTAGCAAATGGATTTCCTTCTGCTAATGGCACAGTCTCCATTGAAATCTGTCTCCTCTCGTCACTACTGAGGGAAACTCTGAAAACCTCCGGAGCTCGTGCCTATCTCAGTGGATAGATTTGCTGCTTTGTGTTTTCAAAACACAGTAAAATAATAATTATCCCTTGCTGCTGCTTTTGTGGTTCTTAAATAATACTGCCTTCATTAGGGGAAAATGGCATCTGTTAAACGCAAACCACAGTAGGTCAGTGTCAGAGCCAAGATTACAGCTTGGGAGTTCTTGGCTTTTGGCCTCATGCTTAGTCTGTCAGTCCATTTAACCTCCTTAGGAATCAGAAAACTATTACTTAGTAAATATGTAAAATCAGATGTAACAAACTTTTCAAGAGAAGAAACAGCAGAAGTCTCTGAGAAACAAGGTAATCTCTTCCATAGCTGTGAGAATAAAATATCCAGAAAGTTACCCATCTGCACAGGGCTGGATTTCACTACGGATTTTCTAAGTGATGATACAGCCAGTTAGAATAGTTTCAAGCAAACTGTTCATTACGTTTTTGGATGCATTTTCTCTGCACTTCTGTGCTTGTTTTCACATATTCCTATGAAAAGTTGTGCCATAATTTTATGCAGCCATATGCAAAATACCACTGCATGACCTAGGTCCAGCTGACAGGTGCCATACTTATGACAACATAACATTTTTAATGGCGATCAGATACTACAGTGAGACAATCCTCTGAATATCACAATTTACCATTCTTCAAAACGAGCAATAAAATGCATGCTAGCATTTTGTACACAATAATGCAACCTGCTGGATTGTGTTGCTTACTGAATTGTCCTGGGGTTGTGATAGCAAACAAAAAACCTCAAAACCTCATTTTACTGCCAGCTTATGTATGAGATTTTAAGCCACCTACAGTCAGTAAACATGATATTGAATCTCTGATGCTGCACATAGATCAGCCTGCTTCTGAAACCGAGGACTGAAAGGAAAGTCAGATGGAAACAGCAGATTACATAGATCATGAGAGATCACTTTAAGCAGCTCTTTAATTCCTCTGAAAGAGAAGAATAATCCAAACTAACGCATGATAGCAAAAGAACTAAAAAGAACTAAAATGCTTAATACAAGCTGCTTGTAAAAGATTAAAGCATAAGCAGAACAGGATTTCTAAGCTCATAAATTTACATTTAGCAGCATGGTCTTCCTTACAATGACAAATTAGCCTTTAAAATTGTATGATCAAAAACATATTACTGGAACTTCGGCAAAGGTCAGCCAGCTGTGAGTGTGAATCTCACAGTACTCCTGAATGCATGGGATTATTTTCTCAGTGATTGTGCTGTATCACAGGCTGTTGGAAAGGATTATATATTATTGATGGGTCCATGTGACTATAGGTGTGTGTGTTATATGTGATAGAAGAGTTGAATGTGGCAAAATGTATATGGATTAAACTTTAGAAGCATTCAATTTAATACTTTTATTTCTTGGAGATTGTGTCCTTATCTTTGTAATGGTGGCCAGCTGCAGTTCTGCAGAGAGGAACATTTTACAGGCACAGGAGACAAATAAAACAATACAAGTGGCTTTTCTCCCTCTTCTCTCTGAAGACAGGTTTGTGTCCTTGGAGGGTTTGAAAGCCAAGCTTTAAGAGTACAGATGTGCAATATATTTTGTAGAATGTGTGTATGATCATCTTGCCTGCACTGAGCATGAAAGAGATGTTTTGTTCTTTCATCCATGCATCACTTGTCACCATTTAAACACAAATTGTAAACATTTTTTAAGGCAAATGCGTGCCCAGAAGGGTTTTCCATCCTTCAGGGTTCAGGGTGCCTACTGTAAATTGACCCAAGTCCATTCTTTCAATTGACAGGATTTTTCCTATTCTATTTCAGGAAATGTAGATGATATTCATCACCACACAGTGTGCTATTTACTCAGTGAACAAAGGTTTTTATAAAAATCAAAGTAATTAAGTATCCTTATCTGAGTGTCTGCTTGCAACTTGATATGGTACATTTTCACAAACTAGCTAAAATGCTTTAGGTTGTGACATAGGATGACATAGGATGCAGATATTGTCGTAAGTACAACTTGGCCAATTAAATTTCATTACTGGATACTGGGAAAGGTTTTTTATTATTATTGTTATATATCATATGTAATCATATATATTTTTATATTTAGATATATAAGCATATGCATGGGGTTTGTGTTTGAGTTTTTAAACATTCAGAATTGTTACTAAAAGTCAAAGTCCAGGCTCTACTGAATGTGTGTTTAATGTGGGGCTCATTATGGTTCATCGATTGATTCCTGGTCTGAGACCTGCCACACGTTAGCATAGTTTGGGGACTATAGAGAAGTATGTGTTTCAGATAACAGCTGTTGCATTATGGTGTAATTTCTCTCTCTCTCTCTCATTTTTTAATTGAGGGTTAAGTGGTATCATCAGGGAAGGCTAAGAGTGATAGGTTGAAGCAGATACGGTCATATAAGAGGCGTAAAGAATCTCCAGTTCAGTGGAAAATGCCCCTGTATGTCTGCACCTTCCAAGGTACCTTGACTGAGTGCTGTAAATGTAGCAAACTCATTCCCTGTTGACATGCCAAGGTTAGGGGTACACCAATATAATCTCTCTGCTACTGGTAGAACCCCTGTGTTGCTCCTCTAAAATTCTCTGTTCCTCTCTCGAGTGTTTGCACTAATGGAACTGCACAGATGGTGGTGTTCAGATACAATATTTCAAATTGCATCTATTTCTTAATAACATGATCTTGTTATTGCTTCTCATGAAATGCCTTGTTTTGATTTATTGCTTCCAGCAATTATAACTGATGTCTGGGTGTGTGAACATTTAAAAAAATTCTGATTCAGTGCTCCACAAGAGGGAAGGAGGCTCTTTCAATCCTTGTGTTGCCACACTTTGAGTGATGACAGATGGTTATGCTAGCAAATAACCTTAATCTCTCTTTATCGAATCTGTATCAATAGTTGCCTAAGGAAGACAGAAGCATAGAATAATAGAATATCCTGACCTGGAAGGGGCCCAAGAGAATTATTGAACCCAACTCCTGACTCCACACAGGCCAATGTAAAAGTTAAACTATATATCTGAGAGTATTGTTCAAATGTTTCTTGAACACTGATGGGCTTGGGTCACGGACCATTCCCCCAGGGAACTTGTTCCAGTGCTTGACCTCTCAGTCAAGAACCTTCTCCTAATATCCTATTTGTACTTCCCCTGACGCAGCTTTAAGCCATCTCCTCACATCCTATCACCAGACATCAGAGAGAAGATATCAGCACCTCCCTCTCCTCTTTCCCTCCTGAGGAAGTTGTAGACAATGACGAGGTCACCCATCAGTCTTCTCTTCTCTAAGCTGAATAGAACTAGTGTCCTCAGCTACTCCTCATAAGTCATGCCCTCTAGCACTTCCAACATCTTTGTTGCCCTCTTTTGGACACATTTTATTATTTTTATGTCTTTCTTGTATTGTGGAGCCCAGAACTGTACACAGTACTTGAGATGAGACCACAGCAGTGCTGGATATAATAAAACAATTGCTTTTTTATCACTTATTTAGCTATGCGGTTCTAAATGAACCCCAGGGTACATTTGACCCTTCTGGCTGCCAGGGTCCATTGTTAACTCATTATGAACTTCCCATCAACCAGCTCCCTCAGATCCCTCTTTGCAGGGCTACACTCAAGCCTTTTGCTCCTCAGTCCATATATGCATCCAGGATTATATGATTCCAGGTGCAGAATCTGACATTTGTCCTTGTTCAATGTCATAGAGGCAGCAACGTATGTCAAAGTGTCTCTGTAAGACCTTTCAGGTCTTGACGGAATCAACCGCTCCTCCTATGTGATTTCACTGGCAAATCTACTTAGTGTGCACTCAATTCCTGGTCTAGGCCGTTGATAAAAACATTGAAGAGAACTGACCCTGGAACTCAATCCTGAGGTGACTGACTGACTCAATTCACATTGTGACTGACTGCCATTCAGATGTTACCCTATTTACTACAGCACTTGATCCTTACCCTTCAGCCAATTGTTCACTCATTGTATTGTGTACCTGTCTGGCTGTATGATGGACATTTTGTCCAGAGGATACTGTGAGAGACAGTATCAAAAGCTTTGCCAAAACATGAACCCCCACCCCCTCCACATGCACTGTCTTCCCTTCGTCCACATCAAAAAAAGATCATATTGCATTGTAGGGAGTTTGCAGTGTACTTTTGAGGCTTTTTTCCTCTTCAAGGGATCTTATAACTCAATATACTATGTTTCTGGAGTACTTCAGCAAAATGCACACTGTGATATACATAGGAATACATACATACATACACAGGAATCATCCTACTGCCTGTCAGCATGACACTCTTGTTAAAACACTGTAGAGACTGAGTCCATTTGTTGTTGAGCTCATGCATTTCACACTTTAGAATTGCAGGGATTTCAGCCATAATGGCTTAAGGAGCAAAAGACAGAAGTCAGGCCTGACTAAATGACACAATGCCAATGTAAGCACAGTTCAGAGCTGTGATAGAAAAATTAGAATGTTTATGTAAGTGTGAAAACATGACCTCTAAACTCACAGCGAGTCATTTCCCACTTTCAGATTAAAAGGGAGTGTTCTGAAAATGTGCACTTGGCCTGTTTGAAATTAGACTGTAAGTACAGCTGAGCTTTAAGGGCATTACCAGATTAATACTATTTTGGAAAGTTCTGAAACTGAGAAAAAGAAATATCTGTAGAGGTAGGTAGAATGAACATATTTACAGGACAATAAGTGTTATGGGGTGTGATTATTTAAAAGGAGACGGTAAATCGTCAACATATTCAGAATGAAAGGTAGGAAGTCATACAAGGAACCAGGCAGATTTTCAGCAGCAGAGGCATATGTGCAGAGGTGTGTTTATTGAGACTGTAAACTAGAAGAAGAAATGAGAAGCTGCTAGGGAGGTACTTAGTGCACTTGGCAAAAGAATGCTGTTTCTCCATGTTCTCAACTCTCACTCTGCTGGGGCTTTCTGAAGGTCTTTGGGAGAGGGTTCTGGTAAAAGCTTCATTCCACCAATCCAGACACAGATCTGTAACTGCTGAGCTGCCCGGATCAAAACAGAAAGGTAATAATTCTAGGTGGGAAAGATGGAAATGTGGTAACTTCAGATTGGAAAAAGATTCCTTTGAGTCCAGATGTCAGTGCTATTGTCTTCTTGCCCTTACCTAAAGTTGATCTTCCAAGGCAAAAAACTGAATGTGAACTACTAAGACCGAGTGCTTGAACTTTTTGCATCCTGGCTTTTAACAATGTCCCTTTTATTAAATAGTCACATTTATACATGCACAGCTACAGATCCCCCAGGTGAATGTTTCGTAAGATAACACTGTTACTGCAATTAAAAAAAAGTCATGAGGGGAAAACTCCCCAGATCAGTATTTTTGTTCTCTTTTTCATTTTCCTTGTGTATTTTAAAGAGCAGTAGGATTTCACTTACAATGTTTCTAAGCTTAGATGTCTTTCTGTGGACTCTATGTATCTGCATAGCTCACCAGAAAAATATGTCTTATTTCTTCAGTTGTAAACCGGTATATGACCCAGTAATACTCAAATTGTACAGAAGAAGGAGTGGAAGGGTTAAATACTTCTTGAAGAAGGAATAATATTTACACTCCAGGAAATTTTTCTTGACCTATCTTATTCTAGTACTGATGAGATTGTCCAGTGAAAAGAGATCAGCATTATCGGGCTCTTTCTTTGCATATTTCATTTAGAATGTATAGATGATACTCATGTTCTGCAGTATGCAGAGCTCATTTTGCACAGAGGACTTTCTGCACGAAAGAACATGAAGCATGTCTACCGAGGGGATCACAAATAACTTGTTTATGGAAGTATAATTTTTTGTTTAGGTCTCAATTTTTCCACTTGTGTAATATAATGACAGAAATATTAGAACTTTGTGTGAACTTAAAATATATTTTATATTAGCTCAGCAGTTGTGATAGGTCATAAGTAGTTTTATCTTATTACTGAACATTACCAGGCACAATACAAAGATCTCTCCTTCACTTTTATGTTAGCCTACTTTACCTTTCTCTAAATTTATTCAATCTATAGAAACATTCATGTACTTTTAAGAAGTGACTGCAAAAAAATATTTTAATAAACAGCTTCAGACACAGTAACTAATAGTTTCAACTTCAGTTCCTTTGTGGCTTAAAACCAAGTGTTTATTTAGAAAATACCGTCAGCAAGAATATATTTTGGGATTTATTATATGTCACAGATTAAATTATTTCTTGTTTATTCTCTTCAGTTAAAATGCATAATTAATATTTCACAGTATATTTAGATCAGTAGTTACACTTGGTTCTTTACTTAATTTTAAAAGTGATTTAAATTGATCTTGGTGAGACTGAGCCTTAGTACTCTCCGAGTACAACCCATAAATCAGGTTAAATGTTTGAGTCAGGGAGCTTTAAAGCTGCTTTTAAATCTGGAACACTGGCAAAAATTACGTTTTATCTAAGGCTACAGTAGCTTTTCACCCACCTATAACTAATGATACAAATCCCACAGATTTAAACAATCACAAATCAGGAACTTTTAAAAACATCCCCTTATTAATTGCTATGAAATTAGGTTCTGCAGTGTTCTATTTATTTCTTCTAGAAAGAATAGTATTCTTGGTCTTTGCTCTATATTTTTCTAATCAGAAATGGTATTGCAAGACGAATTGCATATGTGTAAATTGGATTAATGTATCTAAACCAATAAGATTTGCATTTGGAAAAGCCATCATAAATACAGTGCTGAAATGGCATAGCAACCATAAGAACACAGGATGATTTAGATGGGAAGGGTCCTCAGAAGAAAATCAGGTTCAAGCGCCTGCTCAAAACATGGTCATCTGTAAGTACAGATCTGGTTGCTCAGGGTTTTATCCAGTCAGGCCTGAATATGTCCCTCATAAATTAATTTGTAATGTGCATGTAGAAACCCATAGACTCAACATTCTTTAATGAACTACAGCTGAACGAGACATTCTCCCTTTTTCACTATCTTTTTTTTCCCCTCTCCCATTACTAGTTGCTTTCCCCCTTCTCCTTTCTCATCCCCTGCTCACCTCACCTTCTCTTGCTATACTGTAGTCCATTTTTTTTAAATATCAGCTTTAAAAGGATAGTAAAAAATTTGTTGGAGTATGATTCAAACCATTGCTGTTGTAATCATGGACTCACTGAAATGCAAACAGGAGGGACATCAAGAAGTCATTCAGTCCACCATGATCTTCCCATCAGATATTGATGCCCTAAAGCAGAATCTGACAAACCCAAACCCTCCCCAACTGTTGTCTGTCAAACCTCTAACAATGAACATTACAAACCTACTGAGACAACAACCTGCTCCAGGACTTGATAAGCCCTAGATTCAGAAAAGTTTTATTTATATCTCACCTAAATACCTTTAATCTCATTTTTTATTTTTCTATTTGCAGTGGACATGAAAAGCCTTCCTTTTGGTGAAGATCAAGATTTTCTGAATATTTTCTGAATGGTTTCTGACAGTTATAATGCCCAACATATTTTTACTTTGAACTAAATTAATACAAACTAATGCTTTCAATGTGTCCTCAAAGATCATGATTTTTGTACCTATGATAATTTTAATTAGTGAACAAACTGTCTTGTTGATTGACATTATTTTTAAGTTATTACTTAAATCTGATGTCCACAAATGGACATAGTATTCAGCTGGGGTCTTAACAATGCAGTTAGTACAGCAGAATAATTAAGGTCATTTTTTCTAAATGATGATTCTATTTGCATCTGTGTTTGTCATTTACCATTTTCACTACAGCATGACACTGTTGATTCATGCTCAAATACGATCTACTTATTATAAGGCTTAGACAGTTTTCTGAAGAGCTATCATTGCTATTTTTTTCAGTCATTCTCAACACTACATTTTTGTACTTGATTATTTCTTCCTAAGAGTAAAATCTAGCACTTGTCTTTACTGGATTGCACCTTACATTTTTAGGCCACTTCTCCACTTTCTCAGCAGCGTTTTGAATTCTAATACCATCCTCTAATGTTCTTGTTCACTGAAGCAACTCTCTTTAGTCTGAGGTCCTCCTCTAAGCTTATAAAAGCACTACCTATTCTCATTCAAGTCATTAACAGACCTTTAACTAATGGAGAGCATCTTATCCACTTTGTATTCATGTGCAAGTAGAAACAAGCAAAGAAAAATCCATCCCACCTAATTTTCCTCTTGTACAAAATGGACACCCAGATAACAAAGCACGTGCTCTTCTATATATAGTGTAGCCTTAAGTCATCTGATATCTGTGGCTTTATTTATACCAGTAAACTAAGCTGTCTAGTACTAAGACTGGATTATTTTGTAATGTCTATCAATAAGGTCATAGAATGAACCATAGAATGCTTTGGGTTGCAAGAGACTTTACAGGTCATCTAGCCCAACCTCTCTGCAGGAGCAGGGATATGATTAACTTGATCGAGCTGCTCAGAGGCCCATCCAACCTGACCTTGGATGTTTCCAGGGATGGGGCCTCCCCTACCTCCCTAGGTAACCTGTTCCAGTGTTTCACCACCCACATTGTAAAAGATTTCTTTCTTATGCCCAGTCTAAATCTACCCTCTCTTAGTTTAAAACCATTACCTGATGTCCTGTCACAACAGAACCTGCTAAAAAGTCTCTCCCAATCTTTCCTATAAGCCCCCTTTTAGTACTGGAAAGCCACAATAAGATCTCCCAGAGCCTTCTCTTCTCCAGGCTGAGCAACCCCATCTCTCTTATTTTGTCCTCATAAGAGAAGTGCTCCAGACCTCGGATGATTTCTGTGGTCCTCCTCTGCACCTTCTCTAACAGCTCCACATCCTTGTGCTCAGGGTGCCAGAGCTGGACACAGTACTCCAAGTGAGGCTTCACCAGAGCTGAGTAGAGTGGCAATCACCTCCCTTGATCTGCTGACCACACTTCTTCTAATGCAGCTCAGTACATGGTTGGTCTTCTGGGCTGCGAGCACACAATGTTGGCTCATATCCAGCTTTTTGTCCATCAGTACCCCAAGTCCTTCTCTGTAGGACTGCTCTCAATCCGATCATCCTCCAGCTTGTTTTGAAACTGAGGATTGCCCTGACCCAGGTGCAGGATCTTGCACTTCGCCTTGTTGAACCTCATGATGTTCACACAGGCCCACTTCTCCAGCTTGTCTAAGTCCCTCTGGATGATATCATGTCCTTCTGGAGTGTCAACTGCACCACTCAGCTTGGTGTTCTCATACACCTACGTAATTGTTCCTTTTAGCTGTAACAATGAATATCATCAAAGATAATATGCAACAGTAATTCAGGAATTAGCATGATCCATGGACCATTCCCAATAGCCAGCTTGGGATAAATAATTTGTGGGATATACCTACCTGTTTTCATGGGGAAATTTTTGCTGCGTCCATTGCTAGTCACGATGTGCCACTTTACTGTGGGTTTGCATCTAGAGCACTGGTCTGTTTTAGCCTTTATACTTTAGCTGTTTTCAAAAAGGACAAGCTCAGTTCCAGATGAGGCTAGAAACAACTGATTGGTAGAGACTAAATACTGAAAATTTTGTTTTCTGTCATACTGGAGTCACAAGAAAACATAAAAGTAACTGGTGTGCGAGCCTAATCTGACATAAAACTGTCAATATCTTTCATGTGTAAGTGGCAGAGAAGCTCCATTCATGTCAGATTACTTACACAATTGAATGAAAACTATAGCTATGAAGTCGCATGTTTTGAGGTATTTTTCCACCCTGAAGCAGGACTACCATCCTGGGAATGTCTCATGTGAAACCACTTCCTGCATGAAATTGGAATCAAGAATTTCATATCTAGTGTATGGAAGATGCATTTTTTTAAAATATAATCACAGTACCTGAGTGGGGACTATTTTTCAAAGTAAGAGATCTATATACTATTGGCTTCAGTGGCATTGCATGTATAATCATTTTGTATTATTAGCTGAGCATCCTAGAGATTTAGATCTTAAATGCAACACATCTTTCATGTCAATATGTTTTCACTATTTATTCAAAATCATAAAATCTGTTGCTGGTTCAATTTATAAGGAAACATTAGTGTGTTTAAAAAAGCATTTTCTATAATGGTAGTACTCCTACATCGAAAAAACCATCATGAAAGCAGATAATTAACCATCATTTTCAGCAATGTAGTTTAATTATTTTTCTCTGAGTTTTAGGACATTGCGAATTGAAATAATATTATATAATATTGTTTAAGACAATGCTTGATTCTCAGATGTGAAATTTGTAATCTCTTGAAAATTTCACTTGAAAATATATCCTCATACTGTGGAAAATACTGTCCTCACTCTTTCCACAGGTTTGCAGTAATTTTGTTTGGTCTTTTAAGGGCAGCACATTGCATGCAAGAGAATCTGCATGTCCACAGCCATTTCTTCAGGACTTTGACCAAAACTGAGCTCAAGTTACCCCAAGCTGATTGTTCTGGGGAAGGCAAAGATTTTTGCTTGTAACACAGGACATATAAAATAACAAACCCCTATTTTAGCACATGCCAAAGCTGTACATCTTCTGCTACAGATTTAGGAGACCTCTTATGCCCTTGGTAAACATATAGTGCTAACCTAAGAAAACAGGGGTTAAGTGACTTAAAATAAATGTACACTTGTGACTTTGATCACATTTGATCAAAATGGCTGCATCTGTGTTCTTAAAGGCACTGTTCAAGAGACATTCCAACTCCAGATGTTGTTCAGTGGCTTGTATGCACATTTCTTAGTGTGTGCACACCCTCCATGGAGGGATACATGTACTCGAACTAGATGAAACACTGCATGATCATCTTTCTCTTTTGGCTCCATATTGTATCGTCCATGTCCTGAAGATATAGCTAATGTTAAATATGTTCTTTTTAATCTGTAAACACCTGAAACAGTATAAGGGCTGCAGTGCTCACAATAGTAGTATTTTATAGAATGAGATCAGAGATAAATGAAGTATATACATTAGAGTCTGTCATTATATGATGGGAAAAATTTGGGGACATGATGACCCCTGGGATACAACTGGAAAGTCATGTTAGGCAGAGTTCAGAGGCCTGCCTTTTGGAATGGGTCTCCAGAATCAACTGTTGTTTTAGATGTGTTTTATCATGAAGGAAAGTAATTGGTACACTTCAAAAGAGAATTAGTAAGAAACTAACAGTTTTTTAGTGTGGGCAGTTTAAATCCAGCCCAATAAAGCACCTCCACATCCTGTTTTGATATAAAGGCACATTCAAGAAAACCTCATTTCCAAAGGTACTGAGAAAATATCAATATCATAGAATCATAGAATCATAGAATCATAGAATCATAGAATCATATAATTGCTTGGGTTGGAAGGGACCTTAAAGATCATCTATGTGGCCTTGAACTCCTCCAGGGATGGGGCATCCACAACTTCCCTGAGCAACCTATGCCAGTGCCTCACAACCTTCATCATGAAGCAATTCCTCCTTGTGTCTAGTATAAATCTGCCCCTCTCCAATTTATAATCATTCCCCGTAGTCCTATCACTACAAGCCTTTGTAAAAAGTCCCTCCCCAGCTCTCTTGTAGGCCGCCTTCTGGTACTGGAAGGTCGCTATAAGGTGTCCTCTGAGCCTTCTCTTCCCTAGGCTGAACAAGCCCAACTCCCTCAGACTGTCCTCATAGGGAAGGTGCTCCAAGCCCTCGGTTCATCCTCGTAGCCCTCCTCTGTACCCGTTCCAACAGCTCCATATCCTTCTTACAATGAGGATTCCAGAAATGGACACAGTTGTCCAGATGAGGTCTCACCAGAGAGGAATAGAGGGGCAGAATCACCTCCCTTGACCTGCTGGCTATGCTCCTTTTGATGCAGCCCAGGATACAGCTAACTTTCTGGGCTGTGAGTGCACCTTGCCAGCTCATATTGAGCTTCTCATCAGTCAGCACTCCAAGTCCTTCTCCTCAGGGAAGACAAATGCCATAACTCCAAAAATCCTTCCATTTCTTTTTCTTCCCCCCAGCTTTTATCGCTGAGCATGATGTCATATGGTCTGGGAGAACCCCTGGGTCAGCCAGGGTCATCTCTCCCAGCTGTTTCCTTCTGGCTTCCTGTGCATACCCAGCCTACTTGCTGGTGAGGTCTTGTAAGAACTAGAAAAGGCCTTGATGCTGTGTAAGCACTGCTTAGCAATAATGGCATAATTTGCAAAATGTTGTAAACATGCCTAGAAGCTACCTGTCAGGACAGGAAAAAGTATGTGAGAGAGAGAAAAAATCTGAGAGAGGAAATATAAGGCAGAAAGGCAGCTGAATTAATACTGTCCCTGCAAACTGAACAACTACAAAAACAATTGCAGGATGGAAAAGATGAAAAGCCGAAGTTGGAAGAAAAGATTGAAATAATGTTCATGTAAACTCCAAACCCCTCCACTATAGTTCAAATTAAAAAACTGATAATATCTCCTGAGGACTGGAATGGTGAAATTTAGAGTGATCCTAATGACTATAATGGGAGAAATGATGATCCCTTATTCCCTCAGATCCCTCTGAATATGCGCCTGGGCCCATCATTAAAACCGAAGTGTCAATATTAGCACCTCACAATGCTGATAAGCTGGGCACTGGACCTAGGTGGCAAAGAATTAAAGTCACTGGACTGAACAAGTTCTCTCCAACCCACACTGCAAGAGTTAATTTTTGGAGCAAGAAACATATGTCGCCTACTGCTTTGCAGTTAACAATTACCATGAAAACATTTTGGGGTTTGATATTTTGAACAAACGAAACTGTTACTCACTGAATGGCAGCTCATGGTCCTTCAGTCAAAATGTTGACCCCAACTCTGATAAAAATCAGGAAGCCACAATATACATTCTCAATTCAGCACCTATACACCCCTAATTAAAAATTAACTGATGTCCTGCAGTATCTGATTTCTCCTGTGGCACAAACTGAAATTTCTGACGTAATGGCAGATTTGGAAAAACAGCACAGTATTTCCAGATCCCACTCCCTGTACAATTGTCTGATTTGGCCAGTCCAAAAACCAGTTAGGGGATGGTGTCTAATTATTGATTTTCAGCATTTAACAGCTCTGTTGACAACTGCAATTCCAAATCTTTATTCGTCTTACATCTAAAAGGGATATAGTCATTTACCTGTGATTGCTTATGCTGTGCTTGCTGAACATTTAGTTAGTTTCACTACCTCAAGATGTGAAACTATACCAATATGCTGATGATATCCCAGTTGGAGGAAGCTCTCCTGAAAAGGTGGGATAAGCAGCTGTAGCAGCACTGCAGGTACTACCTAATGCAAAAATTTAGATCCCACCACAGAAATATCATCAATCAAATGAAGAAAAATTTGAAACATATCAGTTGAACCAATACAACCCTGACAATTCTATTATAACAGAATAGGATTTTTCTAAGCATGATACTAACTGTTATTTATTCTAGATTGGGTAAAGGGCCTGCATTTAAAGAGACAGAACATAAATACCGTGATTTGAAAAGGGGACTTCTGTCTTTTGTCCAACCAAGTAAAACAGTTTCTTCATTTTGGGGTAACCTGTCTGGAAAAAATCCTCAGGCACTTGTATTGTTTTCCCTTTCCAGGAAGAATGCCAAGAATAGTGTAAGCGTGCCTCCTCTGAAGGTCATGTTAATCAGTGAAGGATTGCTTGCCCTTCTCACAGGGCTGATCATCACAAGTGTGAACCAAATTTGGTTCACACATTGACAAGTCTAGCCCTTAGAATGGAGAACTTAATTTCTTTTGTTTATGTTGATCACTATGGTAGCAACAGTACATTCTGAGCCATACGTGTCCCTCTGCTGTGGGTGCAACCTACCACAACAGCAATTATAAGGGAAGACAACCTTAATACAACCTATATATAAATATTTCCTCTGAAGTCTCCATAATATAGAATCATTGTTTAATTTTTAAGATTGATATTTGAAAGATGTGGAATTTGGGTATTATGAGGTGGCTATGGGTTTATGCTTATATAGGTTTTCAATGAATTTACACCTGATATTTTTCTCACTAAATTTCAAAATTTATCTGTGGTAATATTGCATAACAATGTTGCCTTTTACAGACTAGAGTGGATAATGAAGGATGAAGATAAAGATTGGCTAACTCTATCTTGAAAGGGAACAAAAAGAGACACTACTTTAATGGGATGCCAAGCTGAAAATCACGCTAAGTGTGTAGCAGCTTTACACATGACAATGAGTTACTTGGACATGACCCTAGTATCTGTCCTTTCAGATGCAACTGCTGATACAAAGTGATTCACTGTGTCCCAATCAGCACTTATAACATACTTTCAGGCAAACATTGAATTTCATTCCAGCCTAAGTTTCCAAGTCAAAATTAACATTGAACAACAACCTTTGACAAGTTGGCCTCCTATTAAACTATCTCCTTATATTTACAGCACTGTCCCTTATGTAATTACAAATTCAGAACACGATTAAGTTGTGTCTAACCATAGCTGGTCCCTCAATGGGTAGAACTGGCACCACACATTAATGTGCCAGCAAATAAATCACGTTGTTCTGCCTTTTTGGGACTAGCTCACAGTGGCTGGCTGGCATAATTTACATGAATGATCTTTAAAACTATCCCAGCACATTCAGAAAGATGCTACTGAAATATTTGGAACTGGATTAAAAATAAACAACACTGATGCTTAAGTCCTAGTGAACAAATTAACAGGTACTACTGATGACCTAACCAAATCAGAACATCTACTAAAATAATTTTTATTTGCTTTAAAAACTAGCCAATAGCTCCTAACAGATATTTTAACCCATTGGGAATGAATTGAAGAAACGAGTAAATTTGAAATTCTCCCTCAAGTTATAATTGGAAATTAGCATCCTCTCCTTATAGGTATAGAGGCAAGGAATAACTTCATTGCCACTCCATGACTGAGATGCACTGAATTTAGTCACAGTGTGGATTGTGGTGGTGGGATTTCTTCCCACCCCACAAGACATGCAGACCACTCTGTGCTGCTTTGCACAGCCATTTTTGATGCACTTGCAAAAACACCTTCTCTCCTTTATTTAGTTTATTATCTGATCCAGTGGAACACAGTCTTCATAGGCAGAATTCCAGCTGTGTAGAAGCAGTCATCCAGGACTTAAAACCAAGCATTAAGTACAAGACATTTGTTTGCTAAAGTGAGTATTATCTACATAGACGCAAGGAACTCCTGCTAACTATACCCTGGAGAACAACATTCCGCCCTAGACTGACATATACAGAACAATTAATTAAAGAATGAAAATGCTGTTTGCAGATTCTGCCTTACATAGATTCTGATAATGACTCCTTTCATAATTTTTAAACCATCCCCTGCCTTATCAATCATATATTCAGAAATAAGCTTACATATATCAACAAAAGTCAAATGGAACTAGACTGTACCGGAGCTATGCCAACACTGTCCACAGTTTCCAAAAAACCATTAAAATCTATAAGACCTACATATGTTCAGCCCAATCTGTGGTGTACTTCATTTGATGGACCAAATGCCCTTGTGAACGCAATATGAGTGCAATTAAATGAGTGCTGTGTGCTAGAATGAGCTAGCTCAGGCAATTAGTAAAGGATAGAAAAGGCCACTTAACAGTAGGAGTAGACTTTTTCACTCTGCTTCTGACTGCTCAGTCCTCACCCTCTAAGAAGTCCTATAGAGTACCTTCAAAAGATGAACCTACAGACTGAAATTCATAACTCTACTTGCTGCTAAAAATAAAAGGCTCATAAGGACATTGGTTTAATGCCCTAAACAGTTTTCTAGCTAACCCATTATTTAATAATGATGCTAAAACTCCTTTTCTGCCTCTAGTCAACATGAGATAACTGTTTCTGGTTTTGCTCACTGAATGCTAACTAACCTTTTCTCTCAAGTTATATAATTGATTAGCATAATTACATTTTACTCAGAGAAGTTGTATCTATCTTCTACTTACCCTGGTTTTGTCATTTTTCAGATCAGATATGGATGGGAAGAAACTGGACTTCAGGCTGCTCAGGGGACTGATAAATAAAGTCCCCTAGGGAAAATCTTTTGAGGGTGCTAAGGTCCATCCGTGCTGGTCACTTTTTAAGTACCACCTTCTAAGAGCAACAGGACCAGGCAACTTTGAAAAGATGTAAGTCAAACAGATGAGGCAGAAGGCCGGCATGTCTGAGCAGGGACCTTCTACTCGAACTGAGTTATGAAAGGACAGGTGACATGGGAGCACTACAGGGATGCTGTTCACCACTGTAGGGCAAAAATTTGTGTGGCCGAAGCTCAGTTAGAGTTCAAGCTGGACAGCCCTGTGAAGGATAATAAACAGTTGGTTTATTAAAATATATTAAGAACATGTTTTCACCTCTGTCTTCAATACTGATGATGGGCTTGCTCCCCCTCCCACTCCCCAGACCCCTGGGCTAGAGGACCAAGACTGTGCAAATGATAGACTCCCAGTCAACCCCAAACTTGTGTGATTTTCTGCTCCAGCTAGATCCATATAAGCCAATGGGGCCTGAAGAGATTCATCCAAGGGTACTTAAAGAGCTGACTAACATCATGATGAGACCTTTCTCAATAATTTTTCAATGCCTTTGGGAATCTGGAGAGGTACCAGTTGACTGGAAGCTGGCAAATGTCCCAGTCTTCAAGAAGGGCAGCAGAGATGATCCTGGTAACTACCAGCCTGTTAGTCTCACTTCAGTGCCTGGTAAGATTACGGAGAAGATTATTCTGGGAGCTACTGAAAAGCACCTGAAAGACAACACAGTCATTAGCCCCAGCCAGTACAGGTTTATAAAGGGAAGGTCCTGACTGACAAACTTAGTTTCCTTCTATGACAAGGTTACTCGCTCAGTTGACAATGGAATACCAGTTGATGTAATTTTTCTGGATTTCAGCAAGGCCTTTGGAACTGTCTCTCACAGTATCCTCCAAAGCAAAATGTCCAGCTTATAGTTGGATAAACACATAATACAGTGGGTGAACAATTTGTTCATGATTTGTGCTCAAAGGGTCATAGTGAATGGGGCTACATTGGGCCGGTGACCAGTCATTAGTGGGCTTCCCCAGGGATCCATCTTGGGACCAGTACTACTTAATATCTTCAAAAATGACCTGGATGCAGGACTCAAAGATTTACTAACTGGGTTGGCTGATGACATGAAACTGGGGGGAACTGTTGACACTTTTGAGTGGAAAAGAGTCCTTACAGAGATATCTAGATAAACTGGAGAGTTGGGCAGTCACCAGCTTCACAAAATTTGACAAGGTCAAGTGCTGGATTTGCACCTGGGACATGGTAACCCTAGATATACATACAAACTGGGGAGCTAGAGGCTGGAGAGCAGCCCTTCAGAAAGGGTTGTGGGGATTCTGGTTGATGGCAAGTTAAACATGATCCAACAGTGTGCCTTGGCAGCCAAAGGGGCCAATTGTGTTCTGAGGTGCATCAAGCATGGCATTGCTAGCCAGCTGAGGGAGGTGATTTTCCCACTCTACTCTGCACTGGCACAGCCCCATCTTGAGTATTGTCTGCAGTTTTTTGGCACCACATTATAAAAAGGATACCAAGCTACTGGAGAGTGTCCAGAGGAGGGACAAAATGTTGCAGAAGGATCTAGAGGGGAAGTTGTATGAGGGGTAGCTGAAGTAATGTGGTCTGTTCAGCCTGGAGGAGACTGAGGGGGCAGCCTCATAACAATTTACTGCTTCCTCACAAGGGAAGGAGGAGGAGTAGGCACTGATCTCTTCTCTCTGGTGACCCATCATAGGACCTGAGGGAATGGCAGGAAGATCTGTCAGGGGAGATTTAGGTTGGATATTAGCAAAATGTTCTTCAGACAGAGTGTAGTGGAGCACTGGAACAGGCTCCCCAAGGAAGTAATCATGGTGCCAAGCTTAACAATATTCCAGAAGCATTTGGACAATGCACTCAGACAAATGCTGTAAATTTTGGGGCTATCCAATCCAATCATAGGAGCTGGACTCGATGATCCTTGTGGGTCCCTTCCACCTTGGGTCATTCTGTAATTCTGGGATGAATGCTGAGGCATTCTTGAGTCCAAAAACTTGCATTTTGGTTTCCCTTTGTGTTCGTTGTCCTGATAGAAGATATTTATTCCTCCCACAAGTCTTTTCAGGCTAGAAGTAAGAATTTGTTAATGAAATGGGCAAGTATCAGTCAAGAAACGAGTGAAGGGCCCTACTATCACAGGGATAAGACTGAACACTTGGATACAGTTTCTCTGAAAGAAAAAAAAATTAATTCTTGAGACCTGGATTATTTTGCTGTGGTTTCTTGCTTACCTAGTGGCAAACACTCTCTGCTGACGCAGTAAGTTAAAAAGCTGAAATCTTTATTCTCTGACACTATTGCACCCTCTGAAGGGAATTCTAGTTTTATAGACCTGGAGGGTAAGTTTCAGCACTTGAAAAACAGTTCAACAGTGTCTCTAGATGCAACAAGTTAATGACCAAAGATCTTAATGGTCTACAACAATTTACGAGTTTAAATTTGAGCTGTATGGGGCTTCTCTGAAAGAAACTGATGTAAAGGTATCTGTTCCAGAGGTAATATTCATTAGGCATAACATTATTTTTGAACTTCAAGAGGAAAACAAAGCTGTAAAATCACAGTATTCCTCAGGATGCAGTCAAGACTAAGTAATATTTATAGACTGATTAGGTAGCTTTGGATCAGATGAAGCTGAAGTGCATTTTTCAAATGGTTACTGGAGATGAGTTTGTTCCAATGGAAATTCCAGATGCATGGTGTTAATAGTATTTGAGGGTTCCAGCCACAGCGTTCTTTCTGATAAGGTACTTAAAGATGGTGATGTATTCATGAGTTGTAATACCTACAGATGCTAGTCAAAATGGATTTTAACACACTACTGTCAGTAGAATAAAAAGACAAAGAATGTTAATGTTGCTAGAATGTCTCTCTCGCTAAAATTGTCATTAAAGAGTTAAACCAGGTTGCAGTAACTTGTCTAACTCAGGGAGCCAATCTTTCTCTATTCATTCCCTTTGCTAATTATGTTTATAGTTATATTTAAATCTTCTGCTTTGAATTGTAGTCTGTAAAAAAATATTTTCCTTTCAACAACATTCCTAATTCTTATCTGTTTAGATGTAACTGCTCTTTACATAGCAGTATCATCAGGGGAAACTATCATGACTGTGTCTGAGATGTTATTGTAGACGGAGATTTATTTTTCCCTTTCTGTGAAAAAGTTGCAGTGGACTAAACATGTTACTATTGCTGTTCTTGCTGGTGTCTTTTTTCCTTAAAGACACTAACATGAAGGTACAGAAGAACAGTAAAAAGTAAAGATAAAAAAATGGTTCCTGGTTCCAAACTTTCAGCTTTCCTGCTGCAGATGTACAATCTCATATCGTGTTCTTCGCCATGCTGGCAAGATCAAACCCAGCGTGAGCCTGTTAAAAGCGTTGTTTTCAGCTGCCTCTCATCACAATCTCACAGCAGTGCTGGAAAATGCACAGCTTTGGATGTCTAAACCAGATAATTGTTGAAAAAGGAAAAATATCAAGGAGGGAATATAGGAGAAAGAAGTGAGTTTCATTGAACTTGTAGATAAGTAAAGTTATCTGCATAATTTTATCTCCTTGACTTTTTTTGTGTGTTTGTTTTCTTTTAATTTTTTTAAATTTTATGAGTTCATCCCTAAGAATTAGTACTCTAACAAGCTATTTCTGACACAATGTATTCAAAGAGATAACAATTGTAGTGGCCAGGACAACAAAGCTTCTTTTGGGCCAGCTCTTCTCTGGTATAACTATAAATTAAAGTCCCCAACAATGTCTTTTCAGGGAATATTCCCGTTCTGTGTGTTTTTCACTAGGGTTATTTTGTTAGTTTTCATATTAAACTGGACTTTAAACAAGGCTTAGGGAGTTTAGTGATCTCTGTTCCCATTTATCTCATTTTTTAAAATGTCTTTGAAATATGGTTGTTAGAAAAAAAAAAGTAAACCTTTTTGGAATAGTCTAGTATCCCTCTCTATAATTGCTGCTGTCTTTCATAATCAATTTCTATGGCAGCTTAGGCTGACTAGCTTTGCATATTTCAAAATAAAATTTGTTCAGCATGAGTGATCCCAATTAACTTTCATCCATTCCTTTTTCCCAGGTGAAACTCTGCAGATTCTATGTTTTCCCTAGTAACATGGTACCATCCTAGTGCAGGAGACAATAAAGGCAGTCTACGGGAAATAGTAGCTCAGTACAGCTTCTGGAAAGGAAAATCCCACCACTCTGACTTGCTGGAGTTCTGTCAGGATGGCTCTAAGCACAAGGAGAAAGGATATCCAGTAGCCACAGCATTTTTTTATTTTCCTGATAATTATGAAGAGTGGATAAAGTAAATGCAGAACTGATAGTCATGAAATCCCTCAATTTTAAATCTGTTGGGATCCAGAGGCATTTTTTGAAACAATAAGAGATAAATCTTGGCTAAACTAAAGTAAGGCAAATAAATAAAAAAATATGGCACAATTAGGCTTGTTTATTACTGTTATTATTTCCTAAATTGTATGCCTTCCTGGATTTGCTTTTTTTTTTCCTCTCCTCTCTGTAAAAGGAATTTGCAAGTCTAGGCAAGTTTACTTGACAGCAAGTGTTCAGTCATGCTTGTAATGATAGCTCTAATCATAATTCATGAGTTATCATGTATTCAGGCATGATCCATGCTGCAAGGAAATACACCAAAAAGAACTAGAAATAAGCTAAGTGGAATGTGGTATGCTAAAGGTTGTTTAGTGTTCAGTAAGGTATACTCTCATTCCTGTCTGGCCTATGGGCAATAACTGTGGTCGATTATTAAAAATGTATGTGATGTTTCTCCAATAGTTCCTAAAAATAATACACTTTGAAAGATTGCAGTAGTTTGGTCACTGGACATCAGGCATGTAATGAAAATTCATGAGTTTACTCATTGTACAACTATACATGTTCTTGAGGAAGATATGATTGACTTCCCTTTCTGTCTGAGCTATAACTCCACGTATCTTGCTGGAGCTATGCTAGTACTGTACCAAGGTGTAGATGGGAAGCTCGAAAGTGACACATATACAGAGTTGCAAATGTGTTTTAATGCCTGCAGATTCTTCCATCTGTTCCTTATTCTGTACTGATGACAGGTGAAACTATGGTTTAATTCTAATCTTGCAGACTCCCTTGTGCTATCTGCTTGGCCCATTGATTTTCCTGATGGAGATCCTTCAGGCCTTTTAAATAGTGTTCGTACAAGCAGCCAGAACAAATGTGTGATCTGAGTTACTTGAGGGCCAGAGCATTCTGGACCTGAGCAACATTTTGGATAGTTGTGTTAATTTTTCTTCAGGGTACTTGACATTTCCTTTTTTCTTTATTAAGATCTCTATATTAATAATAGTAATAATATACTTAAAATACTTAGAAGTGAGGTACTAATGCACGTATTTTTCTAGAAGATGACAAAGACAAGATGCTTCTATAAAGTCATTCTTTTTTTTGAGAACACAATCCTTTTTTGGTGATAGTACTTAGATTTCCAGAAATTTATAAAAGTAATTTAAAAATGGCACATCTGTACTTAATTGACGTAAAATGACATATCCTAAATAACATGAAATTAATCAGGGAAATATTTCTTTAATATTGATAAGAGCAGTGGATTGGATAATATTTTTCTTGACTATAACAAGATAATGAAAGTGAAATGTGAAACAATGAACTTATTTCACAAAAAAAAAGAAAGGTTATGGTTGTGCATAATTGTTGAGCTGTAAATTAGAGAACATTTTAAAATTGAAGAAAAATCCTACCTGTTTCCCTCTTCAGTTGTCTAGTTTGCTTCACCAAAAATAACAGAAATATACAGAGATGTTGGTACAGTTACTATAAATTTCGCCTTAGAAACAGGAAGATTGAGTTTGGTTATGTATTAATAAACTCATCCCTGAATATCCGTTGGAAGGAAAAATCAAAACAACTTCATGCTACATTAGAAATACAATGCATTCTTTCTAAATCTTTAAGCATGTCTGAAACCTTGAAAGTATTTTTCCTCTTGCTATCTTTAGGTGCAAGTGTTTAGCACTAAAACTTTTTTATAAGGAAAACTTTTCTAATTCTTCATAGCATCTAAATACCTGCCAAAATGTTTTTAACTGATAGCTGTGGGGTAATGTATAAAGAACACTTTAATACCTACTTTCCTGTATTTAATATGGACCAGGATCCATCTTCATGCTGGCGCATGTCCAAAGAAGAGTAACAAAGCTGGTGAATGAACTAGAGAACAAGTCTTCTGAGAAGGAGCTGAAGGAACTGAAGTTGTTTAGTCTGGAGAAAAGGAGGCTGAGGGGAAACCTTTTCACTTTCTACAGCTACCTGAAATGAGGTTTGTAGTGAGGTGGATGTAGGTCACTTCTCACAAGTAACAATTTATAGCACAAGAGGAAATGACTTTGAGTTGCACCAGGGGAGGTTTAGATCAGATATTAGGAAAAAATTTCTTCACCAAAAGTGTTGTCTAGCACTGGAACGGGCTGCCCAGAGAAGTGGTGGTCACATCCCTGGAGGTATTTCAAAGTCACGTAGATGTCGTGCTTAGGGACATGGTGAACTTGCCGGTGATAGATTTACTGTTGGACTTGATGATCTTTCAGGGATTACGGTTGGACTTGATGATCTTACAGGTCTTTTCCATCTAAACAATTCTATGATTCTGTCTAGGTACACTCTGTTAAACCATAGACTAGTCTCTTAAAAAGATTTTTAAAACTTCCATGTGTGAAGTCAAAGTAGATATATGCAAAGATATTGTGATACTATAAAGAAAACTTACTAGTAAAATGACTTAGTTTTTTGAAAACAGAGATGACATGTTTGGAGGATTTTTCCTGGGACAGGATAAAAAGCAAAAACAATTATGATTTTTATAAGGAAAATATTTATCTGCTGTAGAACTGAAATTCTTTAAGAAGAATCACCACAAATGTTTTTTGAGGCTTATAGGCAACACATACTTTGTCAAGAAACTGACAACCAATTCTGTGGCAGGCTTATAGCTTTCATAAAACTACTAAGATGAGAAGGCTGTCTCAAAAATAGTGAGGAGTCTGTCAGAAACTTAGTTTCCACCAAAATATGCTAACCAAGCAAGAAAGAAAACATAAAACACTACCCGGTAGCAAAATGGGGAGATATTCCTGGCTTTCTGGGAGAAGAAAAGTGCTGTGCCTTTGGTGAAAACACTCTGCTTCAGGAGAACTTCTGTGTGTCCAAGGGTGTGAACCCAGCAAGTCCTGTGTTGACCTCAGTTGAAACAGGGCAAGTACTAACTGTGATTTGGCCTTTTAACTATCCACCAGTGACTATGTAGGAAGGAAGACTAGATCATGCATATTCAACAGAATTTAAGGTTCACTGGAGAGGGTTATAATTCGGAAGTATTATATAAGTTGAGCCAATATATACCAGATTAATAAATAGTACCTGGAGAACAAATCTACCCTTCTGCATTGAAGAAGCAGGGGACATATATTCCTTTGCCTAATCAGAGTTGTCTGGTGACACAGGAGGTAGACAGCTTGCAGTTTCCTTGCTGCTGCTAGTCCAGACCTAGGGAGTGAGGTCTTCTGTTGATCCTTTGTCTTATCTGCTCATTCCTGTGTCTTGCAAACACTGAAGAATCTCAGATATGATGGAGGGACGTTGTTTATGTTTAAGTAACACAATTCTGCCCAAGTGGCTGGTTTGATGAATCACTCACCATTAATTCCATTGACTAGATTTCTTTTGACTATAATGAAAGGTTAAACACCTATCTCATCTGTAGGCACCTATCTTGCTAGCTGAACACTGAATCCAAAACTTTTTACTGGATAAAAGCTAAAATAATTCTGTGTAAGCCAATTTACACACATTAGTGCATTAGTAGACACTTTGTTGACAGGCAGCTAGGGCAAACTGAATCTTCAGTCCTCCGGACCTTCTTGAACAGAAGCAGAGGTTTATCCTTTTCTGATTAGAAGTGAACACTTGGAAGAAAATGGTGGGATTGATACTACAGCAAGACTTCAAAAAACCCCAGAACTAAACATGCTTCTGCATATATACTGCAAAACCCTTTATATTAGCTGAAGTCAACAGCAATGCAAATGAATATTTTTTCTTTTTTTTCTTAATTGTTAAAAATTAGAAGTGTAACAGGCCTTCATGAAAATATAGTTGGAATATTATGCTGAAATCTATATTAAAGACACTTCTGTGTAGCACGTTTTATTTAAAAGACTTAAAGGACAATATTAGCTATATTTTAACAATGAAGTAGCAACTACATTTTACCCGTATTTGTAAGGACATTAATATTGTATCATTTCTTTTCATTCTCAGTATACCTGCAGAAATGTTTAAGGGACTACTACTCCTCAGTTTTATTGTAGAAGGGGCCACCAATAAAACCAAACTCCTCACTATTTCTAGTCTAATTTATATTTTTCATTAATTCAAATGATGTGTGAAATAGAATACAGTCATTGTGAAGCAGTGAAATTGCACCCAAAGTTATGAGCAATGAACATGCAAACAGAAAAAGCAACCACCTTCCAAAGAATTTTCAAAGAAATATCTGAAATGTCACTCTATTTACCTGTGTATTTGCAAGATCAGTGCTGCATTTTGAACATGTTGAGATACGTAGATTTCTAGGAACTATGGGAATAAGTAAAAACTAATGACCTTAAGGGCCTTACCTGAAGTTTACATTTTAACTTTTCAAAACTGCTCTGCTTTTAGCCATCCTTAGTCCTTTCAACTACTTCTCATGGAAGAAGCCTTCTGTAAATGAACTAGAATCCATACAGATAATGGGGTCTGCCTTCCTGGAAGGGTTCACAAACTAGGGTCACTGATGCTTATGAAAGTTTACAGAGACACTGCTATTAACTAAATCAGTATTCACTCTTCATTAATACAATTTGTGCACCTCTACAGCAATTGTTTGCCTGTGGGAGTATTGATTTGTGCCTGCTTTACTTGTCATCTTTTCTGCTTTTCCCTATGTTAGGAGTAATTATGCCTCTTGCTTAGTCCACTGCTTTGTAGCTAGAGAAGTACAAATAAAATGAAAAATAAATGGTTTGGTGTGTATATAACATATGCTATCACCTTATTCCATTCAGTCAGGAGTCCCCTGTAATACTACTGGTTATAAACATGAATTCCAGCTCCTCTGAAAATCATTGCTGAATGAATTTCAGCAATTTTATAATTCAAATATATTACATCAGAAGACATTAGCTTGCAGTATGAGTATTTCATATTGTTGGCAGAACTGTCATCCTTGGGCTGTTGTAAACATCCATCACTGAGGTAGATGGGCAAGTTATATGTGTTCTGTTTAGTTATAGTTATAGGTATCATGTTCTTTCTCCTCCATTTGCTTCTTTCTTCCCTTAACGCATTGAGCTAATTCAAACCAGGCTTTCTGTGCGTATGTGTATTTGTGCAAGGGAGAAAGAACTAAGAAAGGGGGATAAATTAACCATGATGGTGTTGTAAAAGAATTATCAAGGTTTTTACAGGAAGACAAAAAAAAAAAACCAACCGTTGCTTGCATAGGTTTATAATCCCCATGTAATCTCAATACAGTACCAAGATTTATACTTCCAAAGCAAGCTGTGTATATAAAAAAAGACTATATATGTTTTTTTTTAAGCTATACCTGCACTGTCTTCAGCTGCTGTATATATATGTTACCAAATACTAGCTATGGAGGAATGGCTAGAGGTGAATGGATTATAAGCTCTCTATTACAGGGAGATATCCACTTACAGAATGCAATGAAGCCTAACCTATCTCTTCCACCAAAAGCAGGTTCAACTGAGAAGGATGAACCTGCCCCAGACTGTCAGAGACTAAGGTGCAAGGAAGGGAAATGGGCCTCTGTTGCAATTTCCTTTAGCTCTGTGTGGTATATTATTTTTGACAAGAGTGTTTGGAAAGCATTGGTTTTGGACATGTTCTCAGGGAGAAAGCTGTTTTGCAGGTGTTCATCAGAAGGAGAAAAATGTGGGCCCACATGGAAAAAAGTGAAGAAAGCCATCAAAGACTGCTACCCGAGGGATGTGTTCAGGACAGGAAGATGGAGCCTGAAGTGAAGCTTGTTTTTGCAAGCACAAATATCCAATGCAGTGATAAGCAAAATCATGTGAAAAATAGGACACCCAGTGATACGAATATTTGTATTTTGCTTGTTGGTTTTACCATTGCATTATTTAGTCTTTGACTGGTTGAGGGTTTTTTTGTTTAGTTGGATTTGGTTTTTTTTTGTTTTTTTTGTTTATATCTGAACTGTCCTAAGATGTATGTTGTCTTCCTCTCTCTTATCTGAGCAATGTGGTTGATATGACCTGCAAGACAAGATTAGAGTCACTTTCATGAAAGAGGATAAGAAGAATGATCTTAATGTGTAACAAAAGGAACTGATTACATCCCTTTTATTTTGAAGGCTGCATACACTACTGAAGAATGGGGACTTTATGAAGTTACTTGCTTTATATCTCTGTGCCTTAAATATTGAAAACATATTGGAAACAAGTAATATCATTTCTTCTAAGCTAAGGAGTTCTAGCGTGCTTTGTTTTCTCTAAAATGAATTTGACTCCTCTTGTGTTTATTTTTCTTTAGCATGACAGATCTAATATTTCCTGATGGTAAAGTCCTAAAAATGTTTTAAAGCGGGAAAAAAAGAATTTTACAGCTAAAGTAGTTTTATACTGAAGAGCAAATCTGTCTGGGAGCTCAGTGTCTATGGGACAAATATTCTATGTTTTTGTGATAAAAACACTTCTCAAAAGAGTTTTATTATCACTGCAGACATGCTGAAGACTTTTTGGAACTCCCAGTCTTCTAAAGTTCTTTACCTAAGTAACAGAAGATACGTTTATAAAAAGTTCATTTGCTTTTTAACCTTTTTGGTAAATCTCGAAGTGCAATACAAAAATAAATGTTTATTATTCACGTAAGTTAAGGCAGATTTTGGCTTTGATTGAGGTGGAGAAACAACAGTTGGGTAAATAAGGGGAGGTTATGTTGGAATCTAAACAAGAATGTCTAAAGACTTATAAAAACTCAGAGGTAAATACCTTTAGCATATTGGTGAAAAGAGACTAGTTATAATCCCAGCAGACTGTGGCAGGCAGGAATTTACAAGACTTTCTTTTATCAGCAATTTAAAATTGATTAAGTTAAGACTGCAAAATTCCCATTAACACTTATTTCACAACGATTAACAAAGTAATAAAAAATGATTCAAAATATGCATTATAATCAAACTGATCAGCGACTTAATCAGATTCAAAAATAATGATTCACTTTATTCTGCATTGTGTTGTAAGTATACATACAAGAACAGAGATATAGAGATCTATGTGTACACAAAGATGTATCAGTATTTAAGCATAAGAGAAATACAGGCTACAACAGAGAGAGAGAGTCTAGCTTGAAAATTTTCCACTTCAGACTCATAAAAATACTTACACACAATGCAGCAGCAACCCACAGTAAATAATGGTTGGATCTCGAGAAATCCATGAGGTGGGGGAGAATACTCACATTCACTTTGCTACAATTCCCAACAGATGATTTTCGGCTCTCTGCTGGGGGGATGACTTTGCCTAAGGTCTTTTCGTTTTCCATGCTAGCAAATGAGGTCAGGCACTACACCTCAGAGGAGTCCCAGCTCAGAAGGATATTACTGGTCTCAGTCTGCTCAAAGGATGAGAAGAGTTCAAAGGGCCTTCTAACTAATTACATACTTATAGGGCTTTCAGATAATTGATTTTGTCAAATATTTGAATATTCATTTTGATTTTTAATGTTCACTTTTGCTGGACTTGGAAGATGTCGTACTAGTGGAACCTGCCACTAGTTGCATGACACTACCTCACCTGGGCCGTGATCCAAATATCAGGCATCCAGAGGGCATGACTGATAGTCAATCTCTTTCTCAGGTGGTGACGAAGCCTCTTGCCAGGCACACAGGACTCCAAGCCCACTAAGGGATTGCCTAAGTGCTCTGGATCACTATGTTGCAACAACAGGTATTCTTTCCCCAGTGTACCTGGTTGAGATGAACCGTTATCAGCATCCTTCTTCAGGCAATAAGAGAGTTTCTTTTCCAATTATAGCAGTTTCAGGTGGGCCAAGGAGCTGCCTTGGTGCCCTGGCTGGCTGACTCTATACAATGGGAATTCTCCCTGTGAAGGCTGTGTTCCACTGGATCAGATAATAGGCCAAATAAAAGAAAGTAGGTGTTTTTCCAAGATAATCAAAAAGATTGTGTAAAGAAGCACAGAGTGGTCTGTGTGGCTAGTGGGTGGGAAGAAATCCCACCACCACCCAGACGTATTTATTTTCATGTTTAACTTCCTACAAGTTACTTGGAGAATTTACTCTACAGAACTGTGTTATTTTGGGTTGTCTAACAACAAGAAGAACTGCTCACCAAGGAGTTCCGCAAACATAATAATTGGAACACTAGTATACTTCTTTCCTTGAACCAATAAATTGTTACCTATTTGCACATATTGTGATTTGCTATATGCTCATTCTTTCACTGATTCTTTTCCTCTGAATTATTAAGCATTTATCTTCCAGCATTCAAATCCCCAATTATAACATTAAAGTGATTTGAAGAATTTTTATGCTTCTATTTATTTCTGTTTAAAGCTCCCTATTGAAAACCAAAACAAACATTTTACTGTGGTCCCAGAAACAGGTTAATAGCAAAAAGCCCTAAGGTTTCTTTCTACTACGTGCTGAGTTTCCAAGCACTGAGTTCCTGCTGACCTTCTTTTGCTGAAGTTTTTGCTTACATTTTGCTAAGCAGTTGCCAAATAGAAAACAATGTATGAACACTCTTGGGAAAAAATGGAAGATTCATGACCTTACTACTTAACACCTATAAACTCAATTTTTTCCCCTGGATAAGTGGACCTCTCTCTACCTTTTTACAACTTACAGAGGAAGAAGTCCTGTATTGTAAGACTGTTCCAATATAAAAAGACTGTTACATTTTAAGTTGCAAAACCACTAGTGCTTCCAACATTTTTTTTTTGAAATCTTGCATGTAAAATCTGTCATTTTACAGTTTATCAGACTTCAATCAGTTGAACAGTTTGTATTAATCTGCTTATTTTTGTATTCACAGATTTAATACTATGGGTTTTTTTTCTTTGTTAACCCCTTGAATAATACAAATTCTAACAGTTAATTTGTTATGTTTTTTTTAGCCAGGTAATCAAACACTGCCAGCTGCTTCTATAGAATAAGACTCCACAAGAAGTTGTTTAAGGAACTCAATGCACAAATAGATCCTTATTTTAATAACATACTATTTTTTTTTCAGTGATGTCAGGCCCCTCCTCCTGGTGAATCAGCGGGACATCTCCAAACATCTTTGAGAATCTGGGTCAAGTTAACTCATCATACAGACATTTTGCAAAACAACTATAATTTCATTAATTCTTTGTCTGCAACATTTGACTTATTATGATTTTCAAGCAAAAACTGACCTTAAAATTGTTTCTGAGGCTTGTAGAAAAATATTTTACAACTTTTCTGTTGATATCATTTTTCTCGTGCACGTATGCCTGTTCAGGGAAGCAAATAACAAATGCTAGTTTGACTATGCCAGGAACTTTCAGTCTTAGCTTAGACCTATTTATTAAAAAAATAATAAAAACCCCCTTCTGCTGCAGTTGTTCCTGCAGGCCTGGTTTCATCACAAAGGGTAAATTACTGGCTTTAGCAACCTTTAATTGAAAATACATTTTTTTTGCAAAAATGAAGGAATCTGGAGACGAACCATGCAATGTTGTTTGGAAATGAAAGGATTTTACTTAAGCGGAACTAAAATAATTAGGTTTTCCAATTTTTTTTTTTTTAAATCAGGTCAGCATGCTGTTTCAGCCCCTAATGAGTAACACTGCAATTTAAAAATATGTAAATATGTCACGGAATGAAGTCTTCTATGCTATGATTAGAAGAATAGTACTAAGAATAGTACTGTGACTGATAAACTGAACTTATTCTTTGATAGCTCTAATTTCCACGTTAATAGACCTTTTCAGATTTCCTTAGTCATACACTTTTTCCAAAACTCTAATGGAGTACAACATAGCACACCTTCTTACTATAGCCTGGCAGAAGGGGCCTTTCAGTGAAAAACAATAACTATATATATCACTGAAGAAAACAAAAGAGGGAACATCAGTAGGAAACAAGTATAGAATCCTTAAAATTTTGCTTTAACTTCATGAAAATATAATTGATTTGGAATTTTAAAAAACAGATGGGCTTTAATTTCTATCTTCTTTAAATAATTCTATATACACTTTAAATGTAGATTTTTTAAATTAGTTTTGTTCTTTGTTACTAAAATCGTAGCTCTTCTTTTACGCAATAAAAAAAAAAACTACCCTCAAATTAACAGTAACATTCAGTCACAGGAATCTTGTATTTTTTTAAAGACAAAAATTGAAAGCAGCAGTGACCATCTAATTGAATAATTTGAAAGTATGAAGAAAAAGTGTCTATGACATTCACTGTGCAGGGATGTAGCTGAGGTTAAAAACAGCCATGGTATATTTTGAATCTTTTTTAAGGTTTTCATAAGATTTGGAAAAATTGGGACAGGACCTTTTGAATAAATTGAAACAAACTTCAGAAACCATTGCATCCTTTATTATTATAACACCATATGTTGTATGCATAATAAGCAAATAGAATAATGAAAAGCAGAAACTCTTACAAGTCAGTTCAGCCCCTGAAAGCTACAACTTCAGCCAGAAAAGACTGGCTTATGGGGGAAGGAGGAGAAAAATGTAGCTTTAGACAATATTTTTGTATTTCTCCAACCTTTTAGGTTAGCCTATTTCTCATCACAATATGTCAGGTGTATTATATAGATTATGGGGAATTTTTGCGCTTCTGTGCTTGAAACATTAACTGCAGCATTTGAGATTTGTTACTGATAGGAGGTTATCTCCAGCAATTTGGAGCATTTTCCAAGTTTAGTCTTTTAAGCTAGATGGACTTAGATCTTCTCAAATATGTGAACCAGGGCCATTCTGTGCCTTGAGCACTATCCTGTTGTGCTGTGAACTCATTGTTGGCATGGCCCTGACACAGTGCTGACCAGTATTAGCTAGACTTTTCTCCAGAAGCACATAGTTACAGGATCTTAAGGGCCAGTGGCATTTGAATGTATAGAGATCGTGTTTAGGTAAGTCAGAGAGTTTAGCTGTGCAAATACTCATTGATCACACACACCATTTGTTCCCAAAGCCTGAAAATTAGATACCTAACTAATTTTATTTACTAGGACAGAGACAACTAGAAGATCACACAGAAATCAAGTGATCTACAGTTTAGGGATATTGCCATTTTAATACAATGTCTTCCCTGAAAGAAAAATATTCCCCAAACTCCAACATAGTGCATGTGGTACCATCAAAAAACATAGAAATTGGGATGAAAAAGGCTTCAAGAGATTATCTGCTTCAGGCAAGATCAGCTATATCATACCTTACCATACTATTTACCAGTTTGTGTAAACTTTCTAATGACTTCACAAGATCTTCAGGCTATGCACTCTAGTATTTTACAATCCTAACATTTACAGATTTTTTTGCCCAGCACCTAGAGTAAATTTCCCTTGCTGCAGCTTTGATTCATTATGTTTCTACCTATCTACCTATTATAATCACATCTTCCTTCTGTCTTTCCTTCTCTAAATTAAACAGCACTCTTTCAGCCTTTCCTAACAGGCAAAATTTTCAAGATTGGTATCTCTCCATCTGTTTTACAGCACTCCTTAAAATGCTCTGTAAATATGTCCAGTTTTCCAGGTCAGGAATTATGTGTGTTGAAGACTACTGCCAGGTCTCATACACGAAACTGCAACCATAACATAACACAATTTTGCTAATAATGAAGTTGTCATCTACTGCAAGTCTAACTAGAAAATTCATGTTACAGTCTAGACAGCTGTTCTCTGTCTTATGTTTGTGTATTTGTCTGATGCAGGCTTCAACTCACCTAGTATTAGGCATCTAAATTTCTAAATTCCTAGCTTTTTCTGTTGTCAACTTCAACAGCATTACCACTTCCCTGTGGTGATGTGTTAAGACTGTAGTAATATCCAATATCCACCAGTATATACTCAGAAGTGCAGTATATCTTTATCTGCACTTTTTTTTTTGCTTTTGACTTAAACAGCAAGACTGCCTTCTGCCTTGTGCTTTACATTGTGAATACTTTAGTAATGAAATATACTGCACAAGATTTAAAAGCTGCGATTATTACCCTATTCCTGGAGAAATTATAAGTAAATATTCATACTATGTGTGTGTATCAAGAACACAAAATGCATATGCAAGTTGCATTCTCACAGCTCAATGAATGAGCTAAATACTTTTAACATCTTTACTGCTTTAATAACATTAATTTGAGTGGAATGCTGCTTTCCACATATAATGAATGTTTGGTGCTCAGACCATTTACTGGCAAATATGAAGGGTTTTGACTGCTTCTTTTTTTTTCTGAATATAACATAAACTCTAAATATTAATGAGTCTTTTAATCATATACCTTTATTTCTAGTTTGCTTGCATCTCAGTCCTCAAATACTCACTACAAATACTATAGCTATGGGATTCAAAGAGAATTATATGCCTTGGATTAAATATTATATACTTTCAGGTCTGAATATTGAATTCCAAAGAGAATTGTTGCTATCCGTAGTTCAAAACATTTATAATTACTATATAAAGAGATTACCTTGCATTTTTTTTACATGGTTTCATTATTCTTACTTCAGTATTCTTCTTGTGAATGAGAAATGAACTCCATTTGACATTTGAGAACAGGTTGCATAGGCTAAAGTAGTAAGTCTGCTTAATCTTAGCAAAATCATGACAAGTGACTTATAAGCTGGTCTACAGATCTGTGTTGCTTTTTTATTGTTAGTTGAAAAGTTTAATTGTAATGGTACGTGATTGTGAGGCACTGTTTTGCTTAGAATGTCTCAAACAAGTGTTGGCATGAAGGGGTTAGAATATCCTAAACATTCTCTGGATGGGTTGTTCTGTGGTTTGGTTGCTGTGACAATAGGAACTGCAGCATGGAACACAGCATAAGAATTTGATTCAGTAACAGGAAATGAGTTCCTGAAAATCAGCCAATCAGAGTAGAGGAGAAGCCATGCTTGACTGATCTCTGAACTCTTTGCATAGCATTTTGGGGTTAAACAATACAAACCCTCCAATGGACCTTCAGAGACTCCTGCCTGATGTGCAAAAAGAAGCCATACCTCCACTATGCCTCCTCTTGCTTTCAGTGCTAATGAAGAGAAAGGAGCAACACCTCCCTGCACCTTTGATGCTAATGAGGATGAAAAGACATGGAACAGCACTGTATAAAAGATGTCACCCCATGTGACCTTGTGCACCTGCCACCTAAGGACCTCGACAACAGACGGACATCTCAGAGAAACATTGTTGGAACCAAGGGTGGTGATCTCTCTCTCTCTCTTCCTCTCTCTCTTTTGTTACTTTCCTCCAGCAAACCAACACCAGCTTCCATATCGCCACAGTCATAACTTAAGAAAACATAAATATAATGCAAAATAAAATAAATTATTGCAAAGGATCATTGCTGTCATTGCACCTTACCTGGAGTCAGTTGGGATTTACAACCACTTAAGACCCCATTAAAGGGACTTTAAAATTATGACTCACAAAAAAGCTTTGAAAAGCTACTATGGTCCAGAAACAATATAAACATAAATATAATCCATCCATCTACCTTTGTTTCATCTCTTGTCCTGACCAAGGCAATGCTAAAACTCTTGGCATACTTCATTAAATTCAGATCTTAGTAATTGTACTATATATATGCTTGAGAATTTTTATATTAGTATTAATAATTATGTAAAGTCAATACGCAGACTCCTTGTAAAGTTTGAACTTGTTTATGTTAACTATATAAGAATGAATTTAAAGAAAGCAGCACTGTGTCTCCAGAATCTTGGCAAAATGCTTAATTCATGTCATTTCAAGGGACATTGATAATTACATTAACATACTTAATGTTTACTTTTTATAGTGCTTATACTGAACTCTGAGTGTCAAAGACTGAGTGACTGTATACCATGTGGCATAAGAAAATTCATATATGTCTGAATCATTCATCTAATTAGGAAAAAGCATGTAGAGAACTACTAAATGTCCTGTTGTTCACATACACAGGTGCTAGCTGACACAGTTGCTGGATTAAGCATACTTTGTAAAGAAGTGTTTCACATTTGCATCTTGAAAACATGCTATTTAAATGTGATTAGTTTCTGTTTGCTTCTTAATTTGTCAACATGACCTGAGCAATTATGGTTTAGAAAACAGTCTGAAAAGTTGCTTCCTTGCCTCATGTTATTTAGTAAGAAGAGTAGTTGGTGTTTATACAAGCTGGTCACCACATGCTTTTAATTTAACTGTGCCAAAAACAGGCAGAATGGGGGCATTACAAAATAGCTTTAATTCCCATGTCATGTCCAGGACCACTGAGATAAATGAGTCATTTACAACTCCAGCTCTTTGACTGCAAAACCACTGTGATACTTTTTTTATATGAAATATTTTTAGACAGATTTTGTGTGGCCTATAGCATCATAATTCTTTTTCTTGTTTTATGAACTGTTGATACAATTTGATATTCAGCCTTGACATTGTACATTCTGACACACAACTTTTTAAAAATCTTCTGTGTCTCTGGAGCTAACTTAAAAATCTGAAAAAAACCAACAAACCCACAACTTGCAATGGCAAAACAAAGAGTTTGATGAATGAAGAGTTTTGAATGTTTATGCCTGAAATGAGATTTCCCTTATGCACTGCAATGATCTTAGCTAACTTCTGACTTTAACAAAGCAGTTATCTACAATTGACCTAGACTCCCTTATGCAGTCAACAGAGGGAAATAAACACTTTTAACACATTCAACTGCCTGTCCTATTAAGCAGTGACACAACTACTATGAAGGGAGGCCAGCTGACTCCTGAACTTAAGTAGGTGCCTACATTACCCCCCCGTGGATGAAGGTAATTCTGCTCTGGCTGGCTATAAGGAAAATGCCAGGCTTGACCTTGGGGAGCTTTTTTTAGTTTAACCTATTGCCAATCGAAGCAAAATTTTTATTATTTATTTCTGTACTTAGGGCGTGTGTGTGTGTGTGTGTGTGTTTGGGGGGTGTGTGTGTGTGTAAAGAAACAAAACGACACACAAAACCACAAGGAAGAAAGCAAACAATTATAGAAACTCCAGTCCTCTCCTTCCTCATGTTCAGCCTATGCCACAAGCTCCTTTTGTGGTGGCTTATCCCTGCCTGAGCCAAGGTGACACACGTTCTCTGTCTGCAGCGGTTTTGTGATGTGGTGGGCAGTCTGCATTGGTGTAATCTCTGATTGGAACCAGCTGTGCCTGGCACAAGCAGGTCATGGACTTCTCCCACACAGGATACTCCAGAAGCCCTCCCCAGCTAAACCCTGCCAGCTGTGTCTGATGCCGTGTCTGCTTTTTTTGACCTTTAGAAAATATTGCAAAATTTCACATGGTGCTTTATGAGAATTTGGACACCCTAAGCTGCACTGCTTCTGATGGTTATGGGCATGCTTTCACATTATGAAGGTTATAGTTATACAAGAGGATAAAGCAGCCTAGATACCATTTGCTATTTAGAAGAAGAGGAGAATTTTATCAGGTAGGTGCTTTCTCTTATGCTAAGCGATGGCAGGCACAGAGAAATTTTTGCATCACCTCAAGTGTCCCTACAATGCATTATGGTCCAGACTTTTATCTTGGCTTTGAACAGATTTAGAAGGGACAGATAGGCAGAAATTTTGGCTTAGAGTGGAGTAGAGTTTACTCAAACTAATCCTTGGGATAGACTTTCCACAGTGGTACACAGCACATCTTCAACAGAGAAGAAGGAAAGGAACTCTACGTGTCAACATTTTCTTAAGCAAAATCAGTTGTAAGTTTACCGGGATGTCCCGTCTATTAATTTTCACTGTATCAGGCAAGCTGACTATGCTGCATGGGAGAATCATAGAATCATAGAATCACCAGGTTGGAAAAGATCCATTGGATCATCGATCCAACCATTCCTATCAAATACTAAACCATGCCCCTCAGCGCCTCGTCCACATGAAGAAATGAAGAAAATGAAGAAGAAATGATTAGCATTATCTGGCCTCAGAAACCTGAGCCTTATTTTTCAAGAAATACTTTTTTACTACCCTTACTCATAAGTAATGTTCAGTAATGTGTTCAGTACCTCTGGGACTTGATCCTGTATTTGTTATCACCTGTCCAGAATAACCCTGACTACATGATTTCCTGAATTGACACGGAGAGTTGTGAGATAGGGACTGTCAAAAGAACATGCACAAAGTAGTAAGAACCCTTTCAATTTTAAGTATTTTCATGTAGGTTACAGTCCATATTGGTACTGGTGTTCTGTACTTCATTTCAAAAGTAGCTGCTTTACCTGAAGAAAGTTGACTGGTGAAAACATAAGAAACACCTGGTCAATAGTAAAGACTAGTAAGCATAGTCTTTACTAAACATAGTCAAGAATTGTAAACATGCTATAATGCTCTGAACATGTGAGTCCAGCTCTTTACCTTACTTTTGACTTCCACCAGCAAACTGCAGCCTTTAAAATGGAATTTTAATTTGCAAAGCCAGTTCTTTTAATGCATTGCTCATCCTGGCAAGCGTTGCACTCAAAACATTATATCCAATATTAAATTGTAATGACTTAGAAGTGGATGCAAGGTATCTTTTTATCATACATAAAAAACCTTTCAGAATTTTTTATTTCCTGTGGCTGAATACTCTTCTATCCTGTTTTCTGATAGGATATAGTAAAACACCAGTGGCTAAACTTTCTGGATGGTGGGCCTGAATTCTCCATTTAGGGACAAAGTTATATATTTATTTACAGTTGTGATCCTACTTCAGTGCATTGCAAGCCATTCAGAAAGGATATTTAACAGCACAGAAATAGCTGAACATCTGAACGACAACTTTAATTGCCTGTGAAATATCCTTCATGTGTATTTTGCCGCACAATTTCCTTGCTACTGTGAAAATGACAACAGGTAGTGTTAAAAAGGAAAGGCAGCTGTGGAAACGTGTGGAGGTTTTCACCTACAAACAGGTTTCTGCAAAGATATTCAGAACCAGTGTACATTAAATGCAGCTGAAGCAGGCATGTAGTCACCAGGTGTAGTGAAGCTTGGTGTTTTTGAAATGCAGCATATATTTGTTTTGATCGTATACCTTTGTCAGTGCTGCCATATACCACTTTATAATGAAGGATCACAATGCCCAGCAGAAGTCCAAGATAAATAGGTCCTTATTTTGTGTGTTTTAAGTCACCTAAAACGGAATAATCTTGGCCCAAGACAGTCAGTCAGCTTTCCTTTATAACTGAAGAGAATACGTGCCTTCACAAAGTATATTTTTTCTTTTCTTTTTGGTCCTGTCTTTGCATGAGGTGACGTATCCTCAGTTGGTATCTATCCCTTCCTATCTACCATAAATACAGTTATTAAAACTGGCAAGAGACCTGAAAAACTTGGTGTGGACTCCTACATTAACTGAAATGAAGTTAATCTCAACTAATGACAAGAAAATTGAAATAATTTCAGTCAGAGAGTTACTCTCTTACAAAAAAGATCTACATGATCTATATAGGAAAGCACGGATGTGTAATCAATGACCTCAAAGTGTGTTGAAAAAGTAAGGATTTAGGCACTCTTTTCTTAAAGCTGGCTAGACAGCTGGACCTGAGAAGAATTTTCCCAGTAAAACACACCAGGCATCAGGGTTGTCTCTTTTGTTCAAGTCTGGCAGAAGACTTCTGATTACCTGTAACACACTATGGGACAACCAGCTGGGTTAGAAGGTATGAAGTTGTTGCCCACATCTACTCTGTCTTTTGTACAGGCCTCATTTTGAAGTATTTTAGCTGAAAGTGCTTTTGCTGTCAAGATAAACAAACAACTTACATATTTAGTTTCTGTTTAGGGAACGAAGAATCCAGCGTTGTCAAGACTCACATAATTGTCATTGTTTATAATATTGAAGCTTTTTTTTGTTTTTAATTTTTTATATTGGTGGAAACACAGATGCCTGTGGAATCTTTATGCACCCTGAGTTTAACTGCTGCTGTGTTTTAGATCTGAAGATGCAGAGTTTACATTCAGTTATACTAGTGTAGACTTAGGAAATTGTGGGTCTATGTTTCTTTTTGATGCTAGTGGCTAATATTGCTGCCTAGATTTAGCACCATAAAAAAAGAAACCTAAAAAAGTCAACTATTTGTGAAATGGCTGTCAACATTGCTTGCCTTGCAATGTCATTTCCAGTAGCTTAGTTTCAGAAATAATTATGCTTATTGCTCTAAAGGTATGTGAATTCTTTGCATGTTTTTGCAGAAAGGAAGAAAATGCTGAATGTTTGGGTTTTTTTATTGCTTTAGTCCCAATATATAAAGCTTAAGTATGTCTATATTTCAAACTAGATTCTTATCCATGTTATAGACTTTAAAATGAATTACACTTCAAATAAAATTGAATAATGAGCATCGGTGTTTACAAATGAGAAATCAAAGTATGCAAGTAATGTTTGGCATGAAATAACAGATTATAGTGACACACCATATTTAACAGTCCTATAATTTATCATAGTAGTATAGGTTAATGAAAAGTAATAATAGTTGCATTTATTTTTCTTCCTTTGGAATGGAAGTGTTTTTCTATTTTCTATTGCTCCAGTTAGGTACTGGAAGGTAAGATAGTTTTCATGAAACTTGAAGTAATAAAAATGAACAATTTTTCACAAACACATTATTTTAAAATTTAAGAGACTTCCATTAGGCATTATGGAGGGTGAGGACAGGGTCAGCAGCAACTTCTAAAAATGCCAGGGTGTGTAGCTACAACACTGTTTCTCAGAAAAGTGGAATTTTTTCCCTGTGTTCACTTCTAGACAGTGTCACTGACTCATGTTCAGGTGAACATGGCTGGATTTAGAGACATAAGCTTGGTATACCTCTATAACACCTGGATGCAGGACTGTAACGTTACTCAGCTCTTCCCTGTTAATGGCTGCAAGAGAGACGTCTTGTCTTCTCCCAAAGCAACCACTAATGAAGAGAAAAGTCTCTTCTCTGTGTAGAATAATGAAGGCTTGCACCATGATCTGTAAGGCTGTGAATGGTTGGTTTTGCTTATTATTAAAGATGATAGCTATTAAAGAAAAAGGAGACAGAGAGTCTTATGATAAGAAAATTTCTTCTCTTCAAGGTAGCCTGAGACCCACAACTCCATTGCCCAACTGACATTGCAAAGGAAGACAGCCAAAGCAGTTCTCACTGCCAGCTCTGTACCTTAGTTACCATTGCAACTCAAACAGTGAATAACTACTGGAGGAAGGAAGGACCTTTTACTGTTTTGAGGTTTATCTCTTCCTCCCCCCCACCTCTTGTTTTTGTTTCCAAAAAACACAGGAGAAGACACAAAGACACTTTAAACACAAATAAATGCAATGCCACTCGACTGGGTTAATTATGTTAGATGTTAGAGTCTATTATATTTTTCTTCTTTTTATGCTTCTATTTAAAGATTTAAGATTTAATAGAGTTGCAGAAATTATTCCTTTCTTATTGTGACTGAACAGAAACACCAAAATAATTTTGCATGAGCAAGAATATAAAACAAAAATTTTCTTTTTATGTTGACAGCATGATAAGACACTGTAGTTTAAAACTAATATTAAAAATCAGATATATTTTTTCCCCATGGATTGTGTTGCATGGTTGCACTAGTGAGTATGATAAGAATGTACTTAAGTTTTAAGTTTTCTCAGAAAAGAATTTGTTCCAGCTATTTTAAAATCATTTTTGCTAATAAATGTGGGCTGGAATTTCAATAGGAAAGTCAAGAACATCAAAACTGAACAAGGCTAAAAAATGTATGTGTCTTGACACCATTTGTTTGCAATAACATATTTTAACTCCTAATATTTCCAAAAATTTTATTGCAAACCACCCAAAATAATACAAGAAATATTGAATGAAACCACTGCTTTAAATTTCAAATCTGTTTTAAAAAACTGAAATGCAATTTTTCAACTAGCTTGTTGAAAAATAATCTCCAAACAGACATTATTTCCAAAATATTCATTTTTATAAAATACTGTCTTTGTGACAGAAGAATATCCACCTTCAGTACTTGTGTCTAACTGGCGTCAGCGAGAACATAGCAGAGCCAGGTTTAAGTCAGATGGCTGTTCTGCTGTCTGTGGAAAAAAGTGATAGAGACAGAAATAGAAATCAAATGTGATAAAAGTGCAGAGATAAATTTGGGTTTCTCATTATTCCTTGGGCTCAATAAATACAAGTCCTCTTCACATTTTAAAATTGAGAAAACAAATAGGTTTGCATCAGTCACAGGAAGTTTGGACGAACCCTAAAATTTTAGGCAGCATTCTAACAGAAAAACAAAAGCAAAGCATATACAGTGTTATGAAGTTATATTTGCCTTTGCACATATGAGATATATTTATGAGAGACAGCCCATTTATAACCATTAACTTCTCAATCCAGACTGCTGACACAACAGGGACAATGTGATTTTTACATACTTTCCCTTCCTCCATTGTAATGAAGAGGAATTGCAAGATGGTTGCATCCCTGAAGTAATTCTTCAGCAAGGGAAAGGCTGGAATAGCCAGTAACACTAATGAGGAAAAATGAAAGGGCATCACCACTTCATTCATCTCATTATTGGCTCTTAAAATGGAGATAAATGAGAGAGAGATAAAAAAAGGAGAAACAGACATGCATTTCATTTCTGAGTGGTTATCATGTCGAAGCAGAAAGCATGCATGAGTTGGGCTGTGAGCATGAATTCTGGAACACCATTACAAGCTGGCAGAGATACTGCACAGCAGTTGCACTGATTGCAGACAGGCACTACCAGGAATGCAATTGCTGTAATTGTACACTGCTTGATCTCATTTAAAACAATTTTGGCTATTCTACAAAAAATTAAAGTTAATTTGCAAGTTCTGCTGTTCCAAGGTGAATGTTAAGGGCCTCTCCTTAAATAGTAGTAACTTGTGGGGAAGTTCTATGGGAAACTTTCATGCAGAACTGAAATCTCTGTGCCCAAAACAGGCAAAACTACCCCACTCCTACACACAGAGAGGCCACATCTACTGTGTTTTACTGAAAGAGAGAACCTTTACCACATTGCCTAAGTGACAGCAGTAATTCTTTCTTTGTGCATTCCTCTAACTATAAACTAGTCAGAAAAAAATTATTGACCCGTAAATTTTACACTAAAATGGTGTATTTCTCACAGCCATAGAGTGTCCTAAGCCCCTTGTAGAGATAGCTGTTCCTACAACATTACTGAAGACGGGGAAAATCCATGGTAGTCCAGCACCAGAAATAGAGTAATTTTAGTAAGAATACTGTAAGTAAGAAATGTAATATAAATAGGCTAATCCCAGTAAGCAGAACCCTTGATCATCAATCAGTATTTTATTTTGATAATAGTTCCGCAAAGGAATAATGTAATTACGTATAGTAGACAGCATTTCTAAATATGCATCTCTAAATCTGGTAAAGAATAAAGAATGGAAATTGCTTTGATAGAAGTTCTATTCCTGAGGAGGAAAAAATATTTTTATATGAATTTCCTCTTGCACCAGAAATAGAATTTTAAATCTCTGTAAGCCATAATAAAAATAGTCCAGTACTATGGATGTCAGAGAAAGGAAGTGTCTTCTTGATGAGTAACAAAAAAAGTTATATTTTTATCCCCACTATCTTCCTCTTCAGAAAGAAATGAGTTGTTGCTCCAACCTCTTCCTTTTCCACTTGTGAGCACGAGTGTTTCTAATATATTCCTATATGTTGTTTAACCTCAAGTTTCCCCCTTTCACAGTCATTACTTGGAAGATCAAGTGATCATATATCAGCATAAGAAGTCCTTTATTGGGAACATATCTTTCTCATTCCTTTACCCAGGGTCACTCTTTCGTGAGCTTACTTTCTTTCTTCTCTTTAATCAATCATCACCAGTAAAATTGCTCATTGAAGAGTCATATTTTCTAGGTGCACCACTTAAACATCTGGTATTTTGAAGACCTACCTGTACAGACTTCTAAATTTTGATTTTACTTAATATTACAATATTCCTATACCTCATATTGATATATTTCAGTGCCTCTTTACAACATCCTAGTTATTTCTGAGTAGGAGTTTTGAACCAATCACCAGTCATCATATGAATCATCAGAAACTGAAAAAATCTTACCCTTCAAGAAAAACTGAGTCTTCCTGGGAAAAAAATAATGACATTTTTGTGACTGCTCCAGTTGAAACAGAATATATGTAAGTGAGGAGGAAGAAAAATAATAAAAAAAAAATTGAACCATACCTAGATTTTCTTTTTCCTCTGTTTCTCCACTTTTCTTTCTTTGCACTCCTTTTTCTCAATGCAAGAGAACAAACTTACCATTTGTTTTGGTTTACATTGTTATTTCTGCCTCAGTCTTACTTTGCACAGTCTCGGTTTATTTCTGTATTTCTTAAACAAGAGGACTGTAGAAGTTTCTTTAATCACTAGTTTGGATTCTACTTTATATACTTGTTTGTCATCTGTATGTGTCTCACACCTGTCTTTAAGAGGTTTTTTATTTGCTCTTCTATGGTGCTTTTCTCCACACGATTTTTCTTCTCTAAGATATTTTTATTCTAGAACTTTTGAGTCATCAACCTTGAAAAAAATTGAGACCTCCTACTCCCAAAGTCTTTGGTTTCTCTTTTGAAATTAAGAATTTCAGTTACAGAATGCAAGTAGGTCATTAGCCATTATGGTTTGCTTGCTAATTGTTATCCTGGGAAAGCATATGAAGGATCAGAAACCAAGACAATATTTGAATACTTTTTTAGAGTTATTATGCTTTAAGAGTGCTGAGATCCCAGACTGAGTTTAAGTAAGTGTGTTGAAAGTAAAATGCTATTTCAGTCTCTTTGTCTCTTAGTTCTTTTCATGCAAATTGCTTTTCTTTATTAGTGGTTCAACTGAAAGTGGACCCATTGCAAAAAGTGATTTATGAAATTATATCTCATCAGTATGACTTTCAGGACATCAGTAAATATTCATGACAGGTAAAAAATTAATGTGCCATTCCTTAACAGTAGCCTTTAGTATTATGAAGATGTAAAATGAAATTTTGCACTTATAAGAATAAATATGTTCCCTTTATGCCAACAAAGGCATGCCCATTTACTTCAAGACTGAGTTTTGGACCACTGCATATGATTGCTGCCCCAAAATGTTCCTGTAGATTTATGGATTATGCCACCAGCACTTTTGGAAATTAAAAAAGTGAGAGCACTTGAGATATTCTTTTATTGAACTGCACATTTTTTGTATTCTTTCAGCAAGAAATATGACAAGAAGCTTATTATCCTTAAGAAGCTGCCATTTAGTGGGAATATGGTCTGGATTTTTTTTCTGTTTGGATGCGTTAAGTATGTGACATTTCTGTTATTTAGTAGTGTAACACCATTCAAAGTTCTGGATTTCTGAAAGAAAAATGGTCTTGATGATAAACATCTTTCAGATGGCATCTAAAGAGCACAACATAGTCATTAGGAACCTAAGTCTTAAGTTGGATTCTGTTGAAGGTATTTTTATTTACAATGAAGTAACTAAGAGACATTCGAATTCTTGTGAATTCAATTTCTGAAATGTATGAGCTCAAAAAATACAGTTCCATATATTCTTCACAGTTTTCTAATTGTTTGTATAATCAACACTCATTAAATTTGAAGGATGTGAGAGCACATTGTACAAATTAATGATTGATTCTGCATATCATTGAAGTGCTGTTCAGAGACTCGAGCCACCTCTTAGAAAAAATCAGGTGTATTTGACTCCTGGATGCTAGCATGCTAATTCTTGTTAACATCTCCCCTGGACATACACTGGCAAATAATTTTATCTCAAATTCTGGATGTCAGTCAATCAGATTTTCAACTTGAATAAAGTGGCAAAATGTCATCAGGATGCTGAACTAGTAAAGAATCAAGAAACAGTAAGGAGTTTCAGCAGAGAAAGAGATATGGCATAAGTTATAGGAGAACTGGACATGCCAAGGACAAAGAAAAAAGGGGGGAACAATATATAAATATGTGTGTAATTTGTATAAATAGCGAAAGAATATGTGCAGAAAAATGAAATTGGGAAAAAGTACAGATTCTGCATACCAGCTCTGGATTAATAAACTGATACTGTCATATCAATGTACAGAAGAAGGGAAAACTAAGTACTGGAGTCACTCAAACAAAGTGGAATTACATGTGGTATTAAATTATGCTGTTTTCATATGTTTTTACACAGATTTAAAGCAAAAGTCAAACGAGAGTGGAACAGAGTCAAAATATGGCATGGAACAAAAATGCTTAAAGACCTATATGCTTGCAACCTGTCTAGGTTTGCCAAAGCTGTTGAGATGCCTCATGGGGAACTTAATTCTGGATTCATAATGTCTCATACTACAGACTAAATTGTATTTCTCACAGGGCATTGTCAATTTATCATGCTTAAATTCTGGGGCACTGTAGAGTTAGTGGGAAATGATAATATATTCTTTCTCAGATATTCTACAACAACAAAGTAAAGTTATAGGTATATCAGCAACTACTTTCAGTCTGAAATTAAGTAGTTTGATTCAGGTTAAAGTGAAAGGCTTCTTTTCAATTTTCTTCATATAGAATTGCTTCAAAATATTAAACCTGCTAGCGACAGACATGTAAAATGGGAGATGCTACCTTGGGCCAATCAGAACTCGTTGAAGAACGAAATATGATTCATATATCATATGTGAGCTTTGGAAAACTGGAATAGGATGGATACTTGCATTTTTAATAAAGTCTACTGTAAAAAAAAAATTAAAAAAATATTTACCACATGATTATCTCTTCAAAAACCTCTACAGGACTGCAAAAGTAGTGAGAAAGTTATTCTCACTACTTCACAGAATCACAGAGTCACAGAATAACCAGGTTGGAAGAGACCCACCGGATCATCGAGTCCAACCGTTCCTATCAAACACTAAACCATATCCACAGCACCTCGTCCACCCGTGCCTTAAACACCTTCAGGGAAGGTGAATCAACCACCTCCCTGGGCAGCCTCTGCCAGTGCCCAATGACCCTTTCTGTAAAGAATTTTTTCCTAACGTCCAGCCTAAACCTCCCCTGGTGCAGCTTGAGGCCATTCCCTCTTGTCCTGTCCCCTGTCACTTGGGAGAAGAGGCCAGCACCCTCCTCTCTACAACGTCCTTTCAGGTAGTTGTAGAGAGCAATGAGGTCACCCCTCAGCCTCCTCTTCTCCAGGCTAAACCACCCCAGCTCTCTCAGCTGCTCCTCATAAGGCCTGTTCTCCAGTCCCTTCACCAGCTTTGTTGCTCTTCTCTGGACTCGTTCTTATTGGTCACTCGTGACTTATTGGTCATCAACTTGTTCTCTTCATCTACCACATTTACTTGCGCACATGAGCTGTGCATGAGTTGGCACTGTGCACTTGCAGCCCGGGAAGCAAGCCATGTCCTGGGGTGCATCAGGAGAAGCATGGCCAGCAGATCAAGGGAGGTGATTCTGCCCCACTTCTCTGCTCTAATAAGACTGCATCTGGAATACTGTGTCTAGTCCTAAGCACAGGAAAGACAAGCATATGTTGGAGCAGGTCCAGATGAGGTCCACAAAAATGATCAGAGGGATGGAACATCTCCCTTATGAGGAAAGGCTGAGGGAGTCGAAGCTGTTCAGCCTGGAGAAGAGAAGGCTGCAGGGAGACCTTATTGCAGACTTTCAGTACTTAACGTTGGCTTGTAAGAAAGATGAAGACAAACTTTTCAGTAGGAACTGCTGTCATAGGACAAGGGGTGTTGGTTTTAAACTAGTAGAGGGTAGAATTTCATTAGATATAAGACATTTTTTACGATGAGGGTGGTGAAACATTGGAACAAGTTGCCTGGAGTAGCTGCAGATGCCCTACCACTGGAAACATTCAGCGTAAGGCTGGATGGAGTCTGAGTAACCTGATGTAGTTGAAGATGTTCCTGCTCATTGCAGGGGAGTTGGACTAGATGATCTTCAAATGTCCCTTCCAACCCAACCTATTCAATGATTCTGTGATTCTATGATTCTAGATCTATCTTTTACCTCAACTAACATTCACTGATGCATCCTAACACTAACACGACTTTATCTTCTCTGATCATAATCCTACCAACCTTTTAGGCCCTTTAGAAAACTTTGAAGTAATAAACATTTTAGAACATACTTGCATTTTGTCATCAGAAGTATCAGTTGGATGAAAATATAAGACAAATACAAGAGGTTTCAGACAATTCCAGCCTAAACCAAAAATACTTTGAGCTATATTTTCCCACATTTTTTCTAACTTTATTGTAGAAATAGTTAAGTATCTTACTAGTTGTTATTTCTAATGTTTTGAAATAAAAACATGGTAAGATCTGTTAAATATGTCCAGCAGGAAATATTTGTAAGGTTTTTTGTGAGCAGAAAAGCAACAGACAACTTAAATCAGACTGGGTAAACCACATTAACATATTAAATGTATATTAATAATTTTCAAAAAAGAGCGTATGAAAAGGTTGTTGAAGGGCACTCACTTTAATTGCAGTTAGGCTTTTTGAAGCAGTTTTTCTAGTGCAGGTTAAGATGAAATTGTTAAGCAAAACCAGAAAATGAACTGAAAATAACTGCTTATTTTGAAGAAATGGGTGCATTGATCTAAGCTCCAACCAGCTGTGGTCTGGTTGGCATCACTGAAACTTGGTGAGATGAATCCCATGACTGGAATGTGGCTATCAATGGCTACAGGCTGTTAAGAAGGGACAGACCAGGAAGGAGGGATGGAGGTATTGCCCTCTATATCAGGAAATGGATGGAGTGTGAAGAGCTGTCTTCAAAGAGTGGCCACAAATAGGTTGAAAGCTTATGGGTCAGAATAAAATACTGAGGCATCAAAAGGAACCTTGTGGTTGCTGTATACTACAGGCCACCTGATCGAGAGCTAACTGATGAAGACTTCTTCCTCCAGCTACAGGAGGCTTCATGCTCACTAGCTCTCATCATACTAGTGGACTTCAACCACCCTGCATCTTTCTGGAAAAGTAGCATGGCAAGCTGTAAGCAATCCAGGAGACTCCTAGAGTGCATTGAAGATAATTTCTTAACCCAGCTAATAGACACCCCCACATGATGGGATGCAATACTGGACCTAATGGTCACTAATACAAGTGAGCTCATCAGTGACATCAAGATGGAAGACAGCCTGGGCTACAGTGATCAGGCACTGGTGGAGTTCAAGGTCCTGAGGGATGTGGGGCAGGAGAGAAATATAGTCAAGACCCTAAATTTCAGGAAAGTAGACTTAGAGCTCTTCAAAGAGTTAGTCAGTAGGAACCCCTGGGATATGGTCCTCAGGGACAAGGGAGCAGAACTGAGCTGGCAAATATTTAAGGATGCTTTCCATAAAGCGCAAGAGCTCTCAGTCCCCAGATGTAGGAAATTTGGAAGGGAAGGGAAGAGACCAGCATGGCTGAGTCAAGACCTGTTGGTCAAACTGAAGAGCAAGAGGGAACTGCACAGACAGTGCAAGCAGGGACAGAGAAACTGGGAAGAGCATAGGGATGTTGCCTTGCTGGGTAAGGATGGGGTCAGGAAGGACAAGGAGCATCTGGAGCTGAACTTGGCAAGGGAAGTGAAGACTAACAAGAAGGGCTTCTACAAATATGTCAATCAGAAGAGGAAGGTTAAAGAAAGAGTACCCACACTGATGGATGAAAATAGTGATCTTGTATCAACAGATGAGGAGAAGGCTGATGTACTCAACAACATTTTTGCCTCAGTTTTCACTGACAACTGCTTTCCTCACACCTCCTGGTTCAATGGACGACAAGATAACGACCTCATTTTCATGGTGTTACTGTTTTCTTGTTAGTTTGAACAGTAAAAATGTCTAATGGGCAAATTAATTAGGTCAAACCATGATTTTTTAAATGATTAAATTAATTTTCATAACCAAGTATCATAAGTATGCTTGCAAAATATTTCACAAATATTTTTGTGACATTCATGTAGCTAATTTTCTTTCACCATGAACAAATACCTATTTTTACACTGACATATGTTTGTTTTTCATAGACTGCTTCTTTCTGTGATTAAAAATTTGGATGCAAGGTGTTTAACACTTCACATCACTACGTGTTCCAACTATATTTAACACCGTTGCTGTTTTACAGGAGGGTTGACAAACTCTTGCTTTTCACTTTTAGTCTATTTGCCTCGAGCTAGCATCTTTGAAAGTCAAATAATTGATAGGTTTACTTAAAATATCTGTGGAGAACCTGCTTCATTGCACTTATGGCAAAGCCTAACATGTTGACTCGCTGTATTACAGAAACATCTTGCCGAAGTCAGGTACATTTATTTTAACATAATTCATAATAGAAGTCATTGCTGGGAAGAGGCATTCACAGAACATGACAGCCTCAAAATGGGAGATCTCTGATAGCTGATATGCAGTGCTGAATGCAAACATATATGAATGCTCTGGGCTCATGCCAGGTGAGCATGGCATACTTGGTTCACTCCAGGTGAGCATGGCCTGTGGTATTTTTTTTTATACTCCTCACTGTAGACTTAGTCAAAATATCCCAGTATGAAATAACCAGGACAGGAGTAACTAATAGCCTAATGATAACATGCACGATTTATACTCAAAAGGGATGTTTTCAAAACCCTAACCTGCCTGGCTGTGCAGGGAAGATGTGATCCTACTTTTTTCCGCATTCCCAAACCACGAGGTTAGCGGATTCTCACATTGACTTTTTATCCTATTGAGTTTCTATATTTGATACACAGTTAAATATTAATCAGGTTAAAAGAAAGTCAAAAGACAACTTCAGATGCATTTTTCCTGGCATTTGTAATATCCAAGTGCTTAAGGATTTTTCCTGGAATTAAGGACAAGGTGTATGTTCCTGGCCTATACAGCTATATTCATCTAAGAAATCAAATGTGCTCATGACTGTTCTCTTGTCCCAGAGGGTAGTTCTCAAATGTTAGGATTACAGCCTGGGCTGTGCTGAGTCTTGGAAAATTTTACTAAACGCTGTTCTGAACTTGCAGTGCTCAGGGATGTTCTCTGGAACTCATCTGCAGGGACAAGAGGGAATGGCCTCAAGCTCCACCAGGGGAGGTTCAGGCTTGACATTAGGAAAAAAAAATCACAGAAAGGGTCATTGGGCACTGGAACAGGCTGCCCAGGGAGGTGGTTGAGTCACCTTCCCTGGAGGTGTTTAAAAAACAGGTGGATGAGGTGCTGAGGGGCATGGTTTAGTGATTGATAGGAATGGTTGGACTAGATGATCCAGTGGGTCCTTTCCAACCTAGTGATTCTGTCATTCTATGATTCTATGAAATAAAAGTGCAGTCAGTTCATTTTCCAACTGGTGGGATGCAGGTCCCCAGTGCAGTCAGAACAGACCTTTCTGCACCAGTTTGATGAGCATGCTGACTATGACTTTGAGTGGAGTTAAGTAGACAAGAAAAATAATGTGAGAATGTGCCTCTGATATTTTGTACATGTCTGCTAGCAGAGCTGCAAACATTGTACATGCCCAAATTAGGAATTTGGATATTATCTTTAATTTATGCATATTTTGTTTATATTCTGGTTTAGACAAGCTGAGAGGCCTTTCAAGTATCTTCTAAGCTGTAGCTTGAAAAAGAGATAAAGCCATTCTGGCTTCTCTGCCAACATGGAAGTTGTAGGAAACATTATATTGAGTCAGTGCTTATCAGTTGCAAACTGGACACTGTTTTATAAAATATGTTTCCAGTTATTAAAATATGAAAATAAGTATATAATTGTATTGATAATTGCTGGTTTATGATATTGTTGATATAGATTTTTGTTCAACAAACTGTGCTTCATACATTTTTAATACTGCTCTTATCTGGAAACAGTTTTTTGCCGATTCTCATTTAAAGGAAAAAACTGGGTGCCAATTGTCCTTTACTACAGATTTCTTGCTGGTTCTTTATCTGTTTTTGAATGTAAATGAGTAGGAGTTCCAATAATTCATTAACATTCAAGAGGTGAAAATCTAATTTTTATCTTTTTGATTAATCCAACCTATTGTATCTTACAGCATCAATCACAAAAATTTCCAAAGGGTAATAAGTTGCAATGTGACTGCAGGAAACCGTAAGGGATATTAAATTATTGTTTTAACTAACAATATTTGAAAATTAATGCAGAAGATAGAATTTCTCAATAAATGGCAGAGTGCACGACTTTCTTTTGAGATTCTGCCAGATATTCTTGTTAGATGCTTTCTCTACATAAGACATAACCATCAAAAATAAAGAAAATAATATAGTTTTCTTTTCTTGTGAAAAAAATGACAGACTCTGGTGAAACAGTTGTGTCAGAAGTTTCACTCAAAAGGTTTAGAGTTTAGGTATTCACTTCTCGTGTATATTACAAAAAATGTTCAACTCTTCATATAAAAGCTTTTCCTAGGCAGAACAGATAAGGAAGGTTGCTTCTTGCTGTTCAGTAGCATCAAATGTACCAGAATAAGCTTCCTAAGACCAACTGCAAGTTTCAACCCATAAAGGTGACTGGAGGGTGTAAAACCTACTCATTTTTTAAGAAGGTTATAGGAATTATAGGCACAGAAATAGACCCAAGAAAATAACTTAGAATGAATTGTCCTTTCCAGTCAATATTTAGACAGATATGATTTGTATGGATTGTCAAGTTCTTTACCATTCATTGCCTGAATTATGTCTCCAACTTCCATAAACAAACAAACATACGTAGTGGAAAATGGAGCATGGAAAATTTGTTCTGTGAACACATCTGCTCATTTTCACTGCATCTGTTTAAATTTTTTTCTCTACATGACTTACAGTAAGTGGAGAGTGGTATAACAAAGAAGTATAATAGACTAATGCTTAATAGCTTTCCATAGTTGTACTAGCAGTAAGGTAATTACTGATTCCCAGAATTCCTTTGGTTTAAAATCACACTTTTCCCTCTGAAAGTATTGAATAATGAGCTCTAACCACCCAAGTCTAAATATAATTCTACTTTGAGTTTTTAAAAGATTATTTTTTTGTAAGGGTGTAGTTTAACAGAAAGCCTGGACTACTGTGACTTTTGCTTGAATGAAATCTACCCTGCTGTGTGTGCTGAAGGAGGATTAGAAAAAAGTGGTATTAATAAATTATGAAGCAGTTAAAACAAAACTGCAGGCTAGCAGAGCAACAGAGTACAAAATCAGCAAGACAAAGCCTATACATTTTGCATCTGTGCAGCTCAGAGCATGAAATAGGTGTGCAGTGCCAAGGATGCATATGTATGAAAGGAAAGATTACTGATTAGCTGTGATCATTGAGAATGTATTTGCTAACATCTCAGGCAGAGGTGAAAGTACGTGTGCTTTTAGTCCTCAATGAGTTCAAAGGGCACTAAATACAGAATTTTTGGAATGCTTGTCTCATGGGACTGATGCTAGCATAGGCAAATTTAGTGCTATGCCCACAGTATCCTTACTCTTTTAAGTTTTAAAGTAACAGATGGACAAAGAAGATTGAACAACACAAAAGGGATATTTCTGAAGTTCAAAGAGTGTTTAGTTGTATTTCTGGAAAGAACTGTTTCTGAAACAGCGTTTCAACATTGTATTTAACTCCAATGTATCTACATTGTAGCCTGTAACTACATATATATGCTAACTGAAAAGTGAGAAAATTAAATATTACATCTATTCAATAATATCACATATTTTGTCACAGTACTGCACTAGAGTAGTGAATCAAGTAGTGATTTACACACGATGTCACACCCGGACCAATGAACCATACACTCGCATCCAGACCTGACTTGGGAGGGGGGAGAGGTTTGTTTGTCTGTGCAGCGATCCAGAGGCCAACATGGTCACTCCCAGGGTGAAAATCAAAAGCAATAATTATTCTGGCTCCAGGAAACATAAACAGATCAAAACACTGTAGTGCACAGCTGAGACATGGGGGTGCAACTTCCTGAAGTTACAGGCAAAATTCTCAACCTGTTTAGATCACAATCTGATTGCTGAACACAACCAAGGCCACTCAGATCCGATCTGACACATAGACCTAAGGTAATGGGAGAGAGACAGAGAGAAAGAGAGAGAAGGGAAAGGGAAAGAAATCACTACATCAGTGGGCAGTGGCACTTCCTCAGGAACATGTGGTTGCAGCAGCAGCTTCTTCCAGGCCATGTGGTCCAGGCTGGTTCAATTGAAGTGATGGTCACACGAGAGAGAGAGTGTAAGTGAGGGGGAGACAGCCACCACGCTTGGTTCCTTGTGAGTTCTTTTATAAGGCATATCTGACCCCCATCAGCACATGTTGGGGTGATCTTGCCACATGTCTTTTTGGGGGGGTCTGGCCCGGGCTGTCTGGTGGGTGGAGGGAGTGGGGCAGCGCCTGTCACTGCATTATCTCCCCCTGAAGCAGCCAGCTCTGGACCTCAAGCTTGGTCTGGCAAGGGTGAGCGATGCTTACTCCATCACCTCCCCTCTATTGAACCCGTGCCACAGACAAGTTCTTCAGGTGATATCCCAAGCTCCGTCCTTGGGGAGGTTTGCTATTGCACCACCTCCACAAAATGAACACACAAATGGCCAGACTTCAGACAAATTGTTAAAAGCAAAGAAAGAAGCAAAGTTGGGCTTTACATTCCACCCCATGGCTTAAACATTTGTCACAGAACTCAGATCCAGAACTCAAGTCCATGCTGTCTATAGTGGTGACCCTTATAAGAAGGGGAGAGAGTGAGCTTTCTCCAAAGGATGGATATTTGGACCCCAAGGACAGAACTCACAAAACTGTGTGGTGGTGACATCCTCAAGAATATGCTTTACAAAGGCCTCTTTTGACTTGCCCAGTCAAAAGACAGGGGTTTATTCCCCAGATCAGAGCCGCAAAAGGGTATAAACTGGAGAAGGGCAGATTTAGACTAGACATTAGGAAGAATCTCTTCACCATGAGAGTGGTGAGACACTGGAAAAGGTTGCCAAGGGAAGTTGTGGATTCCCCATCCCTGGAGGTGTTCAAGGCCAGGTTGGTTGGAGCCTTGGGCAGCCTGATATAGTGGGAGGTGCCCCTGTCCATGGCAGGGGGGGTTGGAACTAGATGATCTTAATGTCCCTTCCAACCCAAACTATTCTATGGATCTATGATTCTATGATTTGTTTTGCTGCAGAAATTAAAAAGGAGATTAACTTGCAAACGATTCCTTTCAAAGTATTCTGTTCTTTTGTCTTCCTGAAAGACAACTCTTGTTTCCTCTTCCTTCTTCCCCACATCGAATTTCAAGCAGTTCAGATTTTCTTTGAATACTAACTGAAGTAAACCCAGGGAATAATAGGTGTAAAATTTTGCCACCTTAATATGGCAATAAAGTTATGAAATCACCTAGCATTTTAATGAGGTCTATCTTTAAGTGTCTATTTGTATGTACTTTCCTGTATAGGACACTTCTCTATTTCATCAGCTTTGTCCTTGTTAGGATTTCAGTAATTTAATTGTTTTTCAAAAATGACATTTTAACATTATATTAATTTAAACAGATTTTAGAGATTCAGTAACTGTATTTGAATGGTGTATGAAGCAGTTGGTATAGGTCTATAGGCAGGAAGGATCTGCTTTAATGTGCAGATTAATCAGTTATGCCTTCTCTAAAGCTTCATTAGAAACAGTTTATAATTTGTGGTTGATGATGCAAGGTCACCATTGTAACTAGAACAGTTTAGAAAAAAATTGAACCAAGCCTTTTTCAGCAGAACAGTGCAATACTGCCAAGATCAAAACACTTCATAATATTTATTTTGATTTTGTCAGTATGTCCTTTGGGGACAGGGGGAATAAAGGGAAGAAGAGAATCCTGAAAATAATTAAATACACAATTTTTATAATTTTTTAACTGAAATGCAGTAATATTTACTTTAGAAATTACCTATTGCTCCTTTTGCATTATCTATTATAACACAAAGTGCAGTCAAAATGGAGAGGGAATGCTTAGATGTAAAGCTATATTTTCATCAATATTCATTTTATGAAGAGCACTCTACACAGTACTCAAGGTGGGACTGAACCAGTGAGAATTAGAGTGGAACAATCACCTCCCTCGATTGGCTAGCTTGATGCTTGATGCACCCCAGATCGTGGTTGGTCCTCTTGGCTGCCACGGCACATTGCTGGCTCATGTTCAACTTGCTGTTGACCAGAACATCCAGATCCTTTTCTGCAGGGCTGCTCTCCAGCCTCTCACTTTCCAGTCTGTATGTATGTCGAGGGTTGCCATGCCCGAGGAGAAAATCTGGCACTTATTCTTGACAACTTCAGTCATGGTATTGGGATGTTATTAACAGCTAGTATTAATAATGTTGGCAAGCATATGCTAATGAGAAGAAAGTCAATGTATATTTGATTAGTTGTGATATTTTTTCTTTAGAATTTATTAATAAAGGAATTAATTATATGAAGCTCACACATGACTGCCCATCATAATCCTTTTCAACTCAACTTATTTTGTTATCAAAAACCCCTCCCCAAATCACTAAGCTCAGTAACAGTCCCTATTTCAAAGCAGAACCACACACGTGGGAGTGAATGTCCTCCCAGCTACAGCGTTTAGATGCCACTGCCAAAGTTACCAACCACCTGTCCTCTCAAATGGTGCAGAAGGATCCCAGGCTATAGGGAGAATCTGTGAAGATCTTGGACTAAATTTTACCTGTGCAGACAACTGCAGGCAGCAGCCTCCTGCTGCTGGAGCTTTCAGCTGCCCCTCCACTTGAATTAGAAATTATAGATAAACTGTGAAAAAGCTTTGTGTCCTCAGGTGACTTATCTGATATCCTGAAAGATCACTGTGGTCCCACACTCTTAAGAATTTGAAGAAGAAAACGCTGTCTAAAGGCATCTTTTCTATTTTCCTTAGGGTTTACTATCAGAAAAGGTAACAACTTCTTTTTAAAATGGAAAACTGGAAATCTTTCACAGGATGCACATAGGAAAGTCTTAGGCATTATGGCTCACAGTAAAAGCCTTCTCAGCGCCTTCTCAGCATCTGTTTATTTTTCATTTTCTCATGTCTGTCTATCTGCTTTTAACACCTAGCTCATCATAGTGAACCACAACTTGATCTGCAATGCCTGTATTTGTTATGTTGTTTTGTGCATTAAATGAATATAGGCTGCAAGTCTTTACCCCAGAGTACATCTTGAGTGTTTACTTAGTGTGATTTGCTTCTAATATGCACTCTTATGTTTGCTTGTAGCCTTCTACTTTCACATTTTAAAATGATCACAGCCTAAATCAGGAGAGCTGAAAACCACATGATTATTCTCTTTCAAATGCAGAGCCATCAGAGTCCTCTCCTGCAGAGGGCTGATAAGTGCTTTAAATTTTTCATATACAGTAGAAATTGTGGCCTTTCTCCTTTAGCCTTGATTAGGGTTGGAATTTAACACATGCTGCCTCCGTGTTTTCTCTGATTAGATTGTCCTTGGGCAAGTGCGTACAGCATGTGCTAGGCAGGTCAGTGATCAGTCTACCATGGGGAAAAGAACAAAACCAGGAAATATTCATAATTCATTGTGATCAGACATTTAAGAGTACTCTAGAGATATCTACTGGTTACGGGCATTTATTTTACATTATTATTATTATTATTATTTTAAAATTTGCTCTTCGTGTTGGTCATTACCCTATGCATTGGTTATTTTAAGGCATTTCCTGCCTTTGTATATACAAGCCAGCATTTAATTTTCACTGTATCTGCCTGTAGAAATGTTTTGTTCTTACAACAAATGTTATCAGGGCTGAGAAAATATTCCCTGTTTAAAAATAAATAAATCAGCCCAAGACATGATCTTGAACATAATAAGAATGGCTGAATATTAACACTATAAGATGCTTTTCTGCAAGATTTAAACTGCACTTTCTGCAGTGCGGTAAAGTAAATATACATGGGTGTGTCGTTATATAAATGTTTACAATGCACCATTCTCAGTCACAGAAGAACAATCACTTATTTTTCCTGATTTTTCTACCCCTAAGCTGTGTTTAAAGGTCTTAAAATGATATTATCAACTTGCTGGCTCGTATGCATAGCTGAACACTGAGGACTGAAATTTGCTTTTCTGCAGGGAGCTGATGTGATTCTTATGCAACACAAATCATACTTAAACTCGACTTGAGAAAGCTTAACATGCCACAGAATCATGGAATAGTTGGGGCTGGAAGGAATCTCTAGCGACCATCTAATCCAATCTCCATCTGTAAAATTGGGTTAGCTAATGCAGGTCAGTTCAGGTCTTGTCCAATTGGGTTTTGAATATCTCCAAGGATGCAAACCCCACAACCTCTCTGTGCAATCTTTTTCAGTGTTAGACACTCTCAGGCTTTCTCTTATGTTTTAACAGAACTTTCTGTATTTCAGTTTGTGCCCATTGTCTCTTGTTCCTGCACTGGATGCCACTGAGTCTGTCTTCATCTCATTTACTCCCTGTTACGGTGGGTTGACCTTGGCTGGCTGCCAGGTGGCTACCTAGCCACTATATCTGCCCCCCTCCAGGACAAAGGAAGAAAATGAGATGAAAAAACTTGTGAGTCAAGATAGGGGGAAGGAGATCACGCAGCAGTTACCATTGCAGGCAAATTCAATTTATTTAGTTTATTAACAATCAAATCATAGTAGGATAATGAGAAATAAGAACAAGTCTAAAATCATTTCCCCCAACAAATACTTTTTTCTGGACTCATCTTCAGTCTCAACTTCTCTACCTCCTTTGAGCAGCTCAGGGGAACCAGAAAAATGTGCTGCGATAAGTTCATAACTCTGTTTCTGTCACTTCTTCCTCCTCACTCTCTTCCCTTGTTCCAGTGTGGGATCCCTTTACACAGGATACAGTCCTACATAACCCCTCTAATGTGAGATCACCCCACAGACTGTAGTGCTTCACAAACTTCTCCAGCACGGGTTCTTTCTACAGGGTGTAGTTCTGCAGGAACGGGTTCTCCAGTGTGGGTAACCCAGAGTGACAGGTCCTGCCAGAAAACCTACTTTGATATCAGCTTCTCTCTTCAGGCCACAGTTCCTGCCAGAGGGTTGCTTCAGCACAGGATTTCCAAGGGGTTGCACCAAGGTATATCCACCTGCTCTGATGTGGGGTCCTCTATGGAGAGACAGGGAGAATACCTGCTCCACCATGGACCTCCATGGACTGCATGTGGACAACTTTCATAACCATGGTTTTCTCCACAGCCTGCAGGGGAATATCTGCTGTGGCACCTGGGGCATTTCCCTCTCCTTCTTCACTGACCTTGGTGTCTGTGTAGTTTCTTCTCTCATGTCTGTTCACTATTCTCTCCCAACGGCTATTGCACAGCAATTTTTTACCTTTTCTTAAATATATTATTGCAGATGTGTTACCAATGCAACTGATTGGCTCAGCTTTGGTCAGCAATGGGTCAGTTTTGGAGCCAGCTGGAACTGGCTCTGTCCAATATTGACATATGCTTCTGGCATGTCACAGAAAACACCTCTGCAGCCTTTCCCCTACAAAAACTTTGACATATAAATGTAATACACCTGCTTCAGGTTATTGTTAACTTGTGGTTAACAATCTCCTTTCTGCCTCGTTCCTAGTTAAAAAAAAATCCATGGACATCATATTGGCCAGACTAATCTTGGGATCCGTGTGACTTTGTTTTGGATTTGACAGTCATAATACTAATTCACCTAAACTTGAAGCATTGGGCAAGAATACAATTTTTTTTTTTCCTGATAAAGGCTTTGAAGACCATCGTCTTGTTGATTTGGTTTTCAAAACAATGAAGGCTGTTGTCTGATTAAAAATTTGAAGACCCCTGCATTATGACATTTTTTCTATTAAAAAAAAAGTACCATTCTGAATCTATTTAGCAAGATGGAAATTTTAATATGTTAAAGACTTTTTAAAATAAATGTTCAAATACGTCCATATTTCTTTAAATATTAAACATTAAAATTAAGCCTGCCTCAATTGTTTTTCTGATCTGTGAAGTCATGAGCCATCTAGTAGTGAGGGTGATTGTCTGATTGCACAGGAACTGTTTTGTTCACATTTATAAAGAATGGTTCAGAATATTTTTGGGAATGCTTTTCATGAAGATTTTAGGGTTTTTTTTTGTAAACTCCTAAATCCTCCCTGTTCATCTTCCTTTCCAGGCTGGACTTCTGAACTGGGTCTTCAGTCAGAGAAATTGAATTTTCCAATATTCTGCTAATAGTGTTTCGTCTTCATTCCTGAAGGATTTTTGTTTCCAAGGACAACTTGTAATTTGTTGTCTACACCAAAATTTGTTCTTCAGCATACATAATAAACTAATCCTAAGTGTTTTTCTTCTGTTCAGGTGTATTAAGTATTAAAATTATATTTAGTGAAGGGGAGTATATAGCCATTGAAGTCCAGTATTTCAAACTGATATAAACTTCTAGTAATCGTACTACCATACCAAATTATAACATCTTTTTAGATGCTTTCACCTTCTCATGTGTATGTCTTCCTCACTGTATCTACTGTTATAGCTAATAACTGTAGTCTATCATTTACATACTTTGTTTACTCTTGTCTTCCCAACGCAGAATGCAGAAATACTGATAACTGTAGATTATCTTGCAGTTTTTGAAGATATAATTTTTTTGTTAAATTGTGCATTTATTATTCATTATTCTACATTATTCTTCTCTATGAAGCTTCCTTTTAACCCACAGGGAATGATCCTATTTTATACAGAGGAATCAAAAGTACAGCAATAGAATCATAGAATCCTATAATGGTTTGGGTTAGAAGGGACATTTGAAGATCATCTCATCTAACCTCCTGTCATGGGAAGGAACTTCTTACGCTAGATCAGGCTGCTTAAAGCCCCGTCCAACTTAAACTTGAATGGTGAATATATTGCTCATGTGTCAGTAATAACAACATATGTTATGTGAGATTATCAGTTTTGAGGAATTCTTTTTCTATTTAGAATGCAAGGTATTTTGTTGATATTTCTACAGAGAGGGAAAGGGAACTTGGTATTAAATATACTCAAATAGTTTGCTACTCAAAGTTGCTGTGTAGGGAAATTTCTTTTACATGTATAGACAACAGACTTTCTCTTGCAACTATCATAATTTCCCTCAGTCTCTGATTATTTGCAAAATGATAAATATTTCACAGAATCACAGAATCACAGAATAACCAGGTTAGAAGAGACCCACCGGATCATCGAGTCCAACCGTTCCTACCAAACACTAAACCATATCCCTCAGCACCTCGTCCACCCGTGCCTTAAACACCTCCAGGGAAGGTGAATCAACCACCTCCCTGGGCAGCCTGTTCCAGTGCCCAATGACCCTTTCTGTAAAGAATTTTTTCCTAATGTCCAGCCTAAATCTCCCCTGGCGGAGCTTGAGGCCATTCCCTCTTGTCCTGTCCCCCGTCACTTGGGAGAAGAGGCCAGCACCCTCCTCTCTACAACGTCCTTTCAGGTAGTTGTAGAGAGCAATGAGGTCTCCCCTCAGCCTCCTCTTCTCCAGGCTAAACAACCCCAGTTCTCTCAGCTGCTCCTCATAAGGCCTGTTCTCCAGCCCTTTCACCAGCTTTGTTGCTCTTCTCTGGACTCGCTCCAGAGCCTCAACATCCTTCTTGTGGTGAGGGGCCCAGAAATGAACACAGGATTCGAGGAGCGGTCTCACCAGTGCCGAGTACAGAGGGAGGATAACCTCACTGGACCTGCTGGTCACGCCGTTTCTGATCCAAGCCAAGATGCCATTGGCCTTCTTGGCCACCTGGGCACACTGCTGGCTCATATTCAGTCGGTTGTCAACCAACACCCCCAGGTCCCTCTCCTCCAGGCAGCTTTCTAGACAGACTTCTCCTAGTCTGTAGCACTGCATAGGGTTTGGGCAGAAGTTAATTGTTTCTTTTAGAGCATGTGAGATTTTCACCCAGCCACAGTTACATTTAAGACCGATGAAATCTTTAGATGTGTTGTAAATGTTCATTTTGTCCATGTCTTTAACATCTTAAAGATCTTTCAGGTTCATACACTGACTAATTATTTGTTGCTGATACTGAAAAGCAGTATGTGCATTGTCATTTGTTACTACACTTGGTTACAGTCACAGATTGTTCATTTTATGGCAGGTGGCTCCAAGAAAGTTTCAGGTAGGTAAACAGAAGAGATAATAACATCTCATGAAAGTCTGCAGTTTCCTTGTGAAATAAAATCACTACTTTCATATGATTCATGACAAATAGCAATAAATACTATAAATATGAGCAAATACTGTATTTTCCTAGGCTCAAATTAAACTTGCTTTTCTTGACAATTATAACTCCTAACAAAATAAACCAAGTAACAATTTAAGGATTGGTATTGTAATTTTTTGCTGCTGAAGTATTTCTAAATGAAAGCTCATAAGACATAAGACAATTGTCTTTGTTAAAGAGAATGTAGAAGTGATGTATGCAAAAGTACCTTCAGTAGTTTGGATTCTGTGATTTTAGATTCTGTGGCTGTGGAGACTTGTTACGTTTTCTATTTTAAAAACTTGTCTAGGAAAATAGATAATGTGCAATATCTTCTTTGATTAGCTCATTAGGACTGAAGCCATGGAAAAATAATACTGCATGATGATAATTGTGCTGCTGATTTATAAGCTGCCTATATCCTCACCTTGTCTTTTATCTGTGAAGTATTCCCTGTGACTTCTCAAGGAGTAAAACCTAGTCCTTTTTATTATCTTTAATTGCAAGCAGAATATATCTTCTTGAAATAAATCAGCAAGGACAACCACAGCAAAACTTGCAGTTGAACATTTATAACTAGATATTTTAGTAGAGGGATAACAATGATTTTAATCTATATCATTTACCACAGGAATAAGTAAACCAGATATAACCACAGCACATAAGTGTATAAGTGTGGAGCATGCTAAATAGGAAAAGGTTCTTCTTAGTCTCTGATATGTACGCTTTGTGTACATGTTTCCTCATGCATAGGTGGCGTATTTAGTTATACACACCATCTATACAACATACTCTACTTCAAAATTTACCCCCATGTTGACTGGAAGCAGAGAGAGGCACAAAATTCTGGGGATTTGAGATCCTTTCTTCCAATCCATGCCAACATCCATCTTTGTATCTCTCATTCTTTTCCCTACAAACAAAGAAGATAAGGTATAGATCTCCTTTGTGTGGCTGTTTCCTTATTCCATTCCCATCTTTTCCTCTAAATTGAAAAATACCTTTTGATGAAAGGATCTTTCACTACAAATGTGGCCTGTTCATTTTCAGGGAAGAAACATGTATAAAGCCATTCAGTTGTAATGTTAATAGAAAACAATTAAACTGCCTTCTGGGTCAATTTTTGTACTTTTTGGTTTTCAGAACAGTTCTTTTCAACAGGGGCTTCTAATGCCTGGACCCCTGACCAGCTTTTCATTGCAACTCTAAAACTGTGTGACAGTCATGGAAATTGCCTTGATAATGCTCATTGACTTGATCACAAAGGTGTTATAAGGCTTAAATAATTAATAATTCCAAAACACTTCAAAACCTTTAGTTTAAATGGTGAGGTGGCAGCTCTTAAAATCTAGGAGGTGTCTTGAAAGCTTGGCGAATATTGCCTATGTATTATTTGAGACTGTTTCAGCTAATGAGGTGTTTTAACCTGGTTATTGAAATCATATTAAATGCAAAGTGGTAACAGCAAGTCTGGCTGGATGCAGTCAGTGGAAGAACTATGTACATGAAGGGCTCTGAAACACTACTGAGTACATGTACTCAGCAGCAGTAAGATTTCGGTGGGCTACTTTTGTTCCCTCAGAATGACTCATAACCTCATCTGAAACACATTTGCCACAGTGATCTGGGGTTGATTATTACTGGGAAAGCTCAGTGTGAAAAGATTAAATCACTGTGTGGCGTGGTAGCCTTTTCATACAAGGTAAAACTGCCATGACTAATGATAGGAAGTAGGGTATATTAGTCCAGGTAGAATTACATTAATGTACTACATCTGCTGTACTTTAAGTGGTAGGCAGGTATTTGGTAATAAATGAGTTGCATCTCCATCTTTCTCCCCTTCCCTGACTGAAATTCTTCTAGCTCTTCAGGTACTCTTCCTAGCTACTGCTAGGGATCTGTCATTTCTCTTGACAATGTATCAGTAGAAGCTGACAACACTCAGGCTTTTTTGTTCTTATTTTGATGATGTCCTTCTTTCCATAATCTACTGCAACGTTGATAATGCAGTTTTCAAGAGTTAGGCCGGTTCTTGTAGCACTATGCATTGTAAGCAACAATGCAGACATCAGTGTAAAGAGAATTCACCTTCCCTAACTTCAGATGTGCATATCTCAAGTATTTAACTTCCCTTACAGTTAGTGCAAAGACATGGTTGTGATTCTGATAATGAATGTATTATCAGATCTTCACTTAATGATAAGTAAACCACTTTTTAGAATTACACCTCAAAGGAATTTAGAAGAGATCAAGACAATCAAATGTAGAGGTTGGGCTACATGACCTTTGAAAGTCCCTTCAAATTCAAACGGTTCTGTGAGTCTATGATTCTATCAACTTCTAGTCACATGACTCCCACCCTGAATGGTAAAAATGTGACTCTCTGATATGTTGCCTGTTACTCAAGATGATCATCAGTAAAGGAAATGGTGCCTCATAACAGGAAGCAGGAGTGTCTAGTGGTTTTGTCTTTGTGCTGAAAGACCAGTGTGCTTGTGATGAAGCTGGAATATATTTTTTTTCAATAATATCCTCTCTTATCTGAGACTCCACTACTTCAATACAAAAAAAAGAAGTCATTTTGATTTTAGGAATTTGGTGGATTTTTCCAAATATGTAACAACATTTAACTGCTATTGTATTTTGGCAGTATTTGACACTGGAATTTCCTATTATTCAATTCGCAACAGGGCTTGCTGGTATGTTAATAGTCTGGTTTGACTCTTTTGCCTTTATCTGGGGGAGGCTACATCCATCTAGTACAGTTTAAGGTTTGGCATACCTCAAAGAGCTTTTGTAAGTCTTCCGTATTTTTACTACTTAGATTCCATGCTTAGAGTAGATTTCACATCAGTGTGTTATCACTTTATTGAGTAGGTAAATGACAAACAAGTCAATTTTATATTTCCTTTTTATCCTCACACTGCAGTCTCTTATCCTAAGTAATGACCTCTATTATATGTAATTTTGTGTGCCACTTATCTTAATGAAGTTAAAATTGTTTGCATCTCTAATTTAGCTATGTTATGTTAGCATTTGCAATGTCTTACAATCAACACCATCTGCATTTTTCTGGCAGATGATTTTTTTCATACACTACTTGTATGATGCGTAGTCTTGTCACAGGCACCTTTGAAGCCTCATATTGATTTTAAGGCACTTAATAAATCACAAAATCCCAGACTGGAAATATCTTTTAACGCTTCTTTTTGACCTTCCATTGTCTTACATTTCCCACATTTTAGGCAGAGCTGTAGCTGATGATTACATGTCACAGTGACACTCCTTTAGAAATTTCTCTTCTTTTACCTTATCTGGGTGGCAGAAACAGCAGCTTTAAAGGGATTTGTGTTTCATTGCAATTCAATCATGCTTTGAGCAACCACAGCAGCCAAAACTCAGGCATATTATTTCCAATTTTGTGCCTTCTTTCTTGTTTCCTATTGTAACTCTGAATGTGCTTTCTCAGTGCTACTCTGGATATCTCAATATCTTGCTGTGCTGCTGTGTAGACCTTAGAAATAGAGCTCATCCCACATAACAGTAGCTATGCACGCACAATTTTATGTTTATAATAATTCAATGTGAAATTGTTTCACACAAGTGCAAATTAATACTTGGTGATAGTTTCTTTATGAAATTTAGAAGTCAGATTTTGAAATGAAATAAAGACAGCTTCTGCAATATTTTACTTAATTAATTAATATGCTGATAATAAGGTATCATGTTTAAAATCACTACAATTTCCATTCTTGCTGCATTGTGAGGAAAAGTCACAGGAGTTAATAAACAGGCAGAGATCTGAGTAAGGAGCTAGGAACATAGATCAGGATGCACAAACAAGACAGAGAGTAGTCTAAACACTGCCCTACACAGGAACATTTACAAGCTTTTCTTTTCTACCTCTATGAAACTTATGTCTGCTGCACAGTGAATTATCTTTGCATTGTAGGGAGTTTAAGCGTGCAAGCATGTATACATGTATGTCTGCACTACTGCCCAGAAAGTGGCTGTGTACTCAAGGGAGTGCAAAGAATTTGGAATCTCTTTCATATCTCTTCAGAATAAGGAGGTACGAAATTCCAGCTAGGCAGTCTAGCATAAATATAATTTTAAAAAAACAAGGGAAATGGTAATCTAAAAGAAAACACAATTTCTGTATGCAACCATAACCCATACTTATGAAGTAGTCTCATTAGAAGCCCCACCATCTACTACATTCCCAAGGGCATTAGTAGATGAGACTTCTGATGGGACTCCCAATATTGTCAAGACTAAGGCACATTTGAGGTTGCCCAGGCACAGAAATATAACCGCCTGATAAAATTTAATTTAATTTTTTAAAATATTTTTGTAACTAAATTGGTTGTATCAACCATTCTTGAAATCATGAAATTGTATGTGGATGCAAACATTCTGTCCATAGTTCCCTTCTCATTCTGTTTCTTAAAGAGAATTTTCTTTCTATAATACACGAGATATTTCCATTAGTACAGATTATGTTTTTCTTTGTTAGTCTTATTTTTTCAATTGTGATAAAAAAAATTGTAATTAGAAAGTAAAATTTCTCTTCTATGGGAGTTTATTTCTAGCTATTAGGTAGTCTGACATATGTCATTTATGTATCGGAGAAAATGATTTCATCCATATTTTTCACTGGTTGTTACTGCTCTAAAATAGAATACCTCTACTAATATATCTCTTCTTTCATAATACCTCTATGTAGTCAGAAAGTGTCACGACACAAAAAGCTAATAAAAAGAAAGAATGAAAGTATAGTTTTCTAGGGCACTTAATTTTCAGAATGAAAGCAGTAACAGAGACTTATATTCCATTGCAGGGTAAATACCCCAAAGGATATTTAGGATCTCAAATCACATTTGAAAACCTTACTTCTAATAATCTGAGAAGATATGCAGAAAGCGCATGTGGAGAACTGGAACCAGCCCTCCATCCTTTCTGTGTTTTAAATTTAAATAAGAATTTATGACTGAATGTATAATATTGAAATCTGATGTTTTCTCATTATTTGTGCGCCATATACATCTGCTGGATCACATTGTCTTTCACTAAAGGCTAATTTACACATTTTTTCCTGCCATTTCTATAGTTTTATATTTTAAATTGAAATTCAAGTGATCTTTTTTACTAATATTTTATGGTCCATAGTCTGACCTTCTTTTCTTTTAGATTAAGTTCTTTATGATTACTTTCCCCCACAATATGTCTAAGTAGTCATTACTTTTGCTGTTTGCCTTTCTATATTTTGAGTAAAATCCAATCCCTGCTGTGCAGGTCAAGAGTTTTCCTGAGAGACAGAAACTGCTGATTATCTTTCCCACATTAATCTCAATCATATACTGATTACATTCTTATCTCTGATTGCTCCGATCCATCCTGCATTTCCCCCTGAAAACTCAAATGACCCTTGGGCCTCATCTTCTAGTTAAAAGCATTAGTGGCAACAGAGGATTTCAAGATGTTAAGTTCATTATTCTTTCTAGAAACAGTGTCAGGAGCTTTATATAAATAATAGGCAAATTTCCTATTACTTAGGGCTGATTCCTGCTGGAAAAGCAGTGCCTGATTTTCCTTTAAAGTCATTGATAACAATCTTGCTAATGCCCACTTGCTAATACAATCTCTACCTTATGTCTCAGAGGAGCGCAGTGACCAATCAGCACTCACATCATTCAGAGTAGTTAATTAAAGAATTGATTTCTCAATAAAAAAAAATTCAACTCCATTTTGCTTACTATTTTTGTCTTTGTTTCTTAATTATGCAAATGCAAATCCACTTTCAATAACCATATTTGTCCATCATCCAAAGCTTACTCTGTCAACTTCTCAACTTCTACAATAAATGTCCTGCAGGCAGTTTGATGAGTAAGACTTAACAGAGTAAATTCACACTATTAATTGGCATCCTCACTGAAATGTCATTGTTTCTTCCTTTCAAAATCAAGCTTTATTACAGTCGCATTATTGAAAGCATTTTTAAACCAAATCATCTACTGACACAGTTTACATATCATTCTTGGGGAGGCATAGTACATTAATTTTCCTGTCCTCGGGGAAACAAATGGGATTGACATAATTCAGAAGCTCATTCCAAATTGTCTGTTGCACATCTGATTTAAGTAGTATGCCAGAGTACAGAGTCTATGTAATGTTAACAGTTAAATGGTAGAGTCTACGGATGTTAAATAAATTGAAAATAGGAACAGTTATGTAGGACAGGTTCCTGTTTTAAGAATACCTTTTCTTCCTGTCTGAGCCATACACTCACCATTATTGTTGTAGGGGCAGGCAGGAGAAGGTGTAATCTTAGAGGATGAGCACTTATGATTTCCACACACCATTCGAGGTGCAGAATCCAGGCAGATTCCATACAGTTTGTATCAGGCTGGAGAAAGAGAGTTATGAATGGCTTTTATTGCTATAGCCCTCCTCATTTTTCCTTCAACGTGATGTGTTGCCAGCTACCACCTATTGCACCATCAAGCTTTTCAGTGTAAGTCTATCAGCTGTGTACAGGAAGAGTTTGTGCTATGTGGGGCTGCATATCAGGACAATTTTCAGAGATTTCTAATATGCAGAGTGCAATATGCAATATTTTGTCCCCTCCCCCCCCCCGAAAGAGAGAGAAAGAGGAGAAAGACTTGACTGAGAGAGAATTTACTGTGACAGAAAGAAAGTGACAAAGTTTGACTTTTTGCACAGATTCAAATCATAGGCCATTTTCCAAAATAAATGAAGCCAAAGGAAATGTAACTGTTGTACAGATTTTCTGCTCATTTCTTGTAATGGTATTTAGGTTATGATTGAATAGGATGATAAGGTGACTGGAGGACGGAAAGCAATAAAGAAATATTTTCTAAGCTTTTCATATGCTGTCAAGAAATTCCTTCTTAAAACCTATGGTAGTTAAACAATGGTAGTTTTTAACTGAAAGTGTTGACATTATTCTGTGCCAGACATTATATTGAAATGGTGCAATTTACATAATAATAGTCTGATTTACATATTTCTTAGTTTCATTTAATTTGCTGCAAACAAAATTTTCTAATCTGGTTTCAAGATAATCTCTAGCCTTCTATTGTTCTTCATACATGCACACACATATTCACACATGAACTAAATGTATTTACCTTCATCTACATTTCATACAATGCGTTTGCATGTTCTCAAAATAAATTTCTCAGTTCCAAGGAAGACATTCATTGTGAGAAATTTCTGGAAAGCAAAAGAAAATAGTGACTTTTTCCAGTCTTTTATTTAAATGTTTGACATTTTTGTTGGTGGTGCTGTTGATTTGTGAAGCCTTTTCTGGGATATTTCCATTGCTTTTTTTAGTTAATATTAAAGCCATAAAAAGACTTATTTTCATAACTAATTTAATTGAAAAATTTTTATTTTTGCTAAAGATTATTATTTTTATTATCAAAGATTTTTTCAAAAATTTAACATTTTAGGGAAAATATCCCAAAATAAGAACTCATTTTAAAATGTTGAAATGTCATTGTGTGTAATACTAATCTAAACACTAAAGCGAAATCAGAAAATAAAGATCATTCTCTTATTAACAGTTCTACAAGTTGTAACCATTACTGTCTCCATCAGGTAGGGGAAGAAATATTCAGTAGAGACAGGCAATAACTATGATATAATAAGCAAGTACAGATGTAAAGTCTCATACTAACACAAAGGGAGTGCAAGAGATCTGAGATTTCTGTTTAAGAACAGAGAGTGTTTCACGGGGGGGTTTGCAGAAAGGAAAAATTATTTTTTCAAATTAGAAAGTAGTAAAAGAAGATCTTTTTAGTCATAAATGCATGCATTTTGAAAATAAACTCCCCTTTTGCCTTCACAGAAGTCTAGGCTTGTTATCTTGGGCACAGGACTTCGCTAGTACAGAAGCCCTCCTTTCTGCTTTGTGTTCATCCTGGACACCTCTGCACCATTGTTCTGTGTTGTGACATGAAGTCCTAGCCTTCTTCATGCAGAAAAATCAGGAGGAATTAAACTTGGAATGGGGTCAGCATACCAAGGGAAGAGCTCCATAATCACCACCACTGACAGGCATCTGTCTACATACGTGGTCAGGTATGTCACCTCCCTTCCCCAAGGCAGCACTCCAAATTGCTTGCTGAATACGGGAGAGATGAGAAACAGAATCACAGAATCACTAGGTTGGAAAAGACTTCCAGGAGTTCGACCATTCCTATCAACCACTAAACCGTGTCCCTGAGTGTCTCATCCACCCATCTTTTAAATACCTCCATGAATGGTGACTCAACCACCTCCCTGGGCAGCCTGTTCCAGTGCACAACACCCTTTCTGTGAATTTTTTTTTCTGATGTTCAGCCTGAACCTCCCATGGCGGAGCTTGAGGCCATTCCCCCTTGTCCCTGATATCCCCTCAGAAATAATCCTGCTAAGGAAGAACTGGCCTGTTGGGGAAGGGGGGAACGTTTGAAAAAAAAAGAATGACAGATGTTTCATTACCTTGAGAAAGCTAGACACAAATCAAGAGGAGATGAAATATCTATTAAAAAATGAAATTGGAAGGAAGTGTTATTTAAAGCCCTTAAAGAACAAAATACAAAGTAATATATTCCATCAGAAGTATGTAAATATACTCCAAATATACTAGAAAAAATAAACCCACCCATTTTGAAAAGAAAATTCTTCTCCTATAATTTCATTATAGGAGTTCAGTTTCTAAATTAATGCCAAGACAAAGGCTTCAGGTGTTAGTATTTCCTGCAAAGGAAATAATTTTACCCTCAACCCCGAAATCATAAGTTATGATGGGAGATTCTGTAAGCTTGATGATTAAATGAAGATTCAGATAAAAGTATATTTCTGAACCTTAACGTGAATTTTCTAATGAAATGACAAAGCTAACCTTCCTTTAGAATGTATTCCTGACAAAGTTCTGTATTCGAGGTTAATGAAATGTCTACCTGTTTGGAGTCTGAAAAAATTGGAAGTTGGCTGAGGACATGATGTGTGAAAAAAGGAAACAAGAAGTAAGACTATTATAAATAGCTGCTACTATGTTGGCAGAAGTGCTAAATAAAAACATTTTTAAAAAAACCAAACAACCCCCTGCACATAGTTATATCCTGTCCCTGCCAAGCTCCACTGCAGTCAGTGGAAACCTTACTTCCAGCTTCAGAGGATATTGAAAAAGTCTAAAGAAATTTTACTTTCAGTGTAATTATAAGATGGTGATAGATATAGAGTGTAGAGTATTCAAATATAGCAGAGCTAGTCTCAGAATTTCAGTCTGCCATTTAGATGGCAAGTCATATATGTTTCTACTTATGTTTTTGGAATACCTTCATGATGAGACAGAGAAAAACAGTTTCTAGAGTTCAGGGAGATTAATCACATATTCATTACAATCTCTTTCCTGCAAGGAAGTGCCTTAATTCCTAAAAGGAAGCAATATGATAAAGGATGCTTTTAATGGTCCTTATAAGAACTGGTTCCTGCCAGCTAATAGAACTATTATTGGTATCAATGACTATAACTACTGCTGACTGCTTTCATGAAGATAGTTATGCCAGGGAGTGCAGCCTTATAGGACATCACTATAATATTTTTTCCACTCAATAGCCACTGGGAGGAAAAACAAGTACAAAAGAACAAGAGCAAGGAAAAAGAAAATAAATGACTAACATTTTTAGGAACCTCTTATCTGTTGATCTATACAGGACTTCCACAGAAAGAAGTGCTTTTAAAATTACTTGAAACAAAAGCTGACTTTTTGTAAATATGTCAAGGAATATTTAGTATACAACAAAAGATTTTCCCGGGCAGTTTGAGACTATTTCTCCAAAGACTGTGAGGAACACAGTGATTCATAGCACAGAAGCATGGGGAAAAATGTAGTGAGTGGGAAAACATTTTTGTGAGTAGCCTCTGAAAGACTAGGCCCCATGTTATAAATTCTGTTCTGCTGTTCTGTCATACGCACTGCTAAAGAAGGTATTAATCCGAAAACACCATTTGGGTAGGAGTGTGTCAGGCTATATTATTCTTTCTTTTTATCTAGTAAGTCTGGGACTGCTAAATGTCAAATCCTATTGACTCCAGTAGGTATTTATATGTGAATATACAAATTGTTGGAGTTCTTTCCTTCTTCCTTGCCTATCAAAGACATTTAGATAGTGAAAACAGATAATCTGAAAGTGTTTTCATGGCATTTTTATGTCATACTCTTTAAAATCCTGCATAAGAACCATGTCCATCTGTATCTTAGTTTCCCCATTCTCAGTGTTTGTCATACTATACCAGCTGTCCTAATAATGGTCTTGCTTCTGTCTACAAACCTATCACATATATCATCACTATTTCCATACTACTTCTAGCATTCTTTGGTCATATGTATTTAGTGGCTTTAAAAAGTATCAGTCTGCTATTTCTCCACTTCCTCTCCAAAAAAGTGGAAAAAAATGTTATGAAATACTTATGATACAGTTGTTGTCTTGGATAGAATGAGGTCTGTCTGATATGTTAATACGCCCTGTATTTTCAAGGTTGTTTTAAAATCTAGCCCATTCTTACTTATTTTAAGAATATTCTACATCTCTGTCTTCCCTTACACGTCCATATTCTGCCAATTTGTCAGACTTGCTTTATTTGCAGGTTGTCTTTTATGTCAGCCTACAAAATAACGTGTATACAGTTCAGTTTTATACATAGTAATGCTTTTTAAAATTGTACTGGCTGTACTATAAAATAATTCTACGTGGCCAAGATAGCTTTCTATTGGTATTGAAAACAAAACATGCCAATGTTTTTATTACATATCTGTTGAAGATGTGATGTGTACATATAAGCCTGATTCTGTTCCTTAAATCTTTTGACTAAAAGTAATTTTTTATCTTTTATGAGTGTGTAATATATGGGAATTGTATTCAGACAGAGTGAAATTGCAACACGGTGAAGCTGTAGCCCTAGTTCCCTCCTAATCCCTACAACAACAGGGACAATACAGGTTCTTGGGCACTTGATCACAGTCATATCTTTTTGCAGAAAGCTTTAAATCATAACAGACTTCCATTGGCTCACTTGCAGACATAATGCAACTGAGAGTTGCAAATGCATTGGAGATTTCAGTGTAGAACACTGTAGGGATTAGTTTAAAAGAAAAAATGTCTGCATTTTTGTAAATTTAGAAAAACACAGACAAAGCATAAATACAAATGTTGTGCTTTTCTTCACATTCCTAATGCAGGGAACAATAAACTTGTATATTTAGAAACTGCAGTGTTATCACAAGTGAAGTGTGTTTAGCTAATTGTAGATGCATTGTGAGGTAATGTAATTTCCCAAATCAATATCCAGTTATATATTTTTGCTCATACTAATTACAAGTTCAAGAGAGATGAAAGATTCTTTCAGTAAAAAGTGAAGTGGGAGAGAGAGTATGAAATATGGTTGTTTGCCAGTGGGTAGCTTACTTTCATTCCCAGCTGGAGGGAACAGTGAAATAATGCAATTCCAAAGGTCCTTTTGCTGGGTTTTCTATTTCTTTTTTCTGTCTGTCCTTAGCTGAATGTGTGGTAATGGAAATTCAGCTATTACTTCATATACTTGCATCCTTAAAAAGAGGATATTCAATGATTAAAAATGCTTAAGCAGGCAATAGATGAGGGGTGAAAATTAATTGGACTAGGGTATTAGTTAATGCAGACTTTTATATTACTGTGGAAAATAGCATTTAGTTTTGTTCACCCAGACAAAAGCTTTCAGTTTCTTTTCTCTCTTACTATTTTTCTTACTACTTGTATATATTAGATTTCTTTGACGTGAGAGTCCATGAGGCAAAGAATGTGTTAACATAATTGTTATCTTGGTTTAGATAAAGATGGATATGCAACTATTAATTCTCTGTAAGGAATACGGAAGCTGCTGTATCATGTTGTTCATGATGCTTTTGAGGAAAAGGGTATTGAGATTTTATGAGAAAATATGCTGTAGTATGGTGTGCTTTCGGTTTTCATTTATGAGGGTTCCAATTGATATACTTTGTTCTGCATACATTGCTTATCAAATCCTATGGAGTCTGGAATGCGGAGATAAAGCTTCAGCTACTCTTGTGAAAAAAAGCCTAGACAATGACTTAGCAATCAAACCTATAGTTAGTCATATATCTTTTAAAACTTTCATTACTCTAACTGTGTAAATGCCATAAATCTGATGCCATTTGAAGTGTGATTATGATTTTTGAGCAGTTTGAGAACATCAAGCTTTCACAAAGTTTATATAAACTACTTTGACTTAGTTTCTCATGACATTTATAAGCATAATTTTTATACATGGTTTTATCACTTAGCCATTTTCAATTATGTATTCAAAAACCAGAGAGGATTAAATTGAAACCTTACATTCAGTAAACAACACGTCAGAGTATTTTTTGCTGAATTCTAGTGAAAATTCATATGCTTATATTTAGGGCAAACAAGGATCTTATATAGGCTGAACAGAAGGTTTTTTTGGGAAAACAAGAACAACAGTATATAAATTACTATAAATTATTATAAGTTGGTGTTAACTTCCATGTATGTATGGAAATGTTTGGTAGAGACACTGTTTACTTAGTTTCTTTCTGTTTCCTGTGCAATCACATAAGCATTGTGACAATAACAATGAAATCTCCAGAAAATGACTGCAAAACTTGCTAGATAATGAGCTTATCAGTAAATATTCTGCAGGTTACATCAATGGCTGCTTTAGCAGAGTTGCACACCTTGACTCTGAACTTAGGTAAAACCAATAGTTTTAAAAAAATGGTATTTGCTGTCTAATAAGATAGAGGACTAGTACATGTCTATGTGAGTGTTTTTTCAGCTATAGTGTCAAATCTGTAGTGTCAAGTCAAACCTCTTTCAATGATGCTATGCAGTATGTAGGTGTCAGCATGGGCCAAGGCCCACTTCCAGTGAACAAACTGAGTGAGGTCACACTGACTGAGAGCTAAGGAAGCTTAAATTTATGGAGGTAAGTTTTTCTCTGCCAGCTGTCTGCTGTGACAGAGAATGGTCCCTTGACTAATTTGTATACTAGCATAGGTGTACCTTTAGAGTCTAGTCTCTAGTAATTATTGCAAAATCATATGATTTGGCAGAATCTCAGAGAAAAAACCCTGCTATTTGGCAGAGGTAATAAAACTAGATTCCAAATGGAGGAACCACCAAAGGTCTTATGGATTTTTCAGTATTTGTAGTGAACTAACATGTCTAAGCAAATTTCAAAAATGTGATGAGCAAGAAACACTCACTGAAAGAAATGCTGTACTGACTAGCTCTGGTAGTTAAGTTTTCAACTGTAGCCTGAACTTCAAAAGAACGCTTTTAGAAATTACATCACAAAAGTACTGATTTTGAGAAGTAAGAAGGCACTGGATGCTTTGTACTTATCTACACTGGATTTTGCTGGAAGACATGAGCTTATTCTGTCCCTCCCGGAAGTTTTCACTGAGAATTCTAAATACAAACCATCTTAAAGCCCCAAATTTTTGTATTCACATCAAGCTTATACACATTGTTTTTCAGAAGGGCTTTAATAGTATAGAATCAGTATAATACTAACCATAACTATGCAACTTACAGCTGAAAGCTGGCTCTGATTCAAGTGTGCTGGTGTGCAGGCAATTCTTTCTTGCATCTATTTGCAAAATATAGCCTGCTGACGTATCTATATAATAGCATTTACAATAGCAGCTGAAAGCAAAGCTTTGAATAGCTAAGGACGTCATCCATCTTATGCTATCCACAAATAAAAACATTATTCTTACCAAGTAAAAAGAAGTACAAACTTCATCATAAGAATATAAACAAAATGGATTTCTAATGAATGAAGAAGATCTTTTAATGCAAGTTGAACTCCACAGGTATTTGTTTCAAAATGTTTTAAAAGATGAATTTAAGTACCTATTGATTTTTTACAAAATAAAATTTTGGGGATGTAATTAATGCTTCTTCACTTTGAAGCATCTTTCTTTCTGGGAACTTTTGCTTTTGGATTAAGTCTCTAACAAAGAATTCTCCTGCTAAATGCAAAACCATTGTCAATTCTAGATTGAGCAGCAAATACTACGAACCTTAGTCAGGCCCAGATCAAAACATGACAACTGTAAGACTGTATCTTTACAAGAACATCTTAAAATAACTTTTTGTTTGTTTGTTTGTGGGTTTAGGAAATAGGTTCATTTGCCTTGCCTTGCTTTGCTTTACCTGGACCTTCAGGTAGAACTGAAAAATAAATCAGTATAGTAATCAGTATGTTGTTTTTGCATTATATGACAAGAAATAAATCCTTTCTTTTCTATTATCAAATTTTTTGAAAAAAATAAAGAAAGAAGAGGAAAAAAAATCAAAATAGCATCTTATAAAGCTACCTGACTTGAAGAAGCCCAGCTTTCTGCTATTTCTATTCTAAGACCCCTGAGTAAAATATGAGAATACTTGCATAAAATTTGTCAACTCAAAATTACTGGCACTTAAGCTGCATAGGTTTCAACATGATCTAGCATGACAACATAAAAAGCTTCTGTTATAATCTATCTTAAAGAAGGATCCGAGTCTCAAGATTATCTAAATAGTTTAACAATTCTAGGCACTAGGATGTTTTTTCCTGTGATTTCACACTTCCTTATCACTATCGTGATACTGTGTGTGCCACTACAGTGTTTTTAATTTTCTGCCTTTTAGGATTTGTTGACTGCATGGCATGGCCCATTTTATTTTTACTTTTGCAGACTTCTATGTGAGCTGGACACACATCACCATATTCTGTTTTTCTCCCTTTTATATACTTCCTAAAGATTCCTTTCCTGTAATTAAAAACAAGTTTTCTGCCTGCATGCCCTTTTTAGATTTTAATGATAAGTATGTACCATTTGCACTCTTATGTTGTTACTAGAATTTTTAGTAAATGTCTCAATTTGGTAAAGAAATCTATAGTAGTAGAAAATATATCGTGATTTTACCACTGTGGAAGATTTTAGTTTTCTTCAAAAAAAAAACAAAACCAAAAATGTATTACATTTCCAGCTTTTACAGCAAAGAAACAAACAAGCAGGGACAACAACTGTTAACTTTTTGTTCAATAATGTTGCCTACTAGCCATTGGGAGTTTCAGCTTATTGAATAACTTTATGGGGTAGGTATGTATCTTATTTTCAGCAGAGCTGTAGAAATATATCATCTCATTACAATTCCATTGCAACTTTCCCTCAGCTGAACTTCAGATCTTTTCAGGCTTTTTGGCTGGATTGTTTGTGTTGTTAGACAGAACTCAAAAACATTCACTCATGTTTGTTTGACAGACTATCACTTACAGTGTAACAAAGAAGGCGTCTCTCTGTCAGCATAAGCTGCCCTCGGTTCTTCACTTTCATTGCATTCTGCTGCATGCTGATTGTCACCGTGGTGTTGCTTTAACCAAAGAATGAACTGTAGGGATCATTAGGAAAAAAAAATCTCACTATCTGTCAGCTCATATACATTTGTTTTATTACTACTATATTATAAATCACCAAGTGCCTGAAGATATTATGTCAGGGACAGCAATTAATGAAGAGAAAGTCTGAGCTCTTAGAATACCTTTGCTGGTGTTGCCTGATCAGCTTGTTCTGCTCTGGTTTGCAATCTGAGCTAATCTGAGTTTGGAGGATAGCACAAAGTATTTTTCCCCCCCACTCAATTATGCATGTTCAATTACTGAATGTTTAAAGTTATGATTAATGCTGTGATGATTCATGCTTCATTTTTTATTTGTCCCTTTCACCCTGAAAGCTCTCAAAAAGCTTTCCACATCTCTGACTACACAAAGACTACAGAAAGTTTTCTTAATCCAACAAGAGGTAAAAAAAATGACTGCTTTAGCAACATAGCACATCTCATTGTTATTAACAATAAGAATCATTCCTGGTACTAGCTGTAACTTCTGTCTTTTCTATGAGGTTCTCAGAAAGCCATTGATAATCAAATATTGGAAGTCTTCACACACAGCAGTTTCACAATACAAAAAAACTTGTAACTTATATCTAGAGTGAAGGAAAGTAGAAGAACACACATTAACTGAGTTACCCAGACAACAGTGCAGTTATAGTTGGAGAACTGAGGAGCTTTGGAAGAGTTCACATATTCTCACCTCAATGTCCTGGTTTAGCTGTTCTGACATATTGCTGGATTAAATGTCAAGATAAGATGTGGAAGAACCTAAGGAAGAAAATCCACTTCCACCCTGTATGAATTATTTTTTTCTAGAATGAAAAATCTCTGCCTTGGTTCTTAGATAAGAGTACTGAAGAAAAAATACCCCAAAAACTATTGTAGTCCCAACAAAAAAAACTTTAAGGAAAGTGCTAAGCAGCGCCTAACCACATACTTTTTGATGTTCTTCCTACACATGAGATCTGACTACTTTTTTCTGGTTTTAAAGGAAATATTTTTGCCTGTCTCCAGCTCCAGTACCCTTGGGTTGGCTATCACCATGTTGGTATATCGAAATCTATCTCTGCCAAAAGAAATCTTATAACTTAAGGGAAAATGTTTCCAGGTTCCATGTGTTATAAATCATACAGATCCATTTGTTTCTCCCTCTAGATTAATACTTAAACTATACCTCTTCCTTCTTCTCTTTTCCCTCCCACCTTTTTAATTACCTCTGTTGATCATGTAGTTTAAAATACAACAAGCATTCTCTGCAACTGCTGGATTTAGTGAACAGAAAGAGATGCATCCAACAATCAGCTGTCTTCTCTTCCACCATACTTCATCATAATTCCAAAGAAGATACTAATATCACAAGACTTCAGTTATAAAATTGCTATAGTTGCTTTTGCAGAAAGACTTTTTCACTCCAAGTGCAGAGTCTTTGTACAGCCCCATTCATATCTCCATCGATTCTGAAGACAAAAACCTCCTGAAAGATCACTTATGTAATTAACATATCTATATAATTGCAGAATCAGTCTGTCCTCTCAAAGGTTTTGTGATTTCAAAACAAACATGAATATTTTCATGCAACCTGTTTTTAATAGTTTTCCTAATTCTAGAAGGTACTAACCTTTCTATGTAGATTGTGTCATATTTTATTAGTAGCACTGGACACAAAGAGCCTATTACTCTGACAGCGGTAAAGATATTCTTAATTTCTTTAGTATCCTTTCTATTCTGCAGGCTGGGATCAGACACAGAACACAAGATTTTTGAAACAGACATGATGTAAACAGCTTATTAAATGGGTCATCTTTATTTAATATTCATTAATGCTTTATTGTTCATGGCTTTGTATCTTAACTAGATTTATTTATAGGAATTTCCCATTGCACAGCAATTTGACTACACCGTAGTTCCTATAAAATAAGTATGCTTAAAAATGCACTTGCAAAAGTTATAGGAAAAAACCTGTAGACGGTTTTTATGTAACTGACCATAACTGAAAATCAGCAAAGTCTTCACTTAACTGTTCCCATCTTGTTAAGACAAAATAAAGTCACCATGAACTACACATTAAGCTTTAACACTGCTCTGTATGGCCAAAGAATCTGATATGTGAATGAGATTCGAATGTAGTAGCTGCCAGTGCTTTCGTCTGGTTGTGCTGGGGATCAGAGATTTTCAGTGAGGCTGTGTTTTGTGCAGCTTGCCATGAACAGACGCATGAGCAACCTATCTTTGTGAGACACTATTGATTACCAAAGAATCCTATAACATCTAAATCCTTCACTATTAGTACCTGATCTCAAGGCATATAAGAGAAATGGAAGTTGGAAAACAAACTCGGATTTGAGTAGAAAAGACTTATAGACCCTTACTGTTAAATTGATTTCTATCAAGCACAAACAGACAACTACATTTTATATAGCATCTAAAGGATTGAAGCATATGGGACTAGAGTAACCTTTTTTTATTGTTGTTTAAGTGTAATAATATTTCGTTCATGAATACTTTTACAAATTTTTAACAACTGCTGAAATGCTTTTGTAATGACATTTTTAAATCAGCTGGGTATAAAAACCTATTACAACTAGATATCATTCTCTTAGTGAAAGGTCACAGGTCATCCCCAGGGTACTGCCTGCCCTTATAAATGCATTAGTAGCTATAAGTTATACTGCTACCCTGATATCTTGCCATGAAATTTCTCATGAATATTTAGCATGTATAGTACAGCCTTATTGCCAAATGAGAAAAGTAAGAGATAATACAAAGATAAATAAGAGGTGTATCCCACATAAAACACCTGTATGTACTGTTCTTCTCAGTTATGAAGAAATTCCTTTAATTGTATCGCGGGACAGTCTTCAGATCTGCGGGCAGAATACTCTAAGTTAGAGAGCAGTCAGCAGTGATCACTATTGCATCATAAGTATGCTTGATCTTCAAGAATGTAAAACTACATGGGCTTGATCATCACTTGAATCTGTAAGACAAAAAATGGAATACAGAATTGGCTGATGCCCATGCTTCCCTTTGGTATCTGAGTTAAAATACTGCCAGATTGCTCAGGGACTGACTGGGAGAAGAGGTCTTTAATTGTTCAGTCAAAAATATTTCCTTTAAAACCAGAAAAAAAGTAGTCAGATTTGATGTGTAGGAAGAACATCAAAAAATGTGTAGCTAGGTGCTGCTTAGCACTTTCCTTAAAGTTTTTTTTTTGTTGGGACTACAATAGTTGACATCTCTGGCTACACTTTCTTCTGTAACTGAGGGCTAGTAGGGAAAAAAAAGACTCCATACCTGTTAATAGTAATGTTTTTTTTGTTGTTTATTTAACAAACATTTTCCTTTTTTTTTGTGAAAAGCAAAGCTTTTAAAAATGGGGGGGGGTTATGTGAGTAAAAATGCACAACTTTTTTGAAAAGTCAGCATTAGGATACACTGATGTTCTATGCAAGCTATGGTGCAGAGATTAGTAAGTATTTTCTCTGTGTGATATTGATTTATTGAATTCCATTTGCAATAGTAGTCAGCTGTAAGGGAGAGAAAGTAAGGAGAGAATGTTTACCCTAAAAATGGAGAAGATTCTTAAGGATAGCTGCACCTGGCTTACACAGTGTGCCTTGAGGAAATCCAACCCTAACTCAAGCACAACTACCAAGATCAATATGGATATGCCATAACATATAAACAGCTTTAGCTGTGATCAGTTCTGTGGCTTAATGTCAAAATGGGTTTATATGTATCTTTTGATTGTGTGATTATTCTGCTGTACAAACATGGTATCATGCTGTAGGTGACTCCCTTTAAGTGCAGGGGTTGCATCAAATGCCCTCCAGAGGCTCTTTCTCATCACAGGCATTCTATGATTCTGTGATTAACATTTATTAACAAGTCATTATTCTGTATAGAATGAACTATCTATGACCCTAGAACAAAAATGTATCATACAGGAGTACAGAATGGAGACAGTAGTACAGAACTTGACAGTTGATACCAAGGCCCAGAGTATTTAAACAAACTCAGTAGTGGTCAGTTACTCATGTTTAAAGGCATGCAACCTTGGGCCCAGGGTAAAATTAATTTATGCAAAATCAAAGACAGCCAAGCAGGGAAGGCTGGCTTGTACTACTGGGTCAGGATGATCAGAAATAAAAGAAATTATCTGGGTGACCTCACAGGGTGATTGTAGTAATCTGGGGTATAAAAACTGCAAATATTTTAATTTAGACCATTTTTAGTACTCACTCCTGAAACTGCTTGCTAAGCTCGTCTATGTCAGTGTTACTGTCATTACCTGTGTGCATGATATGTTGCATCTGATACTTCGAGTAAGTTAGTAGGTAAGGGTATGGCACTAAAAGTACATCCATAAATATATATGTATTGTACTTCTGGATTTTCTGAGAGTAAATTAAAAAAAAAATAGTAATTTCTAATTGAAAGGCATTGTCTGTTTTGTGATTTCCTTTCTCTCCCCTCTCTCCATTTCTGCTCAACCAGTTGTTTTGGCAAAAGTAGTCAGTGAATACATAAAACATGCAAGAAGGGGGGAAATAAAGTAACTCTGCTAAGTGGAATTCCCCTAAGACCTGTCTCTCAGAGAATATTTGACGGACATGAAAGATATTTGTACTTTTGTGCTCATGGAAAATAATATTTCTTTACTTTTTACTGCTTTCCAAAACATTCAGTGTTTGTTGGGTCCATGGAAATAACCCTAACCAACAGATGTTCCTATTGAAGTTGTAATAAATCCTTACAAAACACAACTGAAACAGCACCAGCACCATTCTGTGTCCTTTGATGCATTTATTAGGCACACCCACAGAAATTTAAATTGAATACAGCCTTTTCCACCAGACATGTTGTGAAAGAAACTTTCATTCTTTTCCAGAACCAGAAGCAATTATCCACAGCTCAAAGCATTTCAGAAAGCATAATGAGGGTATGATATTAACCAGTCAATTGGACTAATCAGGATGATCTGATGAGCAAAAGAGGCCTTATTATATATACAGTTATAACACTGCTGCAGTTACAAGGTTACTTAGAAAGGTAAACCAATCTATCAGCATATTAGAGACTAAAATGCCAAATCATCAAACTCGAACCCTTATTATATGATTTAGAAATGGTGAGATGAGGAAGATGCCTGTGTGAAAACTTAGAGTATAAGATCTTGACATAATTCTTCTCCATGTTCTGAACCAGTCATTCATCTGAATGAGGTATGAGAAGTTCCCTTGCTTTTTGATCTTTCTGGAAGTTTTCTTCAGCTTGCAAGTTCCAGGAGACACTTCTTGCATTGTACATTATCATTTAAATGAACTCACTAAAAAGAACATATTTCATTATTATGGATTAATATTCATGGCAATCAGAAGTCCCTGGTGACTGAAAGAAGGGTAACGTTGTTGCCATTTTTAAAAAGGGCAGAAAAGATGACCCTGAGAACTATTGAACTGTCAGCCTCACCTCTGTGCCTGGGAAGATGATGGAACAGATCCTCCTAGAAGCTGTGCTAAAGCACATGGAGGACATGGAAGTGATTAATGGCAGCCAGCACGGCTTCACCAGGGGCAAATCCTGTATGACCAACTTAGTGGCTTTCTGTGCTGGGGTAACCACAATAGTGGACATGGGTAAACCAACAGATGTGATCTACCTGGACTTCTGTAAAGCCTTTAACACGGTCCCCCACAACATCCTCCTCTCTAAATTGGAGACATGTGAATTTGATGGGTGGACGGTATATGGATAAGAAACTGGTTGGAGGGTCATATTCAAAGACTAGTGGTAAATAGCTCAAAGTCCAGATGGAGATCTATGACAAGTGGTGTCCCTCAGGGGTCCATACTGGGACCAGTGCTGTTTAATATCTTCATCACTGATATTGACAGCAGGATTGAGCGCACCCTCAGCAAGTTTGCAGATAACACCAAGCTGAGTGGTGTAGTTGCCACACTGGAAGGATGGGATGTCATCCAGAGGGACCTGGACAGGCTGGAGAAGTGGGCCTGTATGAAGTTCATGAAGTTCAGCAGGGCCAAATGCAAGGTCCTACACCTGGGTCAGGGCAATCCCCATTTTCAGTACATGATGGTGGATGATGTGATTGAGAACTGCCCTGCAGAAAAGGATTTGGGGATGCTCGTTGATGGGAAGCTTGACATGAGCTGGCAACGTGCAATCACAGCCCAGAACGCCAGTCGTATCCTGGGCTGCATCAAAAGAAGTGTGGCCATCAGGTCGAGGAAGGCGATTCTGCCCCTCTATTACTCTCTTGTGAGACCTCATCTGGAGTCCTGTGTCCAGTTCTGGAATCCTCAACATAAAAAGGATATGGAGCTGTTGGAATGGGTCCAGAGGAGGGCTACAAAAGATGATGTGAGGGCTGGAGCATGTTCCATACGAGGACACTCTGAGAGAGTTGGGCTTGTTCAGCCTGGAGAAGAGAAGACTCAGAGGAGATCTTGTAGCGAACTTCCAGTACCTGAAAGAAGCCTACAAGAAAGCTGGAGAGGGCCTGTTCATAAGGGCTTGTGGTGATAGGACGAGGGGGAACGGGTATAAACTGGAGAAGGGCAGATTTAGACTAGACATTAGGAAGAATTTCTTCACCATGAGAGTGGTGAGACACTGGAACAGGTTGTCACGGGAAGTTGTGGCTTGACCCATCCCTGGAGGTGTTCAAGGGCAAGTTGGATGGGGCCTTGGGAAGCCTGATCTAGTGGGATGTTCCTGCCCATGGCAGTGGAATTGGAACTAGATCATCTTTAACGTCCCTTCCAACACTGACTATTCTACGATTCTATGATTCTATGATATTTTTTCTTAATTTTGTTAATAAGAAAAGTGAAAACACAAATGTTGAGACTGCATTACAGGATTTGGAGTTATCAATAATCAGGGAATACAACAGGCTATTTCATGACTAGTGAAGATAACCAGATTTTTTCTCGCAAAAAATGCTAGACAGTGTGCTTTTCATGTAAGAAGCTTCAACTCTGCTTTATAACATGGCCATAAACGGACAAGCCTACTGCATGCTATAGTAAGCATTTGGACATTAGAAATAAAGAGTACTAGGACCATAAAAGAAATAGATTTTTTGCTTAAAACAGAGTGCTGGAATGAGGGAGAGCCTGGAGTGGCACTTTGGGTCAAAAGAGCTCAATAAATGAACTACCAAGGTCAGAAACAAAAAGTCTGTATGAAAAGGCAAGAGACACAGATAACTTTGTCCTGATTCAAACATAAGGGACTGCAAGAAGCACTGGGCAGAAATCTAGTAATGAGAGGAAAACGCTGGTGTGAAATGCTCTTTTCATTGTCTGGAGTGAACTGACATTTCTCATTGCCATTTCCATGGAATCTGAAGAAACCACACTTCAAGTAAAACAGAATCAAAGTTTTTGGCTAGAAAGAGCTGTTTTCCTTCCAATTCAACAAAAACAGATTGAAAAAGAAAGTTCAGCACCAAGATAAAACAGGATAAAAACAGGATAAAAATGAATATGTGACCTAGCAGAGAAAGATATTTATTTGGATTCTTCTTATGCAATTAGATGTCTGCTTTCACAGTGGAAACCCTATGCAGGTGTGACCTGATTTTGACTTTGCAACTAGGCTTAGAAGCTGGTTGGCATTGGGAGCTGCTATTGGTTGATCTTCCTTGCCTTCCTTCCAGAAATCATTGATTTTAATCTCAATCAAGTTGTTAAAAGCACTAACATAGACAACACATGGCAATAGATAATAAATTTATGCCAAATAAATTACTCTGTTGTGGATATTCAGCTGTAGCAGCCTAGAGTATTTTTACACAATGTTTTGCAGGCAGATACAATCAGAATCATTTAGGTTGGAAAAGAGATTTAAAGTAATTGAGTCACCCTTAACCTAGTGCTGCCAAGCCACCACTAAACCATGTCTCTAAGTACCATTTCTACATGTGTTTTAAATACCTCCAGGGACCACTTCCAATATTTGACAGCCCTTTTAGTGAAGAAATTTATCCTACTGTCCAGTTAAAACCTTCCCTGGTGCAACATGAGGCCGTTTCTTGTCCTATCGCTTGTTACTTGGGAAAAGAGATAAACACCCACCTCACTACAACCTCTTTTCAGGGAGTTATAGAGAACAATAAGGTCTCCCCTTAGCCTCCTTTTCTCCAAACTAATCAACTCCAGTTCCCTCATCTGCTCCTCATAAGACTTGTGCTCTAGACCCTTCACCACTTTATTGCTCTTTGCAGATGCATGAGCACCTCAATCTCTTTCTTCTAGTGACGGGCCCCAGATTGAACATAGTATTCAAGTTGCTGCCTCACCAGTGCTGAGTACAGAGGAACAATCACTTCCCTAGTCTTGCTGGCCACACTATTTTTGATATAAGCTAGAATGGTTTTGGCCTTCTTGACCACCTGGACACAGTGCTGGCTCACATTCAGCTGTTTCTCCAATGGGCAGTTTTCCAGCCACTCTTACTGCCTGTAAGATTTTATGGGGTTGTTATGGCCCAAGTCCAGGATCTGACACTTAGCCTTGTTGAACCCCATACAGCTGGCCTCTACCCATCAATCCACCCCATCCAGATCCCTCTGTGGAGCCTTCTGTCCCTTACACAGATCAACACTGCTGCACAACTTAGTGCCTGCACACTCAGTGAGTGTGCCCTGGCCCTAATACTGAGCCTTGCGGAAAACCATTTGTGACTGTCTGCCAAATGGATTTTATTCTGTTCACCACAAGTTTTTGGGCCCAGCCATCCTGATCCAAGCTATGTGCAAACAGTTCCTCCAGCAGAATGCTGTGGAAATTGGCGTCAAAGGCTTTACTGAAGTCTAGGTATGCCGCATCTGCAGGTTTTCCCTCACCCACTTTGTGTGTCACAGTGTCATATAAAGAGATCAAGTTAGTCAAGCAGGACCTATCTTTCTTAAACCCATGCTGAGTGGGCCTGATCACCTGGCTGCCCTGTACATGCCGCGTGATGGCACTTCAGATGAAGCACTGCAAAGGTTCTTTGTCACTGAGGTCAGGCTGACAGGTCTGTAATTCCCTAGATCCTCCTTCTGGACTTTGTGTTTATGTCAAGGTACTCTAACTGCACACTAAGCCAATTGGTTGCAAACCCATTCCAACACCAAACTTATTGCAGAAGTTATTTGACATGCAATTCAAGGTTATAAATCCAGATTAGTAAATATACTATCTGCTTAATGAACAATGTACGGTACAGCAGCTTATTGTGCCATTTTGGTGATAAGGGTACCTAAGTCTCTTTTATGAGAGTTCATTGGTATAAGACAATTAAACAAAAAGGTATTCTGAGTTTGAGACTTACTTTGATTATCTCTTCAAATAAATAATTTCTTTAAAAATGTGACTTTTCTGTTCAGTGTTCACCTATTCTAACTCTGTTTTAAAACCATGTATCTCTCCTATAGTCAACATTCCTACTCTCTCTCTTCTGCTCCAACAGCTTTCACTACTGTTTCTCTCCTGTTCTGTTGTCTTTGGGCTTAGTTCTTTCCTTCACCCTAGAATACAACTGCTAGCTCAGATTGTTTTCACAGATCACCATATGCATCACTAGATGAACATTCATCAGTTCAGCACGAAGAGGAAATGAAATGGAGGCAACTGTATAACTGTGGAAGTCTTTGTACATTTTATATAAGTACAAGCAGTATAAATCTTGTATACATTTTATATACTTATATTTAATTTTATATACTTTAATTTTATATAGTTTTAGACATTTTTATGTATTTTATAGATATAAATATTGTTATATTTTAGTATTTTTCCCTGTTGCAATAGATATTCACAGTATTGTTGATGGGCGACTTTCCACTAACAGATGGCTTGGGTGTATCCTATTCAGTTCAGACAGAGCTCTTTTAAAGAGTTACAACAGTAGTACAGACATGAAAAAAGCATCTATGACTTCATTAATACTTTATTTGAACACAGTAATTCTAATTTGCATATTTAAACAGGTCTACAGCATTCTAGAGTATTATTCCTGCCTTTAATATTTGTTTAAAATCATGGTTTCGGCTACCAAATGAGAGAAGAAAAGAGATCTCTTTGTCCTCACTGAAGAAAAGTTACCCCTTTATTTTTTTATTAATTTGTGAAGAATTCAGATAATTTTCTAGCCTTAAAGTTCACTGACAATTTGCTTTTTTGAAAGGTTCTGCTCAATGTTCATTTTCATTTAGCTCTTCTATAATGAAGTATTTTTTATTAGAATGTTTATAGTTGGTGCATAGATAAATCATAAACAAGGACTCTTAAAGAATTAAAGAAAAGAATTGCTAGTTATTCATATGAGTTTCATTACAGCCTCACTGCAGGCAGTGATGCACTTCAAGAATTGTGCTGATGCTGATGTTATAAAGCAGAAGAACAAAGTTTAAATGGTCTGTAAATGTCAGCAGAATCCTGATAGTAAATTATGACCTTGCTATTGACTCCTGAGTACCTTTAGCTACATTTTATGCATTTCACATAATGAAAGTGTAATGCTCTTTGAATGACATAAACAAAAGGGTAGCACAACTGACTAGATTCATGAACCAGAAAAGAACATCAGATATTTATCAGGAGTTCTGTGAAGTTATTTATAGAAGTAAAAGTCATCTTTAGGAAAGCAATAATATCCAGAAAGCAGTGTTGCAAGCAATGCTAGAGTGTGTGTTTTTAGGGGATATTTTTTTTTCTTGTTGGAGTTCAATATACAGAACTCTGAGATTCAGCACATTAAACAGTCTTTATTCTTAAGCATAAAATTAGAATTCTTGGCTTGCTTGTACTTTATATATTGAACCTTTGTAGCTCTGAAGGGATACATTAATGCCCACTGCAGGGTCTGTCAGTGGCACATTCCATGACTGAGGTTCCAAGGCAAGCTGAATTCAATAATACCAGAGTTGATTATGGATAGCAGAACCACAAGTTTGTGCTTGACATATAAGTGACCTTGTAATCCTCTCCTTAGAATTCTTGCTGGCATTCCTCCCTTCTGCCACTCTCTTTTATTGTATTTTAAAATTAGATTAGAAGGACTTCTGGGGCACAGACCATGCCGTATCTTACATCCCAAGGAAGAGCTTATTTTTTACTGCGTTGAAAATGTATCTATTGTGCATATCTTTTTTTGAGTTCCTATTCTGAAATGTTAAAAGTTCATACCATCCTCATTCACATTCTTTTCATAATCCTAAGTGGGATTCAAGAAAGCAAGTTCATTTCAGAGTAACTAAAGTGCTTCTTTTTTTTTTTTTCTCAGAATTACCCAGTAATGATTGCTTTGGTTTAATTTTTCCAACTATTTTTCTTACTGTTTAAAACATGGGTGGTTCCAGCCATATTAATATTTCTTTTGTGCCTAGCAAGTCCCAATTTTTATTTTCTCCTTTGTACAAAAAAACACTGCTGTACAAGTGAGTCCAGTAAAGCAACTGCTGAATTGTATCATATTTGGGATAAACATCTTCATATTCTGCTGCTCTATTCCTCTCAAAAAGTTAGTCTGTTGAAAGAAGAAATGAATTTTTTTTTTTTTTATAAGGCAGAAGGAAGAAAGAAGGTACAGAAGAGCTATAAAGTAAGAAAAGCTGTCTGAATGTAGGACCAGTTAAGTCAGTATGCAGTCAGGATAGGAATGAAACTTTGAAATTCTTATCGAAATCTCTGAAGCTTTTGAAATGTTTCTCTGGCAAATGTTCATACCCTAGAACAAGAGTTCTGCTTTGGGAACAGTAGAATCGTCAGCCACCTTTAGTGTTGTTCTTAGAAATATCTTCGGGATTCTACTGCTAAAAATAGCTTCTGATGAATACAGTGTTGTGATATTTTAGAGGAACAAAGTTATTCTCTATGTTAGAAATAAATAGTTCCTTTTAATATCAGAGAAATCCAACTGATACCTGATATTTCTTATGTCTGCTGCATTGGAAGCCAGTTAGAAAAAAAATAATAAATCAGTATTTATTATTGATTGAAGCACTTAGGAAGGTCAGAGAACCTGAGCTGAGAATTTGACAAATGTGGTCAATAAAAGAGGTAGTTCCCATTTGACTGTGCAAAGGAAACAAACCTTGAAATATTCACCAGACTTGTCATCAGAGATTTAAAAGCGCCTTACAGCTGCTTTACAGACACTGATTAACTATTGACTTTCATCAAGAGCCAGTGAGAATGCTGATATACTTTGTCTACAGAAGCATCACCTATCAATGAATAGGGGTTGAAGCAGATAACTAATGAACTCTTCTCAAGGACCTTCTATATTCTTTGAGTTCAGGCATCATGTAGGTGAGAATAAGTCTTACATCATCTGGTTGGGGAGACAGAATGTTAGTCAGAGTCTTCTGCACATAGTTAAGAAAGCTGCTGTTCATATTGAGTTGTACTCTTCAGTTTGTTCACAGTAGATCACAGCTCTTCCAAGCTGGGAGTCCATGGCCTAGATATCATCACTGGGTAACACTTATCTAACTATAGGTTCTATTAGCAGCATCAGTTTATTGAGAGTGAAAACCATTCTCATTCAAATAAATGTGAGGAAATGTGAACCGTCGGTGTTTATGATCTATAAAACACCCCAGGAATATGAACAGGTTTGCATAGTCCATCCACTATGATACATACATCTCTAGGAGGCGAAGTATGATTGCATTTATTCAGACAACTAGTCTCGACTTTTCATAAAGTTTTGCAGTAGACTGCTTAGAGAGAGGTAAAATGACTGAGCTCAAGCTGCTGCATGCACAGGCTGCTGCAAGAGAAGACAATTATCTTCTGCTTTATCTCCACTGAAGGGGAAAGACATAAACCAGTCATAGAATAATTTAAGTAGGAAGGGATCTCTAGAGGTCACCTAGTCCTACCCCCTGCTGAAAACAGGTCTAATCAGATCAGGGTGCTCAAGGTGGATGCCAGTGGAGCCTTGCCCACCCCTAAGGAGCACCTTCCACATTGACTCTGGGTAACTTGTTCCAGTATTTGTTGGACCTCATGATCAACATTTTTCCCTTATATCCAGTTCAAATTTTCCACATTCCATTCATATTCAAACAAGACTGCATAATATTTTACATGTACCATAATATGAAAAGATTTGTTTCTCAGTTTAGAAACTATTATACCAGATTTTATACTAATTTCTGTAAAAAAATAACAATTTTTGGATGACTGAAGGGTTTGATACTTTTGCATATAAACCAAATATTATATCAAAGCTTTTAATCTTAATGCTTAAATCAAAGTTTTTTTATGCCTAATATAGGGTTTGCACATGCTTGGCTTTAGTCCATGATCTAATATCTATGAATTTGCTGACTCAAGAAAAGAGAACTTCTGATATATCCCCATACCTTTTGAAACTTATCCATGTCCAAATGCAGTTGAAAAAAATACCAGTACTTGGTTGTTAGAGTAATCCAGGGTACAGTTTATACTGAGTTTTCTAGCTAAAGCAGAATATGAATACAATCTGCTGTGGCTACCTCAGTGTATGTTCTATCAGTCATCTTAAGGGGCCTGATGCTGAAAAGTTATTCAAGAAAATCCTTTTTTTTGGGGGGGGCGGGGTGGGGTGTGATGTATAGTTTTGTCTTATTTTATTTTATTTTATTTTATTTCATTTTATTTTAGTTTAGTTTATTTTCATTGAGATTAATGGAAAAGAACTGCTAAAGCTATATAACCTTGAGACAAAAAATGAGCCTTGTGAAGAAGTAGTATCTTTGGAATAGTATACTGAATGATAGTAATTCTGGGCTGCACTAAGATGCACCACACTGGTCAGAAGTAAAACTGAAACCTCCTATGTTCTATACAGTTCACTAGTGGCAAGTCCTCCTACAGGGAAGATGCATATGTGGGTGACAGTAGGACTCTTGTCAGTCACAGCAGATGACAGCAGAGAAGTGAATCTACGAGATGTAAATTGCTGGGCTTAAACACAGGAATGGTGAAACAATATTGCTTGTTATCAAGGGCAAGAGCAATGTTTTTTTTAAGGTTGTGTAATCAGTTGAAAACCATTAACCTTTCCCTTCCCTTTCCATGAATAAGTTCAATACATGTTTTAAATTTCATTCACCACAGGGTCTTTTGCCTTGGATCTCCTTATATTTTAGCATACATGGAAACCTCAATTTCAGAATACTTTTGAAGTTATATTTTTTTTTCTTTCTTGGCCTTTTTTTTTTTTTAAATTCCATAAAACCATGGGATATTCTGCTTGGGTGCATTAAGGTAAAATCTTACAATGAAAGCTCCACTTTAAATTGATTATGGTGACTATAAATATGATATCCTAACCAACTTGTGTTAATAGTCTTCATTGTTTCTTATTCTCAGTAGTAGCTCTGGCATTCATGGCCTACTTAAAATCTGACACCAACTCCACTAAAAAGGAATGAATTGCAATGTACAAATTTAACTTCAGACTTTACTGCACATCATTTTTCATCAAATATGAACAATGTTTCTCATTCACATTATCAATTTTCAAATAAAATATTTTGTTTGAAAAATATTAGGTTGGTGCAAAAATAATTGCAATTTATCATCTTTAAAGCAGTATATTTTAGCATAAAATAGAATTTATTAATCAAAATAGAATCCATTAGAGCCTATGAATTTTTGCCAGCAAAAAATAAATCTATTTCAATAGCATGGAATTCTGGTGTCCTGGAACTGATGAATTCTCCAAAGGTGTTTTGACCTGCTACTTGGTTGTATCCTCTTGCAGGAAGTTGTCAAGATGCTTGAAAATGTGGTAATCAGTGGGAGAGAAGTCTGGTGACTAAGCAGGATAAGGTAGAGTTTTGTAGCCCAGTTTGTGCAACTTCTGCAGTCAGGTGGAAGACTTGGTCAGGCGTTGTTGGAAGGGAATTTATCCTGTTTAATTGACCAATATTGGACATAAATGTTGCAGGTTTTGGTGCATTCTATCAATTTCCTGGCAATATTTCTCTGCTGGTATGGTTTCATCAGGATTCCAGAAGTTGTAGTAGATTATTCCAGCTGCCAACCACCAAAGAATGACCATAACTTTCTTTTGATGTAGCTTTGGTTTGGGGAGGTATTTTGGTTTTTCACTTCATTCCAGCCAGTGTCTAGAATGCCATCAATTGTCTTATAGAATAAATTTTTCATCATATGTCACAATGCAATCAAGAAATGGATCATTTTTATTGTGCAAAGGAAGCACACAACAGATTTTGTAACGGAGATGTTTTTAATTGTAGTTCAGCTCATGTGGCACCAATTTGTCAAGTCTTTTTGATTTTCCAGTGTGATGCAAATGTTGAGCAACTCTTGAATAGTCAATGTTTAATTCTTCTGCAACCACTTGGGTTGTTTTGTGTGCATCAGCTTCAATAAACCTCAACTGATTATGATCCATTGCAGAAAAACATCTGTGACCCTCCTCATCTTCAAGGCACTTATTTCCATTACGAAATTCTTGGAACCAATGTTGAGCTCTACATTTGTTAATTGTCCCCTGCCCAAATCCTTGATTGATATTGCTAGTAGTTTCTGCTACTTTTTGTTCCTTTTCGAACTCATAGAATATAATTGCTCCAATTTCCTTTTTTCTATCTTTAGACAGTGTAGCGTAAAAACAAACACAGTGAAAACAAAACTGTTATCATAAATAAGTAGAGAAAATTTTATGCTTTAAAATGGTACACTACATGAGCACAGTTAAATAAAAGTTTAATTCAAAATGAGCACCACAATTTACAGTGAAAAAAATGGCAATTATTTTTGCACCAACATAAGAGTCTCCTGCTTGCAAAAGAGGAAGTCTGAAGCTAAGTAGCTCTTTCAACAATAGAAGATTTTATGATCATTCTCAGTTCCTGCTGATCACCTTTTTCTACCCACAGGCTAAATGTAGAAATTCTGAAATTCTCCTTTAGGGCAGAACAGCATTTTTTATTAGACCACAACAGAAAAACTTACAATACTCAATTTTTATTATATACAAGAGAATTAGTAATACTGTCATTGTAGGCATCTATGGATATATGTGTGTGTGCCATAGTATTTGATATTTTTGAAAATATTTGTCTTCTCTTTTCAGACTGGACAGATTTATTTTTTTTTTTAAAGACAGTTTACACAGGCAAGCAGATAAAATACAGAGTGCTTTCCAGTAGTCAAAGAAATTACAAGGCTTAGAGGTATACTGTGGGAACAGGAGTAAGAATGGTATGGAAAAAACAGGGTAATATGAGAACAGACAAGCTATACTAGAGTGACTAAGGAAGCAAAGAGCAAACACAGGTCTTGAATAAAAAGATAAACTGATGGACATTTTAAAATAATTGTTTGTCTTGGTGTTATGATGGTAATGTTATTTCACAAGGACAAGATGACATGGAATAGGGTTGCCGGATGACTAGAAAGAAACATGTTCCAGCATTCTTAAGAGTAATGTTCATGATGTACACTTGGAATTTAGATGCTGAGGTTCAAAATAAGTTGTGAATTTATAAGTAGTATGATCCTGATGCCCATTACATTTTTCCAGCTCAAGTCCACAAAAAACAATCCAGCCAGGAGTTGTGAATAAAGTTACACTATTTGCTATTTCAACAAAATTCCATTGAAAAACTCCTGAATATCACTGTATCTTTCCTGTGATTACTTCTATATTAATGTATGCTTCTGTTACTGTATTTCCATTACGCGGACATGAAATATTCTAATAGACTAAATTTTGCTTGCTGTAAATTGAAGATAAGACATAGAAATTTTTATATTTTCAGAAGAAAAACTCCTTTGCAATAAACTGTTTTGATGAGCCATGTGCTATAGTAAAGATGTACTTGCTAAGCTAATAACCTGTAATAAAAACTTTTGACCATGGTCTGCTCTCCTCTCTCATCCTCTCTTAACAAATTGATGAAAGACTTTCTTTCCAAACATAAACACACCTAACCTTTTTTTCATCAGAAAACAGCCAGGTATCTGGAATAGAGATATAGGTGAGTAATTGGTTAAGTTTGTATATTAGTGTCTTAAGTATGGAATCCTAATATTTACAAAAAAAATTACATTCTCTTTAAAAGAGTATACACTTATGAAAGCTACATAGAAACTGTAGTTGCAACCCAAGTTTCAAAATCTCATTTTTGACCTTTTAACATTTATTATATATATAGTTAAACTTTCTTCTTAGAATTGGGCAATCTGTCCTATGGAACAACAGACCTCGTGTAAACCATCTCTTTAAAAAATAAAAAAAAAGACTGAACTGTTTACAGTTTACACTTTACTGTAACTGTTTACTGTTTACAGTTCAGAAGTACTGAGTGGAATGTGAGGCTTTCTGGATTCCATTGTGTAGGGGAGCAGAATAAGACTCTCAGTGGAGCAAATAAAAAAATATATCAAGATGGCCAGAAAAAGTGTTGCTTTGAAGTAACTGTCCTTGAAAACTCTGCTGTCCTACCTCTTCAGACTAGTGGAGATTCTTAAACAGTTTTCTTAATGTGCCTAAGATAACATCTTTCTGCAGCTGTTTCCCACTCTATTCTTCCTTGTATAGCAGCGTAGTCAGAGAAAAATTAAAGACTCTCAGCTCATGGCAAAAAGTACAGCTGCCAAAGTTGTATAGAAGTCTAACTAGAACTTTTCATTAAATAAATGAAACTGCTTCTTGTCACCTTGTTTGATGAACATAAAGAAAAATACTGAAAAGACTGTAGCTGTACTTGCACACTTTTTGTTCACAAAGCTTTATCCCAAATTTTATAAGAAGCAAATGATCAAAGAAACCAAAATTCTATGGAAAACTACAGGGAACTGAAAGTAGTCTTGTGCATTTCTGAATAGTTTACTCCACTCATCTAGCAATTCTAAACTGATGTATATGTAAGCATATTGGATAATTTACCAGGCTGATTTGTTCAATTCTTTTTCCTTACCCTTCTCTTTTGGATGAAAGCTGTTCCCCTATGAAGTACCAGATGAATATTTTAACATGTTCTGAAAAATCCTGATGGGAGAGTACCCATTTGGCATATGTTGTTTGGCAAAGTCACTTTCTGGCTTTTTTCCATCTGAACTATCAGGATAATTAGGTCAATGTTGTGATGTAGATCTCAGCAGGGTAGTGTCCTAAACAATGCTACAACAAGTAGCCCTGTTTAGGATTTTCTTGAAGTTTAGCATTAGGAGGGGAAACACCCCTTCCTTTAATATTTGTATTATTTTTATCAACAAGTGCATATTTAATCTGAAATTTTCTGCGGAGTTTTGAAATTATGTTAATCGCAATTTAGACAGTGTGTTTGGACAAGCTAATGTATTCCAATAAGCTAAAGAAGTAGAAACTACAAGTGGTGTTTACAAGTCTAGATGTAAAATCAGATTATCTCAGTTTTCAAGTGCTCTGTTATGGTGTTTGTAGTTGGATGTTGTCTGGGAAGAACCAAAAAGAAGCAGAGACTTATGATCTTACCCTGGGAAACTGCCTAATTTTCTCCTACTTATCAGTAGCGCAAAATGTTTGGTTTGACATTTCTACTGCTAATTCAAATGGTAATTTTTACTTTAATTTACACATTGATATATTTTACACAGAGATCTACCTGGCTTACAACAGATTCTGATTTTTTTTTCAAAAATATTTCTTTCATTATGCAATTTATCTTCTATTTTCATTTGACCAATAGTTGAGTTCAGAAATCTGTTTACAGATTACATGACTCAGACTTAAATGACTAGTATATCCTTATCTTTAGGAGATTTTATCAGAATAATTTCTGTAGAGAACAAAATCTGCTGTATTTGCAAGTACTCCCAAGTGCTGAAAATTTGATATGTAAAGAAATATTAAAATATGAGCACAAAACTTGAGGCTGATTTATTTTTCTTTAATACACTTCTGATTCTCATACAATTTAACACCAAAATGTATTAAACTGTTTGTAAGAGCTGACTAGATTTGTTTTTGAACATTCTAGTAGGAAAGCAAACTAAACTTTTAGAAAAGCAATTGTCTGTGTTTATGTAAATAAGTTATGCAGTACTATACCTCAGACAGAAAAAAACTAAGAAACTGACTCTGGAGATTTTGAGAGCATTTCACTTTCACTTCTGGAATTATCAGTGGCATGTGGCATATTATTTCCAGTTGTTGAAATATGTTTATTTGGAAAAGGGTATATAATATGGAAAGAATATAAAACATGAAAGTGTGGATATAAGTATAATGGTAATTATTTATGATGACAAAGAATATAAATGTAAATTTACTAAGTCTGAAATCTGATTTTTAAAAATAGGAAGTTTATTGGAATCAAGATTTTAAAAATAAAATTAAATAAAAACCTGAAAAAAAAAATGCAGAAAATTTAATGGGTCTCTTATGGACCACCTTGATTCTGATTTTTATGTTTTTTACACTCTGGGGAAGTGTCCTGTCATATTATCTTGGCAATATTTCCTTGGTTTTTGGAGCATCTATTGTGCTTTTATTTTACACAATCTGTATTAATGACTTGCTGTGCTGCACCTTTAATAAATCATCTCACCATTTTGACCTTTTTTGTATTTTTATATAATGACTGTATCTCAAATTTACCTTTAGTATGCTTTTCACTTTTTAAACCCAACCCAATTTTTCTTTATAAACATACTGAATCTTTCAACTTATATCAATAAGCAATCTATCATGCCAAGGTATCTGATATCATGTAATTTGGATCCATAATTTGTTTAGCTGTGGATTTCAAGATTGTTTGGAGAGTTACACTGAAAAAAAAGAAGCAGCAAAGTTTTCTCCAACTATGTAATTTAATCTTCTTCACTGTGACTCCAGAGACACCACAGCAAAAGCCATATATAAAGGACAGATGAAATGGAGCTGGGACAAAAAATGGTAGGAAATTCTGAAGGCCCTCAATCATCCGTCACTGAAAATGTCTATGTGGCTGCTCATATAATCACTAACAAATTAAAGATGAGACAGACATGGTACAATTTAATTAAATTCTGACCCTCTGTCATAGTTTCTATGAAAAGAATCAAACACGGAAAAAAAACCCAAATAAAACAAAACAAAACAAAACAAAACAAAACAAAACAAAACAGCCCAAACCATCATTTACTTACTTCAATGCAACAACACAAAAGGGAAAAAAGAAGGCTACTATATGAAACAAGCAACCTATTAGAATTGATAAAGTGAGCCTCCCTGTAATACTCTCCCTGACAGTAACTTTTAACAGAAAGTACAAATTAAGACCAGAAATTATTAAGCAGCTAGTGTGCTGGAGCCAGAATTTAGGCTACTTTATATAATTCTCTCATCTTTTTCTTGCACTTGCTTCATCATTACTTACATTTAAGCATCAAGCATTTTGAACACGGTGATTTTCCGTGTACCAGTTCTCTGCAGTCTCTAACATAGCAGGATTCTTGCCTGTGGTTGTTATTGTGATAGTTATGAATCAGTACCAATACTCCTGAGTGTGTTCACTGCTTGGTGTTAGGTATGGTATAAATGGCAATTCCATGCTCTATTTTGAAAGTCTGATATTTTGTTTTTCATTCTACTCCATCTAATCTGCATGCACTTCCCTTTTCATTTTTGCTGTTCTTCCATAATTCCCAATTTCCAGAATGATGGCAACAGAAGGACTGAAACAAAGAAATATTGGAGTCTATTCTAAAGGACTGGAGCAAAGTGTCTTTTGCAAGCCTTTCCAAGTAGTGCCCATGGTGTAAAAAAGTATGTAGTGAGAAATGTGTGATCAGAATTGTCTCCTTACAACAAATCAGGACCTGATATGCAGCAGATGAATAGCAGACTGCACACATTAAATAGTAAGAGTTTTTCATGCTTTGTACTTTCTCAAGTTAGATTTTACATGAACTGAAGTTAAAGTTATTTTTTGTTTAAAAGTTTTCCAACTCTGGGAACTAGTGCTTTGTGAAGGTTTGTAGTTCGCTGAACTTTCAATGGTGGGCTGTCTCCTTTTCTTGGGGGGGATGTTTGTCTGGATTTGTGTGGGGTTTTTTTGTCAGAGAAAGAGGATTACAAAGCAAAGCATGGGATATGTTAAACAGTGATGTATAATCAAGCTTCTTTGCATCTTATTCATTCACATGAAAGAAACAAACTAAAATGATCAGCTCCTAGAGTCCCTAATAATTAAAACAATGTAATTATTTTTTAAGAGCTGATGGTGGCCATTGCATATCATTTCACTTGCAGATCTCTCTTCAACCATAAACTCTAATACAGAGATAGGTAAAGAAGAAACTCATTTGGAGTAGCTACTTGCTCCATATGCCCTATAAGCACAATCAATTTCCAGTGTCCTCAGGTCCAACAGATAACATCTGTTTTTGCAATTCAGTTGAAAATTCATTAGTAAAACTGTTCCCTTTGAGAATTTGTGGACTCCCACTAGTACTTTTATTCCTTTGTGCTCTAGACTCCATCTCATCCATTGTGTCTGGTCTTTGAGATACTTTGAGATGTCCCTGATTTTAATTTCCGAGCTGGTAAGTTTCTAGATAAAAACTTCACTTTAAAAGGCAAACCCCTGCAAGAGACAATTATTGAAACTTGGCAACCATTTTTGTTTTAGTGGAGAGGCATTTCTTTCTAATTATACCTTGTTGAGATAAACCATGAAGTTACATCTGTATTGGTAAAACAATTATGATTAACCTTTCCATAAACAATGACATTATTAGAGGATCACAGTGGTCATCTAGTACAATATATGATAATTAACTTAGTGAATCACAGAATTATAGACTACATTACATAGGAATACAATATTCTTTAGCAATTATACAGAAAGGACCTTGTTTTAATCACCTAGAAATCAAAAGACCATTCTACATCTTACATCTGTTAGAATAATAATTTCATCTATTTCTCAAGTAGGTATTAGTAAAAAATAGTTTAGGTTAATCTGAAAAGAAATGGTATTAATATTTTACATGAATCGGAAGAAATCAGTGGAGTTTCGTGCATTCTAACATCAGAGTTAATACCTCTTAGCTTTGAAAGAGGAACAGGAAGAGGATGGTGGAAGCATCTTTGTCCTTTCTTGGTTTTGGTAAATTATTTCTCGAAGTAAACTTAAGTTTAAGCCCTGAAATTTATATTCCTTTCTTTTGAAAATACCAAAAGATTAAGATTTAACTATTTTCCCCTAAGTTTCATTGCTCAAAATGTTTCTTATTAGCTTCCCTAATTCCCATTTTTTGCCTAGAGTCTGGGTTATTATTTGTGGAAGTCAATGGATGCTACCTTGAACCTTTAGCTGTCCATGCATGAGCCAGATGATTGCAGAAACAGGACCAGACTGGAGGCCTTGTCAGATAAGTCAATGGAAACTTCGGAACTAGAAATCCCTTAGATCCTATCCTCATATATCTGATGGAAAGAAAGCAGTATTTAGTAAATATGTCTCTTCTGAGCTAGATGACAGTATATGGTATTTTCTTTGCCAGCATTAATTAGCTGGAAGTATAATAAGTATTCTCTTGAGTTAAACATTTTTCGCAACTATATGAATATTTCAGTTCTGTTCAAGAGTTTCAAAAATATTGAGAGGTTTTTTGAGTCACCGGTATAAATAATCAAGAACATTTTTAATAGTGAGAATTATAGATGAAAATAATACTTTATACTGGTATTTTAGGAGTTTAAATGGAATGAACTGGGCAACTGTCTGTCATTTAATGTGATTTTGGAGACCATGAAAAGATTTGGTTTTAGCATTTAGTTTGTGAGGAATTTTAGGCACTAGTAGCGATAATTAGTTCATTTCCAATGTGGTGTTGTGGAAAATGGTTGTTAACAAATTATTATAGCTGAAAGACCCCTCCTAGGACTTCATTCCACCATCTGGATAGGAGTTTCTCATAATGTGAAAAACTACTTGCATTTTCCTGTGTAAAAATACTTGCAATCTTAAATGCAAAGCAGTAAAATAATAAACAAGAACACGAAGCTAACAATTCTAGATCATAAATAAAGTACTTTGTAAAAGTAATTTTAATGATTCATTTTGGGTTACAATGAATATTCTGTACTTTAGAGTCATTAAATCAAGAGTGAATCTCTTTAAATGATGCTGCATTTATTAGAACCAGTCACAAAATCAAATAAAATGAGGAATGGCTTCCTTCTGTTATTTCATACAGGTTCTAATTTTTATTCCAAAGAATCCTCACTAAAATGTTTATTGACTTTTATTAAAAAAAATTAAATAAACCTTCCAAATATGCTGCAATAATTTTAGGGCCTGGGCCCCTAGAATTTATGGATTCATAGAATCATAGAATCATAGAATAACCAGGTTGGAAGAGACCCACCGGATCATCGAGTCCAACCATTCCTATCAAACACTAAACCATGCCCCTTAGCACCTCGTCCACCCAAGTCTTAAACACCTCCAGGGAAGGTGAATCAACCACCTCCCTGGACAGCCTATTCCAGAGCCCAATGACCCTTTCTATGAAGAATTTTTTCCTAATGTCCAGCCTAAATCTCCCCTGGCGGAGCTTGGGGCCATTCCCTCTTGTCCTGTCCCCTGTCACCTGGGAGAAGAGGCCATCACCCTCCTCTCTACAACCTCCTTTCAGGTAGTTGTAGAGAGCAATGAGGTCTCCCCTCAGCCTCCTCTTCTCCAGGCTGAACAACCCCAGCACACTCTGCCATTCCTCATAAGGCCTGTTCTCCAGCCCCTTCACCAGCTTTGTTGCTCTTCTCTGGACTCGCTCCAGAGCCTCAACATCCTTCTTGTGGTGAGGGGCCCAGAACTGAACACAGGATTCGAGGAGCGGTCTCACCAGTGCTGTGTACAGAGGGAGAATAACCTCCCTGGACCTGCTGGTCACGCCGTTTCTGATCCAAGCCAAGATGCCATTGGCCTTCTTGGCCACCTGGGCACACTGCTGGCTCATGTTCAGTTGGCTGTCAACCAACACCCCCAGGTCCCTCTCCTCCAGGCAGCTTTCTAGACAGGCTTCTCCTAGTCTGTAGCACTGCATAGGGTTGTTGTGCCCCAAGTGCAGGACCCGGCATCTGACCTTGTTAAACCTCATGCCATTGGACTCTGCCCAGCGGTCCAGCCTGTCCTCTTGGAATCCATAAAAGAGAACCATTTTTAACAGATTGGGTCAAATAGAGAACCTACTTAAGAAACTACAGTTTGTATTTCACTAAGATTTTTTACTTGCTACTGATTCACTTCATTCTGCTTTCTTTCTTAATATGCCTTTCATCACACATCATGAAAATGGAAAACTGCCGCCACTCCTGGCTCCACTTTCACTTATCAGTTCCATGGCAAACTGATCAAGACCATAGAATTATAGAATCCCTGGGTTGGAAAAGATCTTTGAGATCATCAAGTCCAACTGTAACTATTCACTAATAACCCTAAGCAATTAATCTACCTGTCTTTTAAATACCCCCACGGATGGTGACTTAATCATCTTACCGGGCAGCCTGTTCCAGTGCTTGATGACCTTTTCGGAGAAGAAAGTTTTCCTAATGTCCAATCTGAACCTCCCCTGGTGCAGCTCGAGGCCATTCCCTCTCATCCTATCACCTATCACTAGGGAGAAGTGACCAACACTCACCTCTCTACAACTTCCTTTCAGTCAATCATAGACAGTGATAAGACCTCCCCTCAGCCTCCTCTTCTCTAGGCTAAAAAACCCCAATTCCCTCAGCTGGTCTTTTTAAGACTTGTTCTCCAGCCCTTTCATGAGCTACATTGCCCTTCTCTAGACACACTCCGGGATGTCAAGGTCTTTCTTGTAATGAGGGGTCCAAAACTGAACATAGTATTCGAGATGCTACCTCACCAGTGCCGAATACAGGTGCAGAATCACTACCGTGGTCCTGCTGGTCACGCAGTTTCTGATACAAGCCAAGATGCCATTGGCCTTCTTGGCCACCGGCACACATTGTTGGCTCATGTTCAGTCGGCTGTCAAACATCCCCCCAAGTCTTTCTCTGCCAAGCAGCTTTCCAGCCATTCTTTCCCAAGCCTGAAGTGCTGCTCAGGCTTGTTGTGTCCCAAGTGCAGGACTTGGCACTTGGCCTTGTTAAACCTCATCCCGCTGGCCTCAGCCCATCAATCCCATCATCTGTCCTACAGCCCGCAAATGCAGCTGGGCCATGTGGATGGTAGGCAGCAGACAGTTGCCCAGTCGACCTGCTTGATTTCCTTGGAAAATTTGCTGCTGAAAGTTTTTCTTCCATTGAAACAATGTTTTCCTAATGAGAGGCTTTTTTTGTTGAAAATATTTGATAGACACAGTGCCTGAAATAGCTTCCTCCCATCATTTTCTCTTCCCAGAAGTCATGTCTGCCAAATCCAGCCTGCACAAAATGGGAGGAAAAATCCTTTCAGCCCATCTCTGTAACCAGCTGCACTTTTAATCAGGGGATTCTTAGTACAGCTTTGCTAGTTTTAAACTTTCAAACTATAGCTCTCCAGAACCTTCTCTGATTTGGTTAAAATCTGGCTCCCTCTTCCCATTGGTCGTTTTTCTGTAAAACTCATGTTTATTGTCTATTCACTGAAAATTATAGGTGGATTACCCTGTCCCTCCCTGCCAGTTTCACCTTTCTCCTGCTACCTGGTCATTTGTTTGACAGCACATCTGTGTATAAAAAACATTCATCTGGGACTTAGAGTCATTTCTTGAAAAAAGTCAGAGCAAAAGAAGTATAAGAACCTGTTCTAAAGGCATGATAGGCAAGGCATAGGGTATAAATACAGGTCATGGAAGTGAATCTTTTTTTAGTGAAAAAGTAGCTTCTGTGGTGGAGCTCTGAAAAAAATTTAAAAGGCTGTGAAGATGCTGATTACTATAAGTTAGTTTCCCTGGGATAAATTCCAGGCCAAGCATAGCTCAAAGGAGAAACCAAAGTGTCAAAATTGGAGAAGGCTGGACTTGACATTGTCCATTTTCTGTTGGTTTTTCATTGCCCGTGGCTGAAGAATGAATTCAGGAAGGATTAAATATATATTGAATGGATTATGTGTTATCTCATAGTCACAGTGGAAATTATCCAGGATTTGGAGAATTCATTGAAATTAAGTTACTAAATAAAATACCAAATGTATCTGATGGAAACAGCTACCTGCAGACCATGTGGGTGTTCAAAGACAAACTGGCTCTTCTGATTTTCTGTTCTTTCTCTCCCCACCAACATTTCAGACACCATTTTTGTTGTTTCTTGGACTTTCATTCCCACCTACTAAGTACAATAGTGTTTCAGATGATCACCACTTGCACTTGGATTTTAATCACTTGCCAAAGCCATTTGAGCCTCATATTCTTCTGTCAAGACAATTTACACTGCTGTGTGCTGAATGAAAATAATAATGAAAGATCTGTAGCTTTCATATTTTATAGTGTGAAAACTGGGGGAGGCTTTCACTTTTTTTGATGTTTAAAATAAAACAAATTCATGCAGATTTTTTCTGATTAAAATAACAGGCCCATGTGCAACTCAAGTTGTTGATGAGGGTGATAAATTGTTAACAAGAGAGAAATCTCTTTATTTTACTGACTACATCAGTGGAATTGTTCCCTTGATTTTCCACGCAAAACAAGAATGTTTGTTCATTATACATCTATTATGAAAAGAAAATTCCAACTACATAAGCTTTTACTTGTTTTGCTGTCTTTGTGACAAGCAAACATAATTTCTGTTCTATTTTGTTTGTCGAATGTGACAGGACAGGCATTTAGACAAACTCATACATCAAACAAGGGGCTGGATTCAAGCCTTTCCAAGTTTGAACCTGATACTTTTAAAGAGGAGGTTACCTAAAATGAAGAAAGATCCCAGAGCCTTGCAACATGTCTATAGAAACTCTGTAAAGAGGATAAGAATCACCTGGAGGAAAGGCTCATGGATCTTTTAGAGTTAGAGGGCAGCCAGGATAAGATAGAGTTACAGAAGACAAAAAAAGGACTAGAATAAAGAAAATACTTGTTTCTACAACAAAACCAGATAGATGGAAAAGGGAGAAGGCAGCATATTGGTTTTAACATTTAGTTGAAATGAGCTTATAAGTGGAAGTATTTTGCAAAAGCTGCAAAGGACTGACTCTAGATTGAAGATGGAAAGCAAAATTCACCTTTAAACATGTTTAGACATGTAATAATCTAAATCTAAGCTGAGTTTGGAGATTTATTTTTGAATCAGTGAAAAGGGAAGAATAGATGATTTGATTTCATTAACTTATACAAATGTTTAAAGACTGAATCCCCTTCCCATCTATTGATTAAATAGAGGACCAGTTCAGGCTTTGACAATGGTCAGCTATGTCTTTGATATGTAATGTCAAGATAAAAACACAAAATAAAACTCACATGGTGCAGAAATTGGAATCACCAGCAGAATTAGCTGTTCTTGAGAATGCATATTCTGTAAACGATTTGTTTCCTTCAGAGTAAGAATTTTCTCATCTTGGAGGGCAACTTTCTGCCCATTACATGCTACTGTGACAGTGAATAGCAGCTGAGAGTCATCCTTAGACAAAGAATTAGTATCTGGTGAAACCCAACTTTCTACAGAAGGTGGAAAAAAAGTTGTTGCGGTGTTTGTACTGTCACTGAAACAAAATTACATTATGTAATTTGTTCTACATGGAGGAAAAAGATCAAAATGTGGGGTTTTTTCTTTTTCTTTTTTCTTTTTTTTTTTTTTTTGTAATAGCAGACAGCAGCAATAAGAAACCTTGCAAATTACCCAGGGTTGTCATCCTCTTAAAGTATTTATTTTGCAAACTTGATATTCCATGAGCATTACAGTTAATGCTGGTCCAAATAACTGGTGTCGTGAATATAAAATAAACTTTTTCACAATACATACAAGTATATTATTTGTTTCCATCACCTTTTGCATCCTTTGATTTGACTGTTTGTATGCTAATCTTGCATGAGTCTTGCAATTGATAAATCAGTTCCTTCAGGAACTCTAGGCACCCTTTCAGGTATAGCTTGCATTTAATTTATAGTGACCTGTGACTCCTTTTCTAGAAACAATGTAATCAACATCCTATTTAATAGACTTATTTAAATCAGAAACCCTCCCTTTATACTTTTTGTTTTCTTTTTGCAGCCAGGAAATCATCTTTCACAAACCCAGACAGGTACGTTTAATAAATCAAATAATTGAAAAATAACATGATTATATATATTTGTTTTTAAAAAAAATCTGATTGGAAGCTATCTTCACTCCTTCCTTCCTTCCTTCCTTCCTTCCTTCCTTCCTTCCTTCCTTCCTTCCCTCATTTTATCAACTATGAAAAACAAGATCAGCTGCAGAATCGAAGAATCACAGAATAGTTGAGGTTGGAATGTACTTCTGCAGAGCATCTTTTGCACTCCCCTGCTCAAGCAGGGCCACCTAGAGCTAATTGTCCAGGTCCATATCTAGATGTTTTCTCAATATCCTTAAGGATATTGTCACCCTGACAGCTAAAAAGTGCTTCCTGATGTTTCAGTTTGTACCTAATGCATCTTGTTCTGTCACTGGGTATCATGTCAGTGCTAATTCGTATGTTTATTTTGCCATTAGTGACCTTGTGTTATGAACAGCCTTTCCCTTATTTAGTTACTTAATTTCTCTGCATAATTTCTCTATAAAAAGTTTCAGCTGGTGTTTGGGTGATGTGAATTAAAATCTGGTGATCTTTGGAAGAGTTTTCTGACCAGACTTCCATAAATTCAGAGCTTGATTTTCATCTCTATGCTGAAATTAGTGCATGGCATTAGACTAGTATTAAAACATAACCTCTTTTTCAGTGTAAATAGTGGAACTGTTATGTGTTATACACTGTTTATAATCTCATTAACATTATGCAGCATTCAACCTTTTTTTTTCACTAGTATATATCTGTATTATCCTGTGTTGCTGCAGCTTAATGTCATGACACCTATCAAATCGTTCACTGAGAGTGAAATTTGTGTAATTTTACACAGCTATAGCTCATCAAAAGTTTCCTTCCACTGTTCCTGGTTGGTTGGCTTTATCATTTGGTTCAGTAAATCACTAGGAACCCCCTATATTGCGTTTGTATAATGTCGTGCTGATCTTCCATCAGAAGTCACAGCATACAGAAAGGCCTATGAGTGAAAGACTACACTAGTTACCTGGGGTAAGCATCATATACTGCCCACTCTTCGCTAAATGGTCTGTAAGAAGTCTCCCACAATATGCCTGGTGTCATGTTTCCTTTTGATGCTTGCCCTTGACCCAGACACTCAACAAGCATTTCTTGGATATTATAACTCTTGGGCAGTCAAAAAGCAACTTACACAGGGCTCTTCCTCCCTTTCTTCCCCACAGAGACTCTTACACAGCCTGTAACATTCTGTGGCACTGTTAGAAAAAAGAATTTCTCATTCAGCTCTATGTGTTAACTAATAATCTTTGATGAATGGGGGTCCAATAACAGCTGAATTTTCACTATCTTCCCCATTAGTGATAGTTTATTCAGTAAAACATGTAATAATTATAGATGTTTCAGAATATTAAAATCTGAAAATAGACAGGTCTATTTTTCTTATGTTGTTCCAGTAAATTTTAGCTGTTGTAGTTTTCCTAGGTGAATTGTAGTTTACTGTAAATCGTCCATGATGTATTGACATGCGAAGTAGAATGAAATGCATAATAAGATGCAAAAATACTCAATAGATTTTTGTTTACAATGCCTTTAAATCAAGAAAAAAGTCAGATGTCTAAATAACTTGAGTCTCATATTAATTGCATCTCTTTTAAAACATCCATACTTGAAAATTAGTCAATAGATAACTTTCATCCTTACAAAATCTGGACCTTTAAAACCATATCAGAGACAGAAGAATACAAGTTAAAAGAGACTTAAGGCAGAAGCTAGGGTTATGGACGTGAACCTGGGCAGTTTAAAAAAAGACTGAGTCAATTTCCCTTAATGTATCTGTTCAGCCATATAACCTACAGTGTTGCTAAATCACAGTTTTCTCATTTAAAAAAAATTATTAATTTTAAACAGACAGTTGGGGGCTATAGCTGTACAAATACTGTGTGTGTTCCCAGAAGACAATTGCATAGAACAACATAGTTGTATTTCATAACAATTTTTTAACATCTTGCTATAAAAAGCTTTCATATATCCTTTAGCAGAAATAATGTCCCCATACTTTCCTCAAAGTTGTACATTTTCTGTGACTCTCAAAATTTATCTCCAATTTTGTTGTGAAAAACTTCACTAAACATGACCACCCTCCTCTTCTTTCTTCCTGCAGTCTCTCTATGGGTGTGTTAGCAAAATAACCCTGGTGTTACTTTATGGCGTTTATGAATCCATAAGCTATATGCCTGTCTGCTCCTTTATTCAGTGGAGGGGTTGACAAGAGTGCCTGGGATACCTTCAGCAGGCTCAGAACTGTTGCAGCTGTGGGAAGGTAGTGATTAAAATTGCAAACGCCTTCAGTCACTTACTTTGAAGGATGAGGAAAGACCTGCTCCCTGATGTAAAATTATTTTGATATATCATTTGCCTTTATGTTATTTTCTTTCTGTTGTTGCTATTGTTTCTGTGTGCTATCCCCTATTTTTGGTGCTTAGCAGTGTGCCCAGGACAAAACAACCATTATATATGGGCTCAGGGAAGTATTTCTTCCCACTTTATCATGTCAGGGCCTGCACACATTTTGCCTTCTTTGCCACATGGGATACAGGTTGCCAGCTAGGATCATCTAGGCTTAGCTTAATTAATCCACCCCCTGCTGATGTAGCTAATGCTGTATCTCAAGTGCTAGTCTACCTTGAATATCTTCAGATAACACAGTCTGAAGAATTCCTTTCTACATTATCAATGACAACTAACTTACATACTGCATAACTTCTTCATTTTTATACACACGTAACTTTGGTAGGTTTTATGCACTCATATGAAAGCATGTAGAGGTTCACAAAAAAATCAGTTTCAATATCCTGAAGGTGTTCTACATCATAGTGATGCACTTCAAAAAGGCTTATTTAGAGATGTTATGGGGATTTTCTTCCCCATCAGAGATGCCATTCTATCTCTGAAATACTGTATTGGTTGTATTACACCTCCTATCAATCTACTTGATTTTGATTTATGTTCCTCAGAAGAAAGGAGTATTTAAATGCATGTAAATATAAAAAAGAAGAAAAGGCCTGCTTCAGATTTGGTTTGATAATTACACAGGAACCTGTTTACACAGCTCTGCTAGTATAATAATTTGTTGTAAACGTGGAAGACCATTCTTACAGAAATTCCAATATGCATGATCAAATCATTGTAGTTTTAAATTACAGTTAGCAATTGAGATGCCACAGATTGTATAGGGATACCAGAAGGGTTTTCTGATTTTTAAAGATACTCCCAAAAATATTAACACTTGGTAACCCCCTTAATTTGTTCTGTTTAATCTGTAAAGGAAGGATGCACTTACATTTCTGATAATGTCGTAGAAACTATTTTGTCAGCATTGTGAGTGACAAAAGGTGTTACTCTCTTTTCTTTAAGATGGTTATACATGCATCACTGATCTTCAATGTATTCTTTTCCTTTTCTTTATTAAAGAACTTACAGAACTGAAACACTATAAATGTCCAACGTGACTTGGAATGGAACTAAGGAAAATTTCACTCAAGCTTTATCATTAGCTTAATAAGCAACCATTGTGAAGCAACTTCCTTTCTTTGCACTTCAGTTTATGTCTCTATGCAATTAAAATCATGAGAGTTCTTTTCTTTATAATGTGTTTTGAGATTTCAGTAAAACAAAAACTTGAGCAGAGGAGAACAACAAAAACAGCTTTGCCAGTTATTGTGTTCTAGGATGAGCCCCTCCATCAAAAACTCAATCAGTTGCATCCTTCATGTAGTTCTGAATACTAATAGTAAGTTTGATTCTTTCTTTTACTTATCTTTTCTAGTGTATCTGTCTATTGTTTTTTTCCTTGAACTGCAAGTACTAAAGAAAAAGCAATGCTGTGGTGTTACACAATCATAACTATACTAGTTTTACAGCATATTTTGAGGCATGCACAAATTAAGATGATTTCAGGTGTCAGACCTGTCTGTGAAGGCTGATGTATTTCACTGAACTCTATAGCACATATATCTACATCTGGATTATTTTTCTAAATGTCCTTTACTCTCAGTGAGTAAAATCAAACAGTTAAGAGGTATGAATCATTTAATCTGTTTTAGATCCCCATTCTTTCCATGGAAAGAAGAGGGACTGACTACCCCTAACATCTGCTTTTTGTTGAATGAATCTCCCTTTGTGTGTCTTATGCCTGAACATCAAGGCATTTGAAACAGAAAAGCAGGAAATCTACATTACTCATCTGTAAAGAGCAACATCCAGAGAAGGACCACAAATACCAGTGAAATATTAAGCTAGTTTTTTATGTGATTTAAACTGTTAATAAATAAAACCAATAAAATTATTAAAATTAAAAAGTAGTTAACATAAATTGTTTTGTTCTATAGTTCATTTAATTTGTGGTATCCCGCATTTGGCTACAATTATTTCTGTTCTACAGTTGAATGTCTGAACTACTCTGCCAAACAGTCACAGTGAAGAAACACATACTGAACAACAGCAAGAGATTTGACTCTCGGTTTCGGGACACTTGCATAGCAGCTAAAAGAAAAATTAGAACAGGAAAAAAAAATAGGATTCAGGTTCTCATGCACATGTGGATAAAGATTTCTTCCATTAGTTATTGAGTCTGCCTCTTTGAGAGAAATTTAAAGCTGAAGAAGCTGGAACTAGGAACGCCTCCAGTTATATATATAATTGGTCAGAAGTTCATCTGCAAAGCATGATGGTTACAGTTGTGACCTTTCCATCTATATCTTTCTCCCTTGGGAGCTCATTGCCTGTGCAACTTATAGCTTGTGGTTTACAGGCGATTTCCAGATTCAATTCAAAGAATGAGCTTTGGCATAGACAAGTCTGAAATGGCACAAATCTAATCACTTCAGAGATTATATGGAGATACCTGCAGCTGCTCTTCTTGCAAGATTTCCACTGAAACAACTGGCAGAATCACTCAGGTTTTACAACCAAATAGAGCTGTCTGGAAGGGCTTGTTTCCATTGACTACCCCTAAAGAAGTAGAATGGATTTGTTCTGCAACTTTAACAAGAGCCCTCTTCCCTTTATATTTATAGTTAAAACTCAGGACAACATAAAATCTAGATCTCAAATTTCTTTGCTGTACACACTGCTGATGTCAAAATCCTACATAAATTGCCCCTCAGTGTGTATAGGAAAAAATATTTTGGGCCTTACAGGCTCCTAGCTTTCAGTTTCATCTAAAACAAGGATAGATAACTTTTTTATAGAAGCAGATATCAGATGTTAGGAAATAATGGTTAGGGGAGGAAACAAAAGACCAAAAGTCAGAAAAATAAATTGGGAATAATATTGTTGACAGATTAATGGAATTTTGCCTATGGTAAAATCCTTTATTGTTCAATTGCATGGTGAGTATACATGGAAATATACATACGCATGGAAACCCATATGTACAATATCAGAATATATTCCCTGTTATGCAGATCATGACAACGTAGAACTTAATTCTTCTGATTTTTTCCCTCCTCTGTATAAATCGAGCTTTCATTTCATAATGTCTCTTCTATTCTCCCTCTAAAGGATTAGATTTTTTTTACTAATAAGTCTGAAATTCAAGTCCTGACACCTTTGCTTGTCTGTCATTGAGTAGCTAGTCATCTGTATTTTGTTACCATATTTATAAAGTGTTTCATTTCATTGATTAATTGTTTGGTGACCTAAACAAACACATTCTTTGTCTTTAAGAGCAAGTTTTCTGATAGTCTCCCAATGAAATGAATGTTGCTCACAGAAAACTGTTGTTTCTGCTTGCAAAACTAAGATCAAATAAAGGAAGCATTCAACACAGTGATTAGGAAAAGAGGTTCTCTTTAACGAGAAAAATAAAGTAAATCACTGAAACTGATTACTCCATGCAGAGCGTCCATTAGAAACACAAATAGAATCTGAGTCAGTACCAGTGGAAAGACAGAATACTAAGCTGAAGATTATGCTGTTATCATATCACACACTTGGGAGTCCTCTGGTAGAAAACTTTATGAAAAATTACTCACTGATCTACACAAAGGATATTAATATTTTTTTTCAGAAGGTACAGCAAAAGTATTATTGAGTATCAAGAGTCTAAGTTTTGATGAAACATTATGGATCTTCTGATTACCTTCCCTTGAATGAAGAAGATTTTTAGGTAACAAAATGAAAAACTCCAAAACCATGACTCAGAATGATAAAGTTAATGGGGAAAGGTTTTCTTGCTTCTGTGAAGCTAAATTCCCCACAAAACTAACGGATGTAATCTAGAAGACAGGAAATTTGAAATAAATAAGTGACTCTGGGAGACACAGTTCATACAAAATACAGGAAATATATTTAAGATAGTAGTGAATAACAACAGGAGCTGAGCATCTGTGTGAAGGATGGATCTAAGAGTTCTGAGGGAAAACATACTGTCTTGTATGTATTTTCTTTATGAAGGTGATCTTTAACATTAAAATCTAAAACCTAAACAAATAACCCCACCCCCGCCCCCCAAACGTAAAACAGAAGTATCAAAAAGCAAGGATATAGCACTACTACATAGTTTTTTTTCATAACCATGTATAAATTGTACTTTTCTAAGTTTTCTCCATGTCCACACAAGTAATTCTCAGGCTGCATCCTTCTCCCATTGTGAGTATGACTTACAAACAGGAACATGCAGTAGCAAGTGAAATTTTACCTTTTGTTCCATGTTCCTTTCAGACTCATGATGTGTGGGAATTTGTTCCTAACCAAACTTGTAAATAAACTTTAAGTCTCTCACTTAAAAGCAAACCAACCTAGTAGTGAAAAAAACCCTCACTTATTTTTTTTAAACAAACAGAATAATATTGTCAAAGCCTAATGTTATAATCAACATTTCTATAAAAGCTACAAAATGGAAAAATTATTGAGATTCGCTTAACATGTGTAGCTTTCAACACTGACCTTTAAAGAACAAAGCTGACCATGTTGAGTATTTTCTTTTGATGTAGCAGAGTGTGTTCTTTGGATGTTTTGCTGTTAAAGGTACAGATGCTTCAAATCCCTTCAAAAGTGCAGGATGATGATTTTGTGAATATGGCAGATAAGTTTATATCACGCCCAAAGGAACATTTTTAATAAGATGAACACCGGTAATTTCTAACCATTCTTAGTGGTGGCTACAGTATTGTAGTGTAGTTTGAGGTAAATTAGAATCAGTTTTATGACTAACTAAACTTGATGTAAGTAACTTAAGTCTCTGAAAACTAATTGCAAGTTTTTTGAGACAGTGTTCTTCTCTAAAGTGATAACACAGGGCATTGGTATGCAAAAAGACCAATGCTTATATGTAACCAAGGCCATCTTCAAGCTGTTGATAAAGGACCCCCACTTGCAAGGAGGGGCCAAAAGGGCAGGTGAACCTAAACTGACTAACTGAGTATTCCATCCCATATATGTCATACTTGGTATAAACAGAGAGACTGCGAGGGTCTTGCTGTGTTCTGCAAAAGCTTTCATTCAGTGAGGACCTCATTTGTCTGGTTGCTCCTGGTCCTGGATCTGTGCATTCCTGAATCCAGTTCCTGAGTCCAGATCCCTCCTAGATGTGGACTCATCCTCTTGTGTCTGCTCTGCGGTATTTGTGGTGGTGTATCCTCGTCAACAGGTGAGGTGGGGGCATGATCTCATATATTTGTACATATTTTATCACTTATTTCCATTGTTATCATTAGCATTATTGTTTCATTAAAGCTGTAGCTCTGGTTTCCAACCCTTAAGTCTTTTTCTTCTCATTTCCCTCTCCCCTTTGCCTGTGGGGTGTGAGGGCAGGAAGTGGATTTTGAAGGCTCAACTGCACAGCTTTAGCTGCTGAATTCAGAAGTCTAGATAGGAAAGGAATACTTCTCTCCTTTTGGGAATTATATCATAGGAATCTCCAAGTATGGATGAATTCTTTTCAGTAATTCAAGTGAATTATTCAGGAAGCCCTCTGATTATCTTAGGAATCTTTGTGATATAACTATTTCACAGTACTAGGATGTGGGTATATCCAAGAAATCCAGTGTTTGTTTGGTTTTCTTTGATTGGTTATTTGGTGGATTAGTTTGTTTTATGACCTTGGATGTAATTTTTGCTCATCAAAATTCATGGGAGTGGCCTCAGCCAACATCATTACTATCTTCAAAATAAGCTGTAGCTTGGAATCCATCATTTTGTTCAGTTAATCAGGACCCTCAGAGGAAGGAAAGGATTAACTTGATTAAGATAGCAGATTGAATTTGAGACATTTTATCTTCATTTCCTTCCTCTGTCACTTCTGGTATTTCTGTCATAACTTTCTGCAAAAATCTTGAGTATAGGATCTATTGCTCAGTCATCTATTCTTTAAAAGAATTGATTCTACTTCATGCAGTTAGATTGCAGTTCTTTGGGACAATTTCTTATTTCTTCCTTTGTATTTAGAATCTAACATAATGAGTTCTATGTGTGATTGTTTGGGGGTCTTGGGTAATTTTCTTTTTTTTTTGTTGTTGTTGTTGGGGTTTTTTTTGTTATTTGGTTTTGTTTACTTTAGCTTTTAACACAAAACCAAGTCATAGTTCTCACAGTATAAAATAAATCCTGGGATCAACTGTATTCCATACTTGCACATGCATTATTGACCAAATTTTGACTCACCAATCTGTGGGAGTGTACAATATATTTATATTTTTCATAATTGAGTTCAAATCTGCACTTGAAATTCAACCCTACAGAAGGAGATTGTTACTGTTGTCTCTGTTATAGAAAGGCTGACAGAGACCCAAAAGTAACCCATGAGAAAAAAAATACTGGAATAGAATAAAATAATAGTTTCCTCAATTAAACAAACCTTAGGGCATTGCTAAGCTGTGCAGGTATTGTGGGAGAATGTCAATAGCCTCATATCGAGGTCTGAGGATGGGAAAGACACTCCCATACACAACTTGTTATCAGAACTAGGAAGTGGTGCTTTGGGAATGAGAGTAATTAGAGAAATAAAAACTATTAGATTTAGTATTTGACAGAAGGCAATTTAATTTTGGACCCATCTCTCTGTTGGAGGTAACGGTTGCTGTAGGGAGCCCAGCTGCAAGAAAAAGGTTTGATTCTGGATTCTGGCATATACAATAAACTGAACTTTTTTGTTTTCACTGACTGTGGAACAGGGAACGTGACAGCTACTTCCATAACAGCTTACTCCTGGCAGATTTTAAACAAATTGTGACTTCTGCCAGACAGAGCTTGTGTCTGTGGAATTCAATTTAGATCCCGCCATGAATGTGAGCAGGTTATTTTGCTGACTCTTCCTGTGGAGTCTAAGTAGTTGCATTATAGTGCCTGGTTACTTCCAATGGGATCAATCAGGATATGTTAATTGCACCAAGATAATTTTAAAGTGGTGTAATGGGAAATTTATTAACTTGGGAGAAATGCTATATTTTTAACAGTAAGGGGTATTGCTATTACTATTCTTTTGAACAGGTGGTCTAACAGCATGGAAGGACCCATGCCGCTGACAAGAGAAAAGAGAAGGATGAAGAGAAACAAACCAGCAGGAAGATCAGAGTTTGTTTGGATAATTTGAAATACTTATTAGTGGATGGCTCATCTGCACCAAGAAATACAGTACGCTCAAAATGAAGGGATTGCAGCAGGACTTTATATTGCTATCTCAATTATTTTCTTTATTTTAGCTGCAGAAAGCTTTAAAAGAGAGGGGAAAATCCCAAATGGGCATATTTTAGACAGTATTAAAAGTAACAAAAAATGTTAATTTGAGACAACAAAAGAAAAAATTTAGTAAAGGTATTCTGGAACTGCTATTGTAGCTTGTTAAAACTCTGACCTGTCTTCCTAAAACCGAGCACTCACAAGAGAAGAGAAAACATAATATCAAAGGTAATTTGGTCATCTGTTTCTGAAGCTGATTGTTATGAGTAGTTGCCTATCAAGGAAAGGGCAACCCTCATCCGGGGCACATGTTAACTGAAGGCAAAATATGATTTAGGAGGAATGGGACATTGTTGAATGGAAGCAGTTCTAGTAGGTGCAAACTGCTTATGGTAAGCAGTGGAGTAGAATGGATGAGAAAATGATTTTAGGGAGCAAAGGATTGGAAGCTTTAATAGATGAAATTGAGAGGAATTTGAAAATGAATTCAGAATTGGAAAACATTAGGTAGTCCACAACAAACTGTGGCATAGCAGTGTGTTTGCTTTTGTGGTGGCAGTGGCTGTGCATCAGACCTGGAGGGAACTGCAATTCCTTCCAAGGACAGACAGAAGTGAATGTGTATCAGTGCTAACTTCTGGGCTAGTGTCATGACTGCTAGGAAAAAGAAAACAGAAAATATACTCACCTCTGGCTCTTCTTCTTCTTGCTATGCCATTAAGGGTAGGCTGTTCTGTCTCTGATGCCTTGGGGACAACTTATCCTCCAAGATCTGGGAGTGTTTCTGACTGTAAATCTTGGTTGGAGGCACCAGCTGCTTCCACTCAGCCTTGAATTAAGTGTTTCTGCTGTGAATTAGGACAGAGATTAAGATACACTCTGTCCTTTACAATTTTTTATTAGTCAGCTCAGACAGATCTTTCTTCAGCATACTCAGTATTGCAAATCCTGCGTGGAAGTGACCATCTCTCCCCATATGTTGTATACTGACCTTGATTGAGTACCTGTCCTGGGTTTATACTTTGGGTGCAATGCATCTAGCAGTTAGCTGATACAAGGCAACGAGATATGGTGCCACATACTTGCAGAAGCTTTCTTACAATAAAGTTAGAGACCTGTAAGGTGGGAGTTGTAGAAGGGAAATCAGTAGTTTTGAGACATGAAAGGAGTTGGATTTTTGCTGCTGGTTAGATCCTTACTTCATGGCATGGCTGTGGAGCCGGGCCACTGCTGTGTGACAGTTTTTTATGTTTTTTTTCAGCCACAGAACACGAAATAAAGCAAAAAAGCACGTGACATGGTAACAGAGAGTTAAGTTTATGGTTTGCATAATTCAATAAATAACATGAACTTCAGAAGAAATTTAGTAAATTCAGAAAGTAAATTAAATAGCAGAAAAAATTGATTACTCTTTGACTTATTCTCTTGATTTTCCACACTATCAAAATAAATGCTAATTGCATAGTAGATATTATCAACATAAATTATAATTTCACATAATGCCTAAGCCCAGGCTGTATCATCAGCAGTTCCTGTGACTTGCTATAATTACCATTTTGAAGTAGTTTATTTACATTTTTCTTACTGTTTATAGTCTATGTTGACTATTTTACTTTCAGAAATACCTCACAATATGATGTAGAAATGTGACAATGTGCAGTGACCAAAAGAAGCAAGGGTTGTTTTCACATAAACTATCTAACTTTCGAGGGGAAAGTGTGAAATCAAGGAGGAGATATATGGTGGGCTGTGACAGAGCAAGTGGCAAGTATGTTGTGAAATACAAATGGCTGAGCTGGTCATTCATTGCTGGAAACAGGGAGGCACATTTGTAGTAGAAGTTTTTATTTATCACATTTATTCAACTTTTATAATATTTATCTTACCAGGAGGTAGCCATAGTTAACTAATAAGTCTCATTTATTAAAGTGTATGGTGAAATGGCTATTGACAAGGTTATAGAACTGTCCTATAAAGCATCATATAATAATAAAATATGATTAAAAGAGATTTTCATCACAACTTGAAAACATTCAGAGGTTAAATGCAGTCATACACGAAGTGAAACCAGATCACAATTTATGAATATATCAGTGTTCTCATCTGTACTCTTATCTTTATTTATTGCTATTAATATATGTTCAGGGTGTTTACTGTAACAATATTTTTCTTGCTCTATGGGGATCTATGAAATCTATTCCTCCCCTTATCACTTTTCCAATTTATTCTGAAGAGCTACCAATTCAAAGATAAGTCAGATTCACGTCTGTATTAGAATGAGGTCTCTGTTTTCAAAACAGTTTAATGTCAACTGAGACACTCTGGGGAACTCAGAACTGTCTGGGTTAGTGATCCTCCAGGGACCACAGTTCTACCTGTATGGTAAATCATAACATTGACCTCACTCAAGTAAGTGGTGTAACTCCTGACTTTAACATTGTGTGGCAGAACCTTACTAGCTGTAAAGCACTGTTTCCTTTATCTTTTATTTAAGATAATTCTATTCTATTAAACATTGTGCCAGAATCTTAAGCAGGAACTAAAATTAAATTTTTTAATTCTATGAAAAAATTTAGCTGAGGCAATGATATTATCAGGAAAAGCAAATATATAGTATATATGTACAAGTCACTATAGAATTACTCCTAGGAAAGTAAGTATACATATATATAGTACAAGAGTAAATCATATATATGTATATTCTAATTTATTACTAAATTTCAACTATTGAAGCAAATAAATACTGTTTGAATGCCTATAGGTATGTTATATGAGGTATTACTGTTACAACACTCACCAAGGGGCTCCACCCAATGAAGAAAAAAGTCTCACTTCAAAAATAATGCATGTCATGCATTGTGGAGTCAGCCAGACATCCTCAGGAAGGGTCTAGTCTGTTCAGAAGATCCTTTCCAGACCAGACACTGGAAAAAAAGTGTGGAGAAGATTTCTTTGGGTAGTAGAAAGCTAACTTTTGTACCTTTTTAGTGTAGAGACATAAGCAGGAGTAGGACATCTGATCCTGGAATAGTTGTTGGTGGTTCCTGTTTTCCTGGAAGGTCAGTTCATTATCAGTTTCTTTGTCCAGCACCTATTTAGGTTGTTTTGTCCTGTTACTCCTCAGCACAAGTGGTTTGGGATGTCCTGGGACTCCAGCTAAGGAGATATATTTCTTTGTCAGCATGTTTACCAGGTTACCTTTGTGACAGCTCCCAGTAAGGGTAGAAGTAAAATAATTATTTAAGATCTCAAGCATCAATTCTATTTTTACATTAGTGAGAAATTCAACTGGTTGTAATTTTCAACAAATACGGAAGTGGTGAAATAGTGTCCCTGTAATCTCAGAAATGCAAGTATGTCCTTGGAGTTTTATAACATTTACTTTTCTATGCTTCCTGCTTTAAGTTGCAAAAGACCTCTGTAAAAAAGCAGAGCAAGTGAGCAGAACATTTCTGCGGAAAGAAAACAACCATATTTTTCTGTATAAAAGAACATAAAATGTGCAGTAGATGCTTAGTCTGAATTACAAAAGTCTTTAGTGTTTATTCCATGTGGCATAAAATTAATTCTAACTGCTTTCACATCCTTTTCAGATGGTAGAAAACAGAGAGATGTTAAGTGAGTGTCTAAGAGTGCTGAAACTGAACAATAAGCTCTTATTTTCTCGTCATTTGATCACCTTCTTCTTTTTATAGTCTCTTCCTTCCCCAGCTCCCATATGTAGTGCAATATTTGTGCCACTCAGAAAGGATTTGCAAAAAATACAGATTTTTTTTCTGAAAGCTTTCAGGCCAGAGTTCACTGAAATGCATATTAGTATACCTACCAGCTATACTACAGGTGTCATTAAGTACCATAACAGCATATCACCATTTTCTAATAGGTTATACCAGACGGTGAATTAAAAGAATATGATAATCAAAAAAAATCCAAACCACAAACCTAACAAGACCATCAAATTTTGAGCATTTTCCCAAGATGCAAGCACACAATCACATTCCTAATTCTGGTCTTTCAGCAGTTGTGCTTGCTTTCCCTTCCACAGAAAGCTATCTTGGAGGGCCATCCCTTTCTCCTCTTCTTGTAGTCCAGCTAACTAGCTATGAAATAATCTAATGAGCAGGATGGGGGAAGCTCTTCTTCAGGGCAGGAGAATTTACTTCTATGCAGTTATGAAGGAATTGTTCTCAAAGAGAAAGAAAACCAGAATGGGTAACATAAAGATTAGTCCAAGTGACAGTGCAACTTATTGCCATCTAAAGCTTCTTAATTTTGAGTGTTTGTTGTCCTAGTCACTGTGAAAGGGAGCACTATGCGGGGCATCCCCTTTTATTCAGGAAATAGATTTATCTCTTAAAACTCCATGAAATAATGGACTAAGCAAATGTGTAGAGAGGGAGTGGGGACATCTTTATTTTAGTGTTGAGTGTATATATATATACACACACACACACATATATGGTCTCCATGTTTCCTTATGGCAAGATATTATTTTTTTCATAAAAAGGAGAGGGGATTTCTTCAATAAGGCAAAATTAAGCCAGTAACAGGTATTATTCATATTTACTTTCCCCTGTACTCAGTCTATTTTGCCTTTCTAATCCATATGACTTGTACACTGGTTCTCCTCTTTACTTGCATTGTCAGTGCTTGCAAGTCAAGTCAGGAAGGGCTGGTGCTCTAACAGTGTTGAGAGTTTGGCTCACAAAGGACACAGTCCTGGACAAGCAATATCACTGCCTAATGCTTCAGTCACCTGAGGAATAAAAAGAAGGAGGAGACACCAGGCTTTCTCTGATAATTAAATATCAGAGGCTAAGTCTTTCTTCAGCTCTTCATGGTGGCATTGAGCTTGAACAGGCCAGGCAAGATGTAAGTTTTCCTGAAAATGACAAGTAATGAATGTCAATTAACATGACAAAATCACATTGGAAATGCTTTTTGCTGTATCATGTATAGTTTATTTCATCTTTTCCACTAATAACAAGACTTACCATAACCACAAGGCATTTTTATCTTTGTCTCCAGAATGTCCTAATCAATATCTCTTCATTGGTATGTATGCAGAAATAAGTATCTTCCCGATATCAAAAGGTAAAAATACTCATAGCAGTAAATTTTATACAGGGTAAAGTTAAAAGGTATTGATTGAAGCTACTTGGATATTTGGACCAAATAATGGCTACAAAGTATCAAATTACCATTTTTCTTGTGGTTTTCTCAGCTTTGCTACACTTGCCTGTATGTCTCCACAAGTCCACAAGTAGGAGAAATGATAGATCAGAAAAGCTTTCTAGACAGAGTAACAGGAAGATTGAAAAAGGTCACCCTTTTCTGGTCTACATTATTCAGCAGATAGCTTGTAAGGTCCCTTCTCTTTTCTTTTTAAATATTACATATATAATATAATATATTTTAAATATTTTAGGAGGCTTTGGATTAGTGAGACTCCCCACCTTGAAATACAAGGGAAAACAATTTTGTTGGTGGATAGAAGTACTGAATAGGTCAAAATACCTCACTTTGCCCTATTCTGCCTATTAGAAGCCTCAGCTGTGAGTGGACTAAATGGAGATTTTCAGATTTTAACCTTTCAAGTGGAGAATATTACAGCACATATGTAGGAATGTCCTATTAACAGAAGCTTCAAACATGTTTCTACGTATTTATTTGGAAAAAAAGTACTCCAAGTTCACAAACATTTGCTTTGCAAGTTCTGCTATAGTAAGTCTAATCAAAATTGAGATTATGTATGAAATGCTGTTCATCGACCAACTGAAATGACTACAAATGCTGCAGTACTCTATTAATGTGGGCTTCAAAAGAAACGCCAACAGTATCTGAAGGAAGGATCCAAGCTGCAGATTTATACGGTGGTGCTTGCATTGGGTAATTTGTATTTTCTAAAATAATGTGACACAATTAGCTAGATAACAAAGCAAAGTCAGGTAAACCATAGCACTATATACCAACTGAGATCCCTCAATTGCTAACTATTTTTCATTTGACTATATTAATATATGCCTTCCTACATTTTTGTTCTGTCATCTTATAGCTCAGTCCTTGTTAAAGCTATGAATATTAAGATAAAATGAAAAATATGGTTGAGAGAAACAAATTTATATGAGTAAACTCTTACAGAAAGAAAAATATCAGATTAACTATTAATACATTTCTGAATCTCTACAGATATCTGGAACTTCATATTAAATTCTTAAATATTGCTTCAAATGTGAAAAGAATTTGGGGCTAAGTTTTATGTAAATCTATCTACATAAATCTCCTTAGTTTCTTTCTTCTAAGTAAGTGTGACATCACGCAGTTACTAACTCTGTTTTCATGCTGATAAAGATGGTGTTTCATGATATTTTTCATTTCTCCTCTGTGTAGGCCAGGTGTCCATCCCTTTCACAGTGTTGGTAAGGGGAATGGACATCTGGTCTGCACAAAGGAGAAATGAAAATATTCATGAAACACCATTTTTATCTGCAGGCAAAATTTGGCAGTATAAAAACAACCATTCTAATGGTTCTCTTCTATGGACTCATAATGGACTGTGCCCACAGAGATTTCTATATCCAGCAATCCCCAAAGAAAACAAGCATGAAAAAAATTCACCTACTATAACACTTAATCACTTTATGTGGTTTCTTCAGTATGTGATAAATTTCATGGGGTTTATACATTAAAATTACACTAGTATGAAACCACTTCAGAATCCCAGGAAAAATTACATTGTCACTATGTCAGCAAAATAGATATCTTTTTCCATGTTCTTTGCTTCAATTCAAACTAACTGTTTTGTATGCATACAGGATAATTTATCTAGGCTGAATCCTTCTGTAAGGAATATTCAGTGCAGGCAGATTCTCTACCTCATTTATATCACTTCCACTATCAGACAATTTTAAGAATCTAGGCAAAGAAATTTATGGTATCTTTACTATAGCATTTATAATCATCTCATTTCATGCTATTGATAGTAATTGGCTATTATTCCATGCGAAGTTCAATTCATAATATTGCTGTCATCTATCCAAGTTCAAATCAAATAAAAATGTATATAATAATTACAGTGTTTTTATAATTCTAGAAGATTTTTATAAGGGTGATTTTTATAAGGGTGATTTTTAGTACAATGAGATACAAGAAGCATTTTGAATTTCTAAGATATGACAGGCATTTGAAGGTGATGAAATTTTTTTCTCTGGATACTGCCATCACCCCAGACTCCTGTGTACATAATTTTATTGTTAGATTCTGTCCTGTTTTTCTGGGTTTTATTCTGAATAAAAAATAAAAAAGACTCAATGATTAGTTGCCTACATTCATGAATAATCAAAAACTCAGCTCTTATTTTCACTTGTTTACTTCATTGGTTTTGCAACTTTGCAAATAAGATATGCCTATTCCTACTCAGAAATCTGTATTTCTTACTGTTTCATTTTAAGATTGGATCCTACTTCACTCCTAAAAATGTATTATTCTAAATGCCATCAAATAAATTAATATTGTCTGATAACTTATCTGTAGGAATTTTACTGGCATTGATATGGCCTTCTATTATATTCTTTTTTTTTTTTTTGGTCAATCATCTGATAGGTCAGATACCTACTGAGCTCCTTTCGTCCAATAGCACATTTCTATAAAGTTGCTTTGATAATTTTGATCATGAACACTTCTACTTCTCTTTGTACAAAGGTTCTCTCTGAATTCATTAAACTGTGAATCAGAAACATGGCTGCAAAAATTCATTAGTGGTCCAGGAAACTGCTCACATTCAGCTAAGTGCAGTGAAGTCAATAGGAATTAAATACATAATTATGCTTAAATATTTGCTTGAGTCCTTTACTGGACTGGTAATCTAAATCTTAACTTATTTTTAAGTTTTGGGGCCATTTTGGGGATTGGATTGAAGGGAAATATTTCACAAATAGAACTATCAGGGAAAACTGGAAATCACATAAATAAAGTATTGTGGCTCAATCTTAACACCAGGTAAAAGGAAGACCTTGCCAGAATTATCAATGTCATTTTTTTCAAAACCACTATATGCACAATAAAGAGATGACACACTAATGGCTTTTAATACATCCTGCTGTTCAAAAAAATTACAGCATGATGCACTGAGTCATATTTTGAGTTCACCTCCTTTTATTAATACTTTTTTATAAATTCTAGGTACTAGCTTTTGCAAGTAAGTGTGCAGTCTGGCTAATTGTGAGTGATTTCATTCAGTAAAAATTAATAGCATACAAATGAGGGCTGAACTAGTTGTTGATCATCAAACTATTATAATGGAATCTATTTTTAAATGTAGTTTTAATGTATTCTTGTGTGTTGTTTACTTATGTTGCTTCTCATTCTGAAAGAGAACATGCATTTGCAATTGTATTTTGTCAATTGATTCAAGGTTAAAGAAAATGGTGATTGCCATAGAACAGTTGATTTTACAAATATAATGTGTATCATGTGTATTGCTCCCTTTAAACATCTTTCTAAAGCAAGTGGTGATAAACAGTGATGAGAATTATTCATCATGACAAATCACTATGTTTTTGTCTCCTTCGAAATCTTCAATAGCTTAATTATCTTTTATTTTTTTTCCCTTTTTTTTATGAAATACCAGATGTCCCTGAAAATCTTTTGGAATAAAGCTGTATTCTAGTATGCCTCCATTGTTATAGGTTTTGAGTAATTTTTCAATGCAAAACATGGAGAATTAGGTAAACTGATCTCACCACTGTCGATAGGAATTTTACATGGAATTTTCTACTCACTGTTTAAAACTTTCCATTTTGGTCTCCTAGGTTTCTTGAATACTAAAATACATGACATGAATTAAATCCCATCTAAAACAAACATGAAGGAGTATTTGAAGAGCATAAAGTATGCAAACATTGTCATTTAGCCGTTATACTTTACAGGAAATAGGCAATATCATTCCTCATAAATCTGAATGTATTTTGTCTCCTTAATAGCAGGGTTTTCATAAAGAAAGAATGGATGTAAGGGTTTTATAAAGGGGCAACAAATAGGGTTTCATAATATATAGCAGACCATGTACTTTTTGTTTTACTTGATGTTATGCTCTTCTGTGCAGCTTTGCCTACTTCCTCTAATATCAGCAACAATTTTTCCATAAGTGTTTGCAGTAAAACACAGAACATTAGCCAAAAGAATTACGTTATATAAAAAGATATTATTAGATAAAAGAACCTCACTTTTAATTTACTTTGTGTTGACACAGATTTCTATCTGCTATCACTTTTCCTTATCAGGCTGACAAAATAGAATTTGTGCAGTGGATATATAGCAAATTCTCTGAATGGCTATTTGTCATAGCCAGAAAAGGTGCTATCTGCCATCAGAGGAGACTTTATTTACTTTTAAAAGTGCTTGCCCATACGCAGAACATAAGCTGTAGTGTCCTTGTCCTTTGCTTTGAAGAGTGTAGTTATTAGTTATGAGGGACTGAGTACTAAATAGTATAACCTGCCTTTCTACTCACAGCTATTCTTTGGAATACCCAATTGCACACTGAACTAAATCTCAAGAGCAGAAACAGTCCCAGGAAATTTGAAGAAGTATTTATTCAACAAGATAATAAAGTAAGTATTAAATTTGTAAACATATTTGTATTATTGTTCAGCTTGTAAAATTTCCAAAACAAAAAGAGGGATAATGTACTTCATAAATATTACCATTGCTTTTAAGCATTTTATCTCAGCATCCTGTTATATGAAATGTTACCATGTACAAGTTCACACAAAACCTTTTAATTTTAGCATGAGCTTTTCCACACCTAAATTAAGGACCATAAATTAAAGCTAAAAAACACTTCCTAAGTAGTTTTTCTTCTTATGAATATTAGAGGCTAAGAAGTCATGGGCTGAAGTAAAATGGTTCAGAATGCCTCAATAAAATTTCTTGTCACTGGTTTATAACTGCTTCCCCTTTGAAAGAAGAAAATGAAAGTGTCGATGTGACATGTATCACTGTGGAAAATAGTCACAGTGCAGTGAGGCATTATATTACCTTAAAATTAAAGTCAGGATATGTAGAGAAACGCTGTTTAAAAATATATTTATTGAGCCTGCATTGAGATGTCACTTGCAGTCCCAAGATATAATGCATAGTTTCCATTTAGTTTTTTTCCCCCAAGGCACATTTAGAGGCTGATCAGAGCCCTGTGAAAATGAAAATGTGGTCGTATGAAGAAATCTAGTCTAAATGAAAAGTCTTCCATACTGGGTATTCTCTGGCTATATATTTCCCTTTTATTTTTAGTCTGCTAGACAAGTGTTATTTTTTTCAAAAACTCTGCTCCAAAATTAGAGAGATTTAACACTCTTCTGTCCTTAATATTTTCTGCAGTCAAAGAGAAAATTATGCTTTAGATTTTGAAAAGTATTAGAGTTTCGTCTTCAATCCCAGACCTAGAATAAATAGTTTTAAATATTAAGAACATCCTAAGTATGAGAAGCAGTATTAAAAAGAAGAAGCATATAAACATAGTCTTATGTTTAAAGCAGTCCAATAATGATGAAGAACAACTGTTATTTTAGACAGGTCATTTACATGAAGGCAGTAAACTTTGATGAAGAAATCACTGTGCTAAGAATATGGAAGAAAAACCCTAACTAAATGAAGGAGGAAAATCCGCCACCCTACTTCAAATGCTGTAACAGCCCAAATATTTGGTTTCCAAAAATTCTGGGGAATTTCAAATTAGCTAATATTCTATGTGATCATTCACAGCATGAGATTAAATGGGTACACTTGATAAACATAAAAAAGTATAAAAAACAAGCTTACACCCTTATAGAGCTGTTCTATACACTAATCACTATGCAACTGGGAGCACAAGCTGCACGAAACTAGTGTCTGAATAACATGGATACTTTTTTTTGAGCTTGGTATTTCTAGTTCCTGGAAGAACCCCTTTAACATATCCTTGGGGAAGATGATGCTCTTTGGGGCATGTTGTACCCAAGCAGCTACTGTATTGATCACAGCAGCAGAAATTCTGCTGCAGAGAGAGCAGTTCTGCATGGGAACTACTGGCTATTCTTTTTGTCAGGACTGAGGGGAATTCCCTTGGTTGCATGAAACAGCACAAATGGCAACTGTGCTTAAAAGGAAAAAAATGCTGTATAGAAATTAAGATCCACTCTTTGGTCTCACCAAGGGCAAATCTGAAAGGTAGATTGCAAATATCCAAAGTACTGTCACAGTCTTATGCAGACTAATTGAGTTCTGCCATTGGCTTTGTTCTGCACAGGTAAGAACCAAGATAGTCCAAACACATGGAGGACAGCGAAGTGATTCAAGACAGCCAGCATGGCTTCACCAAGGGCAAGTCCTGCCTGTCCCATCTAGTGGCTTTCTGTGGTGGGGTAACCACATTAGCTGACACAGGAAAAGCAATGAATGTAATCTATCTGGACTTCTGTAAATCCAAGGGCATGTAATGATAGGATGAGGAGGAATGGCTTTTAATTGAAAGGGGGGAGGTTTAAGCTAAGAAGAAATTCTTCATGATGAGGGTGGTGAGGTACTGGAACAGGTTGCCCAGTGGAAGTTGTGGATGCTCCCTCTCTGGAAGCGTTCAACGCAAGGTTGAACGGGGCCTTGAGCAGCCTGGTCTAGTGGGAGGTGTCCTCAGCCATAGCAGGGCGGGTAGAACCAGATGATCTTTACCTAAACCATTCTATGATTCTATGAGTCTGTAAGATTTTATTCTGCATGTGCATTGCAAAAAAACACACACAGATAACTTGAATTAATATCTTTGCAAAGTTACGCTTAAATATGAAAAAGCAGAGACGCATAAGGTAGCATAGGGTAAAGTCTAGCAAACCCTGGAGTCTCTTGCACAGTGAAGGAAGGAATATTCGTTACAGATATGTCCCCCATAGTGTGCTTATTTGTTTATCAGGATTTAACAGAGGGGTTTTTTTCCCCTTAAATGTAGCTGAACAAATGGCAGTACAGAAACAGTAAGGGAGAATGGTGCACTAAAATAAAAAAAAAAATACCATCCCACTTAGCAAATGAAAGGGAAGATAATTAGAAGTAACATCAATATCAAATAATTGCAGTGATCAGCCTGCTTAGCATGATTACTAACTTCTTTTTCCTAAGGAGAGAAAGAAATAATTGCTAACGAAAATTTAGAAAAGGATAGTACCACAGCATATCCTGTAGGTTGGAACCTATTGCTTTAAGATTGTTTTCTTGGGAATAGATTTTAAAACATGAGAATTTTGAACTAAACCTAAATGGATGCTGTGATTCTGACTGCCAATGAAAAAGTTAAGGGAGCTATGAAACTCTGGGGGAAGATTCTTAAAAAGATTATGAAACAAAATATCAAGAAGCACTGTATTAGCCTGAAAAAAATATAATAGTGATCTTGGGATTTTTCTAATGCCTGAATAATAACAGTAGTGGTACTTATTGGAAAAATGTGTTTGAGCTATATTTTTTTCTCGTCACTGTGCATGCAGCATGATGGCATTACAGAGATTGTTTGAGCTTTTTGTTCTGGATTTGGAAAACCCACAAGGATAACACAATTATGTTGGGATCCATCTTGCTGTTGGGAGGCATCTATTTTTGAGCTAGTCCCCCAAATCTCCCTTCCTAGTCCACGGAGGACTATCACTTCTAAATTGAGGTATTATAAGGTGAGTGAGCATTAGAGATCAGATTAACCCAGCTTTTCTTAAATGAGTATGAAAAAATCTTAAAAAGAATATCCCAGCTATGGATGTCCACAGTGTAAACATCTAATGGTGGGTGGAATGGCTCTTTCCCTTACAACTTTGATACCATCTGATACCTCTATCTGTATGTCCCTCCTTTCTTGTCATAGAATTTGGTAGCTTGGTGCTACCTCACCAAACATTATACATTTGCTTTTGATATTCAAACCCTTTATCTAGAAAGGAACATCTTGCATTGACTTATCAACATGAATGAAGTGGAGGAAAAAATAACAAAAGGTAAGAGTAGAGAGCTAAAAATGGGGGACAGGTAGTATTTCTTTTGTGCACCTGACTACCTCTTCTTTCTCTGCCTAAGAAATATACAGGTAGCAAACATCATACGCAAAATGATAATTGAATAAAGAAAAGTTATAAACCCATCATGGATGCTTTGCTTGATGCCATACCTACCGCTCATTATTGATCAAACAACTCACAGCTATACAGCTTATCTTTGCTTAGGGAAGTAGTCTGATTTCTCTGTATTTCTATATCTTTGATAACTTTATTAGTATATGGGTATTCTTGGAGTGTTTGAACCACCAAACCACATCTCGGAATTGGTTTAGGTGGGCCATATTTGGTCTCCATGTTGTTGCTACAGGTTGTGTCTGTATACAATCACAGTTCAATGACCATTAACATTTGGGTACATACTGACTAATTAACATTCATATCTGAAAGGCCTGCTTGATCTAAAATTTATAGATCATAGATCATATAATCATAGAGTAGTTTGGGTAGGAAGGGACATTAAAGATTATCCAGTTCCAACCCCCTGCCATGGGCAGGGACACCTCCCATTAGATCAGGTTACCCAAGGCCCCATCCAACCTGGCCTTAAACAGCCCCAGGGATGGGTCAAGCTACAACCTTCCTTGGCAACCTGTTCCAGTGTCTCACCACCCTCATGGTGAAGAAATTCTTCCTAATGTCTAGTCTAAATCTATCCCTCTCCAGTTTTTACCTGTTCCCCCTTGTCCTATCACCACAAACATTTATGAATAGTCCCTCTCCAGCTTTCTTGTAGGCTCCCTTCAGGTACTGGAACGTTGCTGTAAGATCTCCTTGGAGCCTTCTCTTCTCCAAGCTGAACAAGCCCAGCTCTCTCAGCATGTCCCCGTATGGGAGGTGCTCCAGCCCTTGAATCATCTTTTGCAGCCCTCCTCTGGACCCGTTCCAACAGCTCCATATCCTTCTTATGTTGAGGATTCCAGAACTGGACACAGGACTCCAGATGGGGTCCCACAAGAGAGGAATAGAGGGGCAGAATCGCCTCTCTCGACCTGCTGGCCACGCTTCTTTTCATGCAGCCCAGGATACGGTTGGCCTTCTGGGCTGTGAGCACACACTGCCGCCTCATGTTGAGTTTATCATCCACCAGCACCCCCAAGTCCTTCTCTGCAGGGCAGCTCTCGATCATGTCATCCCCCATTGTGTACTGAAAACCAGGATTGCCCCGACCCAGGTGTAGGACCTTGTATTTGGCCTTGTTGAACCTCATGAGGTTCTCACATAAGGTTTATATTCAAGAAGAGGCATCCTTGGAGAAAATCCTTTCCCATTCAAGAACTGGGTTTGTCTTTCATTCAGGCAAATATAAAAAATAATTTTGAAGTCATGGTGAAGTCAACAAAACTTGAAAATGCCTCCAATAATTCAACAAGGGTGGACTGGGCATGTTAGTTGAGATATCTCTGGTAACAGAAATTTGGCAAATCTGAGGTTGATCAGTATTGACTGTTTACCTGATTTTGGTACAAGACAACAGCTGATGCTTTTGTCATTGCTGGAAATTTTGTCATAAGCTTTTGTCATTGGTGGAAAACCTTTTTGCATGGAGAGCTTGATGTTTTGAAGGATTATCTCCTGCTATAAGTTAGTTGATTTCTAATGCTATGGAAACATAAGCATATACTTCATAAAAATGTAAGATGTTGTAATGCTTTTATTCCTATGCCAAATCAATAACACTCACTTGGCATATAAAAGGGTTGGGTTGAGTTCTCAGCTCTGTGTGCTGAGAATCTGAAGCTACGTCTCTTGCTGTCAAGATGCGTATACCAGTCACCAGCTGCATGATTTTCTAGAGACGGACACTTATGCTCCTCCAACAAATCTTTATGCTTAAAAATGTGCGATTCTCTGAAAAATGCAAAATAAAATAAAGGGATTATTGGTGGATGCCCATGTAATGTATTAGAGAGCTATGTTTGTTGTCTTTGTAAGAAATTTACCACTGAATAAAATATAAAAATCAATATAACACATAGCTGAAAAAAATATTTTATTTCTGATTTAAAAAATAATTATTTAAAATGTTTATTTTTACAAAGTGATTGCCAAAAATATGATATTTTTGTCATAATTGACATATATAAAATGTGGTTCTCTTTGGTATATGAAGGGTGACTGCCATAAAACTCATGTAAAAGTGGACAATCACGCCCCTTGATTCCTCTAATTTTAAATTGTTAACTCAGTTCCTTGTTGTCTTTTGAGTTTTGCATTTGCTTTCTGATGAACAGTACAGTGAATTTTGCCTCACAACAGAAAGATTTGTCTGAAAATTAAATCATACTCATGCCACTAAAGTAAAGCCCTATTAAGCAGGGAAATAGAACAATAGTCCATAACCTTTAAGTGTTCTAGCTTATTTCGTAACAACATTTTCTATGGCTGTTAGGACTAATGTCTCTATGCTTTCTCAGAACATTTTTATAGTATTGATTTTATTATTATTATTTTATGCTCAATAGACTCTTAGTGTTTTTTTAACAATTACATGTGGCTTTCCTGAACAATAGATAGTCTTCCAGGAAAAGGAGGCTTTAAACAGCTCTGAATGTGTCCCATACTAGTGAGATATAGACAGTCTGTTATGTAGATATTTCATTTTGGTATGCACTGGGCAGAGACAAGAGCATTTTATTTGATTAATACCACACAGGATCTTCTATAAAAATATTAATATTATTTAAATAGACATATTCAGTTAGTAAATGAGATATCATTAAGCTTCTCTATTGCCAACACTGCAATATTTATATGTTTCTCTGGTAATAACAACTATAACTATGAACCCAAATAAATAAAACATACATATGGCAGGACAAGGGATAAGGTTGGCACTGTAAACATATACAAAGATTTCTTTCTTGCATTATTTTCTTTGGTACTTAGGAGGACTAAAATTGGAAAATTAAATAAAAACCAGAAATATCTACAGGCAATCCAGACACTGACCCCTGGAAGTCAACCTGGAAAGAAAAAAAAAATGGCATCCTTCTCAAATCTCTACAGAAATGCTGTTAAAATAATACTGTATATTTGGAACAGAACCTAAAAATAAAGGCATAATTACACCTAAATTTATAATCCATGTAACTGAAGAATTCCCGTGATAATCTTATTGCTTCAAATGATATATGCACTCAGAAGCTAGGATTTGATTGATTATAATTAAAGTTCCAGGCAGAAGGGAATATGGTTGTTCAGATGATCAGATCATCAGATGATTAAACACAAGGGAAACAGGAAATCATTTCAGGTAAAAGGCTAGTCTTGTCATTCCAATAAAGAGCTACAAACTAGACATTAGTTTTTAACTGGAAACCTGGAAAACTATCTGCACCTCAATAACTCATAGCTGCTATTCCAATCCCAGAAATGAGAAGATGGGCTGCAGCAGCCTGACACAGGAACTGTTCCCATGTATTTGGGACACTAGTCCCAAGTTTCTATTTAGAACACTTTTTTCTTTACTGCATCTACAACACAGGAACAAGAGTCTGGTGATTCAGATCCTTGTATTTGGTTTTATAAAGGTCAGTTTTTTCCTGATGCTCTGTAGTGTCAAAAGTTGGTAGAGGTAATCTAGAAATGCTTGGGATTTACCAAATGAGTGTCATGTCACCTAAAGCTTAGTGTTGTATTTTCTTGGCATGCTCTGAAAGTTCACATACTGACAATGTCTGATGAAACAAAAGCAGAGTTTTGCATTTAAAATAGCAGTCCCTGTGGATTACAAATCAGTTGCAAGAGACTAGGTTTATTTCCCAGGACAGACTAAGAGGATTCAAAATTATGCTCTCTCTTTCTGATTTCCAAGGGAAAGACCTTACTGCACAGGACAGAGGAAGCAAGTTTCTAGACCTCATCGATGGGAACATTCTGCTGCAGATCTGGGTTTTCAACCTATGCTGACATGGATATGACTCTACCAAATCAAATTAACAATATGTTTATATTGGACAATGTACATGAAAATGTAAGAAGTGAATGACTGTGCTGTCATATTTCCCTAAAACATTCATGTAGTTTCCAAATACTTGTTTCATGGAATCTAAAATATATTTATGTGTGTCAAAGGATTTTTCCTCCTTTTGTTTGTCCCACTGGAGAGTGATAATCTTACTGTTTCTGCAGGGCACAGTGGTTATAAATTGGGTGAAGGACTATCTTGGGTTTTTTTCCATGTGAATCCACCACCTTCCAGTTTCATTTAATGTTCCTTTGGTTTTGCACTGGAAAAGGTAATGATCAATCTATTCACAATTCATCTTCTCATTGACACTCATGATTCTGTAGTCTTTAATCATATTCCATTTTGTTAATTTTTTTCCAGGCTGATGAGTCCTAGTCTTCTTAGTTCAACAATCTTATGGAACTTATTCTATCCATTTGACCACCCTTTTTACACTTTTCTGGATATTTTCCAGTGCTATTGTGGTATGCAAGACTGTAGATTTATAACATGATGCACTGATGCTTTGCAGTTTTGTCCTTTATTACACTTCTGATAATTCTAATAATTACAACTCTAATAATAATCTAAACCTTCTTTTTACTTTTCTTACTACAACTCAGCACAGAGCTGATATTTTATAAGGTTGTCTTTATAATCTCAATATTATACTCTCCCTGTTCTTAAGGGCTAAATATTAGTTCAGGAGTCCATTACGGTATAGGCAAAATCAGAGCTTTGTTTTCTTATGTCTTTAATTTTATATTAAAATTCTACCAAATTTCATGTATGCCTTTAATGCCCAGTCACTATCAGAGTTCTTTTCCTGATCCTCACATTTATTAAGATGAACTGCTGAGCTCAACAGTACTTTGAATACCTCTCAATTCAACCCCTTTTTCAGATCACTTATAAATGTGTGGAAGAAATTAATTTCAATGCTATGTCCTTCAGTGTAGGAGTTAAAAAGTTCTGCTTACAATTTTTTAATTTTGAATTCTATGCATTTACTGATTTTTTTTCATTAAACTTGAACACGATACTTAATACATTTCAACTCGATACTTAAACATGATACTTTATTGTGCAGCTTGATCTATAGAATTGTGAATAAAATGCTAGACAACTCCTTTGCTGGGGCACGCCCCGCTGAGACACAGACATAACTTCCAAAATGTTAATTCTCTCACTGATCCTATGAATCTTAAAATCACTACTCCAGGCACTTTAACTTGAAAGGATACATTTGCTCCTGCTGTTTAGTTTAATCAGTAGTTAAACTAGATCCCAATCCTATCTCCAAAATTAGTTTCAGGCTGGAAAAACTGATGTTCATATGGTGTCCATCTTAAAGGTGCTATCCAGAGAAGGAGGAAGGTTTTGTCCTTTGGATTTTCCCGTCACTCTCAGCAGCCATAAATTAGCTAGGATGAACTCCATTCCTAGGCTCCATAACTCTCCTCATGCTTGCACAGAGAATGTATGTATACTTCTTTTGGTAAGTGCATGGGAGCTCTTGCTTCATAAACATTCTGCTGTCATTCAAGTTGTGTTTTCTTCATTCCTAAACCAATTTAATGGTTCACCAAGTACAACAACTTATAAATAAGCCAAAAACTCAGAGAAAACTTATGAAAAAGAAAGCTGGAAACACAAAACACCCTTGATACTCAGAAAAAATCAACTTTTTTTGATTTGATTTACAGGCCATGTTCAAATAACTACTGGTCTCTCTTGAGACTAGGAGACAGCATTAGCTTAAGTTACTGGGAATGTCTATGTGTTCCGTGTCTTTCCTAGGCAGCCATGCAGACAGAACTTTCATTTCAGAAGCACTTTGTGCATAAACCGAGGACAATTAAAGATGAATGAAACTATAAGAAAAATGTACATTGTCACCTTAGAACAATATGACATTTTCTAATAATGAATTAAATATTCTCTATTAGAAGAATGTAGTTATGGTATTTGTTATTTACTTCTGTTCTTCTCCCTGACCGATCATGTCTTTCAATACACCCTTTCTCCTTTGGCCAAGTGCCATTCCTGGTGTTTGTTACAATTTAACACAACAAATTAATATCTTAATATCCTTGGGCAAGCCTTCTTTCTGTCCTTTTGAATTTTTTGACTGAAAAATGCACCAGTCTTGCTAAATCAACTCTTTGCCTCTTCACCATGACTTCAGAAAGAACTATTTCTGTATAATTTCATTTCAGTCCTCATAGTTCTGTTAGTAAAGTAGGTCAGTAAGAGAGCTTTTAGGAATAAATCTTCTTCCAATCCATTCTCAATCATATGAACATTTACAGCAGGAGAAAGACAGAGTTCTACAAGCTCTGAACGGGCAGGTTTTATGGCAAATTTCTTTACAACTTTAGGAGTAGTTTTGTCAAAAAACTGATGGAGAAAATGCTCATTGTACTTTAACTGCTAGTGATTTTATAAGAGGAAAAACTTGAGTTTGCATTTGATGCTATTTGAATTTCTCTTGGAATGAGGTTCCTTCCTCCTTCAGTGAAAAGGGGCCAAGAAAGGAACAAAATCTGAAATATTATCTGGAAATCTGTAAATTATTAAGATAGAAATAACTTACATCTATTAACCCCTTTCCCTTACCCTGGCCAATTAGCTATTTACTATGTATTCTTATTGTACAGAAGTATGGAATGCTTAAACTAGCTCTTCCCAGTTGTTCTGATTGTTCAAGTGGTCTTAGACATTATTAACAGAGAGAATGGAAATCACAAAGCCTTAAGGTAATATGTTTTTAATCAGAATGCAATGAAAATATAAATCCTGTATTTTTTTTCAAGTGACAGCAGATTTTTACTTTCACTGCATTTAAATGTGTATCTCATTATTTCACATTATTTGCATTTTAAAAAATCTTACTGCCATTTAGTGTAATTTTATATTACAATACTGTTGTGCTAACACTAAATTGAACTCCTTTATGAAACACAGCATAGAATTTTTCTCCTTTCTTTTAAATGATATTTCTTCCATATCTTTTTTAACAAGTTCTAGTAAACATTAAGTATGCTATTGCTGCTTTCACTGGAGTGCTTATATGATTTTAGACTAATAATTTGACTTGATTATAAATGATTGGGCTGCCTTTTGAAAATGTAAATTGATTTTCCATGCTCTTTCTCCTGCCTCTTTCTAAAATAGATTTAGTGTTCCAAGCTGGGATATCTGCTTTCCATAAAATCCTTATGTATTTTCCCTAGAAAATGCATTTGTAATGTGTAATTTCTCTTTTGATAACAGTTATTTCTATACGTTTTCTTAATTTTTGTTTCAGACTTATAAAAAATGGAGTTAAATCCCTTGTCCACCTGATGCATTTTGATGTTTTCCACGTGATGATGGACTGCAAAGCTTGCAGTAACGTGCCATAGCCATTCATGACATTGGATAATACTTTGACTCAGGAAGTGTCAAGCCTGAGTCAGATCTGGCACCATAGCTGTAGGTCTGTTCCTGCCAGGAACGTAGAAAGAAGAGGTTACATTCTCATTTGTTTGGTCTTGCTTGCTATGAGGAAGACAGCGTGTCACTCTGAAGCCTGTTTCTGCAGTCATTATATGTTGTGCATTAAGAAGGTACTGGTACAACATAAAGACATCTGTGTAAACAGCATAGTGGCCTGATTTCCTATGGCACAAAGCAAAAGTACAGAAGTTCCTTTCAGATCTTCCCACTTCAACCATTTTTGCATTTCAGGGAGAAAAGTCAAGAACAGGAGGTATTTCTCCTTCATTAAAAAAGGAAGTGGGAGAAGCTTTTTGGTTGCTCCATCTGAGCAGCAGTGGTGTCTCTACGGGTCTTTGGTAAACTTAAGACAGACTCGGACATATTTCTGTTCCTGTTGCACAAGAGAGTCTTCCAAACCTTCTTTGTCCTCATATCTGTGTCAAAGCTAATAAATAAGCCAAACAGTGAGAAAGGGTAAAACTGCATGTGACTGTTCATACACACAGACTTTTCAAGGGATTCTAGAAAACTTAACGTATAAGTCTGAGAGAAGAGCAAAATGAATTCTCTCAGACAAATGAAAATTGGATTTAAATGCATTCTTTTTTTTGCTATACTAGAGTCCAGAGAAAGTAGTTATGCAAATAAAATCATGAAATTATTTTCAGTAATGCCTGAAAGTGCCAGCATTGCCTTATTTTTCCTTTTAATTTCTTCATGGCTTCCACCCCAAAATTTTTCAATAACCTAGATGCAGTCTAAGTAGGCAGTTGCCTGGGGGAGCCACAGATTTAGCACCTAAATATCCTTTGAAAAGCTTTGCAGATATTTCTGTTGAGGAGAGCAAGGAAATATTAAGGGCAGCAATCACTCAGCAGAAGCTGCTAAATCCCCCAGCTCCCCTTGTACAGTCCCAGCAGAATGAACAAATTAGATGTTTAAGCCCTGTCTCAAACTTCTCTCCTTCCCTACAAATATTATCAGCTATTCCATACAACATCAGCTACTCAAACCAACTCTCTCGCTTACTTTCCTTTAGTAAGGAGCAACTTTGACACAACAGTTTTGCAGTTGATATATTTATTGTGTGTCGCCTTTTTGTTTGTGGTCAGTCAGGTGATTTTATTACCTAAGGCTACACTTGGAAAGCTATCACGTACTGTAATACTAGCTTAAGAATACTTCTATTGCTTGCTAGCCAGTCCGAAATCTGTTGGTGGATATTTATCACCATATATTTGCACCTTGTAATGTGCTTGTGATGTTTGACTTCACCTGTATTCCTCCATACAGTTGCAATCTTTAAGATGTATTGCATTTTCTAAGACCTTTGTCCATAAACATTCATATAACATACTGTCTTTTGCCAAATGTCTTCAGTTTATTTTTTCTGTTATTCTTCTTTTCATGTATAAAGAGAAAACTGAAGAAATAAAATACAAGACAAGTGAATAATCTGATAATGAAGTGTTAACATGAGAACTTTTCCAGCTTTCTAAGAAAAGCAGGAACCGACTGTCCTGAAAATTTTGACAGCTGTTTGCATTAAAAAATGATCGTAATGAACAGAAAAATCAAGGCAGTTTCATTACATTATTAGGATGCTTTCCTAAGCAGAAATTTTAAACTTCAATTTTTATAGCAGCACAGAATGCAGTGTAAATGGATTATCTTTGTATCATGACCACCTGTTCAGTTCTCTTGTTTTGCATCTAAGTACCAGGACTTAGTGTTCTCATCACTTCTAGGAGTGCCTGAAATGTCACATTCCTATGGAAAATCAGAATACAATGAGTAAGGCTGGAGACAGTAGTTGACCAGCTGATGCTTTTAATATTTTTTAATTTCCAATATAGGTAACTATTTTTCCATTTTATTTTTCACAAAATTAAAAAAAAAAGGATGGTTTGCTGTTGAAACACCACATTTCCTTCCAATATTGCTTTTTTACTGTGATTAGCATTTTACATTGAGTTTTAATGCTTTTTACTCAGAAGCAGGTTAATTGTATCATCGAGTTTCAATTAGCTCTAAGAGCACAAGTATTGCTTCAGAGTCTATTGTGCATATCTGCACACAGATAGGGAAATGGATTAAAAGCTATTATTTTGATGTCCTGATAAGTTATGTTCCATACTATGTCAGATTAACAATATGGATGACTAATGTCCCATGCACACATGAGCTGTGACAGCATTTCTGAGTATTAATAAATATGAGCGCTGGCTGATGTCCAGTTCCTTTTTATATGGTTAATGCAAATTTAGTCCACATCTCATTATACTAGCAATTTACTTCTAAATGCTCCGATTTAGTAATTATTTTTGGCAAAATTTATACTGTAGTTGTCCAGATTGAACTAAATATAATAGTAAAAATAAAGTAATAATTATATGTTGATTGGGTCCTGAGGACAATTGTTGTTTCTGAAAGCACATTACAGTCATGATAAACAAATCAACGGCTATAGGCTGCTCTTCTTTGAAGCACAGTAGACGTGGAGATACTGAATTTGCAAACTTCACCAGTATTCAAACCAACAAAAATTTTTTTTCCTGAGCAATAGAGCATAAGTATCAGAAAATTATATTATCCCTTTGTTACAAAAAAGGAAAATGGTAGATTTTGCAGCAATGAGGTACTACTGAGACCAAGGACGTGGGAGGGTGCTGGGAGAATTGGAGTCTGGATAAGGATACAGTGGACTACAACCCTGTAAGGCACATCAAACTACACATATGATTGGGTTAGAACCCCTTCTGTGATGCAGACTGATCTGTTTCCTACTACCAGTCCTAGGAGGACCATGATACTTCTCTGAGGCATATTCCAACTGGAAACATTTTTTTTTTCTTGTGTGGGTCTGGGCTGGAAGTGTTCTTCCAAAATGGGGTGGTACTTGGTTTGCAGAAGCAGTTACATGTAGAGGTGAGTACATAAAAAGGATGTCACTGCCTGGGCTGCCCAGACTTGGCTCTGGACCCAGATATTACGTAGAAGCAAATATAGCTACTACAAAGTAGAAAGCTTATGTGGTACCTGAAATATTCGGTTTCTAGAATGGCTAACTCTACACAGAAAACAATATTGCCCTTAGTACATGCTGTTGGGTTCAAAAATAATGATTTAATGGCACTCTCTTGTGTTACTGAGCTAGCTACCATCCTAGAGACTTGTTCATAAAGTATTTACTGACTCTCATAACCCCTGTGCAGTAAAAAAGAGCAAAAAACTGTGGGATTAGAGAACAACATCATTTGTTTGAGTAGTAGACCAGTTCTTGCAGTGTTGGGAGACTGTAGTGAATCCTTCTTTGCATGCAGAGAACAAGCACCTGGGCCTTTCAGCCAGTGCAAATGAATACATGAAACATGGCATTTTGCACAAGTTGAGAATTGGGGTTTGAATCTACAGCTGAAGCCATCCAAAGTACAGTACAGATGAAAGGCAGATGCAGCGGTACAGCATGATTGGAAAGCAATATACCTATAATTATGGTGTAAGATACAGAAATTATTCATCCTGCACTGTATTTTGCAATCCAGCCTTGGGCCACAGAAAACACTGCTTCCCTTATGGTGCAGTAGACATGTTTAAAGTGCTTCAAAGATCATTTATGTTCTAAATATTCTAGGTAGGCCTTATATGGAAGGCATAAAAATTTGTAGTGCTTTGCCTTGAGTATAACAGTTTAGAAATATCGGAAGAGACTATGTTTAATGGGAAGACCACAGCCCTACAAGCTCATCTGATAAGTCTGTTCAAACCACGTCTGCATATTTAGTGGCTGGACCATAATACAAAGTGATTTATTATTTACTATTATTTTGCATGTATCTGAAATTAGTGAATATTACAAATAAGTGTTACTGCTATTGGCCCAAAGAATTATTATACATACACCTCCCAAAGAGTCTCATCTTTGAAACATCTTCATAGCCTGTTGGTAAATGATGAAAAAATTAACAAATTGAATCTGACAGCATAATACTTCAGTATCCATTCTTAACCATTCTTTCATGTCAACATATTTTGAAAGAATAAAAAATTGCAAAGGGACAGAAAGATGTGGATACAGTTTATTCTATGGGCAAGTATACTTAGCTCCTTAAAGGATAAGAAATCAAAGCTAGAAATAACTTGACAGTTTAAATAGTAAATATATACACCAGGATGTAGAGGTGGCAAGTTCCTTCCAGGCAAAGGTCCAAATTATCTCCAAGAGAGCACAGTGGTTGGAATGTAATTATTTGACAGAGCTCAGAGCTGGAACCTCTGAAGAGCTTCTTTGTGTGTATTGGAGAGAACTGTAATTGAAGCAGATAATGAACAGGTCAGAGCTTACTGAGACTGATTAACTGCATCACCTGCCCTGCAATTATGGTTACCGCTCTTGAGACTTTTAACTGTGAGAGCTTTCCTCAAGAGGTACATACATGGTTTTCCAAGAAGGCTATTTTTTCCCATTCTGCTTAGATGTCTATGTGTTACCTAAGTGTAGACTCATCATCCATATCTAGGGTGTTCCAACTCCTCCTAAAATAGATATATAAGATGAATTGGTCTCTGAAGGTGTCATTTCACACTGTTGGCTTTAGAAGAAACAAGTTCATTAATTAATAGTATTTAGGCAACTGTTGAGATACAATTTACCATTGGTATGTTTTCATTTAACACTTATTTGCCCATGAAGAGAAAAATACATTATACATAATAGTAATTTGATTCTGTATCTTTGCAATCATGTGATCAACTATTAGATATGCAAACAGTCCCAAATAATGACAGAGACAGCAATTCTACTTGTTGGCTAGGAACTCGTCATTGTAATAAGAACAGACAGTTCAGCTGTTTCTTTTAGACTGTTCTGTGAGAGAAGATTTTCCTGTGATTAAGTTCTGCTACATTTCTAAGAAATCAAAAGGTTAACTATTAGGGTTTTATTACAGATTCATACATGAGTAGATATACCACTATTTTTTCTTTCATACTTGGCAAATTCTTTTAAATATGTGGCATAAACTTTAGCATTGTAGTAATAAACATCTCTGATTTGAAAAGCTGTGATAGATCCTAAGCATATGGACTGTGATTATATACTATGGTGAAAAGGAGGGCTATTGTTTCTTCCTTACTAATTACAGATCTGTGTCTATGTTGGACAAAGTTTTCAAAAGCAATCACTCTAATTAAATTGAGAAACCATATAGAGATATCATTTTAACACTATTTGTCCTTAAGCTGCTCCATTGTAGACACCTGAAGTTATTTCTCTTTATTGGAAATCTCATCTAAACTGGATCTGGAGATATCTAACTGAAATACGCATCATTGGTATCTAGTTTACCTGTAACATAGGTTGTCCTACACAACTTATATTATTTTAGAGATGCATGTTAAAGTGATTTCACACCTATTTTCCCCTCAAAATTCTAATTTTTTTTTTCCTACCAGATATCCACAGTACTTATGCTCTTATTAGTCAGTGGGGTTTTTATGCATCGACATAGTATTACTGGAAATAATTTTGAGTACTTCTATTTTATTCCCTTATTACATTTTTAAATTCTCTAAGTCTATTAATTTTATGAACTTCCCTCCTCATTTTCAAACCATTTTTGCATTTATTTTATTACAAAGCTTGCTTTTCTAGTTAGGGGTTGAAGATCTATCTCAGCAACATATTTAAAAGCTTAATAATCACAGTCTAGAGCTATAAGTATTAATGAGATCATTCTTCTGTATCCAAATGCTGTTTTCTTTTTATTCTTTTTTCTTTCCCTGACAAATCTAATCAGAGTCAGAACTTTCTTAATCTTGGTCCACAACCCTATTTTTTACTGATTTAAAATTACATATTGCACTCTATGGTTCTAATCCCATTCTACAGTTTCATGCTTTTTATAGGAGCAAGTGATTGTGATGTAGGTTAAAGTACATTAGAATTCTGGTTATTTTGAAAGTTGTGACAGATCGGGTAAAGAGGTGAAGACAGAAATCAGGGCAGAAAGGACAGTCTTATCAGGTGTAGGTAAACCAGATGCATAACAAATATTTCATGTTTTTATGAATGAAAGAATATCAGTCATATTAGAGCAATTCCACTGGAAGTCCTTCACTAAAAGCAACCCCATATGACTGTTTCAAAGCTCTAGAGTATGAGAAGTGATAGCTTCCTGCAGCAACCAGAAGTAAATGATATGTAGAGTAACTAACTCAAATCTTACTTAGCTGTTAAAATGGAAAGAGAGGTTTGTATGTCAATTGGCACTATGCTTTATTCATCATCATGAGTTAAGAATAACCACCTGTAATAGCATCCAGGAAAAAATGTCACAGTGTTGCTTTCACATTCATTAAGGGAGACAGACCACCAGGAGTTAGTTTGATCAGTAGTCAGAAGGAAAAGAAGGAAAGGACCTTTCAAAAAAATTAGAACGAGTAAATGAAAGAAAACAGTTGCAAATTCTGTATTGTTAATGACATTTTCTTTTGATCTGCCTTTTCTGTTTAGATACACAGGTCTTCTGAGCAAGTACTCTGTTTCTGTATGTTTATATGTACCTAACCCAGCATACCTTCTCAGTGATGCCTAAAAAAACCAGTAAACTGTTCTTCAAAAAACAAATATTGAAGCTGGATTTTGGATAAAAATTTGCCCTGATGACATTTCAGAGAAAACCTTGATTTTGGAAATTTCCGGGATTATCTTTTAATAGTTTGAGAAAAGTAAGGTTTCTACCTTGCATTTGATCAGTTCCAAGGAAAACTGGGCACAAACTCTTGTGTGCCTCTCAGATCGGTCCATTCTCTATTGTCAGATGAACATTACTGTTCAGTATTTTAATTGTCAGCACAATACTACTCTATACACTCCAAGAAAAGAAGCATGATTTTAAGTCTGAGAACTCCTTGAAACTTAGAAATATAGTAAGATAATATCTTCTCCTCGGTTATCATCCTGAATCAAATCCCAGTGACCAAAGGCATGTTGGTTTGCTTTTGGAATTCTTCCTGTTCCTAGCAGCTCAGGAAACACATTCCACCACTCACTCCCTCAAGATCAGTAAGCTAGAGCCATATTGTCATTCAGTTGTCTGGGGAGAACTCTCTTCAGAGACATCTTCTGTCTCTGAAGCTGCTAGAGACAAGTGAGTGGGAAGGATTCTGATGCTGGACCAGGTGTTTGCCATATGTTGCTAGAGTTAGAAGCTCAGTTTGCTCAGACATGACACAGGTAACAGTCAGAGTTTCCTATGGATTCATTTTCACTGATTTTTCACAGTGCATCAACATTGACAGCTCTCTGCCTTTTCTGATACAAAGTACATTGAAATCTTTAATTCTTTGAGTGCTATAGAATACAGCTAATTTTGACTCTGCTCTTTTTCTAGGTTCCCAAAATCACATCCTTTATGCTTTATTACTTACTTTCTGGAAACTATGCTGAGAAAATGAATTAGGAGTGTGTTACACATTAGCACTGCCATCAGATAGATGTTTGTTAGTGTGTGTGGCATCCACTATGTGCATTGACCCAGGAAAACCCTGCACTACCACAGTCGTTTCACATCCACACAGCATCCAAGTTCACTAGTAAGATCTAGAGCAAATATAATGTAGAGTTACAGGAACTCTCTGTAAATGTGAGCATCTGTTTTACAAGTGATCCTGTGACATGGGAACATGAAAAAGACTCTGACAGTGTTGAAAGTTTGAAAGGACTGACATACACTAAACAGTGAACCAGGGAAATAACTCTGGCAATTTAGGGATAGAAATGAGGCATGAAGGTTTTTTTATCCCTGTCTGCAGAACTTCTGTATTCCTTTTCAAAACAAAAATGAAATTGATGAGTTTCTGAAACATTTTAGTGGTTTGTGTTCACAGTGGAAAAAAACTGCCACCCAAACTTGTGCTCCTACAAGGCTAAAGATCATGGTGCAGAGGTTAATGAGCTGTGTGGAATAAAAAAAAAAAAAAAGGAGTTTATATCTCTGGTCATGTTACCTGATGAAAAGGTTACATGTCACTATTCTGCATCTCATATTCATGCACTGTTTATTCCCTGATTCACTTATTTGAATAATAAATCAGAAACCACTCCTGAACTCAAGAAGTAAGCCCAAATAACCAAATTTTCTGAATAAAAAACATTTGTGAATGTAAAGCATTTGAATTTCACCAAAACTGTATTTCTACAATGAAAAACATTTTACTGAAAATGCTCTATATCTCATAAGGTTTTTAGAGCTACATGGGAAAAAAGAAAAACCAAAACCCTGAACTTGTCATCCGAGAATGCTGTATTAAAGGGATTAAGCAAATTAAACTAAATATGTATGTATTGTCACATTCATTTCTTGACAACTAGAGTCTGAGTTTCAAAGAATATTCACATTTTATAGTGTAAATAAAATGGAAATTGTGTTATGTCTGAACACAGCATCAAGACAGTTAGCAAAGTATCTCTGTGTTAGTCAGTACTTGAACTGTCTTGTCCTAATTACTTATACTTTGGAAAACTTTGCCTTCATCTTTGTAGTGACATTTCATCCTCCAGTATTCATCATTACAATATCAATTTTGAGTGTGGAGATTTTTTTGTCTTAAATTCCATTGACTACACAAGGTAGGGTCATTCATAGCAGATTCATTCACTTGAAAATAAAGTTATATAATATTTTAAAGATGGATTAAAATTGTTATTAAAAATAAAACTGTGATTAATGACAAAGGCAAGGGAATGTAATCTCAGAGGTTTTACCTTTTTATGCTTGAGCCATAGGACATGGCAAAACCATGTCTAAGAAGTTATTGCTGTTAGGCAAAATCTGTGTCAAGGACACCCACAAGTTCATATTAGTATAGGCTGTTCTATAGTTCATTGATTATTGTTACATGATAGGTTGATCCTTTGCATGTTCTTAGTTTTTAGAGTTATAAAATATTTATTGTAATGATTGGTTCCCACTATTATAATCATCAGAGGAAGATGTAGAAAACTGTTCTTTGTAAATGCATTCAATTTGTTGCATTGTGGAGAGACACATTGTACAAATGTTGATCACATAACTTGAATGAAATATTGAATGAAAAAGGCTTCTGCCGTTCTCTTCCTCTATGACGGAATCCTGAGAACACATGGTCCCACACCCTGTATGAGAGAGTCTAACCTCAAAACTACAAACATTTTATTTATCCTGTTCAACACAGCTCATTTCATATACCATTTACAGTAAAATGTATAGGCATGTATGTACAGCTAGGCAAAATCTGTGAATGTTTAGTTAAATGCTGAAAGCTTGGGAATCTCCCCTATATTTAATTATTGTGCTCTAGACATTAATGACAATGAAAAAATAAATACATTTTTGTCATATGTACCATCATAAATAATTTAAAGATACTTACTTAAAGTTGTGGACGTATAAGTTAACACATAATATGAATGAAATTATTGTGAAGGGACTAGTTAGATCACACCTTGATACTAAATTTCCTAGCATCTGTCATCTCACTGAAATCTTAAGAATAGAAAAAAATTATCCATTCCATGTCTTTGATCTCAAAATGATCTCAATTATTTGGAAAATGTATGCCTTCTAAAATTTCGTTTCTCATTTAAAACACAATACAATTTATTTAGGGTTTGGGATTTTTTTTTAATTATGAAGAATGCATTAGCACTAGTACTGAACACTCTGCTAGGAAGTCAATATATTTTCTTGAAACACTTCTACAACATTTATTGAATTTTTCATGATATTACATTTATGAAACCTTTTCCTGAAAGACTTGCATATGTGGCAATAGAGCATAAAGAATGACTTACAAAATTATACTTGGTGATCAGTTGTTATTTAAAGTGGAATTAATTTTCAAGGATGATCATTACTGAGGTAATGCATGACAATACAATGACAACTTTGCATTTGTGCTGTCTTCCTTACAGGTTGTCACTACAATTCAGAAGTACTACATATTTATATAGACAATTTCAAAGTAAATTTAGTCATGGAGTCTAGGAAAACAAAGAGGTTTTGTCTTTGTTAGGAAATTTACTGACAGGAGCTACAACTTACGTGAAAATAGTTATCTTGTTCAAGCATTCCTGTAATATCAAAAAGCACTTGAGCCATCATAAATTATAGATATTAAGCCTAAATAATTGCTTAGTTTTTTTGCAATGTAAATTCACTTCTTGGCACATTTTAAGTGGCTTATAGTATTTTCTCCAAATTGTATTAGATAAAGTCATGGTCTATTACACTGTTGTCATTCAGCTCATTTTGATGAAAAAGTGGTTACTTATGGCAGATTAATGCAAAGAGTGACCATAATCACAGTATATTAGGTTAAGAGTTTATTAGAAAAACACAAGCCATTTGAATTAATTCAAATGATCAGCAGGTCAGTTCAAAAGAAACATCTGCTTTAATTTGTTAAACTGTAACCTTTGCTATATTAGAAAAATGCTTTGACACAAACACTTTACAAATGTCAGCAGAAAATCCATACTCCATTTCTTCACATTGGTTTTGTGACACAATGTTTGCTGATATTCGTCAAGGGATAAGTTACGATTGATTTCCTTCCACCCTTATTCTTTTCTCTTGTATTATGGGGAATTAAAGGGCAAAAATGACCTATTTTTTTTTTCCCAGACCATTCATATGGATATGCTACAGTAGGTAAACTTAACTGCTGCCTGGAACTTAAAGGTCAACAGAATCTCTCAAAAAGGCTTTGGGTGGTAAAAGTTAGAGAAGGACAGAGCATCCTAGGACTGAGGAGCAGAAGTGTTTTAGAAAGTGGAACAGCTGCTATGGAAGGATATTCTGAGGCATTTGCTTCTGTGCCTTTTCTCTAGATATTGCTGCTGTGTGGTTGCTCACCACAATGAAATTGCTGAAAACATTTTGATTCAAAGAATTGGCAATATTCCTTGCATTAGGATAAAATCTCTTCATTTTCCTGTCTCTGTTTCCACTTCTCACTTTCAAAGCTTCTGTCAATGTAAAATTTAAAGATTAAGCTTATACAATGGAGGTTTGTTCCTCTGTTGAAAGATCACTGCCCTTTTGCAAATACGTTTTGAACTGTACAGGAAGGTGTGATAAAGACACTTGGAAAATAACACTGAAGTGTATCCTACAAATGACCCAAGATTATGAGTTGCATCATTTCCAGACATATAGTTTCAAATATATGACCATAAGCTGTTAATAGATGTGACAAATGAACACATGTATGCACAAATACATCTATATGCACACATATGTCTATATCCATCAGATAGCTTACTGCGCTCTTTGAGAAATACTTCTGTTGGAGAAAGGTTTCAAGAAGCACTAGATGACTTTTTGGTGCTATATGAAGAAACTGTAATAAGTAAGATTATTGTCCTTCAGAGTAGAAAAAATACAAGCCAATAAAACTGTGTATTTCATGTGAATGTGAGTCTTATATTTTTCCTACTCCATTGTCCTTTATTCTGCAAGAAACAATGAAGTCAAAATGAATACTCAGACAAGATATCTGATCCCAGACCCTCACAGACTTAGCAAAACTTCAATGATTTTAAGGGATATGCTTTATTACTCCAGGAGAATTTCTGCAAAGTTTCCATAGATATTCTGTCTGAAGGATATTTAACTTTCCTCTGTTGAGAAAGATGGACATTAAAAGTATTCTGAGAAAGAGATGTGGTAGATGGAGAAATGAAGGGGTCATAGAAACACCTTTGATCCAAATTTATAAAGAATATAAATGACTTTTAAAAATAGCTTAACAATATAATGATGCACGTATGTCTAAAATTAATGAGAAGGAGAAGGAATAATATTTAGAGGACAGTTATGCTGAGATACATTACATCCTGTGACATCTGGGGGGAGGGAGAAAGGGGAAGATCATAACAAAAAGAATTAATAAGAGGTACCATTCTGCACTTTGACTTTTTGAACGTCATTGTTCTCAATGCAACATGACGAGGACATAAACAAAATTAAGAAAACCTCACTGAACAGAAAGAAAAAAGTTGTTTCATTCCATGCAACAGAAAGTGACATAAGAAGTTACAGGGCTCTTTTCAAGAGGGTAATAGACCTTTGTAAAAAGTTTAGTTCGGTTGAAAGACCAAGTAGCTTGAGTATTTATTTCCCAAGATGTGTATTACCATATTGCTTAATAGATGTCGGTGATGTGATACTTGAACCTTTTTGATTAAGCTCCTGTTGAACTTTAGATTGCAATAATCAACAGTGTGTACAATTTAAATTTTAGATTATTTAAGAAGTCTTCAGAAGCACAGACGTTATAATATGAGATGATTATTGTCGTTGTTATGAAAGAGGCTGCTAAATCCAGTGGGAATGTTCATCAGCATACTGTAATCAACAGCTACGAAGAATGCTTAATTACAGTTATTTAGGTGACATGTTGATGCAGTAGTAGTGGTGTTGAAAGCAGAAAAGTTGCATGAATTAGCACTTGCAGCCATGTGAGAGGATATTAAAAGTCATCAATATCAATGCAGAATGTCTGATTATGTGGCTGTTTATACTAATTTGTCTTACTATTAAACTACAGTGCTCAGCATAGAAGACCATTGGGCTTACATCTTCATTTATCTTTGATACTTATTCAAAAGGGAAATTATTACATTGTCCAGAATATAAGTGTTCATGGTAGATTTCAATAGTGTTCATGGACCAAATAGACAAAAGAAAATGAAGTACATGTGTGGATGATTCTTTAAACTCTAAGATAAATTTCTAACATAATTTTCATTATTAGATTAGGTGTAAAAACTGGTTTGTAAGAAATCATGAATGCACATTTTTGTATATTCACATATGTTACAAAGCTAAATTCATATAGCTTAGTAACAATCATTGTTTTGGTCTACTATTTAATTCTGAATTTATGATCATTTAAAAATTAGGTTCATCAGCCACTAGTAAGTTTTACTTGACTTAAGAAATTCTTACGACTTACATATTGCATCAATAAATTAACAAAGTTTTTTGGTATTACACTACTAATGATGCCAAAATACATTTTCTAGCCTGATAAATACTATTCTCTTACTATCAAATATGTGCTCCATATGACACCAGGGTGAAATAGATTGCAGTCTAAGATTTCTTACTTTTTCTATGTACTTGTCATAATTCTATTTCACTATTTAAATCTTTATATCTCTATAAATTATGTGGGTTTTTTATAAAAAAATTGTAAATATAGTTAAAAAGGAACTGGCAACTAAATTTGACATTTTCTGACACCCATAAATACTAGAATTATTGATTTATCAGTATGATTGCATGTGTGCATTATGTAGCAGTTTGCAAGAATGCAAAGAATTTCCTCTAGAATAAAGTGAGTTGAAACACTGTGAATGTTATTACCCTTTAGTGCTTTCCTTTACATTAAACAAAGCATAGATAGCTTTTGAGATACTTGCTGAAGTCTTGATCTTGTACCAGGAGTTTCCTTTAAAGTAAAAAGTTTTCCATTCCTTGTAAAGTAAATTATGGTTTTCTTTATTCACTTATTCAACTCAGCCTCTAGGAGGATTTTTTTCTTTCCTGTTGTATAATTATCTACACAAAGCTATCAATGTCATCTGCATACTGAGTACTTAAGCTTTTGGAGCCAAGAATACAATGTGAGTTTTTCTCAAAAGGCACTAAGTGCATGCAATATATTATAGGAGAAATAAGGAAGGCTCTAACCTCTCCCTGCCATTTTGTGTATCTGCCTACTTGGGGATTATAATTAGTAGAACTAACTAAGTGGACTAATAAATCTGATCGTTCAGAATCCTTAATCCTAGTCCTTAAGCAGGTTTTTTTTTGCCATTGAAATACAAATAAATAGTAGCTTATTGATTTTGTATTGCAGTTCGTAGTTAGGTTGACTAAAATTAAAATTAAAATGTTCCTTCATATGACATTTATTCATAAATAAAAGGTTGGGAAAGAGGGAGAGGGCAGGGTTTTATCTTTTTGTCTTTGCTCTGTGTGTTCATTCCTTACATGATCACTGTCGAAGAAAGGACTAGTGAAAAAACTTTAGGACAAGGATGGAACAATGAAGGTAGAGGTCAGTTGTGTTGTGACAGAGATAAATTGATTTTTTTCTCTGTCTGTCCAAATTGAGAGTGAAAGCTGTTCTGTTCATCACAGAATCATAGAACAGTTGAGGTCAGCAGGGGTGTCTGGAGGTCATTTGGTCCAAACCCTTACTCAAGTAGGGACATCAGTACCCAGTTTCCCAGGACTTTGTATAGGTGGCTTTTGAATAACTCCAAGGATGGAGATTCCACAATCCCTCTGAGCAACCTGTACTAGTGCTCAGTCAGCTCCATAGTAAAAGAAGACTTTCCTGATGTTCAGCAGGAACCTCGTGTGTTTCATTTTGCTCTATTGTCTTTGCACTCTCCCTTCAGGTTTTTCTATATATATATACTGATGTGACCCTCCCTGAGACTCCTCTTGTCCAGACTCAGCAGTCTCAACTCTCTCAGATTTTCACGACAGGCAAGATGCTTCAGTCCCTTAATTGTCTTTGTGTTCCTTAACTGAATTCTCTCTAATGTATCTGTGTCTCTTATACTGGGGAGCACAGGGCTGGATGTATTACTCCAAATGTGGTCTCAACAGTGGGAGTAGAGGGGAAGGATGATCTCCCTCAACCTGTTCACAACTATTCGCTTAATGCAGCCCAGAACACCATTAGTCTTCTTTACTGCAAGAGCACACTGTTAGCTCAAGTTCAACTTGATGTCTAGCAGGACCTCTATGTCCTTTTCTGCCGAGTTACTTTCAAGCTGTGTGGCCCCCAACATGTACTAGTGTATGAGTTTTTTCCTCACAGGTACAGGACTTTTTGTTTCTCCTTGTTGAACTTCATGAGGTTCCTTCCTGTCTGCCCATTTCTCATTTCAAATTTTACCCTCTTTCTCTGCTGGTGTTATTTAGTTGCATCTGAAAATGTAAAAAACAAAAACTGAAGTGATCAATGCAGAATAAATAAGAGAGAGTGATCTCTCAGACCCATTTTATAAGTTGTATAAAACAGTTAAAATATAATGGACTCCAGATGCTACACAATCATAGTGTGTTTACTTTCAAAGCAGAGGAAAGCCACAATGAGAAGCCCTATTGAAATGTGGGCATTTCTCCTTTGCAAAATGACTTTGTTGCATATAACAGTCTTGTTGAAGGATGTTAGTCATGGTTGCTCATTCTGTCATTATTGACTCAATGTATTCAGAGTGGTTTGCATATGAAATCCACTGTGTATTTGTGCTAATCAAATACCTGATCATATATAAACTACAAGTTGATACTTGATTATAATTTCTGATAAGGTAATATCAACAATGTGATAAATTCACTTTTTTCAGTACTGAAGCTGGATATTCAACTCTGTATTAAGGCACAAGTATTCCCTTGTATGCTTCAAAGGAAGACCATCCTTTTAGATTTGTATTTAGGTTCACATATGATGCTTCTTCTCCAGTGCCATAAATAATGACTCTTACCAAGCTATATAAATTGTTGCCATAGATCCCAATAGATGTTGCATAGGATAATCAAATTTTTTAGAGACAGCACAATGTTCATAACTTACTAGAGATTCTCCTGCATGTACACACACTCTGCAAACAACAATTATTTTGTAAGCATTTGCTTTTTAATCCATTCTCTGTAGGCATGATGCAGTAGAGAAGAAAGAAGAAATATGTGCACAAAAAAGCTGTGGAACTTCAATAATACTACCTACATGGAACTGACAAGTTTCATCAAACCAGAGAAAGTATTAAATGTAAATTTATTTTGTATAATAGTTTATTCTGTTTTCATTCTGCTTTACAGATATAGTCAGGATGACTCAGTAACTACGATGATGTTTGTTGTATTAACATTTCTTTTGGCTCTTTTTCATCATATTTTCCAGCCCAAGGGAGATTTTTTACGTCTGTCAAACAGAAGGCAGAATTTGATGCTAAACTTATTACTCTGAAGGGAGAGTTTTTAAGGGAGAACTAACAAACCAAATATCACAAATCCTACCCTGAGCTACTTCTGAGCTTTGGCTGAACCCACAGTCACTGGTATCATTTCCACCCCCAAGCTCTTTGACTATCTCTCTAAGGATATCGTTAACAGTACTGTGTACTGCATATAGAAAAGTGAAGAAGCAAGAGATGTAGTCTGCAGTAGGCTCTATGCCTTATTTATATAACAAAACAAGTCCAATTACATGTGATATGACACATGCTTTGGAAAAAGCATCTGCAGTTACACAAAGAATAAAACTAATTTAGAGAGCTAGCGTTTTAAGAGTAGATGGAAAGTAGGTGGCAATATATTCTAACAGTTTCTATATAGTGCAGGCTCTTAAAAATTTTCAGAAAACTGTTTGACTTTTTTTCATCAAGATATATTCTGTAGAAGGTAATGACTAAATCACAGATATAGTTAATGGACCAGACTGATTGCTGACAGTAAAACAAGAGGTGATACCATAGAAGAACTTGTCAACATGCAAATGTCAAAAGCATTTTAGAGTCATAGTTTTGGTCCTTTCAGATAATGAAGCTTTGTATCAGAATTTCAACAAACCAAAATTACAGAAAGACTTCCTATTACCATTAGCTCTAGATGTTAAAGATATTTTGAGGAAATGTGTAGATACTGTTGGAATCAAGAATACCACTCTTCACTTGTAATTCCTAGTTCACCAGGAAATCTGTTTTTATAATAAAGAAGAAAATCCTTTTTGAATTAGAGACTTGAAAAAATTGTTTGTGCTTGCCTTTCCATAGCTATATCACAATCAACTATAGAATAATATAGTTTATGCATTTTGAAAAGAATTAAACTCAGGTCAGTCATTATGTAAAAATGCATGCCAAAATTACTCAGAATGGGGAGAGTTAAGTAGTGGAATAAATATACGTATAATTTTCTAAAACTTGTAAATAGTATTTTATTCAGAAGAATAACCAATTGTGTTAAGGTCAATGAACTCGCTAGACAAAAAGTTAGGTTGTAATAGTGCTTGGTGAAGATGTTGATTTTCATGCCAACCTTGTGAAACATAGTGGGATTAATCCAGTTACCTTGGGATTCTAGAATGTAAATGTCTTAAATTAGTTGTTTAGGTTGCCTCTGGATTCAACACAGAAAGATCCCAAGGGACAATTCAACTCATCCTACAATAAATAACTAGAATAAAGAAAGCTGCTATTCCTGGAGGAGCTTGTCTGCAAAAGTTAGACAAAATTCCTAAAGACAAACTGGCTTACTGTTATCATGATTTCATTAAAATCACCTTAAACCCCCCATTTATGGTTATATAATTAATTTCCCCTCCTTCATAGGGTCTTTAAAAATATGGACATTTCCATACTCTTACCTGGAACTGTCAAGTGTGCATATATATTTTAATTTTGAGCATGAAATATGTTTAAACACATGGTTTTATAGATCGCTGTTATCAGAGCAAGGTTTTTGTGACTTGAGACTTGTGACAAGTCTCTGAAAGACTTTGTCCATATGCAGAGCTATACTTTCTTGGTTCAAAATCTCACTCAGATGGAAAACAGGACATTGTCAGACATTTAAAAGATTTTTCTTATTTCCACGAGTAAGGATATAGTAAATGTCCTGGATTTAGGCATAAGTTTGACTATTGAAAGTAAAAGTATTTATACAGTATATATAACAATCAAAAGAGTTTGAGAATTATTCAGATTCTTTTATAATTATTTCTCTCATGCTCAATAGGACACTGGAATACAGAAGGCTCCAGGGAAACCTTATTGCAGTCTTTCTATACTTAAAGGGGGCTTATAAGAAAGGTGTGGACAGACTTTTTAGTAGGGCCTGTTGTGATAGGACAAGGGATAACTGTTTTATGCTAAAAGAGGACAGATTCAGACTACATATAACAAAGAAATCTTTTATGATCAGGGTGGTGAAACACTAAAACAGGTTGCCCAGGGAGGTTGTAGATGCCCCTTCCCTAAAAACATTCAAAGTTAGTTTGTACTTCGGGCTTTGAGAAACCTGAGAGTACACATATTTAGGAAAAAAGAAACAATTTTAAAAAATACTTTATATTTTTCATTCCTCAAGGATAGTTTTTATTCTGGGATATACAATGGTTCAGATGACTCTTCTACTTTTCCAAATATGATCACTTACCTCTAGATACAATTCTAAGTTACAAGAAGTAGTGTATGAAATACTACTTTGAAACAGAATCTTTTCAAAAGGTTAGTCTCCAGAGATGTTTTTTTTATGTTTAAAAGCCCTGTTTTAGAAGGTTGACTAAATATAGGCATATTCTTTTATTTCTATGTCCTCCTCTACAAAAACTGAAGCACCCTTACAAAATCAGGGTCCAGACCTTCAACTTTGCTTTCTTGATGAGGACTATAGATACCTAAATTATATATATATACACACACTTATATATATATATGTATTTCCATAAATTGATCTGTTACTGTAAGAGGGTTTAGGTAATGTAGTCTTGCATTGGATTGAACCTATGTATCTGACTGTCTTATTTAATACTTGGTGAGCAGAACAGATTTCAATATTCCTTTTAGTAAAGTAATTCCTAAAAGTTTAAAATTTTTGCACAGACTTTGTGTGGTGGATCCAAGAAGATTTACTTTAGCATGTCTAGGTTTGCTAATTAAGCTTACACCTTTAGATAGAACACCTGATGTCTCAGTCATTCAAAATGACTAAACAAATCTAAACTTACTCTGAGGCATGTACATGTAAGGCGATACACAGAAAGAAGATCTTTCCTTTTTAAACAAACCGTATTGTCTGACAGTCCAGCTATGTAGCAAACTAAATTCTTAAAATCTAGTTATAGATCTGAGGTGCTTACAGTGGGATTCCAGCCTTTAAGCCACCTTCACGTGTCCTTGTATGTGCCTCTTCAGAAGGATATAGTTCTCCCATCATTCCTGCACCATAACTGCCAACTCTATGATGATGTCTCAGCTATCCAAGGGTATCTCAGATGGTAGAGGACATGTATTTTTAGGCATATTTATAACTTAAGTATATGCTCTAGTTGTCTGCAGGTATAATGGTATTCCCAAGTACAAGGATTCTTGAACTAGACTTAGAATTAAACCAAGCAATCAGAATAATTTTAAATAATGCTTGTTTTCTAGCTGAGTTAAAGCCTTTAAAATAAACTGAAATGTCTCTCTGGAGCAATTGCTTGACTATGGGGCTACTGTTTTTTTTTTTATTTCTGTTGAAAAGAGGAAATTAGGTATACCCTGTCACAATGTTGTTAATTTTGATCATGAACTTACACAGATAGGTTTAGAATGGATTTGTTTAAATTACTGAACATATTGTATTTTTCCCAGTAACAGAGAACTATAACACAAACCCTTTGCAGCCACTGCAAACACTCATTTTCAATTCCAGTAAATGGTAGCTGTTTCACATATGGGAGAATTTGAGACAAATTCAGTTGAACTACAAAGTGAAGTTTGAGATTGTATAGCTAGAGTGAAACTGTACAGATTAATATTTTCACTATAAAGCACATAATTAACTGAATTGCATGATTAAAACCCAATTGACATACTGCTTAATTTTAAGGTTTAAGAAAGGGATATGCCTATTTACATAATGTTTTACAGCAAGATGACCATGTATTACCACTAATGTCCACTTGCTACTTTCACAACAGTAAATTCAATAATCTATGACCTTTAAAATTACAAGACAAGAAATTTGAAACTTTAAATCATAAACTATCGTTCCATATAGAGTTCATAATATGCAATTGACAATTTAAGACTTAAAGAATGGTTAGCATATTTTGTAACTTAAAATCAAAGTGCTATGTTCATTCATAGTTTAAGATAAAGTTTGCAAGTTGTGCTGTTTTGAGAAGTTTTCTCTTTAATTAGCTGATAATTTCTACAATATAGCATTAACTTGACAAAGATAATTTAAAAACTGCATTTTCATTTAAACAACAAATTATATTCAATTGAGAAGATTTATTTAACTATAGATGTTTTTTTATTCTGTTTAAAATCATATTTAAGAACAAGATTATTCTTTCTTTGCCATGGGAGAAAAGTTGTGACAGTGAATTAAGACTGGTATTTATTTTTATGTTTATAAACAGGAGCATTTATTCTCATTTCATACTGGTTTCCCATTAAGGGACATTTTGTTAATTTTTAACCTTCAGTTCTACTAGAGTGAATGAGAGCAATACAAGAGTGGAAGCATAGCATTTATTTAAATCAGTGTGGTATACATAATTACATTAGTTTTCAAAATTTAAAAAGGAATAAATGCATAAACAGCTTTAAACACATAAAATAATAAATACATACAGATATTTAATATAACATCAGACATAAATTGTCAATCATGGCTTCCTTTTTGTTACTGTATGTTTTAGAATATAAAAATAGAAATCTTATGTATATGATTGCACTTTTTATCGTAAATCATATCAGAATTACATCAACATTTCATATAATATCAACAAAATGTAATGTACAAAATTTTACCTGGACAGTAAAAAGGCTACTCAAACCTGGTATGTTCCACATATCCTGAGAATCCTGGACAAAGGATGATTCCGGCCAATGAAATATATAGCAGATGTTCACTGAAGCAATGCATCTGGGTCATGTAAAGTCCACTGTGCAGGTACAGGTCTTGTGTGCAGCACATGTTCTGTAGGTATGATACATACACACCATTTGCACACACACTTCGTACAGGAAAAACCTATGAAAAGTTATACTAAGCTGTTTCCAGTGTGACTTAAGGAGTGCTAGAACTCAACAAATACTGAAATTCTTTTTATTAGTTAAAATCGTGATAATAATGACTCAGATGTCGTGAAGAAGGCCCAAATTACCCTGATTTATCCAACAGTGCTTTCCTGGCATCTTCCTTGCTATGTATGATTGGCTAAAGAGCTCGGCAGCTGTGATGGAGGCGATACAAGGGTCAGGGTCTTCAGTGCCATTTGCAATTACACGTGAGTTCCTATAAGTCACTTTTCTGACTTTGCTTCTTCTCTTTCTTATCCCAAATTTTCAATGAACTATTTTATGACACTTGATAGTGATCAGTTTTGAGCTTTGTTTTAGTGTTCCTGCTTGTGCTAGAGGCACAGGAAGAAAGAAACCTTCTCAACGCAACACTGCTTTGTGCGACTCTTTAACAGAGGAGCAGAGTACTGCAACTTCAGTATAAAATTTGTTAAAAGCTGAGAAATCCTACTGAAAACAGGAACTGAAATGTACAGGATGTCAATAATGTATCTTAAACAGTGAAAATATGTGGTTCTTGAAAAGAATATAAAATAATTTCAGAACTAGAAAATATGGGGTAATTGATTTTCATTTTAGGTCTCAATGTATTAGTCAGTAGCTTAAATCTGAAACAGGAGGTATGCTATATTATTTGTCTACTACTTTCTGAGCTTAGAGAAAGTGAGCCTTTCTTAAGATATTTTCAGTTTGAATTTTTGTGAGCCCTTTCTTATGATAGTAGAAATTCACTGGGGGCTTGTGGGAACTAAACATGAAAGGAGTCTCTAAATCATGGTGAAAGTATTTTAAGGAAATGTCAATGATAATTTAATGAAAATTATATGTTTACAGATCCAATTCTTGTTTATAGTCTGGACTTCATATTTAATTATACTCATTTATTAACTGGGAAACCAGAATTTTCATAATAAATATTAATCTTCTATCAATTACTCATTCAGCAGAAACATTCAATTATTTTTTCTTTTTTTCTGGAAGAATAAGGTTAAAGTGTTTTTTTTTTTTAATTGGTTATTCATCAGTATAATCTACTAGGTCAATAGAAACATGCAGAACTTTACATAGCATATTTAAATATGAATGCCAAGTCTTATATACGGCTTTTAGCGACCAGTGCAAAGTTATAACCCCAAATTTATTTTTACCATTACAATAATAATAATTAAAAAGATTGATTTTGCAACCTTTGCACTTTCAGAATACTAGCCCTTGTGATATGACAGTTTTATAGATACATTAAAGTTAGATCTGAGCATGTTCCAGAGCTCCTAGCCTGCAGAAAAGTTGCATTAGAAAGAAATGTATTTTTGTTCATTCTGTTTTTAAATGGTAGTTTATTGCGTTTAAATAAAGACATTGAAAGTTTTGACACAAACCCACTGATTTAAAACATGAGATCAGTTCTTTAGTTGAAAATGTTGAAATATTTTGCATTCAACAAATGTAATCACATTCTGGTTCGTTGTTAAACTGTGCAGTTTACACAATATTAAGCTTCACTTTCTTATAAAAGGGGATAATATTAAGGCTCCTTTTCTCTGTGTAGACAGGTTTTTGTGTGATGGCTCATTTGCAGTGAACCAAATGGCATCATCTTCAGAAATCAGCAAAGGAGAGCTAGCTCTCTGGGGTTCCAATCCACACCTTGTTTTGACTTTATTGTCGGTAGAAATCCTACTTAATACTGAACCGGCACAAAAGGAAATTCTATATCAATTGCACTGTGATTAGACTTTAATAAATCAAAAGTAAAATTTTAAGGTTTGTTGTAAGTTGTTTTTAATTCTTTAGTAAAGGAATACAAAAATATTTATTAGCAAAATAAAAGATTTTGTAAGGACTAACTGTCCTTACAAAAAACACCTGGACGATAAAATTTGTACTGTGACACAGATTCAGGTTTTTAATGTCTCCTTAAAAGGCTTCTGAAACAACAGTTTGCCTGTTTTCTGTCCATTACTTATGTGCTGGGAAGAAATCAGACACATTGACTTTAATGGGGCTTCAGTCATTTTATTGGCTATAGTCCAGTCAGCAAAAGCTTTAGCCCTGCAATATTCTCCAGCTGCTCTCTTTTGCCTTTAAAATAGTAGATTATTAATACAGTTTATTCCTACGCCTTTTTTTTTTCAATATCAGAGATATTTTGAAGGAAATTAGGAGAAGAAATCAGAGGAAATGTTCTAGCATAATATTGCTACCTTAATGTGGATGTTTATACAGCATTTGAGAGGATTTATTGCATACAAAATTTTGCAGCTAAGCAGGTATACATTTTCTACACTGAGCTGAGATTCTGTTGTCAGCGTCTGCTAATTTGTATCTAGAGTGTAGCAAAAGTAAAAGAGATTTTTGTTTGCGTGTACTGTTATACAATATTTAAAGTGTAAAGAATTTGAAAGGTTGCTAATAAATGGAAGTGTTTATGCTAGAGGAGGTGGAAAAATGGAATAAGGAATAGGAGGCATATGGTGGCTTAGATGAGAAACATTTCATGCTGGGAAAGATATTCCTTTTCTGTGGTGTGTTGAATAATCTTGGTGTGGGTGTTTTTCTTTGTTTATACGATGACCTAAGAGCAACACAGTTCCTGTGAGAAAATTAGTATTTTAATGAATTTTAGACAGTCTTGCCTGAGAGAAATATGTATCTAGCTATAAAATATGCAAAGATAACCTTAAAAGACAATGGTTTTGTTCTTAATGTTCAGTGTTTGTTGTATTAATATTACAAATAACTCAGTCAAGATGAGTAGCTTCTGCTTACATATGTAGAGCTATATATTTTAATTGACTTGTAGTTTATGTAGGACAGGATTTCAGATGATAAAAAAGCCTCTAAAAACAGATTGTGGAATGAGTTTTCTGCCTGTATCTTGAAGTTGTTTGTGTGAGTTTAGGGAAAATGGTGAACTAAGAGTACAATTTAAATCTTGCTCAAATGAAAAGACTTGAGTGCTGTGCTGTCGCATACAACTGCCTCGACCTCAGAGCCTGTCTGTAAGAGAAGAATTTGCAAAGCTAATTTCAGTTTGGAACAAAGTGAGATTGACAGCTGCCAGTACACTAAGTGCTGGGATGCCCAAACCAACAAATAGGAAATGGGGAAAAGCAGAGCATTTCTGAAATGCTGTCTCCTGCAGGGACTGCACTCCCCAAAGCTGGAAGCCAGAGTTCTGGTTTTTGCACATTTGCCTCATAAAAGCGCTTGCCCAGTAAGTGGTGTTCTACTTCCTTGGATGCTGATGGAGTTTGTATTTGCTACTTGTTGGATAAAGGAACAGAAACAAACCAAGAATAATTCTGAGAGCAGTCACTCAAGATAGTATCTTTCCCATTGGACCCGCTGAACTGCTAACATCTGCTCTCCTTTGGACCATGCAGCTTTTGAACTTCTTGCCTACAGTGGCACAGTTATCTACAAAAAGCATAAAAAGCAGTTACCTCCCATAGCTCTGTGATTAGTACAGTCTATTGTGATGCACCAGCTCCAATCTTAACATTCCTTTCCTTTGAGAGGGATGCCTGTGCCTCAAAATTGGTCTCTTGGAGCAGATGTTCTAACAAACAAGCTATTAGAAGTAACAGTTTAGGTAAACTTTGTGTGTTTTGTGAACCTTGAACAAAGCCCAGTAGAGACTATCAGTACAGATTGGTGGAGGAATGCCTGTTTTACAGTCCCTGGAAGAGGACAGACCTTGAGAAGACAGATACACTCTAATCAGCTCAGCAAAGGCCATGCACAACACAGTCCTCCTTCAGACATTTTGAGAAGTTACTGTTCAAAATACTATTGTGTCTCAGACGTGTGAATGTTAGTTTCTTTCCCTCCTATGTCTTCTTTCTCTTTTTTTCCCCATTGGTTCTACAAACTCCAGCATCTTTTCTTCATTGAGTGAGACTTGAAAAGCTCCTTGTTGTGGTGTTTATAAGTCACCTGGGTCCTCCAATTAACCAGCAAATGAACTTCTAATGTCATTTAGCATTGATGCTGACATGTGCAAGAACCAAAAATCACTTAAGGTGTACTGCACTTAAACTGGTGATTTTGAGAGAAAAGTTTTTCTATCTCTTTGCCATACTATGCCACACTCCAAAGGTCCCCATGAAACATGTCAGCAGGAGTATTCTACTTGATTAGAGCATTCAAGAAGGCATAATAAAAGCTGCAAAATATGTTCATTTTTGTAATAATTCCTCCTCTTAGACTTAAAATAATGATAAAATAAAACTCAGCAGACAAGTGGCAAGTCTAGAGATAATATAGCCCCAGTGAGAGACCGGTGAATGATTGATGTGTTATATATTAGCTAAAAATGATGACAGTTATCACATTTTTCCTCCTACAGCATAGTTGTTAATCTTAGATGCATTACAACCTAGCTCCCTCTTACAGAAATGTTCCAGAATAATTTAAAAAATTGTTAAAATTCTCGTATTCTGTTCTTATTAGTAGCAGAACGTCACCTTTCCCCAGTTAACTGAAGAAATACATATTTCTCTCATACAGGTAATTTTTCTTTCAAGAAACAGGACATATCCAAAATAGGCAGAAGCAAACCTATTATGTATAGATGGTAATTATGTATCTTGAATTATATAAGCAATAACATGCTTTAGATTTTCATCATTATTTATTTCTTTCTTTCCTCTTTGAATGACAGTATCTTAATGAAACTTCAGTTCCCAATTTTATTTAAAACTACAGTGTCAGGGAAGTAACTTTGTTTGTATGAAACTGTACAGTGTTCACCTTTTATTTTTTTTTAGTCTCTGCTTAAAGTTTAAATCCCTGGTGAGTAGCTTTCTGGCTCTGTAGTGAATATGCTGTGACTGCTTGGAATAACAGCAGAACACCACTGACATTTTGTTGATAAGGTTTGAATTAAAATATATTCACCAACAGCCTTTCTTGCAAATATACATTACTGTAGAATCTTTATCAATTTCAGACACACTCAGCCTTTATCATGCATAAAACTTACAGAAATATTTGCCAAGAACAGTTAACCAAAAAGATGGAGAGAAAGGACGTGAAGCTTTTTATTATAGTTCGGTTCCCTTTTGTGACAAGATGGAGAAAAGAATCGAAAACACGGTAATAAATTTTTGTTCTATTAATCTACATTTATTTCTCTGCAAATGTCTTATGCAAATGCAGACCATTAACATGCTCTTTCTAGACAGCCTGGCTCATATATCTATTTGTTTTCATCTTTCTATACCATCTCTTTTGAGAAACTAACTACAAAAATATCTTTTCATAATTTTTGTTGTTGTTTTTGTTGCCTTCAGAATCAACTATCTTTTTTTCTGGATTATGCAAAACACACTGAAAGCTACAATTTAACATTTTTATTTATCAGTTCTGTGGTGTCACTTAGTTTTGCAGAGGAAATACATAACCATGGCCAAATACACTTAGACAAAGAAAATCCCACAGTAGTTTTATATTGTCCAGTTGATTATATTGAGGAATCCTGATCTTACATGACTCAGTAGTGCAACTGTAATTTGCCTCCACTGAAAGGAGATTTATGTTAATCGGATGTATTATTGAGGTCGCTAATCAAATGAAAATTTAGCTGTTGGCAGTTGCTAAATCCTGCTGTACTATGCTTCATCAGGTGGTACGAATTCCGGTTGCACACTGGATCATTTCAATCTGCCTTCTGCTTCCTTTTCAGTCAAAGCAGAAAATACAGAACTGACAACCTAACTCCCAAACATTACAGGAATTATAAGTCTGGGTCTGTTTGCCGTAATTCAGTTTCTCTGTGAGCCAATGGGTTTCCATTTGCTCAAGAAAGAAAACTCTGCCTGATAGTTTTTTTTTGTTAAGTAATGAGATGGAATGGCTACTTCTAGAAGTGCTGCCTGCTACTCATTTATGAGATTGGTATTTTTGGTTCCATTATTCATGATTCCAATGCACGATATTTTGTGGTGCTTCCCTCAATTCAGCTGAGTTACCTAGCTCTGGACTTCCCAGTGCCCAAATCTTTGTAGATATGCATTTTGCCTTCTCTCAGCTTGAGCCAGCTTAAGTCCTGAAGTAATACAGCTGTGATGCATTTCTGAGCTGAGCATCCAAGAGGAATCATTAACTACCTCATCTGTAGTGCTAAATAGAGGAACTCTATTTTGAGATTTTTCATCTGCATGTTACTTCCATGTATCACCTTGACTTTTAGGATCAATTCAGCATTGGTTTGAAGATCTCTTCAGAACATGAGGAATCACAGCATAGATATTGTGCAGTGTCATCATTCCTGCACAGCTGTGCTCGGCACTAGGACTTTCTTTATCCTAGTAAATCGGGTGTTCCTGGGACTCCTGGCCAACACTGAGGGCAGCTACAGGAGAAATTTTTGCATCAATATGAAAGGACTCTTGCCTCACAAAACAAGGCTGCTTCAGGCCAGTTTTCTATTGGGAACTGGTCCTGACCCATGCTGACTACTGAACTATACTCTTGAGTTGTTGGGAATGCTCTTTGTCTCTGCCCAAAAGCATGCTAGGGGCAATTCTATAAAAGCTACTTCTGTAGAGAGCAGTGTTCCTATGCCCAGAAATGTTGCCTCTCCCTAATATATTTATACCCTTGAAGCATAGACTGTAAGTCACTCTGGTCTCCTTTTGCCCTAAGCCTGCTGTTGCTCCCTAGCTTCTTGCTGGGGGTTATTTTTTTCTTTCTCTCTTCTTTGATTTCAAGACACAGCACAACACAAAGGTCTAGTCAACCTTTTTAGTGAATTCTTTTTATTGTCTGCTGAGCACCATCTTTCTTTCCTGCATGTATGTACTGCAATTTAATATTAATAACCACAATATCATTGCCCATTTTCAAAGCAATGCGGTTGATGGACCTGAAGTCCCGCTTACATGTCTTTCAAATGTACTCCACAGGCTTTTAAGCCTTAAATTGTTTGGGGTTTGTAGGTTTAATTGATTTATTTGAATATGAAAGTTTTCTGCTTATTAGAAATATAAATGTTATGTCTACAATTTTGAAAAGATTTGCTAATCATGGAAGGGTCTTAGAAAGATCCAAAGCTTGTAATTATAAGAAAAAAAAAATCAACTACTTCTTAGTGAATCACATTTACCATTTTGGAGCCTGCATGAGATTAGCTGTTAATTGGAGGTAGGAAAAAAAGAATGAATAGAAAATTAATTGTATGTTTTAAAATAGCTTCTACTTGTATCTGATTTACAATGAGAGAATAATTTCTTTTTGTTTGCTTTTTTTTTTTCTTCTTCTTCTCCACAAACCAGGAAAGGAGCTGAAACATGCTGTGGTATATACAATAACGTGTTTGCAAATCACAGGCATTTTTTTAAAAGGAAATGTAGGGACCATTGGTTAAGGCCCATCTGCTGCTTACAAGGACTCTGGCATTAAAATTTCTTTTTATAAGTGCTATGTCCTTGTCACTTTCAGAGAAATGAGGTATCATGGATACTAGGGCATATCAGAAGGAGAAGGTGTAATAAGGTTGAGTGGGGCTTCAGGCTTTCACCAATATAAAGTCCCTTGAAATTCTTTCCTCAGCTATACAAACGATTCTCAGGCACTCTGAAGTCACATATGTGAGATGGCCTGAGGTTTAGTTTTAGGGTAGAAGTACGTCCTTTAGATGTTATGCAGTTCTAGATCTTGATCCCAACAAAAATTCTCTTACAACCTGCAGTGTCAATACAGAAACCCATGCAGCTTGTACAGGTTGCAACCGATACATTCACAGAGTTATGCAGTAACTGGAAAACTCAGTTCAGATGCTCAAAGGGACTGAGGCACGATAGCACAGTGCCAGCCCAGGCTAAAATGGTATATTTCTCAAACAGGCCGATTAACTTCAGTGCAGAGCTATGAAGCTAATTGCTTCCCTTCTGGTACCAGTAAAATCTTTACTGAATCAAGGTACTGGGGCGGGTGGGGAGTGTTTCTGTACTGATTTCTATTGAACTGGATAGGTGCACTTAAATGTTGAATTAAGGACTTTCATTCTGCTTTGCATATGCAAAAAAAAATTAGAACACAAATTTAAATGCTTCTTAGAAGGATTTCTCCTTTGCTGCCAATATGTTTCTTTGTAATATTTTGCAATATTAATTTAACAGATTTTGTGTGCTTAGATGTTAATAGCTTGAGGCTTGATTCATCAGCCCCTTTTCCTTATAGCAGAAATAATGCCTAATTAACATTCAGCTGCCTTGCAATAAAGTTGATTGAGATACTAGATGATATTTTAGCTGATTGTCATGCAGTGGAAATTACAGAAATAGCAACTATCAGGGGCTAACTGGAATTTGAAAGTGAGGTTTCTTCCAAAGCTGGAAAATCTTATCTATGCCATGCCTAAAGAGAAGTGCAGTAACATATTTCACAGATGATAAGATTATGCTGCAGGAGAGGAGCTATAAACAAGTGCTTTTGGGAATTGCTAGATTTTATATCTAAACTTGAGTATTTCTCAAAGATTGAGCTAACCATTTCTTCACAAATAGAAGTACTTAAATGAATTAATGCAAGTTCAGGTCATTTTCTTACCAAAGTTGGTAAGGTAACACAAATATAGGTAGGTGCTACTTTCTTTAATGGATTTGGTGACTGAGTAATATGATTAAAGTGTTACAGTACCTGAATCCATAAATTCTTTGTGAGTTATTTCTAGCATGGGAGCCCACATATGCCTATTAGTATGCCAAGCTATGAGACTAATGTGTTTTAGAAGTATGTATTTTTAAAACCCTACAGCTTGGCAACAGGTACCTCTATTCTATGCTGTGCAGGCTACTTGGAATTGAGTTTGTACTGAGGCTGCCCTGTCTGGTCTAGCGCTTTTAGATTACCTACACTTCTTCTTATTTTTAATCATTTCAGTACAGTTTGCACTGGAACAGAACTGCACAAATTATTTTTTACTAGTAGAGATTTCTCCAGAAATGTAGTTCTGAGTCCTCCAAAATGTTTGTGTTGCAAATATTTTACATATCTTTTTGGTCCAAATAATAGGGAAGGATATGGAAAGGTCAAGGTATTTCTGCTGTTTATTTTGACATAAAACTGTGTCTTCTGAAGTGTATGTGTGCAAAGTTATAGAGCTGTTCAAATCAAAAGACATTTTGATGACAGTAGACATTTCATTTGCCTACAAATCTGGCTGTGCTGCTAGTTGAGTCATTTTCAGATAGTCTATATCTGCCATATACTGAAATGATGTTGTTAGTAAATATTCTGAAATTAGGCTACTTTAAAAAGCATCACAAGTGCATCTGAACTTCTCTGACTTATTTATCATATAGATGGAGCCTTAAAAATATTTGAAGGAGGGTAAATAGCTTTTCCTCTAATATAAATATCAGGAGGTCTGGAAATGTAGAAGGTTTGGGGTCGTTACTTATGCATCACCCTTACTATTAAATCCTGTAAGAAATCTGCTCCTGCTTAGGCAAGGGGAAATCATTGGTTTCATGAAATGACAGAAAGTTTTGTAAGAGAACATTTTCTTATAACCTTTGAAGCTCTAAGACCAATTATCTAAGCCAACAGTACCATCTTGGAATAGGATTCCTTCATCACATCTGCTTACTCCAGCACTGTTACTGAATTGTAACAAATGAATTGAGATATCTGGTTTATTATTGCAATCAGAATACTGTGACATTGGAATTTTTCTAGTAAAATATAATTTTTAGCTCATACAGCTTTCAAAATATGTTAGTCATGGGTTTAATTACTAAAATGTTCAGACAGTTCCTGCTTTTTAGTTGGTAGTTGTGTCTGTTTTTTTTAAGGTATTTTGCTCTTATTTTGTTCTTACTCAGTACGTAAGTAGGTGGCTACTTCCCAACACACTTTTCAGGACATTAGCAGAGCTACATTTGATACCCTTCTCTGTTGCTCAGGTTGTTTGATAACTTTCATATGCACTGACATAGTACGGTGATCATCTTAGTGGTGCTTGTGTCACTGTGGGTTAGACCCCACAGCATCATTTTAGATATGAACAAGGAGGCAGGGGTTTGGAGTACTATTCTGAAGCATTCCCTATGTTATTAAGTTCATGCAAGCACTCTCCATTGTTAGATTCTGGAATATGTTCGTATATTTTATATATGCATATACATTATGACAAACCATGTTTGGAAATGCCAAGAAATGTCACTAGCATTAGCTTGTTAGCCATGGTATGTTAACTTTCTGTTCAAAACCAAACTGACACATCAAGAGCTTCTCTAAGACAGAATATGCCAGCTAGATGGATTTTTGCCTGTTACCTCTCTCACTAGGAGGGACAGGAGAGAAATTAATGCCAGGGAATGTGGTATTTAAAAGCAACATAGTACTGTCACCACATCAGCTAACAGTGAAATCTATGAATTATTTGCAGCATTTATGAATAGCCACTTGAAATATCTCTTGAGATTTCTACCATAAGGCTGCCTATTACTTTTTTTTTTGTTCCTGAGACATCAATTAGGCTTGATAAAGCAGAAAAAACAAATGTCACATTTGGTATACTTCTGGATGACTGCATTGATTTTTGGCTTCTGTATAGATTCAATTACATGGTGCAATTCAAGCTTGTCGTAATTGTAATTCTGTTGAATCTCCTCCTCCAATAACTTCTCCATTTTCTAATTTCCCATGAGAGGTCAAGGGTCACTCTAAGAGCTACATTTTAAAAATAGCTGGGCATTAAATTTGTTAAAAACACTTAGTAAAAATAATGATTTTAGTAAATGCTCTTACATAGAGTTGTCACAAATCTGAAAATATTAGAAACAGCAGGTCTCTGAGACACCTTCAATGCTGTAGAACACTGTAACTTTAAACACTAATGTCTTATCACTTTATGCAAACCCAGCCTTGGAATTAATGCTATTCAAGGTCCTATACTCCTTCCTTCTTGATGTGTGATCTGGCTTCATGTATATTCTCCTGCCATTCAGGAGTTTTCCTTCATGATCATTTTCTACCTGTCTTTTACATTCCAAAGTACTCCAGGTATTTCATATGAAAAATGAAGCAAGAAATGAAGCATAACTATTTACCTTAAGGTACCCTCTCTCAATTTGCTTTATTATTCTAGTCATGCTCTCTTTGTTATCAAGATGCCAATATGATTCCAAGATTTAATGAGTAATTTCTTGGTTCTGGGGACAGCCAGTACAGTTCCTATATCTTCATCAGCTTTATAGGCCAAGTGCTCCAAAACAGTCCTTTTCTGGGTATCTACTATAATAGGAAAAGACTATTTCCTGTCAAATTAGTAACATCAGAAACAGGCAGTGAAATAAAGATATATTTTCTTCTGAGATGAAAGCAAGTTAGAAGTTTCACTTATTGTAACAAATGTGATTCTTTCTTTTTCTTTTCATTTACATTAATATCGGTCATCACAGTCCAGAGGGAAAGTGTATAGGCAAGGAATCAGTGATTTTTTTTATCCAGTGACAGAAATTAACATTATAAATTTGTATGTTTGACAAACAGTTCCATATTCATAATTCTGTGTCTGTTTTTTTTTACTCTGATTAATAAGCCTTTTGGTGACATAAACTTGAGGAAGCATTCATACTGAATGTTATATCCATTTTTTTGTTTTCACTTCTTTTTTCCTGAAAACCAGCATTTTTGCTGAAAGTGGAGGATAAGAAGTGAGTATGACCCAAAAGAAAAAAACAAAAAGAAGAAAAAAGAGAAAAAAAATCTTATTTGGCTGGACTACCTTCTTCATTCTTTAATAGCCTTATGTCATATTAATACTTATTAAATAAAGATGCAAACAACATAATATTTCATTGCATTACTGACTTCCAGTTTAGTTTACCACATGAACTATGTGGTAAAATGTGTAGAAACTCAAGAGCACATTGAAAGAAATACAGCTTATTTCATAGAGGAAAAAAAAGAAAACACAACAAAAACCAGTAGGGAAGTATGGTTGTCTGAACCAGGAAAATGTTGGTTTAACTCTAATTCAGTGTCAACATTCATATTAAAATAATGCTGAAGCCCATATCCTTAGCTGCCTTTTGGCTGTAACGAAGTGGTATCCCCTGCTCCAAGGCTTATCCATTGCCTCCTCATCTTCAATTATGGAAAGATTTCCAAGTTACTTGTAACTGAAGATTTATGTTGAACAGGAGTGAAAAGGGTAATATAAAGCTTTGAAGGAACCATCTAGCTAGAGAATGAAGTTTCTCCTCTGCCAGAGATTTCTCTCCTCTGTTAGAAAACAGAACTGTGAACTTTCTCTGCAAGTCGAGAACTTAGCCTCATCATTCGGTGAAGCACCTGGATGACAAATCTAGTTTAGAAGTAGGAACTGGAACAGAGAAGATGACAGTGGCAGGAAATGTTTCCACCAGAGTGGTGTTGTTCTAGTTAGGATTCAGCATACCAGAAAAAATGTATTTTAAAGAGGTTATGAAAACTGTGAGTGGCATGAAAAATGTGAATGTAGATCAGTTCTTTACTGCCTTTCTGTACATGGGCAGTTCAAAACAATCAAAAGATGTTTATTATTTATGCAGTGGAATTTGGTGCTGCAGGGCAACGGGCACAGGAGGTATTTGCTATCAGCCATTGTCAAAGGCAGAAATTGGATTGATAGATTAATTTCTAGTATAATTCACTACAAGGGTTCTTATGACCATATGAGCAGGTTTGTCACTCCCAAAATACAATGAAACTGTGAACACCTCAGATACTGTCTGCTGATAATGCCCATATTGATTTTGCATGGGTTGCATAAGAGTTAAGTCCATGAAGATAACCAGGTGATACTCATACATTGCTTAACTACTATATTGACTTGCTTTACTGCCTTACTGACTTAGTCAACAACATACCCACACGTGAAAATGCCTGACACAACAGTCTGGCTACTTGGGTAAGTTTCCCACTTTAGATGTTGTAACACCTCGTGGAAATGTTATATGTTTGACATTATTTAATGGGGCTGATTCCTAGGAAGGTCTTCACAGCCCATTCTACAAGACTGATCAAGTCTGGACAGCTTCTGGTTTCATTTGTAGTACAATCCTTGGGGCTGTCCCTTCAGCTACAGCTTGGTCACAACAAATTATTGAGCGTAGCAGGTTATGTAACAGCAATTCATCCGTGTTCTGGGGTTGTGTGGTCTGCCTTTGTTTCACTAAAGTAAATCATGCTTAATAGGGCTATTTTCATGAAAAGTATTTAGATAGCATGGAAGCCATTTATTTAAGAGGCTTTGATGTTGTAGGCTGAAGGTAATGAAAACTGTATTAGTTGTAGCAAAGCAATACAGGCAACAGGTTAATATAGATATTTTGTTTCATATTGTGGTTTTATGGGGAATACCTTATGAGGATATCTGGCAGAGAAGATTAATCTTTTAATTTTAAGGTGTAACAATTAATTTTTTTAAATAAAAATAAATTAATGGCTTTGAAACTAACTGGTTCCTTATCGAGAAAACCTAATGTAATCCAAGAATGGCATGGAGAAGGGGAAGTGGGAATGATTATTCACTATTTCGAATAACACAAGAACTAAAGTACCTAATTAAATTACCATGCAATGGGTTTTAAAGAAACAAAGGAATTCTTTTTCATACAAGAAAATTGAACAACGGAACTCATTGCCACCATATATTTTGGATTTAAAAAAGAGAAATTGGATTAAAAAAGAAAAGTTCAAAAGAAATTAATAGTTCTGTCTGTTTGAGGCTATTAAACATTGTGATCAACTGCAGCAACAAACTGCAGAAAGTAAAACTGTGTTGCAAAGGAGGGTCACTATCTTTCTTTGTTTCTTCCTACCCTCCTTTAAGCATTGCTAATGATTGCCATCATAGACATATTACCAGGCTAAAGTAACTTCAAGGCTGACTCAACTACAACATTTTCACCTTTTATCGAAGTATTAATCCCCTATTATCACAATACTGGCACACCAGGTATTCCTACTCTATTTCCCCCATTGACTAACACACAGCTCTGGGAAAGAATTCATTGAGTTCTTCCATGATTGTGGTGCCTCTTCTGTTGGATGATTGGCACTATTCCTCCTTTGCCTCTCCCTGCTCATCTATGAACCTGTAGGCTCCCTGTATCAGCTCCCTGGATCTTCATGATCACATTGTCAGTCAGGTCACCTCACCTGTTTGACTCAAAAGGAATTTCACCCTGCTCAGATTACTTTTCAGGAAAACTAATTAGCTAATCTGATTTGCAGTACAATGACGCAAACTCCAGGGATGATGAAAAAGGTAATGGTAGCAAAGAGTTAATTTTTCCACAGGTTATCAGTCCTTAAATCTTTTTTATGCTTTACCTAAAAATATATTTCCTTGCAACAAATTATTATTCTTGTCCTTGTTCTTTTAAATCTCCCCTAAGAAAGAAATACCTCTTAAATTGGAACTAACTATTACTTTGGAGTACTCTGACTAAGCTCTTATCTTGAGAAGTAGATTTTACAGTTCTGTCAACAGTGTTTTTAACACCAGTTATTCAGTTATTGTGACTAAAGTTTTATACACAATTCCTAAGTCCGGGGTTTAACTGAGGTACATTTCATAGTGGTAATTTCCAAAGAATGTCTACAAACAACCCATTTCACATGTTAGGATTCAGTTTGTAAATCTGATATGATAGTATTGTCTATAAATTAGTAAACGTCTGTTATAGTTAGTGATGTTGTTTAATATGATTTGTTGAATAAAATTGAAATTCTCCTTTTTATTAAATGTGTATTCATTTCTGTTAATGTTCAAAATACATGAACAAATTGGCAGCTGTTTTGATCATTGGTTCTTAGCCACAATTTGACAGCTTTTCTATGGAATCATCAATGTATACTTTAAGTTATAAGTTTCCTGTCAAAATAGTTCAAGATTAGGATCGTATAACCAAAATCCTTTAGGTTACTCAAATTATGTAGAGATGTTTGCATCCCATATTGACATTCTTTTGCAGTATCATTCCCTGGAGGTGTTTAAGGGATGCTGGACGAGGTGCTAAGTGCATGGTTTAGTGATTGATAGGAATGGTTGGACTTGATGATCCGATGGGTCTTTTCCAACCTGGTGATTCTATGATTCCATGGTTTGGGCATCTAGTTTGCTTGCATATTTCACTAGAAGTGTCTGCATTTTAAGGATTCATTATTCTTATTTCTTACATGCAGATAGCTTCAGATGTATACCCACATATAACTTCAAGACAGAAGATGTGACTCCTCTACAGCTTTTCCTGAGATGAAAATATGAACTATATAATTTTAGTGCTTTTTGTAAATTTTTAAACATCTGATACATTTTCTTTGAAAGTACTACATCTTTGTGTTCTTAAACTGTGAATTCTGAGCTGGAATTTATAACTTGGATGATGCTTTAATATAAAAACATAAAATACCTCTGTTTGTTAGAGATGGAAAGAGTCTGTGTGTCTCCTTATCAGTCAGTTTGCTAACACTAATGCATTCTTACAATAGCTGTTCTCTACTGGAGTCTTCCTTGTGATGTTAAATTTCATCCACGTGTCTCTAAATTATAAAGTAGAGGTACTACTTTAATCCCATAGGCAGTTGTGAGGCTCTTTTATGGTCAGTCAAGAGAAAAGGCTTTCTGAGAATGGCTCATTTGACTTGCTCTAAATGTCTACCTTACGATGAGATGAATTACTTTGCTCTGCTCCACTGAGCATAAAGGAGTCCAGATAACTAATAGTTCAGATGCATACATGAAAGTTAAATAAGATGAATCCCATCTCAAATTTCTATCATGATCTTAATTATTTCAGACTGTAAAACCATAAGATTTTTTTACTTATTTATTTTTGTTCTGTACATGAGGTAAAATTTCTCTCTGCAGGTCATGTGATTCTTTATTCTGTCCTTCACGGTGACTAGAATGAATATGCAATGTGAATCTTCTCTTTGTTCTTTGATTCCCACAGAAGTGGATAAACCTACCTAACTGTTTAACTTGATTATAGCCACCATCATCTCTGCCTGTACTTATCTGAGAGTTCTCTGGCACTTGAGAAATATTCTCAAATTCAACATTCAATTGCTTTTTTTCTTGTAGTGGCTTGACAATACTCACAGTGTATTATGAATATTTTTTTCCAAAGTGCTATTAGAAACTGCTTCTTTTTTCCCTGAAATCTTCATGTAATTCACTCACTTTTTAGAGTAGATAAGAACAGTGAAAGGTGGGAGTTCAGTGCATTTACTTCTGCCTGAAATTTTCCCTAATATCATCTTTTCAGTGGATCATGTACTTCTGTCCATTTTGAAAAGGATAATTATTTCCGTTTCTTTCAGGTTTGTGCTTTGTTTCTTTCTGACAATAGTCAGTACATTTCTGCTATGGAGTATTCCATCATATTGTCATGAATTTTTTGTATGATGTGTGTACAGAGCTGGTATTTCCAAACTCTGTGAAGCAGCATAAGTTTTTTTCCTTCAGTCCCTGTCTTGACTTACTGGGAACAGACCGCACAACTGCCTGTGCATCCATAGTGACATGCCAGTCAGGCTGCTCCCTGGGCTTCAGTCACTGCACTGGCATGTGAAGCAACTGCCTGAGCACATGATAAATATCATAGTTTAGACAGGAGACTTGTCATCTTGCAACAGCATCTGAAGTCCAAGTGGTATGTCCTAGATGATAATTAAGGACAATATACATCTATTTGTAGAATAATACATTATACTTCAAATCTCTATTGACTATAATGAGGTTAGACTGGTAGCATATTAATCTTTAATTCAATTCATAGTTAGGTCTTAGGGATAATTTTAACTTCTCTCAAACTCTTCAGATTTCTTTTCTTTCTGGAATACTTTGCTTGTTTGTGTCATCCTCCCTTTCCACACAAATCATACACTTCCAGGTTTGCCTGTTTCTCACCGTGTTAACTTAATAGTTGTTAAATTCTTCATATGGTTGCCAGCAATTACAGATAGGAGTGAGTGGATGAAATCACCAGGAAAGAAGGAAGGGAAGGACAGAAGTCAGATGTGTTTTCTCTGTGTATCCTGCTTTCACTTGGATTGTGTTCTGTCTGACTTTTTGAGAGATGCTTACTAGAAGTACTGGAGTTTTAATGCCATGATTTTCCAGCAGCTGAGTCAGTATCCAGGACACATGGGAACCTAAAATGATTTGTGCATCTAGCCACAAGAGATTTGCCTAATGTTATTCAAGAACACTGGATGTGAGCTGAAGCATGCATGACCTAATCTAGTGCTCTAACCACTTGTTTGTTCTTCCTCTACACATACATGCTGAAATTATGTTTATTAAAAGTGTTCATTATTGTCACAAAACTGCTCAGAACCTGGATCCAAGTGATGTCTCTGTAGAGTAACCTGAAGTTTAACCTTCTTCCTTTATAAATTAAAATATAAATTCATGCTGTTTAATCAACTCTCTCCAAGACTGTATGAATACCAAATGTACAGTCTACGCACCTTCTTCTTGACTGCAGTGATATTTTTAAAATTCATATCAATAATTACGTTAATTAAATCATTCAATGCCAGCCTTTTATTGTAAAGTGTGAACATAGCTGAATAATTGCCTTGCAGACATTCATAAAACAGCTCAGGGTGACCGAACTGCTTTGACATTATTTGTAATGTCCATATATCATTCACTGCCCAGTGTGAATAGTACCTGGTTACACTCTCCAATAATGTTATGTGTATACACCTTTCCATAAGGATTTGAGAATTAAGAACAATGCCTCAGAAATCTGTGGTAATATACAAAGAGAAGCATGCTCAGTTTTTGTTATACATTTGGTCAGAAAATTTAACATTCATAACAATCCCCCCGCCATAATAATCTGTTTATCCCATTACACAGTACAATTCTGATGATGACATACAGCTGACCAAAGACACAGTAGCGTATTTTCCCCAAATATTCATCTATCAACACTTTTTCACCACTACTTGCTGAATATGACCATCTAACCAATTTCTTTTCCACTGAAAAGTCCACCCATCAAATTCATATCTCTCCAGTTTAGAGAGAAGGATGTTGTGGGGGACCATGTCAATGGCTTTACAGAAGTCTTGATAGATTACATCCCAGCACAGAAAGCCACTAAGTTGGTCAGAAAGGACTTGCCCTTGGTGAAGCCATGCTAGCTGTCTCGAATCACCTCCCCATCCTCCATGTGATTTAGCATAGCTTCTAAGAGAATCTGTTCCATGATCTTCCCAGACACAGAGGTTAGGCTGACAGGTTGGTAGTTCCCAGGATCATCTTTTCTACCCTTTTTAAAAAGGGGGAATAATGTTGTCCTTCCAGTCACCAGAGACTTCTTCTGACTACCATGACCTTTCAGATATGATGGAGAGTGGCTTGAAAACCACATCAGCAAATCAGCTTCTGGGATGCATCTCATCAGGTTCCATAAACTTACATATGTTCACATACCTCAGGTGGTCACGAAACTGATCTTCCCCTACAGCGGGAGGGGCTTTACCTGCGTGATCCCCATCTTGCTGTCCTTTGATATAGGAGGGGTAAGGATAGCAGTTGTGAGAGAAGGCTGAGACAAAAAGTTGTTGAGTACCTCAGCCTTCTCCTTGTCTTTTGATGTGAGGTCACCATTTTCATCCATCGGGGGATATACTTTCTTTAACTGTCTTTTTCTGGCTGACTTACCTATAGAAGTCGTTGTTATTTGTATGTCTTCCTAAGTTCAGCTCCAGCTGTGCCTTGGCCTTCTTGACCTCAGCCCTGCACAACTGGGCAATGTTCCTATACTCTTTCCAGGTTCCCTGTCCCTGCCTGCACTGAAAAGCATTCTTAAATATTTTCCAGATCTGTTCTGATACCTCGTTCCTGAGGGTGGTTTCACAGGGATTCCTACTAACTAAATCCTTGAAGAGAAGACTGATTCCTACACAAAGGAAAGGACAAAAGGTATTTGCAGTCTGAAATGTCTTTAATTTGTCCTTTTGATGGAAATATGTCATACAATGGAGGAATGTATTCTGAACTTAACCATTCTAATAAAGATTTCTGTTGCAGACATGTAATTGGATATAATCTCCCAAGGAGGAACTGTGGGCATTAGGGACTAGAATAGTAACACTGACTTTTTCTTTTTATTTTATTTTGAATTTTTTATTTCTCAATATGGGGAAGGGCTGAGTTGGAAGAGGATAGAAAATCTATAGAAAAGCTAGTAGCAATATTTTTAATTAAGTTTCCTGAAGTCCAGTCTGGGTTGGTTGTGACAGTAACTGTTGAGAATTCTCCCTATTTTCAACTCAACCCATTAGCTTTCTATTCTTATTTTCTCCCCCTGAAGAGGAAGAGTGAGCAAGCAGCTGTGTGGGTGTTTGATTCTTAATCAAGCTTAGCACACCACAAGACTATAACCTTTCAGAAGTAATTCTTTGGCTCAGCACTTCTTATCCATACATTAAATGGATGGTATGACAAAACAAAGTCCCTCTTATGATGAAGGTCACACTAGATGGTACAACCATCCTCTGGGCTTTAAGTTTTGAAACTGTGAAACCTTTAAAAGCTTTGTGCAAAGCCTGAAAGGAAGTTGTTTAACCCATGTCCTCATCTATCTCAAAATTTTGTAAGATTAGAGCTTCTTATGTTTAAGTAAGAAACTTGTTAAACTTGACAACTTTGTGCAGATTCATTGAAAAAGCTGCCCTCTCCGTGGGTGAAAAAGATGAAGTGGTTTAAAGGGCAGGTCTTAATGAGGAGATGTGCATGCAGAAAACCTCTCTGGGAACGGACTTTCTGGTCTGTATTTGTACATTGATTAGAAAAATGGGAATCTGACCTGTGGCTGCTTTTGCAGTGCAAACCACTTGTTCTGTGAGCATTTGATCTAAGAAAGTTTAGTTTATTACGGATTTGTATTTGCCAGGTAATTGTGTGCTTCATCGGAAGATGTACCTGTGATCAGAACACCAATAAGGCCCTTGTCACATAACCTCCGGTTTCTAATTTTAGTCTTTCTCTGTAAAAATCATTTTGTGAAAACTATTGAGAGTTGTAATGTCTTTCCAACATCAAGTGCCTAGTTTTTACAAAGACCTTATATACTTTAAATTGTCTTTGTATTTCACCTCTTCTGTCACATCTGGATGAAATTAGACAAGGTGTTCAGAAGTTATTACAGAAACAGGTTTTTTTCCTCATGTAAATATACTCAGAGACAGTGACTGAGCTGAGTAAGCATCAGGTTTTTGGAAGCTAGGCTAGTAAATAGCAACATTGTCTAGTTCAGTGTTTTTGGAGTCTGCGATGAATGTAATGTCTATTAGCACAATATTCAGAAGGATATAAATAAAAAAAAAGCATATGTGCATGCACAGCACCACAATGGAAACTATCTTACCATAGATACCTTTTGAAGATATTGCATCGTTTACATTTAATACTCTGAAAATTGGCCATTTTATGCAATATAAAAATAAAACACATGATTGGTAGAAGGTAAAACTTGTTATTATCTGTATTTTATTATGCAATTTGGCCAAACTCAGGACTGTGGGACATCAACATCACTGTAGTTTTCCTATTCGGAGTTACAGTGTAAGGAAAACAGAATAAAATTGTACTGACTCTAATATGGTAGCATCAACCCCCATGCACAGGTTTACCCAAGGAAACAGAAAAAAAGAATAAAGAAAGAAAAAACAACAGAAGGGAAAACAAAATAAAACAAAACCTATCTTATTTACCAGGGAGCAGACTTAATTTATCTAGCAATCGCATATCAGTATGATATAGGTTTCATCCTTTCATTTGCTGTTTTTTTGATACAGAATCACACAGAATCATTAGGTTGGAAAAGACTCAATTCACCATGTTAAAGAATTATCTTTTTGAGACTGGGGATTCTCTACCATTGCACTTATTATTGCAAAAATGGAGGCACAAACTATGAATTCACCAAATATCACTAGAAAAATCAACAGAAAGAACTTCAAATTAGAGTGAGAAAGATAGATTAAACATCAGAAATCATTTACACTTGAAAATAGGCAGAAAATTAATGTAGAAACTGTACTCATATGTTTTTAAAATTTGTTTCAAAACTGAAATGCTTTAAAGGCACACTTTGGAAAGTAATTTTTTATGACATGAATGGTTTGGGATTTTATTTTTCTTCTAGATTCTTATCAAAGGCACAACTCTATGTGAACTTTTATTCTGCATCAATCCAGATTTAACATGCTACCAAATGTTATAAGCCAGCAGGTGGAAGCTAAAGGAAAATCATGTCCAGAACTGATGCTTATATTCTAGAATACCTACCATTCAGAAACTGTGGAATACAGTTAGAATAATCTTACAATAAAGGAAACTGAAACCATGTAATGTTTAGAACAGGTGATAAGAGGGGCCTGTTGCCCAGTCTGTCAATGACTTCATGCTTGTATTCTCTTGGGAAAATACTCTGGAGACTCTGTAGTCTGTAGGAAGAAACACTGACACCATTTTTAACCTCAATTAAAAGATAAAATAAAAACTTGTTCTGTATGATATTATATAACACACTGCCTTGAAAAGTGAACTTCAAAGGTTTGAAATTGTCTGAAATATGATTTATTTCTATCAGAAAAAATAGTGAACACAGCCTTGATTGTAATGAATTGCCAGACTTAAAAGTCTATAGTGGAGATCGTCTGGAGTCAACAAATGCCTTAAACCCTTAGGTGTTAGCCCACAAATCTCAGTAGTGCAGAAAAACAGGTTTCGGTATATCACAATAGTGATCTTACAACAACAAGGTCATGTAAATTTAGTGAAGATAATAATCACAGATGAGTTTGTTCCTTTCTGTATGACAGTAGGAAAAAAATGACAGTATAAAGCCACTTTTAATTAGGACATTGTTAAACAGCGTAGCCAGATGTACTACTGCAGAAAGTTAACAAGATACTGTACAATAAGTGAATGACCCATTGCACATATGTTAAACTCTAAATGTGGCAAGCTTGAACAGTAGATAAAAGATTCATTTTATGCTTCTGAAAAACCTAGTGTCTAGATTCTACCTATATTCCATTTACATAGTCAACCTATAATGAGAAAAGAAGTGTCACACTTCTTCCTGTTTCGTGAGTAATCTACTTTTGCTAATTTGCATGAATATTAGCTTCCAGTATTTCTTCTTTTGTGTTATTTGGGTGCCCAGATAGCAGATGAACATACTTAGGATTCTGAATCTGAATCTTTTCTGGATCTTCCAAATTAAGAGTTACTTCAAAAAAAATACGATGTTCTGAAAGTATGGAAAGGTTACTGTGGACCTCAAATGACAGCTTCAGCTGCCAAAGTGATATATTATCTGTGCCAAATGATGTTTTCATGATTCTTCATGGATTTTTTTTTTTTCTGGAAAGGACCTTACAATTCAAGAAGTCCAGTTTTTTTCTATTGTAGACTTATGTCAAAAGAAAAAAAACTTCTTGGTTCGCATAGTTTAAAACAAATAGGGATTGAAATGGTTTATGGATTTATCAATGAAATATAATTAACTGGCAATCAGTGACCTGTACATTCTAGATTAGTATCAGCCATACAACAGATAAACCACAACAGTAGAGGCTTACAGAATGCTGATTTACAACCAGAAGGTTCTAAATACCCCTTTCTCTCCCCAGAAGGGCTATTCCCTGTCCACTGCCCCCTCCACAGGCAATGCATTTTACACACATGCACATGGATGAACGTATCTTCAACTCCTCCCCTTCCAAACAGCAGTACAAGTTCCTTGCTCCATCCCCCTTCCTGGGGAGGGTGAATGTACTCCAGTCCTACGTGCCTCCAGGCCAACTCCAAAACTGCTCACCTACTTACAACTCCACAGCTGCTCACTCTAGTGAATAAGCCCCACTACATGGTCACAGCCCCATCCCCTGAAAGTAGCCTACAAGCCCACTCATGGTGAGGGGCTGCACTGCCAGGCCCAGGAAGGGGCAAGGTGTCACTGTGTGGATGCTACTCTGCTACCTGCTTTTCCTCCCCTCCAATACAAATCTTTTTATATACTTCTTTTCAAGCTTACACACCACTAAATTTGTCATCTGATCAAATTTTTCCTTAAAAATGGGGAAGGTTAGTGCCTCTGCAGTAAATTGTCTTGAAATTTCTTTCCAGGATTTCATCTTATTATACAGAATTTATTTTACTTCAATCTCAGCTTCAATTTACCCACTACCAACTTGTAGCATGTTGTTCTTATATCAACTCTTCATTTACTTCCATTTACAAATGGTGACTTTTTGGCAAAAATTCTTCCTAGCCACTAAAAATTTAATGGAAAAAGATTTGAAAAATATTAGAGGTTTAAAAAGAGTACTTTTATTTGAATAAGGTGTTCTAACTGACTCCCAAACTCAGGCTGAAAATACTGTTTTATAGAACTGAAAGGAGGTTGTAGAGAGGAGGGTGCTGGCCTCTTCTTCCAAGTGACAGGGGACAGGACAAAAGGGAATGGTCTCAAGTTCCACCAGGGGAGATTTAGGCTGGACATTAGGAAAAAATTCTTCATGGAAAGGGTCATTGGGCACTGGAACAGGCTGCTCAGGGAGGTGGTTGAGTCACCTTCCCTGGAGGTGTTTAAGGCACGAGTGGATGAGGTGCTAAGGAGCATGGTTTAGTGTTTGATAGGAATGGTTGGACTCAATGATCCGGTGGTTCTTGTCCAACCTGGTTATTCTATGATTCCATGGTTCTAAAAGCAGGGTTTATTTCCAGACTGGTGTCTACATTTATGTGTCTATCTGTAGATGTACACATGTACTGATTGTTGATACCCCTGATACTGTCAGTGGAGACCTAGATAAATCAGTCAGTGAAGTCATGTTCAGCAGACCACAACTCAACCCATTCTGAAGAAGATACTTAAAGGTCTATTCATGTCCTCCATGGAGTTAACTACTGCCATTTGAAATGTCTTATGGAACCTGAGAGATTTACATTAATTTCTGGAAGATAAGATATAAGACCTATGGTTAACTTGTACATATTTGCTTTGATAGCTGGAGATCTCTTGGAATACAGGAAATGAATTTCTCTTTAAATTAACTGCATATAGTAACTAGGTTAGACCTTCATACATGTTGGCACATACACTAGATGTCTCAGGTTGGAGCTGCTGTCCACTACTAACTACAGTTATTGTAGAGATATATGACTCAACCAATCTGCAGATATACTGCCTCACTAAAGAGAACTGCATGAAAACATGAAATAGTAAAAAAAAATGTATAGTTTCCAGAAGAAAAAAAAAAAGAAAAGTGAAATTAGGTAGGATTAGCAAACAAATGTTTCTCCTTAGAAGATTAAATTCAAAGAAAATTTAAAAAAAATATTTAATTTCTTTTATACTGAAATAAATTTTTGGTTTTGTCAAAGTTAAAAGGAAATAAAAGGTTTTTTAAGTTCAATAAAACATTTCAGATATATCCAGAATAATTTTTTTCTGCTTGTTTGCTTGTTTGTTTTTTTGTTTCTTTAGTCTTTCCACTGAAACAGATGCTTCATTGCTTTTACAGTTCAGTGGCTCAGCAATGTATTCATTGATTTCTGTGGGCACAAACTCAGATCCCTTAATGATGATGATGATCTTTCTGTTCAGTCATTACCAGAAAACGGAGTCCATGAGTTAGTTTGTAGTGCCATCCTGTTCTCTGTGGTACATTTGCCATTTCACAAAATTCCAGAAAATTCTTGTTCTGGCTACTCACTAGGTCTCAGAAGAAGCAGGAGAAAGGCAGAGGAGGAAATTAATGTTTTGGAAAGTCTTAAAGAAAGCTGGAGTATTTGGGAATAAATTATCTGGGAGTAAATGATTTTAAAAGTCTCAAAGAATGTACAATAGGGTATCACCTTCTTTTGTTTCTTGTACAGCTTTGCCACTAAAAATAACTCTGATTTTTTTGTTATTGTTTTATGTGAGTACAGAAAATCAGTGAAAAAAAAATCTTATAAAATATATAAGTTTTTTAAGAGATTCTGGATATGTTGCTTATTCTTTGGATTTTCCTGTTTGTAAGACAGATACTCCAGTGTTTTTGGGGTTTTTTTAATCTATGCTATTCAACTGACTGAGTTGCTTGTGCAGAAAATTCTATTTTATATTAGACACTGGTTTAGAAAGACAGAGAAATCTGTAATTTTTGGTTTTACGATTCAGTGTTCAAACAAATGCTGTTGGCATCTGATCACAGTTAATTAGGAGAACATCAGTTACAGTTCACCAGCAAAGAGGTTTTATGTCATGAGTCTTTCATGAGACTCAGAGGGCCAATGGAATCTAGACGTGCTTCCTCTTAATATATTAGACTTTGGAGAAGATCAGGAAACACAGCCCTGTTTTGCCTTCTGGATGTTACAAGGCTCTGAGGTTTAGGGACTATTGTTTCTTGGAATCTGCCTATGAGAGACTGTGTAGACTCTTTAACAAGGGAGGCAACTGTTCTTGGCTTTGACAAAGCCACCACTTTTCATTCTTGTCAGGAATTTAAAACTTCTGATGATGGCTTGTATTGTGATTTAGTTCCCTAGTGAAGGGCAACGGTTCTCAGAAAGTCCTTCTTTACAACCATTCACTAAGCTAACAAAAATATTTATTTCCATAAATTTATCAGCTCTAACATACTCCCTGCTTTGTTCTCTATGAGGTCCTACAGTCATTGTTCAACTCTTGAATAACATAGATCAGGATATAATTTTCCTAGGGAGACTAAACATAGGCAAATAAATGGTGAAGCAAGGATAACGTAAGCCCTTATTGAAGAAAGCTGGCAGTGAAAGAGATGGATATTGATTCTCATCAGTTTTCAGGTGCAGAGGATATGGATAGCAGACAGTTAGAGGCAATGGATAATATCTTCGGGTTGTTAACCCAGAGATACTGTCCTTGCCTCAAAAAGTTCAGTAATATGCTGTTAGGTAATTACAGGGCTCAAACAAGCTTTTCTTTGTAGAGCTGCCTGGTAAATTCAAGCTGTATTTGTGATGCAGAAAAACTCGGTGATGTTTATTTTGATGTGGGTGGGAGTGTTTGGCCTTGTGGGCGTGGTGTCCTGAATGCTAGTACAGAATGAACCTTCTTTATCTGGATAAATACCTGTAATGTAGAACTACACTGTCCTCTCCAGCCTGATTTAGAGAAACAGAGTTGCCTTTAAGAAAGCAGTAATGGGGCAATGGATCTAAGATTTTTCTATTAAGTAAGGACTTCAGGTTTGTCCAATATTTAAATTCTTGCTTTTTAATTTGTTTGTTTTCATTATTATGAGGATTGTCTAATTCATCTTTTCTATACACTGGTTTTACATAGGCAGTCCTTGTCCCCCACAGGTGTATGTTACTAATTTTCTGCCACAAGTCTTATACTTTCTTTCCTGACTTCTTAGCACAATACAGTCTACAGAGTACTAAGAAGTAATTCTGTTGAAAAGTGAAGGCATGACATGCTATTATTTGCCTGCATTAACAAAGATTTTGCACATGAGGAAGTAACTGCTGAATTTGAATGAGATAATTATGGACAAATGGATCAACAGAGAGGCGGATGTTTTAAAGCTTCAGACACTAATTGCCTGTTTTGTTTTGTTCTTAGTGGTTATCTTTTATTTTTGGCTTTGAAAACCTTCATGCTTTCAGACAGCTTTCTCAGATGTGTAATATAAGAAGGGATACATTGATTTAAGAAATAAGAAGCAGCCACAAATGTAAACAAGAAGTGCCTTTTTATTTCACACCAGAATACCTTTTCCTTTTGACTCTCACTAATCTCCTACAGCTTTCTTGCTAAGGCATGTTTATCACAAGGACAAGATACTTCATCAGAGGCAACTATGATCTGAGTAAGGCATTATGCAGCTGCATGCTGCATAAAGAAATAATTGGCTAGAGGTATTTGCTAGCTATTATTATGCAAAAACTTTCTTTTTAATCCCCTTGCAAGCTCTTACCTGTGCTTACTCATGGATTCAAGATATAATTAGGAAATAAATTTCAACACTTCCCTATGAATTGTGACTTCTTCTGACCTGGAAAAGTGATGTTTTCCTCTAATAATCAGTCCACATTCCAATTTACCAGTGGGCATCAAATAATTTTTCCTCTGGCTATGACCTTTAATCCAGATCTATAATAATAACATAGGAGTTATATATCCCAAGAGCAGTATAGGCTTATCTGCTGACCGTATCAGTGTTGTCATTCAGGTTTTCCAGACTATTTATCACATCCAACTGCATCTGACACAACTAGGAATTTCCTAAAACTACATCCTTATCACTCTTTTAGAAAGCATATTCATGGCTATTTTACTTTCAAAAGTCTCTTTTCACTTTCTTATATTTTTATGGTAATAAGCTGATCATTTCTTCCATAGCTTGATTTACCATGTCTTTCATAAATCAAGAACAAGAAAATAATAGATGCTAAAGATTAAAACCCAAGCTAGAGAAAAAGAGACAACAAATTAATATATTTTCCTTTGTTACATTTCCATTTTCAGTTTTAACCTTTAAGACCTAATCTTGACATAATGTCTGTCTTTTCTAATTAGGAAATGTAAAAATATTAGGCTGGAATATTAACTGGGACTAAGTTTGAAACCTCAACATCCAGAGCAGGAGTTATCAGTTTTCTTAATGCAGAGATATATATATATATAATATAGAGCTGTTTGGGACAGCATAGGTAAACAGAGACATCTTCAAACAGCTGGTAGACTTGATGCAACTGCTGTAAATGTCATAATTCATATCTGGTTCTGGAAGGAATCAACATTTTAGTTACCTGATGAAATCCACCATATGGAACTGGGAACTGAATTTCTGGTACAGTCAATGGAAAGAGATAAAGATCTCTGAAGGTCTTCAGACTGAAATTCTATCTGCTTGAGTGAATAGGTCATGGAGGACTTTGGGGTTGCATAGATGTTTCTGGACAACTGACAAGTGGACAATACGGAGGCACTGGATCTTTTTCATTAAAAGATGGTTTCATTAGACATTCACAGTATAGGCACAGGTTGCTTCCTAGGCTGAAATCTGAAGTCTGTAATTATTTTAGTAATTAAGTAAATAAATAAAAGAATAACAACAGGACTTCAGACTTCATTGAAACCTCATAGGAAGAGATTTATGGTTAAAATCATGAAAAGACATGAGAATGCAACAGAGAGTTAAATTCCTAGCCTTCTCATTGAGGTTCTGTGAAGGCAAGCTTTTGCAGACACTGCTGACTTCATTAGAGAGTGACATATATCAGAAGTAGTAGTGATCTGATAGCAGCAGAACTAGGGTGCACATGAATTAATGGAACACAACTTGAGGAAAGAAATCAATGAAAGAAGGAGAAGAGCCACATTGAAGGTAGGTAAGAAAACATAAATTCTATTAAGTAAAGAATATCAGGGTTTGAAAGGAACCCTGTTCAACCCCAGGACAGCAACTCACCTGGAAATGGCTACAAGTTTCAATATTCAGGTAGTTCAAAGTCATTAAACTGCCAACAGAACAGGCATTTGATCTGTCTCCCACATTCTAAACAAACAAACACCACTGGCCACTGGTTGCTTTCAACATGAAAAGCTCTGTTTATTACCCCTGCTTTACTAATTTGGAAATAAATTATATGAGCCATGGCCCCCATATCCCATCTTCTCCAGCCCTGGCAGGAACCCTGCCTGGCAGCCCACCAGCCCTAGGAGTTGGGGCTTGGACGTGCTGTGTTACCCGTCCTTCTTTTCCCTCTAGGAGCTGGTTACTCTTTCTGTAACCCTGCCTTCAAGGGTTGTGCCCTCCCACTGCACCCTGTTTCAGGAAAGTCTGAAGTTGTTGGGATTTAGGGCACTAAGGTGGAGTTTGGTCCTCTGCAGCCTCCTGGAGAAATTTGTGGAGTGGGAGAGATGACTGACCTGGCTGGCAGCTTGCATCTGAGACTGTCATCCACGGGGATCTGCTGGAAGTGCTGAGGATGACTAAAGTATGTTTTTGGGGGTTTCCTGGAGATCCATACCATGTATTACAGGCCAAACAACAGGTCTGCACAGCAATGAATTGCTCCAGAGTGCTTTGAAATCCTATTCCTGACTCTTGTATCCTTGTTACCAAGAACAACTATATGTATCCCCTTCTCTGTATGATTAGGCAGAAAGCTAAAAATGTTACGAAGAGATGCAGAACTGGAGCATTACCTGATACCCTGATATTATTATACAACACAGAAAGGTATTATTAACAAACAGCTCATGAACTCAAAACATGATACTACAGTAAACTGACCTTTGTAAAGCGTTGCTGTGTAGGTCACAGAATCACAGAATCACAGAATAACCAGGTTGGAAGAGACCCACCGGATCATCGAGTCCAACCGTTCCTATCAAACACTAAACCATATCCCTCAGCACCCTCCACCTTGCAGTTTGGCTGCTTTTCTGTTTAAAACAGCCACTGTGTGCAGGTGATATTTATTATTCCCTCTTTCCAATATTTAAAGCTCAGGGTCTGGGGTTTTTTTTTGATAGAATTTACATAAACTCACTGATCTTTCCTAGTGCTTATTACATTTTTCCTTGAGTGTTGCCACTCGAGGAAATATCTCAAGGTGATATTTCCAGGAAGCTAGAACTGTGGGAAGTTTGCAGAATGTAAAATGTGCTGCTTCTTTGTTTTCTGCATTTTTGCCCTATGTTTATATGCCAGCACAATGAATGAATGAAAGGTGTTTTTTGTCGCCAGGGACCATCTGTCTCTGCCCATGAAAAGAAGATTTTGGATTCAGATCATCTTTGTTTTTACTTATGAAAAGGAAGAGAAAATAACTGTTGACAGCTCAAAACTGGAATTGACAGGATTCTGAAGGGGAAGTCGGGATTTTGGATCAAGATTAGGCAATATGGAAGCCTATAACAAGAGAGAGTTAAAGGAACTTTTTAAAATGCAGATTTGGCTTCTGTATTTTACTTTCTTGTAATCATAACATGAAGATAAGATGCTTGCTTTCAGGGGTCCTGTTCTAGTTGCCTTTTTATATCTTTATAATATAATGCCAAACACCAGGATGCTGAATGTGATTCCCAGCGACCTTGATATTACTGTTGAAATTCTGACTTTGAGTTTAAATTAAAAAAAAAATTACCTTTGACTCACAGCAAATGTGAGTCAAAGTGTGGGCAGTGTGGGTGAACAATAGTTTGAGCTTTAATTGAAGTTCAAGACCTGAATTAATAACCTAAAGTGAACACAGTACAAGACATTCTTTGTTAATGGAGATCCCAGGAAAAAAATGTCACTGGGGAAGAGTAATTCTTTTCTCCTTCCCAAATCACTAGGTGCTCTAGGAGATGCACTCCATGTCTGCAAGGTCTTTTTTAGCCTCTTTAATGAGAAAGTGCTGGAAATGGTGGGGATATAAAAATCTTTTCTGCATTACTGAGGGTGAATTAGAAGAAGAAGTTGAAAATACTGTTGGTCTTTGTGATGAAGCCTTTCTGATCTGAACTTTACCCATCAATTCTCAAGCCACAAATTGAAATAGTTTGGGGAATATTTGGAAAGAGAAAACCCCAGGGAAAAGCTGTTTTGATCACTTAAGTTTTTTGTCAGACATTTCCAGTTTACAGTTTAGATTTTGCCACCATCCCTTAGGACAGTATTTCTGTCCTCTGGAGAAATGCATGAGAGATATAAACTCCACAGGGATATTTAGGATTAAGCTATAAATGCTGACTGACTAGTATGCTTGAAACAGCTGCCTTGAGTCTACTCTTGAGCTTACCTTTATTTGTCACAGCATTATTTTAGTATTATTATTTTAAAAATTAAAGATTTTAACAAATGCTTTAAAGACAAGAAAGAATCTTTTCTTCCAGATACATTCAGCAATTTTTATTGGTTGTTTTTCCTTAACTGTAACTTCAACAATTTACTATGAACAGCCACAATTTCTAGTTTAGTTTTAACTGAGTACAAAGTCCCAGTGACCTAAATGCTAATGTAGCAAATCAAACTTAAAACTGAATAATACAGAATGAAAAATGCAGTGTCATACTATGAACAACACTATTGTAAATTAAAATTATTAAAATTAAAATTTTACATATTGTTTCCTTTATTCTAATTATTTTTTACTGTTAAGGTAAAGTGACCAAAATTTTTCATAGAAATAGAAATAAAAATTTCTGTCATTAAAGGAACACTGCTGGGCATAAAGAATTAGCTTCTTTGATATTGTAAGAAATTTAAGTTTTAAAAAATAGATTATTTCATCAACTCAACACTGCTACAATATTGTGCTATCAATTTTTTTTGTGCAAAAATTTCAGCTGAGGTATTTTATACACTCTAAAGACAGAATTATGTGTTGACAACAGCTGTTAATATTAGTGAATCTGTCAAATTCTTGGACACTTCCATTCTTTCCCTGGGCTCGAGATGTTGCTGTTGTGACTGATGTCATATTTGATGTTCTTGTCACAGGAAGAAAGTATGGAAAACTAATGTCATAAACTTTGAAGTTATATTCTGTGTTTTAAGGGATTTGTCATTGTCTGTCAGAAATGATGATTCAGTGGTGACAGGTTGTTCATAATTTACCCTCTGTGACAAAGTGACAGCCAAAGCTGTATTTTATTTTCTACTTATGCTGATGGGTTTTGATTTTTTTTTCAACAGACACTATTATTGTTTACAGCTAGATTTCAAAATATTCAAGAGAAGGCCTTATCTCTGCTAATATCTACAAAATTGCTTTTAGTAAGGATTAGTCAATGACCAGATTTCACCTTCTTTGAAATTAAACTTCTTTGAGCATTATTAAAAAAACAAAATGTGGAAATAAACTTAAGATGGTGTAATATGAAAATTACTTTCTGTCAAATAGTTTATTCATAGAATCATAGAATCACCAGTTTGGACAAGAACCACTGGATCATCGAGTCCAACCATTCCTATCAATCAATAAACCATGCCCCTTAGCACCTTGTCCACCTGTCCCTTAAACACCTCCAGGGAAGGTGAATCAACCACCTCCCTGGGCAGCCTGTTCCAGTGCCCAATGACCCTTTCCGTGAAAAATTTTTTCCTGATGTCCACCCTGAACCTCTCCTGGCGGAGCTTGAGGCCATTCCCTCTCGTCCTGTCCCCTGTCACTTGGAAGAAGAGGCCAGCACCCTCCTCTCTACAACTTCCTTTCAGGTAGTTGTAGACAGCAATGAGGTCTCCCCTCAGCCTCCTCTTCTCCAGACTAAACAACCCCATTGCTCATTACAGGATAATTTAGGTTGGAATGAATTTTTGGAAGTCATATATGCTAACCTGTTACTCAAAGCAGGGCTAGCACTAGAGATAGATAAGGCTGACCGGGGTCTAGTTGAGTTTTGAAAGTCTCCAAGGATGTAAGTCCTGCAGCAGTTCTGGGTAGCCAGTTCTAATGCTTCAGCACATTCAGTATGATTTTGTTTATAATATTCCTTCTTCAATCATGAATAGGATAATTTCTTTTTCTCTTACATTACATCCATCTTTTTCAGCTTCTTTTTTTTTTTTTTTCTTTTTTTTCTCTATGTTTCCCAAATTGACTAGCTGATCTGGTTCCTTATTGGGTTTCAGCTATTCATGACCCAGGCACAGTGCACAATGAAACTAATACTACTAAATGTGTGTGCAGTTTAAATTCAGAGATGGCAAGGTCTGCAGAATGCTAAGAAAAACAATAAACTTTTAGACGAAATTTGTATTATGACTTTGTTTTGGCTTTGAAAGATATTCAGTTTTCAAAACATCTCTTTGAAATTTTCCTGATAATCTGAAGAGCCAGAGAGATCTAAGTCTCCTTCACTTCTCATAGGATAATAAAATACCAACATGATGAGAATAACACATAGTGAAGCTCCACCTGTAGATGTTACTACAGGAATTAAATGACAATATCAGAGGATGCTGGAGATGTAGAGATCATTATTTATCCAGTCATTTGTTATTTTGGAAGCTGTTGTTTGTTTTTTTGTTTGTTTGTTTGTTTTCCCAGGCATTAGTAACTGAATTTATTAAAGTTTCCTCTTGGGCTACCTAAAATTATGATTTACAAATGAGGTACAAATACCTGAGTATGAGTATTTGAATGCATGCAAGAGAGAAAATATGTGCATGATTCTGAAATACATACACAGGTGGAGTTAAAAGGGGCATCATGGCCATAGTAGCTGTAAAAAATTGTTGTCATAGATTTTTTGCTTTGAAAGAGCAGCTTTTCAGCACTGTGCTATGTTGACATCCCAGACAGATCTTGAAAACAATATCCCAAAAATTTCATTACTCTCTGTTGGAGATATGTGAGGGACTTCATGAAGTCTAGGGTAGGATCCTTGCTACCACAACTGATTTTATGTGAAAGACACGGGGTTCTTTTCTTACATTTTCATTTCTATACCAGTAACTGTATTTAACTGTAATTAAATTTTTCCAATATGTGATTTGAACAGTCATAGCTATGGTGATTCTTCATCTTAATAAAATTATCCTATGTTCTAATAAAAAAAAAATCCAATGTTAAGTTCTCAAATCTTATGCACTAACAGTTGTACTCTGGACAGAAACAGTTACTGATTTATTGTGGCAATGCCATCAACCTTCTGTGGTGGAAAATTTCTATAGCTATAAAATGATTTTTAAAAAATGAAAGGTGTTTCCTACTGATGTTATTCAGAGTCTCTTTGGAATGATTTTATCTGTAAGTGAAACAGTAAACAGATAAAAAGAATGTTGTCAGATAACTTTTTTGTCTGACAAAAAACTAGCCCTGAGATACTGCAAAATGTGATAGCAAATGAAGAATCAAAACATTTTCCAGTGAGTATTGCCACCTATGAGACACAAAGGAATGGACAGATCCATCTGTAATAACTTGGTAGCCTATTTCGGTTCAAGAGGGGGAGTGAAACTGACTCATCGTAATTTTTCAGCATTTTCTTGGAAGTTAATAGTTCGTGCACTGACTCAAATGCAGAACAGTGACGTAAGGCAATGACTAACTAATTGCCACTAGATCTAACTCAGTTTTCCACTATCAAAGTTGTTTGAGGATTCTAAAATGTTGGTTTTCTTGCTTATGTATCTAGCTGCATGTAGGGGAAAAGAAAGAGTGTATTTTATCAAAATAGTTTAAAAGTGAGTTTGTGTGGCTAGTATTCACAAACAGCGTGAATGAGACCACATTTAGCCTTCATTAAGGAAAAGGAGCAGAGTAATTTTAACCATGCCAGCTAATCATGCACAGTAATTGTGATAACCAAAGGCAGTAATACCCCAGATGTTACTCTGCTAGTAAGAGCGACAGTTTATGTTTAGGACACGCAGACTCATGGGTTATATCCATAGTAGTGAATTAATTGTGACCAGGAAGTGAGGCACAGAATGGCCCATCGATAAAATTAATCTTCCTTAGATCTGAGAACTCAATGTGGAGCATACTAACTACCTGCTGGGAATGGGTACTCCAGCCACTACTTGAACGGGGGCAGGACAGCTACTTGGCCTAGTCTGAAACCCATACATGGACCAATCTTGCAATTTAACAACAGAGAGAACTGATTCTCAGCATCCAGGATTATGCTCCACTTCTGTTCAGTTTACTAATTTCTTTGCAGCCACAGGTGCTCTTTCAGGTGGTGTAACTGCTTCTGTCCCACAGAAGCTTAGTGAATGGTGCATTATAAGCATGCAGTTCCCTAGACTGCATGTTTCTCAAAGTCCTCCATTTGTGCTGAATATATTAAGTTTGAAGATGCTCAGTAATATAAAGCTCTTTAGACAGAGTTCCCAATTCTCTATTAACTTACTTCTAGCTATTCTCTCTTTCTCTCCCTAGTCCTCTCCCTTTCTGAAACTGACAGTGTTTCCAAAGACTCATGGGGTTATTCCGAGTGCTTTTCAGTCTTGGGTATTGGGTGCTCAGCTGGTCATGCCAGAGAGTTCTGTTATTGTGGTTGTGTTCAGGCAGTGCTGCACAGCTGTTACACAGGTTGTGCAGTGGAACTTAGTGCACAGGGAGCCTTGGGCTTTGTCCTGCCACAGCTTCAGAGTCTGAAGCTGCGTACCTGCTGTAAGTTTCTGGGGCTGCCAAGCCACAACCTCCTTGGAAATTACTACCTTAGCACCCCAGACTGGCCCAGTGGGACTTTATGAGCAAGGCCTGCATTTTTTTTTGACCAGGGTATCCAAACCCTCTTATGTTGCTCTTTGCTGACTCATTGCAGCCTTGGCCAGTATTCATTCAAACACGCTGTGAGCTACCACAATTTACCTTCACCTGAATAGCGACAACAGGAGATGCTATCTCTGCTAATATCTACAAACCACATTTGACTTCCTTAACAGAAAGAAATGGGTAGTGTTTCTGACTTTCTTAAGTGCACACTGAAATGAGATTAATATTATTGTAACAGCATGTTCAACTCCTCTGACTGAAAAAGAGCTTGTAAAAATACCTCAGTCACATGTATCTATGTTCTGGGTCTCTGTATAGGATGAGAAGGATCCTCAATAACCTGTTCAGAGCTCATCAGTAGTTCATAACATTTGGTGAGTTATGCATTAGAATACACAACATATAAAGAAACGACCTGATGACTCATTCATTGCTTGCTGTTCTGAGACACTACTGAAGTCTATAATTATAGATTATTTATAACTGATTCTTTGCTGGTACCTCTTTCTACCTTTTCTCCTTTAACTGTCTCAGAAACTTAAAACTGAAAGATTAATATTTGTGCAAATATTATGGACATTAGGAAGTTATGTCCTATGCAACTAGGTACATAAACCTGGGTAGTTGTAGTAATAATATCTCTCATTACAAGCCTCACTCCACAAAAACATCTGGGAGAAGTTTCACAATCACTAGCTCCTGTTCTCGTGGGGGACTTCAACTTATCAGATGTTGGCTGGAAATACAATAGAGCAGAGAATACTAGGAGGTTTCTGGAGTATGTGGAAGACAATGTCCTGACACAGCTTGTAAGGGAACCAACTAAGAAGGTTCTGTTGGTTTGTGAACAGAGAAGGACTTGTCTGTGATGCAATGGTTGGAGGCCATCTTGAGCACAGCAATCACAAAAAAGATGTATTTGTTGATTCTTTGAGAAATGAGGAGGGGAGTGAGCAGAACTGTTACCTTGGGCTTCTGGAGGATGGACTTCAGCCTGTTTAGGAAACTGCTTGACAGACTAACTTGAGAGGCAGTCCTGAGGGGCAAAGTGGTCCAGGAAGGCTGGACATTATTCAAGAAGGAAATCTTAAAAGGCACAGGACCAGGCTGTCCTCATCTGCCAAAAGACAAGCTGGTGGGTAAAAAGTCCAGCCTGGCTGAACAGTTAGTCTTAGCTGGAAAAAAGGAGAGTTTATGACCTTTGGAAGAAAGGACAGGAAGCTCAAGAGCACTACAAAGATGTCAGAAGTTTATACAGGGAGAAAACTAGAAGGGCCAAAGCCCATCTAGAACTTAATCTGGTTACTGCCATAAAAGACAATAAAAATGTTTCTATTACCAGCAAAAGGAGGGTTAAGGAGTATCTCCATCCTTTATTAGGTGCAGAGGAAAACATAGTAAAAAAGTAATAGGAAAAGGCTGAGATACCTAATGCCTTCTTTGCCTCACTCTTTAATAGTAAACCGAGTTGCCCTCCAGGTATTCAGCCCCTGAGCTGGAAGGCTAGGACAAAAAGAGAATGAAGACTCTGTAATCTAGGATCACACACAGAATCACACAGAATAACCAGGTTGGAAGAGACCCACCGGATCATCGAGTCCAACCGTTCCCATCAAACACTAAACCATATCCCTCAGCACCTCATCCACCCGTGCCTTAAACACCTCCAGGGAAGGTGAATCAACCACCTCCCTGGGCAGCCTGTTCCAGTGCCCAATGACCCTTTCTGTAAAGAATTTTTTCCTAACGTCTAGCCTAAACCTCCCCTGGCGGAGCTTGAGGCCATTCCCTCTTGTCCTATCCCCTGTCACTTGGGAGAAGAGGCCAGCACCCTCCTCTCTACAACGTCCTTTCAGGTAGTTGTAGAGAGCAATGAGGTCTCCCCTCAGCCTCCTCTTCTCCAGGCTAAACAACCCCAGCTCTCTCAGCCGCTCCTCATAAGGCCTGTTCTCCAGCCCCTTCACCAGCTTTGTTGATGAAGTGATTAGTGACCTGCTACACCACTTAGACATACATGAGTCTACAGGACTGGGTGGAATCCATGCAGAGGTACAGAGGGAACTTGTAGACGTGCTCACCAAGCCATCATTTATCAGCAGTTCTGGTTAACTGGGGAGGTCCCAGTTGACTGCAAGTTAGCAAATGTGAACGCTCATCTACAAGAAGGGCCAAAAAGAGGATCTGGGGAACTACAGGCTTGTCCACCTGACCTCAGTAGCAGGGAAGCTTATGGAGCAGACCAACTTCAGTGCCATCACATAGCATGTACCAGACAACCAGATGATCAGGCCCAGTCAGCACGGGCTTAAGAAAGACAGGTCCTGCTTGCCTAACCTGATTTCCTTCTATAACAAGGTGACCCACTTAGTGGATGAGGGGAATGTTGTGGATGTTTCCCACAGCATTCTCCTGGAGAAACTGGCTGCTCATAGCTTGGATGGGCATGATCATCACTGGGTAAAAAAACTGGCTGGATGGCTAGGCCCAAAGAGTTGTGGTAAATGGAATTACATACCGTTGGCGATTAGTTATGATTGGTGTTCCCCCTGGCTCAGCATTGGAGTTGGTTTTGTTTAGTATCTATATCAATGGTCTGGATGAAGGGATCGAGCACATCCTCCGTAAATTCACATATGACAGCAAATTGTGCGGGATTGTTGATCTGCTTGAGAGAAGAAAGGTTCTACAGATGGATACAGAGAGGCTGGATCAGTGGGCAGAAGGCAGCTGTATGGGGTTCAACAAGGCTAAGTATTAAGTCCTGCACTTGGGTCATAAATGCCTCATACAATGTTACAGGCTTGGGGAAAAATGGCTGGAAAGCTGCCCATCAGAAAAGGACCTGGGGATGCTGGTTAATACTCAGCTGACTATGAGCCAGCAGCGTGCCCTGGTTGCAAAGAAGGTCAGTCACACCCTGGCTTGTATCAGAAGTAGTGTGGACATTAGGATTAGGGAAGTGGTCGTCCTCCTATTACTTGGCACTGATGAGGCTGCAGTTTGAATACTGTGTTCAGTTTTGGGTCCCTCACTGCAAGAAAGATAATGAAGTGCCGGGGTGTGTTCAAAGAAGGGCAAAGAAGCCAGTCAAAAGCCTGGAACACAAGTGTCATGAGGACTGAGGTTGTTCAATCTTGAGAAAAGGAGGCTGAGGGAAGACCTCATCCCACTCTGCAACTACCTGAAAGGAGGTTATGATAAGGTGAGTGTTAGTCTCTTCTTTCAAGACATAAGCCAAAGCACAGAAGGAAATGGTTTCAAGTTGCATCAGGGGAGTTTTAGACTGGATGTTAGGAAATATTACTTCACCAAATGGTTTGTCAAGGATTGGAACAGGCTACCCAGGGAAGTGGTTGAATCACCATCCCTGGAGGTCTTTAAAAGATGTGTAGATGTGGCACTTAGAGACATGATTTAGTCATGGACTTGACAGTGTTAAGTTTACTGTTGCACTTGATGATCTTAAAGGTCCTTTCCAATCTAAATTGTCCTATAACTCCATGATTCTGTATTGTGATGTTGATCTTTCAACTGTCTTTTTATGGTCTTTTGAGCTGAGGAAGAAGGTGGCTTCAAATTCTTTATTATGTATTTTAAGCATTGACATTCCAGTGACTACTTTTTCTTGAGAGACAGCAATGACTTGATGAGCTTTCATCCCTGTAATAGATATATTTCTCACTGGTACTATTATATACTTTTTGTCATTTCCCATTTATTATTTTGTTTTCATGCATTCAATTCACATACATCCCTGTAGGGATAAGGTTACAATTATAAATCTTCAGGTCTATAAATTAACTTTCCACTGTGAAGAAAAGAAAGAAAGGGAAGGGTCAATGTTTTTACATTAGAACAATTTTTTTATATTATTTTTTTTTCTCTGGCTGCCATAGAAGAGAAAAGCCACAGAAGAATTTGGCTGTTATTTTCATATCTGTGTGAAGAGAAACAACTTCTCTCTGTGGATTAATTTATCTGAATAATACATAGAAGTTCATAAAGTTGTTTTTGATATTTCTTGTTTATTTTAATGCTCAGATCTTATTCTTCAACAGTAAAATAAATAAAAATCAAAGCTGGAGACTCAGTTTGGAGTTTGTTTCAGATTTTTAAACAAATGACTGAGTTTGTCCTTCCATTAGAACTAATTAAGCATGTCTCTATGTTTGTGAAGTATTTTCAGGGGAATAGTAATTTCTAGACATTTCTAATGAAAACAGTTCATAACAAGATCAATAGCATGACTTTCTATCTATGAAGTTCTACTCTTCAAGTGCTCACTATAATCAGTTTAATTCATTTACCAGCAGGGGGCTCACGATTAAAAATCTGGAGGGGTTAAAACATAAAACCTCTTCTTGTTGCAAAAACGTAACAATTCATATAGTAGGCTACCAAAATGTAATACTGCTTCTATACTAAAGGCTGTTAATTGCCAGATATCCTCTAAGAGCCTCACTGATTACAGATACTAGATTATTAAAAAAATAATCTGGGATGAAAGAGTTGTTTCTGGACTTTTAGTACAGATGGGTCAATTTCATGGGCTGTGAATGGCAAGCTTGTAGTCTCTTTGAATCTGCCCTAGTAAAACAGAATGTAGTGATGCTATTCTGGCAACCTAGAAATTAGTATCACACACAGAGTGAGCTTATTTGTCTCCATGAGATAAATAAAATCTACACAAACAGAGGATTCTCACATGAACATAAATATATGCTGGCAGTCATATAATAAAAGTTAAGTAGTTTTAAAATGTCTAGTAGATTGCAAAGTTTTTCCCAACCAACTTACAAGCAGTGAGATGTGAGCTAAACTCATATCTCATAATAGCATGATTAAACTGAAAACATAAGGAAATATACAGAAAAAAATATACAGAATAAAGTCAAATAACATAAATACACATTTTTTTTGGATTTACTAAAAACAAGAAATATCAACACCTTCCAGTGTGTCCTAGTTTTGTTACAGGTTATCCTGATTAAAATCATGTCGCTATTTGTTTATTTGCTTTGTGGGCTGAATCAAGGATAAATTCAGGTTCATTCATGCCCGAATTATTTTTCCTGTCTTTTGGCAATTAAGTAGCTGCATGAGTAATGGAAAACACTTGTGGATATTAAAATACAATGATTTAACTATGTTCTTCAATTTAAAAAATGTTCCAATAGTTATTTAATAAAAGTAAAAGTAGTGAAAGTGTGAATTTAGAAAAAATAGATAGTTGAAGTGTTTCTTAGACTGTACAGTACAACAGCGGAGAGTAAACTCAAGCAAGATATAGAATCCACCTTTATGGATTTACTCAGTATTTGTTTTGGTTTTTTTCTCATACTAAAGAAGAGGGAGAAGATTTCAGTTTTTCTGACACAGCCAAAGTGCATTCTCAATACCATGTATTTCAAGACAAATCTTAGTCTCTGCTCTATGTTACATATTTTAGTGTTCTTTAAAACATCAAGCAATAGCTAGGTCTATAGTTCAGTTGTCTAGATCGGTATGTAGCTTCCAAACCTGACTACAATGACTATTAAATATTTAGTAAAGATAGAGCAGAGTCCCTAGGAGAGACTGATACCATCCTTTCTCAAAGCATTCTATAGAATAGTAGTTCTCACTGGATATCTTGACTGAGATCCCTGAAGGAAAACAAAAGAATTCTGTCATGGTCTTTGGATGAATGCCCTAGTCACTAGGTTATTCGGTTACAAACCAGTCAGAGCCTGTGCTGTAGGCTAGAAGTTCTTCTCTTGGTTTTGTTTCAGGAGTGGTTTTGTTACAAATCTTTCCAAATGAGAACATTTCAAAATAGGGAAGCAATTCATTAGGCTTTACCAAGCTTATTACTGCTTTGGGAAGTATTTTTCATTATGAAGAATTGTTTTTTCAAATAACTATATATTAAAAAGATAGAAAATAGGACCTGATCATAAAATGAGCTCCCCTTTGACTCCGATTTAAGTATATAATTCATTTGTCTTGATATGAAGAGCAATAATTTATACCCGGAAAAATTCTTCCCATACAAAGGAACAGCATCATTTGGGGTTTTATTTCCATTTTTGCAAAGGAAAATTGAAAAAAAAATATTTCTTCTGGTAATTATTTGAGTAGTTAACTCTTAAAGTGCATTGGAAAGAATAAAAAGAATGCAGTTCTACAAAAATTCAGAAACTTTGAAATTTGTTTTAATGCCTTTATAGAATGAAATTAAGGTCTTTCAAAAGTAGAATCATAGTGTGAATTACTCCAGATCCTACCTGGACAACAGCACAGATACAAGGGCTCTCATAATTTAAGTTTTTTCTCACAGCCAGACTAGAATCTGAAATACTCATATCACTGTGGATGACCTGTACATGCAACAATCCATGTTTCCCATGGTAAAAATGCCATTCAGGAACTGAAGAACTTCTATGTCATGTGGAAAATTCAGGATTTCCACAAAGGATCACACATTTGGAGAAGGAAAAAAAAAAAGAAAAAAAGAAGTCTGACTGTTCTATACTGCTCACTATCAAGGATAATGTTTTCAGTTCTTTTAAATTTGAGGTTTTTTGGTAATTCTAGTTACTGTAAATGAACTATGTCTCAGCATTTTCTTTGCTAAGCTAAAGTACTAGAACTCTTGAAGCTTTTAATATGCATTTAGACTTTCACTTTTTCAGTCCCTTTCTTTTTGTTTTGTATATTTGACCTTCAATTTGTCAATCACCATATTTAAGTGTATACAGACCACTATCACTTTAAATTAAATCATAGGTTTCCACATGCTAAGAGCAAGAAATAAAATTATTTTCTCTTCTTAATCACTGTAAGAGTGTTGTTTTGTTATTTTGGTTTTTTTTTTTTCAATTGATGAACAGCTATTTTCTATCACATTTATGATGGATAATATCACTGAATGCTTTTTAACAGTTCCCAGATATTTTCATAATCATTAGGTTCATTTTTTCCTTTTTCCTTTTCAGCTGTGAAAATATGCTTAGTTTGCTAAGTAGTCCATCTTTCTATGAATAATTGCCTTCTTGTACATTTTTTTTCTTTTCTGCCAATCTTTCCTCCGTAAATTTCATCAACACCGTGTTTATGTTTTTACTTTGGATCATTGCTAAAATGTTAAAAAACATACAGCTAATCTTGGAGGACCCTCAACTATAAACACTGTTACTTGTAATTCCTAGCACTGGTTGTTATATATACCAGAAAGCCGACAATATCACAATATCACATGAAGGTTGAGGTTGCAATGGACCTCTGGAGATCATCTTGTCCAACTCCTCTGATAAAGCAAGGACACCCAGAGCAGGTTGCTCAGGACCTTGAACTGGATTATTTCCAGAATTTCATCTTATTATACAGAATTTCATTTACTTCAATTTCAGCTTCAATTTACCCACTACCAACTTAGAATCATAGAATCGCAGAATCATGGAATAACCAGGTTGGAAAAGACCCGTCAGATCATCGCGTCCAACCATTCCTATCAATCAATAAACCATGCCCCTCAGCACCTCATCCACCCATCCTTTAAACACCTCCAGGGAAAGTGATTCAACCACCTCCCTGGGCAGCCTGTTCCAGTGCCCAATGACCCTTTCCATGAAAATTTTTTTCCTAATGTTCAGTCTAAACAGCCTCTCTAGGCAACCTGTGCCAGTGTCTGGTTGTCTTCAGAGTGAAAACAGTTTTCTGAGTAAAAACAGAGTAAAAATAGCAGTTTCCTGCTGTTCAGACAAAACCTCCTGTGTCTGAGTTTGTGCCCACTGGCTCTTGTCCTATCACTGGCACTACTGAAAAAGTCTTCACTCCATCTTCTTCACACCATCCTGTTTACATATATTAATGAGACACCCCTGAGCCTTCTCTAGGCAGAACAGTCCCAGCTCTCTCAGCCTTTTCACATAGGAGAAATGTTCCTGTCCTTGCTTTTACTGAGAAATGTCTTCAGCAGTGGCAAAGGTGTGCTCTTTCATAGAATCATAGAATCATAGAATAACCAGGTTGGAAGAGACCCACCGGATCATCGAGTCCAACCCTTCCTATCAAACACTAAACCATGCCCCTTAGCACCTCGCCCACCCGTGCCTTAAACACCTCCAGGGAAGGTGACTCAACCACCTCCCTGGGCAGCCTGTTCCAGTGCCCAATGACCCTTTCTGTGAAGAATTTTTTCCTAATGTCCAGCCTAAATCTCCCCTGGCGGAGATTGAGGCCATTCCCTCCTGTCCTGTCCCCTGTCACTTGGGAGAAGAGGCCAGCACCCTCCTCTCTACAACGTCCTTTCAGGTAGTTGTAGAGAGCAATGAGGTCTCCCCTCAGCCAAAGATGCTCTTTGAGCATCTGCAATTTTTTTGTTCAAGTTACTTAATCATCTTAGTAGCCTTTTGCTAGACTCTCTCCTGTATGTCCTTGTCTCTTTTATACTGAGGAGCCCTAAACTGGACAAAGTACTCTAGTTGTGGCCTCTGCTGAATGGAGCAGAAGGATCGATCACCTCCCTTGCTGGTCACACACAGCTCCTAATGCAGCCCAAGATACCACTAGCCTTTTTTTGCCACAAGGGCAAATTTGTGGCTCATGTTCAACTTGGAGCCTATCACTTCCTTTTCTGAAAAGCTGCCTTCCAGCTGGCCAGCTTCTAATATCTCCTGGTGCCTGGGAGGGTTGCTCTTCCCCAGTTATAGGTTTGCACATCTCCTTGTTGTACTTCACGCGATTCTTTTCTGTCAGCCTTTCTTCAGCCTGTTAAGGCACCACTGGATGGCTGCACAATTTGGCTCCAATTTGTGTCATCTGTAAACTTGCTGAGGGCATTTGACCCAGTATCACACAGTTATTACACAAGTCAATGCCACCTTTACTAGTAACATTTAATACTTACTTTACTATGACATTATTTACATAACAGAATCACAGAATAACCAGGCTGGAAGAGACCCACTGGATCATCGAGTCCAACCATTCCTATCAAACACTAAACCATGCCCCTTAGCACCTTGTCCACCCATGCCTTAAACACCTCCAGGGAAGGTGAATCAACCACCTCCTTGGGCAGCCTGTTCCAGTGCCCAATGACATATTATACTCTACCTGTTTCATCAAACATATTAAATTTACAGAGTTCTCTTCATTGGCCAAATCTGTTCTTTCATTGCCTGAAATACAAGTTTGCCTGATATGCCATTTTCTGTTAAAATATCTCCTGTTCTGTAATTGAATACAAGAATTTCAGTCTTCAGAGAAGCAAAATGTGATATCTCACATCATGCATATAACCCATGCAGCAATAAAACACCCCAGATTTGGTGTTTTAAATAGTGAATGCTCAGAATAAACTGTTTGTGAACAGTCTACATCCTAGCAGTCTATATCCAGTAATTATTCATGTAAATTGAAGAATAGGGAAGATTCATTATGAATTATTCAGACAAATCTCTTGGATGAGTGTGTGTAATCATTTATTAAAATCTGTATAGCATATTGAACAAGTAAAATGCTAGATTTACTTAGTCTAAAGTTGATAGTATGCTAAGAGTGGAAAATATTGAAATGAATGAAATCAGAAAAATTATTAATTTAAGAGAGACAAAGTTCTTTGAGACACAGAGGGAATAATGGAACAACATGAATATGTGGATATACAAATTTTATAAATAATATTTTTGATGTATTTCAAGATTAATGAGTTAGCTACAATTTTACACAGTACTGAGATGATTAAATGCAAAAGTAAAACATTTGAACACCCCCTAATTTTTTTAAGTTCATTGTATTAAATTTCATAAGTAAATTAATATCAGAAAATAAATAATGACATTTACTTGTTTAGGACTCAAATGAATAAAATATGTAGCCTGGATAGTTAAACTGAAGCTTGAGAAACAGGGTATTTATCATCATTTGCCTAAATATTTTCTAGAATTATTAAAATGAGAGTGTTTCTGGATCTTATGAAGTATAGTGTATTGCACAAGAAATAATCTAATAAATTCAGTCTCTATCTGAAGAAATAAATATGAAGATTTCAGTGCCTTTTTTGTTATACATTTCCAAAGGACCAAATATATACAGTTAGAAGGAGAAATCAGTAAGCCTAGGTGATGATTAAAAAAAGAAAATTTAAATGAGACCACCTATGTAGTCTCAAAATTTCATCCTGTTTCCAAGGACTATTCTGTAAGTGGCCAATAATCAAACCTCTAAAGCAGGCTGGAATAGCTGCCCACGTTATTTTGAGCAGGACTGCAAAAAATTTCAAAGTGTATTTTTATCAGGAGCATTTTTTGATTCCGTGTTGAATGAAAACAAACAAAGTACAACCACCAATTCTCTCCCTCAATCCATAAACCAAATAATAGAAACCACAGAGATTACTGGCTATTTCTTGATGTAAGGAAACTCTTCCTCAATACTCCCTGCCTCCTTCACTTTTAGTTAACAGATCCAGAAAGAGCTGCTTTGTTCCCTGGAAGGCAGAAGTTTTGTGAGATCTCTGATACTAAGGGAGTTCCATTATTCTGACATATTATTAAAGAAGAAGATTCAATTAATTTAAAAGAAGAGATGCTTCAGAGAGAGGCTGGGAGTCTGTGACAGCTGGGCTGAGCACAGGACAGTGCAGGATTTCAGATTCTTCTCCAAAACTTATCTGTATTTAACCAATCACCTTAATATTATCAGTCTAAAAAAAGATGTATGTTTTCTCTCAAGAAGATATATACACAAAAAAAAAAAAAAGTAAAACATTCTGTAGCTGAGATTAAAAATTTCTTAAATTTCATAAGTGACTACCTAGTATTGAAAAAATCATAAAATTCCTGGGTATCCCTTTATTTAGTTGAAATTTTTCTATGTGTGCCTGTTTAGTCGACTCCAGCTAGACGCCGTCTGGCTTACAGAAATCAACGAGGCAAGCCAAAACTTACAAATAACCTCAACCTTTCAGCAGTGCAGCTGTGGAAGTTTTCTTTAAACAGAAAAACCTAACCTGTTAATCAGGTACAGCTACTATGTGAAAGCTTATAAAAAAATACCTGCATCTATGGCTATATAATTTATGTATTTAATGTATTTATTTTATTTTATATGCATCTATGTGCATATGTCTTTGTGTATCTAGATTCTGGCTGAACAGAAGCATGAAGAATCTTTGTTCTCGCATCCTGGAAGTACCATGTATGGGTGTCCTGTTCCGATATTTCTCACTAAATGTCTGCTTTGGTTACTGTGGTAAAAAAGATATGGGTCTAGATTGGTTTTTCAACTAATCTAGTGTGACCACTCACGTTCTCATAGTCAGTGCCTGTTCCCAGCTCCATGGCAGAGCATGTTTCTCTTTGAAGTTACTTACCTACTACTAGAGCTTCATATATCTGAGTTTCAGAGTGGTTTCCCAAGTGACTATTTTGCAGGCAGCTACCCAGTGGGATCTGGATACAAATAGTTATCCCCTAAGATAGTTCATAACCCAAGAAAATGATCCAATCTCAGGTATATAAAAAAGTGAAATTTGTCTTGATATTTGGAGAAATAAATATATTTTTAAAAAACATGATGCAAAGATATTAATAAAAAAGATGCAAAAAAAATCTGTAGTTAAGAATTATTTTTCTCCTAGAGTGGTTGTTCTCTAGTTCACACAGATGTCAAGAAGATAAAGAAAATATAAGCAGATGACTACTTTCAATGGTTTTGTATTAAACCTTCCCATTGCTTCAACAGAGTCCTCACTACTGTTAAAATGGTAAATTTATTTTTGATGTCTTTCTTCAGGGGGACAAAACTCTTAAAAATGTTTTCTCCCTTTATGTAAAATTTCTTATTAATTGCTTCGATATAACTTCAGTGTTCAAGAATGCAGTGTTTTGACTAAATTAAATTTTAAAACACAATCCTTATAAAGATCTGTATTGTCTCTGCCTTAGGTTACAGCTTAATTATCTTAATAATTGAGCTTTATTATCATAATTACTATAATAATTTAATGTGTATATTCTCCCATCACACAGTTTGTCCTTCGGAGGATATGGTGATGCTCTTATCTCCATATCATGAAGGGCAAAGTGAGGCACAAAAAAGCTAAGTGATTTCATTAGTGAGGAAGAAAATATTTGTTTAAGAGCAGGGATTAAAGGCAACTTATTTTTTCCTAAATCCTAGTACTCCTTCTATTAACCTTTCCTTCAATCAAGATATTTTAAATACATTAATCTACTTTGTTGTAAATGTGGGTTTATATTTGTAAGTTTTTTTTCTAGTAGAGAAGCAGGCATAAATATTGACAGAAGCTGTGAGAAAGACATCAGTGTATTGGAAGACAAGACTGAACTCCAGGCAAAGTTATACACATTTTATCTAGTATATAAGTTAACATTTAATCCAGAACCAGTCAACACTTAGTAATGCTGCTTAACTCGAATATTGCGGGCCAGAACAATTCCAGCCCCTCTAAACATACACCTACTTACACACACAGGGGAAATTTAAACTCACTGAAAGAGAGTAAACTCGGAGGAATAGGTATTGATTCTTCATAGGAATGTTTTATTAGCACAGATCATTCTAAACAAATGGTTTTATAAACAATTCGGTTTTTAAGATGACAGTAGCAGCTTGAAATGTTATAGTATGTACCCAGAAGAGTACCATTCCACATATAAGAGCACTGGGTAAAAGGAGGATCGGTCAGAGTGCCCGTCTCTTTACAACAAACACTACCACTGTCAGCTGAAAGACTGACTAGAGATCTAAAGGCAGACAGGAGCATCTTGGTGATTCTCATCTCACCTCTCCTGACGCAACTACAGTTCTAGCATGTATCTGCCTCTGCATGCTGGTGTGGGAGCAAACTGATGCAGCAGCGAATGGCTCCTGGAGTGCGGTTGTTTTTTCATGGCACACTACCTCCTTTGACTTTCATTCTTACTTTGCCCAAAGCATCAGAGGATGTAAACGTTACTAGCTATAATAAGATCTTGAGCTGAGCTGAGAACCAGTTTCTTATCTGGCCCAGCTGAGAGAAAGGAGAGAGAATAAAATCTAGTTAGTGACAATATTTATTATTATTTTCCTTAGAAAATAAGAACTGTCTGAAACTCCCTAGGGTAATAACTTTCTCAAACTTCAGAAGTACCATGCAGTTGCTATAAATCAAAATGCTGTGTGGCTTCATTTCCTTTCCTTTAATTAAAAGTTTGTTTTGATGTTTAAAAGCACAAGTAAACCCAAGAGTACAGTGGCTATAAAGTGTTTGTATTTGACAATTTTGTAAACCAATGCAATTTACCTTTTATTAATACAAGAAATTGAAAACCTCGTGTTAAAAATCTTCCCTGTAAAAGCTTTTCTACGATGAGTCCACCCTTCTTGGTTTCCTACAGGGTGAAACTCTAACATGCAGTCCAGAAGGCAGCAGTGATGAGCTCTGGGTAGTTCACCTACCCATGGGACTGAAGTCTTAGTAATTCACTGTACATACATTATGAAGAAAACATATAGAAAAGACCTGATCTTGGGTTAAATGAAAACAGTTTCACATATTGCATATGTTGGAATCAGGACTGCTTAGCCTTAAGAAGGCTCAGGGGGATCTGATCAATGTGTGTAAACGTGTCACGGAAGAGAGTAAAGAAGACAAAACCAGAATTTTCTAAAAGGTATCCAATGAGAAGACAAGCTATAATGGGTACAAACTGAAAACAATGGGTATTCCTCTTAAAGATAATTTTTTATTTCTTTGAGAATGTTGGAACACTGGCACAAGTTTCCCAGAGAGGTATTAGAGTCTTCATCCTTGGAGATATTCAAATCCTGAATAGATACAAGCCTAAGCAATCTGCTGTAGTTGATCCTGATTTAAACATAAGTTCTAGGCTAGATGATGTCCTTTCCGTTCTCAACCATTCTGTGATTCTGCAGTTCTGTGACATTAATACATATATTTATTCATGTAGACACTAATAAATCATATATATATACTTATCTAAATACAAAAATATATATAAGTATAAATTTGAATGTAAATTAATAATCTTTAATTTACACATTACATTGCTGTTATGCATGGAAAAATTCACCCGCAAGAACCTTGTATTTGTTAGCATTTTTTCTACTTCTGTCCTATTATATAATTTACAGTAAAAGCTCCCAATTAAAAGTGGCTGGAACAAGAGAAGGTGAGTGATGTTAACAACAAACTACTTCTGTTTGACATTGTGTGTGTGTAAACCTCACAGATCCAATCCACAGGATGACTGAAATTAATTAGGGAGTTACAGACAGAAAAGTTATAGCCTAAAATAAATAAAGGAATTTGGGGATAATTTTTAAGGAAGGAAGTATAGAATTGTGAGAGTTAGGCTACTTCTGTTTTTACAAAATGGAAATTTTAGTATTAAGGTGGAGGTCCTTGCTGACTGAACTTATAACACTCTTGCAAAATACAATTGCATAAGCTGTTTTTCACTAAGAAATGAGTGAAAAAGTAGTTTGTAGAAAAAGAAATTGATAAGAAATGTTGTCTTTATGTACAGTACAAGATACAGTTAGGAATGTAAGGACTTATAAACAACAGATGGGGCAAGAAATTTAATATGCAAAAATTAGCCTAGTAAATGCCTTGTAATAGCTTTGGGATAGGTTGTAAATTCTGGGAGAAGGCAGTCTTGACTGGAAAGAAATGGTATAAAGGCTGTGTGTTTTTCAACAAAGGTTGAGCACTTTCCTTCTTGCCAGAAGGAGGTGCTCCTGTGATTGCAATCATGAATAAATAATGCTCCTTCACAAGATGCATGCCTCAGTTTACCTATTCGACTCATGAGTGTTTCTTACTGCATAATATATAGCATGTCATAAATGAGTTATATGACTAAAGAGTAGCCTATGAATACATCTTTGCGATCATACTTTTCAATCCATCTTAAGCAGCATTTCCCAGATATTTCAAGATTTCTTTGTTGTAGTTTACTTCCCAGTATTCCTTCCTAATATAATATTATAAAATATAATATTAAATTATATTTTACTAAAAAAGAGAATATTAAAAGATACATTTAAAATGAAGTCATACAGGTACAAACATCTGTACACTTACAATAATATTGGAAATGGACTTACAATAATATTGGACCTTCTACAAACATGCATATAAATTACAAACTAGCTGCTCCAAGATAAAATACAGAAACAAGAGCAAAAATGATACACAGTTATTTTTGCTCATTGAGGATGTGTCCTTGGTACAGAGATTGAGATAACTAATTTAAAGAAAAAAAAACAAAATTCCTTATTCTTAGACACATTTCCAGTTTACCCAAAAGGTGTCCCTCCTCCAATTAAGTATGTATAAGCTTGGCAGCTAACTGAAACATGTATGTATTTAGTAGTGTTCTCTTAACAACCTGCCTTTGCGGTATTGTTTTAGTTAGAACCAGAAATGCCCTTCTGAAACAAATTTCCCTATTCCACTCCTTAGCTGTGTCTTGATTCACAATATGGAAAGAACTTGCAGCAATGGACAGGACTCCTCTAGATTAAATGGAACTAGAAGATATGCCCCAAGATTTCACTTTTTGAAGTCCAGACACATGGTTGTTGAGATCAAAAGATAATACAGTGTTTCTTAGAAGTTAAAACCACTGTGAAATGTTGTACTTGGTTGAGCTGGGTTGGAGTTAATCTTCTTCAAAGCAGCCTTTACAATACTGTGCTTTATATTTGTGACCAAAACAGTGGTGATAACACATCAATGTTTTAACTGTTGCTGAACTAGTGCTTACAAAGTGCCAAGGATTTCTTTGTTTCTCACTTTGCTGCCCCAGGATCTAGGCTGGGGTGGACAAGAGGTTGGGAAGGATCACCAGAAGTACAACTGGCCCCAGCTTACCAAGGAGGTATTCCACACCACATAACAGCATGCTCAGCAATAACCAGGGGGGTGGGTGGGTAGGAGTCTTTCTAAAGCAGCTGGTGCTTGGAGGCTGGCTGGACATCGGTCTGCTGGTGAGATACGATGACTGATTGGCTCTGCATTGCTTTTCTTTTACATTTTCCTTATTTTTTGTCCACTTACTTAACTCTATATTTAAGCCCTGGAGCTTTTCTTGCTTTTGTTGGAAAGTGGGAGAGAGTGAGCATCTGGTGTGTGTTCAGTAGCTGTCCAAGGTCAACCCTTCACAAATGTGTATGAAAAACATACTTGTCACCAACAATTTGTCTCCACACATGTACCTCAACTGACATGTAGTACCTGCTGATGTAGATGTGCACATGACTCCCAGGCTTTGGTTCCAAGTTTGAACTTAGTCTGGATGTATTGTTTATGACTAAACTTGAAAGACAAGGTATATACAATACAAAGAAAACAAATTTCAATAAGGGTTTTATTTCAAAAACAAAGCACAACAATGTAACTATCTTTAATGTGATTTTGTACAATTTAAAGAAGACAAAATGCTGTCAAAATTTAACCACACTATTAATAGTTGCTGTTTATTTTTATTCCTGTCACAGTTAATTGTTTTGTGGTACAACAAGAATTTTTTAATTAAATATTCTATATTGTTTTCCTCATGTTCTCATTGCTCTCAGATGTCACTGGAGCTGGAACTAATTAGTATTTTCAGCAGTGATTGAAAGAGTTGAAAAGAAATGGAAAATGACCAGATTTTTCCCTCACGTCTAGAAACAGCCTTCCAGGCTTTTGAGGTCAGTAGCAAGATGCTATGAACACAGTTACTTTTGTGGCTCATACTGGATCTGGTCTGTGGACAAAAAGAGGTTCTTTTTTTTATGGCAAGTATATCATTATTGTGTAAATAAAATTTAAGAGATTAAACAAAAAGGAAATTCAGCTGTAGTTTTTTTATGACCTCCAAGAGCATTTTGGCTCTTGGAGTTTCTGGTATCCTAGTATGAATTTTATTCTAAGACCTGCCTCAGTTTACCCTTAAACACATTCCAGTTTAAAAAACCCTAAGTATAATTATAGTTTTCTAGATACATCCTGTATTAAATCCTTTTGAAGTATTTCCATTTGCTTCCTGATAATAAACATATTTCCCAAAGTCTCAATGAACAGATAGATTTTTTAATACACCTAACTCTAAGGTAAGATTAATTCTTTTATAATTAATTGCCACAAATAAAAGTGCATTGTTTGGATGAGACATTTGGGATGAGATCAAGTCCTCCCAATATAAATGTCTGAACTCTAAGAACTTTATGCTAAACTGATTGTCTAGATGTCATGCATGGCTACTGAATGGATTGAATTGAGGCATCATTGCTTGGAAGTCCTTCTCCCTTTTCATGAACTAGAGAAGATTTTGTGATAAAATAGTAGTTAAGAATAAGATTTCTACTCTGGAGGAATTATATATGATGATATACATTTACAAAACATGGATGTCTGTAAGTATTTCAGCATATTATTTTTTTTAACATGAGGCAATGAGAACATCTATTACTTACAATCATAGCTGCTGCCTTAATCTGTAGTCTTTGTATGGTTACTAGAAGTTCTGTCTGCAAATGTGACTGTTTATGTACGTACTTTTTAAAAATCTTCCTTACAAGTTTCTGGACTTGATTTAATTTTAAGGGATTCTGGACTCCTGTTTGGTGGGCAGACCTGTCTATGTTCTCTCATGTACACTGAGCTCTCTTTCCTACTCTGTATTTGTAAAGCTTTCACATGCAGTATATAGGTATAAATTAGATACACAGATATCTATCTAGATAATAGTTGCATAGAACTATAGTATGGTATGGTACAATATACAAGATATACAAAATACACAAAACATAAAATAAACATATATGGCCTGCCTTTTGGGAGCATGTGAAATCCAGGAATAGAGTATAAACTAAAAAAAAACATAGTGAAGACAATTTTAAATAAATTTGAAAAAGCTGGTGTTGGTATTTCAGACTCCAACAGGCTCCTGCTGACCATGTCTTTGTTGTGTTCTAGTTTACATATAAACTAGACTTTGGTTTAACAATCTACAGAAGCACAGGATTAACTGAGGTAGATCAAGCTGTGATACAGTAGGGAAAAAAACATCAATTCACTTCTTGGGAAGGAGTCAGAAATTAGCATTTTTCACCAATATTTGCTATTCACATTATTCTTCCATATGCTGTATTTTTATTTCTTTACAGTATGTTTTTCTAAAATCTTTTGCTCTATATTTTTTAGTCACAATTTAAAATTATGATATTGAAAAGTTGGACTGAAAACGTTTCATCTAGAGTGGTAAAACCTATTTTTCTTCTTGCCAGATAAGTGACAGGAAAGCACATACCAGATATTCCTATTTTCATAGAAACATGGAATGACTTGGGTTGGAAAAGACTTTAAGGACCATCCAGTTCCAAACCCCCTGCTATAGGCAGAGATACCTCCCACCAGAGCAGGCTGCTCAAGGCCCCATCCAACCTGGTCTTGAACACTTCCAGGGGTGGGGCATCCACAACTCTCCTGGGCAACCTGTTCCAGTGTCTCACCACCCTCATCATGAAGAATTTCTTCCTAACATCTAACCTGAATCTTCCAATTTAAAGCCATTGTCTCTGGTCCTATCACTACATGCCCTTATAAAAATTCCCTCCTTAGTTTTCTTGAAGACCCGCTTCAGGTATTGGAAGGTGTAGCAGAGGTTCTCCAGTCCTCTGATCATCTTCATAGCCTTCCTCTGGACCCATTTGATTAGTGTTATCTGAAAGAGAACCTGCTGAGAAACACTAACTGCTAGAGGTCTCAACTGAATCGGATTCTCATTGCATTATGTGACTGACTGTTTAAGTCCAGAAGGCTACATAAATAACCCAAACTATTGATCAATGTGAAGGAAGCTTCAGATAGGTATTCCTATCCCAGCATCATAGAGCAATTAACGGAATTAAAAGTCTCTAGGTTTGTTAAACTCATGTGTGGATCAAAACGACACTGCCTTTTAACCTATGCCTTTTAACCTATACCCTAGAAAACCAGTTTCTGGGTTATCTTGTCTTACTTATCTTCTAGGTTTCCATGTTATTGTTAAAGGCACATCAAAGTTCTGCACAATCTCACTTTGGAATCTCATGCTAACCCATATTCTTTAACTAATCCCATGGCCTTCAGAAATAGATGCTTACAGCTGTACTTGTCCTACCTGATAAATCAATGTCAGTACACTCTGTATCTGCATGCTGCATATATCCACAAAAATGACAAGCAGCTCTCTATCCTGATTGCATTTTCACTGCTTTGAACACACAAAAGATGGCTATATAGCCGGTATTTGTAGAACGTATGGTAGTTTGTCAGTTAACTATCATTAAAAATTATATTTCTCAAAGCTGATGATCTTCTAACAAAAACAATATGAAAATAGCCCTGCCTCAAATGTGAAAAAATCAGAACACTTTAAATAAAGGCAAAGAGCTTCTTGCTAAAACATCTAAATGCTGAATTCAGTAATTTCTTTGCTTAGAAAACACCTTAAGTTCTTTACTTAACAATAAATTTTATCACAAATGTGTGGTTTGTAATGTGAAATTTAGCATTAACTTTAACTTGTAAATATTTCATTGATTAAATATAGCATAGCCTATAACATTACAGATATGACTCATAAAACTTCCTCAGTAAATCATGCAAAACCATTAAAGGTTAAAATTATGAACTGCATAAATCGAACCTTTGTCATTTGTATCTTAGTCTGCTTATGATTTAAATTAAACTATGCAACATTCAGAGGTTCCTAGAAATAAACTGAACACAGTAATTACAAGATGAAGGGTTATTATTTTGACTAATTACTCACTTTGTGCTGATCTGTAGGGAAGAGGTCAGAAAGAAGTGTTCAGGTTCATGTGATTTAAATTTCTTAGATGTATCTGTTATTATGGACCACAGTATAAATGCTTTACATATATATCCCAGGGATGTAGAAAATTATTCCTGAGTAGTTGTGTGAGCAGTTGCCTCAGCTGCATGGATCCAAACACATATGTACAGGCTTATAAGGTTAAATGTATTATTTTCTGGAATTCATCCATACTTGTGAGTGAGTAGTAGAATGTATCTCTCAGCCAAGGATTCTTGTTATTCTGGAAGCACCTAGTGTTTTTTATAGGTCTTTCAAGTCTCATTCTTCAGCAGCTGGCCATATTCTCACTTATCCTGGTATTTATGTAGAGCCCTGATTACTAATTGTGTAAACATATAGAAAAGGATTACACTTTTATGTGGGTTAGTAGGTTCTCCTACCTCGGTATAGTCTCTTAAAAACTTAGAACATAGTATTCAGTGAACACCACCTATAGGGTAAGGAGTACTTCAGGCTTGTCTCCTGTCTACCTTCAACGTGTCCATGAACTTGATATGAAAGTACGGATGTGAATGTACTCCCTATATTCATTTTACATTGACTATGTAATTCAAACCCCAAAAGTAGTCAAGTCTCATTACCAGTCATCTGGGCTCTGTAGTTCTCCAGCCTAAATGATTGCCTTTACATGATTTTTCACTTTTTGAAAATAAAGGATTTTCCTTCATGTGGTATAAAAATACACTTTTCCAATACAACTTTGGATAAAAAGTGTCTTTCAGGGTGAAAAGCTTTATCACACCATATACATGTTTCATCTATGTCAAAAAAAGTAGTTTCCTTTTTAAGTCTGAATATATACACTGAAATGTGTTTCACTCCTTGCATGGCTGAAACTACCTAATTTGGAGCTAAGGTAACAATCACTTGTTTAATATCTTTATCAAAGATCTGGATGAGGGGATTGAGTGCTCCCTCTGTAAGTTTGCAGATGACCCCAGGCTGGGCGGTAATCTTGATCTGCTTGTGGGAACGAAGGCTCTATAGAGGGACCTGAACAGGCTGGATAAATGGTACAAGACCAATTGTATGAAATTTAACAAGGCCAAGTGCTGGGTCCTGTACTTTTGTCACAATAACCCCATGCAACGCTATGGGCTTGGGGAACACTGGCTGGAATATTGCCCATCAAAAAAGGACCTGGGGTGTCGGTTGACAGCTGAATGAAGATAAGCCAGCAATGTGCTCAGGTGGCCAAGAAGGCAAACAACATCTGGGCTTGTATCAGAAATAGTGTGACCAGCAGAAGTAGAGAAGTAATCGTGTCCCTGTACTTGGCACTGGTGAGGCTGCACCTCAAAGACTGTGTTCAGTTTTGAGCCTGTCAGTGCAAGAAGGACATTGAGCTGCTGAAGTGTGTCCAGAGGAGGGCAATAAAACGGATGAAGGGTCTAGAGAATAAGTCTTATGAGGAGAAGCTGAGGGAGTTGGGATTGTTTAGGCTGGAGAAAAGGAGGTTGAGGGGTGATCTTATCGCCCTCTAAAACTACCTGAAAGGAGGATGTAGTGAGGTGAATGTTGGTCTCTTTTCCCAAGTAATAAGTGATAGGATGAGAGGAAATGGCCTCAAGTTGCAAATATTGGATATTAGAAAAAAAAAAACCTTTACTGAAAGAATGGTGAAGCATTGGAACAGACTGCCCAGGGAAGCGATGGAGTCATCATCCCTGGAGGTGTTCAAAAAGTGAGAAGACATGGCACTTCAGGTCATGGTTTAGTAGGCCTGGTAGTGCTGGGCTGAGAGTTGGACTTGATGATCTTAGAGTTCTTTTCAAATCTTAATTATTCTATGATTCTGTGATCCTATGACTTGGAAAGATTTTAATGTCTTAGCCCTTGATGGCTTTAGTCCAATCAAATTTAGTGTTCACTGCCCATACTGTCCATAGGCTATGTAAGGAGTAGTATGCATTTCAGAAAGAAAATCATATCCCATTAGATGACTGGGAAAATGTTCAAGTTTTTTCATTAGGAAATACTACTTTCTTTATAGTGTCAGGAACATCATTTTACAGGGAAGAGCAGCAGGTAGATAGTTCTATATGCTCTGCTCCAGAACTCCACAGTAGACGACCGTTCTTTCAAAATTCTTTGATTTCTGGAAGAAGAAGGTTTAGTAGCCAAAGAAGAGAAGAACAAAGGATGGTAATGATTTCATGCTGTCACTCAGGAACAGGCAGGTGTTGAATTCTTGTCCTTGCTACAAGAATAATTTAAGACTTCCAAGTAATGATTATGAACGATTGGAACAGGACTACGACTAGGACTGGGGCTAGGTGTGCCGACTATTGTATATGTAGTGGGTTCTGTCCCATATAAAGAAGGAATTTTCTGCTGCTAAGAGAGCTGAACTTCTTATTTTATTCTTATATGTAGGCACAGAACTACAGCTTCTTCTTGACAAAGCTGTTGGTCCCTGTCAGTGGAAGGAAACATTGTAAGGTGGGTCTGGCAGATTTTATGTTCTGCTGCTGTTCTCACCTCACAGTGCATTGTACTTCTTTTGCATTTAAGGAAAAAGCACAGATTATTACTCACAAGCTCTAGTATGGATAGTAAATGGCTCAGTGGGGAGGTGTCATCTATTTTGCATCACTCACCCTCCTTAGGTCCCAAGGGATTTTTTTGCGTGCATGGGAGATCAACACTTCCTCACATTTATTCACATTTTTAACTCCTATTATTGTGTAGCTTGAGCACAGAAATGCATTATTTAGCCTTATTTATTGTTACTCTGAGGCACTACAATGCGAAGATAATCTTTAGCATGATACAGCTGTGCAAATGCAGGTCCACAGTTTAGTGCATTAAGTGTCATTAGCCCTCAGTAGAAAGTCAAACTGAGTGTTGCTGGAGATAAAATCATAAATGTTTATCTCTGAAGAAGAAAGAAATAAAACAGACTTTGCAACAGGAACACCCTTTTAAACTCAATGTACAACAGATCTGGATAAAACATGAGATGACTATCAGTTGAGTTTCTGGGCTTTTTTTTTCTGTTCTACAAGTAACAGTAAGTATTCTGTATATATATTAAGAAACTAAAAAATAAGTGGTGGTACATGTAGAAAACTTAATGGAAAAGGCTGAGACTCGGAGGATGCTGGAACGTTCAATTGTTATTGATTGAGAGCAGTCATTCGCAAGTAGGATATTTTTGTCTCTGGTGGTGCAGAATATACTCAAGGGCTTCCTGTTTCATCAGATATCTGATCTGTACACAACTTGCCATTTCCTTTTCTATTTAATTATTACTAGAAAACTGCAGTACTAAAGTCATTGGCTATTTAATAGTGTACAGTCATGAGAAGGTTTGTTGAGAGTTCATGTTATACATATTAAAGAAGTTATATGTAATTACTTTTAGTGGTGACTGGCTTCTGGTTAGATTGCTGGAGCTACGCAGAAATGCTTGTGTAGGTTTCCATCTGTCATGACTACAGAGGCTGCTTGTAATATGACTTAGCTCTTTTTCCTACTTTATGTTTGTTATACTAAACATTTGATAAAATTTCTAATTTGAAATCAAATCACAGGAAGACACATTATCCAACATTTATCAACTGGAAATTTTAGACAACATTGTGCATTATTCAGGGGAGGTTTAGGCTGGACATTAGGAAAAAAAAATTCATGGAAAGGGTCATAGGGCACTGGCAGAGGCTGCCCAGGGAGGTGGTTGAGTCACCTTCCCTGGAGGTGTTTAAGGGACGGGTGGACGAGGTGCTGAGGGGCACGGTTTAGTGATTGATAGGAATGGTTGGACATGATGATCCAGTGGGTTTTTTCCAACCTGGTGATTCTATGATTCTATGATAATTAAGAATAAGATTTAATTTACAAAATAGAATATACAGTGCAAAAGGAACAATATTTTTCACACTCTGAGGTTTGGCTCCAGCAGCTGAAATAAATAGTCCTTTTTCACCTAATAAGATTTGTTTCTCTCCTCTTGAAGTAACTGAACTACGAGTCCTTTTCTTAGTATCTTTAATTCTGGGTCCTGAAAAAAAAAAAGCTTACTCTTTTTTCTTTCCGTTCTTTCTCAAAATCTGTCTTCTTCACAGAGTCAGGAATTCAGCTCTTGGTTCATGCTAGCTCTGAAACAGCGCATTGTTTGTTATTTATTTTCTCTAGTTGGTTTCTTTTTCAGCTTCTGTTTTGCTCTTGTCCACAAACACTGAAAAAATACAAATACAATTCTGTTATATTTAATTCTACTTGTCTTTTAGACACTGAGTTGTTCTTTTTCTGACCCTTCTCTACCTTTCCTCAATCATCTAAAGTTGCACCTGCTGCTTCTGCCTTTTTACCACCAAAGACTTTTATTTATCCTATGTTCATTTACTGCTTTTCTGTTTTCATCTTTAGCAAGTTTCATTGAGAAGGCACTTGTCTGTTTTAATACTTTTGATTTTCTTTTGAAATTATCACTTTAGAAGGATTGGGAAAAGTAGCTCTTGTTACACTGAGCTCCATAATGGACAGAGAAATACAAATCATCTAGCAAGATGGAGAATTTTAAATACTGTGTCAATAATACTTGGATCTTAAAAAGAAATGGTATGGCCAAGGCCTTCATATGCACTGTTCTCACAGAGCCAGAGCCTCTTTGTACCTATCATTAAAGAGAAGAGTTTGGTGAAATGCAGATAAAAGCTACTAGGAAATTAATGACTTGACTGTAGCTCTGATACATTTGCACATTGCAAATTGCAATAGCTAAAACATTTCCAATACGTACAAAAATACAGTATTTTATAGCATTAATATTCTCCTTCCTCCACAATTCAATGGGAAAAAACACAGAAAGAAACTGAAGAATAAAAATGCCTTTGCAGATACAAGTAATTCCTTATTGCACGACAGTATCAGTGAATTTAAAATGAATAAAAAATCACTTTCTTCTAGAGAAGAACTACTTCAGGCCTTTTGTAAAAAACAGGTGCATTTTCTGTTGGGATGTCTCAGCTCAATGAATCTGAATCTTTCCATGGGGCGTAGTGGAAAAAGTAAGACTTCCAGAGGGGAGGTAGAATAGAAACTGAAGAAACCAAACAAAATGAAAGATATAAAGCTATTAGCACAGAGTTGCCAATACTTTTAAGCTTCAGGGAACTCATCTGCAGTATTGACACTCCAGACTGCTAATCTAGGCTCCTTGCTGTGCTCAGCTCAAAGGAAACAAATTCCTATGCATCGGGCAAGTGTTGTGCTTAGTTGATCATTCTGGGATGAAACTCTTCTCAAACTTTCCATAAAATATTTTCAAGAATACTTTACCATGTTTCAGGGAAGTTCTGGACATTGAATTAGTGTCTCATTTGACTTTTTAAGGTAAAGTTTTGGAAGAACTTATGTAAGGCTATGTTTGAGAAGAGTGTCTGCTACTTTAACAATGCGTAATGAAGGACATTTTTGCAATGCAACAAGATGATAAGATGCATTGGTTTTGGTTGGGATAGAGTTAAATTTCTTCATAGTAGCCTGTATGTTGCTATGTTTTAGAATTATGCTTTAAACAGTGTTGAAAACACACGGAAGTTTTGGTATTGCAAAGCAGTGCTTGCACAGCACCAAGGCCTTTTCTGCTTTTCATACCACTCCACTGGTGAGTAGTCTGGGCGCACAAGGAGCTGGGAGTGGACACAGCTGGGACAGATGACCCCAACTGCCCAGAGGAATGCTCCAGACCATATGACATCATTCTCAGCAATAAAAGCTGGAGTAAGGAGAAGGAAGGAGAGGGATGTTCAGAGTGATGTCATTTGTCTTCCCAAGTAACCATTACATGTGATGGAGCCTTGCTTTCCTAGTGATGGCTAAACACCTGCCTGACAGTGGGAAGTAATGAATGGATTCCTTGTTTTGCTTCCTTTGCATCTGTGGCTTTTGCTTTTTGTTTTAAATTATATCATCCTGTGAGTTTTCTCAGTGTTAACCTTCTGATTCTCTCCCCCACCCCGCAGCAAGCAGCTAAGGTGCCTGAAGGAGTTTAACCCAGCACAGAAGAAAAGGAGGAAGTCACAAGCAAGAACATACAGTGACACACACTTGACCAACAAAGGATAACCAAGGTGCTGATGAGAACCGGACCTGGTAACTGATGAGACCACATGAAGGTGTGAGAATGCTCATTCCAACAGTGTTGTCTGAGCATGCTTCTTGTCAGTTGGGAAATCAAGGGAAAAGGGGGCAGACAGAAACCAAAGTAAACCAAGACACATCTGATAAAGCAAACGTGAAGGCAACAAAAAGAAACCAGCTTTGCCACTTATACTTACTGATGGGCTATTGAGAAAGCACAGGTGCCACTTCCAGGAAGGTCAAAGTGGACTTTACAACTCATAAGACGGTAATCCAGAGGAAATCCTGAGCTGGAAGAGGTACAGAAAACCCAGAGCTGAAAAAATCCATAGTGAAGAGGGACCAGCAAGGAACAAGGGATGGTTGGCAGAAAAGGGTGTAAATGGGGCCAGTTATTATACATTCTGGCTGAACCCTGTATGTGATCACCACAGTCTGTCCTATCTTCATATACCTTCTTATTAAATATTTTCTTAACTATCATTCTGCATAACCTCTCTTTCTGCCATGTGTGTGTGTGTGTATGTGTGCTGCAAGGACTAAGTGCCAGCTACTTGTGAAACCAGTAATGGTGCGAGTAAAAATTAGTGACAACTACTTAAGTCAGACCAGGAATGTGGGCACTGCTGGCTATGGTGGCAGATGCTGGAGTGAACAGGTGCCTTTAACGTCCAGGTTCTGGAGTGGGAACTGTGTGTGTCGCAGAAAAACAGCTGCTGGGGGGGATCAACTTGGCTAAGGCAAGTGATGGGCTTCTCACCAGCAGCTGGAGCATGATCACAGGTCAAAGCCTATGTGCTTCGTGCAAAAAGCAGGAAAGCCTATATTAACACAAATACCCCTCCTTTTAGTGATGTGTTCTCATGATTTGGCAAAGTACTGATAAGAAAATACATAAAGCAATATCTGAATTTCACATATCATGCTTTGCACAGGCTTACGTTAACACAACGATTATTTTAAGGGTAAAGGAAAAATGCTTGGCATTTGCATTGTCATTGTGAAAACTGAGGGGGCCATAGAATTATTGCTATGGATCTCACAATACTGTGCTGTATGTGAAAAAGTAGGTTAGGGAGTGAAAACTCTGAATAAAGTCTTTCACAGGAATTTCTAATTATTTATGAAATAACATATATTGTTAATTTGTATTGTGATTGCTTTTTCTGTATTTACCTCTTTCAGATCAGAAATTTTAGTCTGCTGGATGTTTTCCCCCAATTTTCACAAAAAAAATAATTAAGAAGTCGTGTTTATTTTAAATGTTTGTGATATTATTTCCTTCTCCGTGGCTTCTCATAGAAACCTACCCTTGAAATTATGCATTTGACTATGACAACAAGGGTGACACTTCTGTATGTCTTTGACCTTTCTGTCTTGAGAGACACAGTAATGGTACTGTATTACCATGTAATACATGGTAATACACGTACTAGCAAAGTTCTTTGAAGTATAGAGTAGATATGGAGCAGATTATATTTGGTTTAGGCTTATTAATCTTGGAAAGATTCCATACCATTTTATCTATGGCATTTCTAATAAAATTAATAGAATCTCACTGGGAGTCCTGTGAGTAGTTTATCAGGAGGTAATTAAAACTAAGGGAAACAAGGTATATTGAAGCAGAGTACATAGAATCATAGAATGGTTTGGGTTATAAAGGACCTTTAAGATCATCTATTTCCAGGACGCCTAAATTAAGCAGGGACACCTTCCACTAGATCAGGCTGCTCAAAGCCTCATCCAACCTGTTCTTGAACACTTCCAGGGATGGGGCATCCACAACTTCTGTGGAAAACCTCTTCTACTACCTCATCACCCACACAGTAAAAGTTTCTTCCTAATATTTAATCTAAATCTACCCTCTTTCAGCTTATAAACATTACCCCTCGCACTGTCACTACAGTCCCTGAGAAAGAGTCCCTCCACATCTTTCAGGTAAACCCTCTTGAAGTACTGGAAAGCTGCTAAGAGGTGTCCCTGGAGCTTTCTCTACTCTAGGCTAAGCAAGCCCAACTCTCTCAGCTTGTCCTCATACAGGAGGGACAGCAGCCCTCTGATCGTGTTCATAGACCTCCTTTGGACTCATTCTAACAGATGTATGTCCTTCCTGTGCTGAGGACTCCAGAACTAAACACAGTACACCAGGTGAAGCCTCATGACAGCGGAGTAGAGGGGAAAAATCTCTTCCTTTGACCAGCTGGGCATACTTGTTTTGATGAGGCCCAGCACACAGTTGGCTTTCTGAGCTGCAAGCACACATTGGCAGCTCATGTTGAGCTTCTCATCCATCAACATCCCCAAGTCCTTCTCTTCAGGGCTACTCTCATTCCATTTTCTTGGGATAGTCATGATCCATATGGAGGACCTTGCACCTGGTCTTGTTGAACTTTGTAGGCCCACCTTTCAAGCCTATCAAGGCCCTTCTGGATGGCATCCCTTCCCTCCAGTGTGTTGACTGCACCACACAGCTTGGTGTGGTCGGTAAACTCGCTGAGGGTGCCCTCAATCCCAATGTCCATGTCTGCAAAAAAGATGATAAACAACACCAACTCTGATACTGACCCCTGTGGAAAACCACAATCTAGCACCTAGATCAGATGTTATAAAATATGAAAATTTTGGCCCTCACAACGCTGTACTTATTTTTGTTATATTATTCTGTTGCTAAACTTCTTTTTAACATCCAAGGGTGTAAGACAATATATTTCCCAATAAAGGAAGGAGGCCAGGTGAGAGCTCAAGTCCCATGGGGTTCTCACTATTTTATACATTATAATAGGATTCCTTCAATAAATACATCTAATTTTGAGAAAAAAAAAAGTATATTGGACTGTATAATATAAACACAGTTTCTTTTTTCCTTACTTTTGAATGTCTACTACTGCGCAGTCTAAAGATGTTCACGCTCTCTGGGATTTTTTTCAATAGAATCCTGTTTGGACAAGCTTTAACTCATATTCCTTTATTGCTCTTTTCACACTGAGAGCTTTTCCTCATAGGCTCCATAAAAATTCATTCTCATCTTTGAAGATCCTTCAAAGCTTAGCACTGTTCAGATCTGTCCTTCTTTCCTCTCCTCTATTATTATCTTCTGGAGTACTGCTTGATTTACAATGTCCTCATCAGTAGAGAAATATAATGAAATTAAATAAGACTTTTCTTAACAAGTCTTTCAAATACTTGCCTAAAGGTACTGTGCTTACCACTGAAACCATATGTCGGTCTTACAGTGTGTCTGAGTGGATTTATGAAGGAAGAATAAAACATATTCTGAGGTGGCTAGCCTGAGCCAGCTCCAGTGCATGTGCAGTATGCCAAAATGATTGTTTACCTGGCATTATAAATCCTGAAAGGATTTTAGGCTTCCAAACTCAAGTACGGTGATGCTAAGGTGTATATGATGACATATATAGACCCACAATGATTCAGAGCACCATGAGTGAAGCTTCCATTTCTACAGCTGCCAGACTTGACATACCCAGGATATTCCTTTTCTTGAAGATTTTCAAGAAGAATAATACAAAATCACTGTAGTTTTGTCTATGTGCAATCAACCAATCATATGCTAGCAGCTGTAAATGCATCAATAATTACATTACTTTTAATTCTTGTTCTGTACTTGATACTTGGCAACTTTGGCTTCATCTTGACTGTATGGCAGATTTACAGCATGGTGTGACCAGGACTCTAGTTCTCTATGGTTGCGTCTATAGTAGTAAATTAAATAGATCAGAAAAATCACAGAAACACAGAACAAAGAAACACAAAATAGCCAATATTGGAAGGAAGTTCTGGAGATGACATAATCATAAGCTCTTGCTCAAAGCAGGTTCAGCTAAAGTAGACTGCTTGGGGCCATGTCCAGTTCAGTTTTGAATATCTTGAAGGATGGAGACTCCACAATCTCTCTGTGTAATCTCTCCTAGTGTTTCACCATTCTTACAATAAAAGGATTTTTCTTATGTTTAAGTGGAAATTTCTGTGCTTTGCTTTATTCTCCTATTTGAGATGCTCCAGTCCTTTTATCATATTCATAGCCCTTCACTGGACTTGCTCCAGTATGTCCATACCTCTTGCACTGGAAAGTGCAGAACCTGAACCACCACTCAAGGCTGAGCCAGAGGGTGAGGGTCACCTTCCTCAGTGCTGTCAATGGTCTCTGCCTAATGTCCACTAGGCTGCTATTGCTCCTTTTAGCTCCCAAGGCACAGTACTGGCTTATGTTCAATTTGCTATCCACCAGGATCCTCAGGTCCTTTTCTGCAAAACTGCTCTAGTCCTTCAACTGGTTGCCCCCCAGTATGTATAGAGGCATGGAGTTATTCCTTCTCAGGTGCCGGACTTTGCATTTCCCTTTGTTCAACTGCATGAGCTTCCTGTTGGATCATTACTCCATCCTGTTGAGGTCCCTCTGAACAGCAGAAAAAACATCTGGGCTATCAGATCTTCTTTCCAATTTTGTATCATTTGTAGATTTGCTAAGGTGAATTCTGTCCTACTATCCTGTTCACTAAAGATGTTTTTCAATGTGAGACTGCAGTCTTCTGCACTGCCAAGTTGATAGCTTTGTCTCCTATGTTGTTCTGTTCCAAAATAGCTAGCACTGTGTCAGTGATAACCATTGCCTGTCAGCTGACACTGGCCCTGGAACAGAGTCTCATGGCTTGGACAAGTCCATATTGCCTTAGAAGTGTCACTTAGTCCCAGTCTTCCAGCAATATGCTGGACGGCTACATGCCTGTCCCTTTCTGCTGTGCTTGCTGTGCCTGGACTGCCCCAGAGACACTCCTGGTCTTGTACTGCAAACATCCCCCACTAAAGTGCTGCTTTTCAGCCCTCTCATTAGCCTACAACTGGGGAAATAGTGAAGGGATGAAAGATACCAAGAGGGTGACTGTTTGCAAGAAAGAGGCACAAAAAGTCAAAAGGATTTATCTGCGTTTTTGTGTTAGGTGTAACTGACAGATTTGGGGTGATAGGGAGCTGCCAGGATGCCCTGTGTGGGAGTTAACTATGACCTGCCCGGTGCTGGGCACAGCTGGTTCCAGTCGGATCTGACACCAATACCAAGGGTCCATTTTATCTCCATACTGCTGCAGCTGGGGGATCCCACATCAGCCCTGCTCAGGCAGTGATGAGAGACTGTGTCCACTGTGGGAGAAGAAATGGAGGAGCTGCCTAACTGAGTTGTCTATCAGGAGCTAACATTCATGGCACCACTGAGAGATTGCTGAGCCTGGTGAATCCTGCAGATTATTATCTGCTCCTACTGTTGCATGCAGGGTCTAATGACACTGTAATAAGGCCACTCAGAACCACCAAAAGAGGCTATACATCCCCTGAAGCAACACTAAAAGGATCTGAAGTGCAGGTGGTTTCTCCTCTATCTTTGCCTATCAGGCCCACTCAGCATGGTTTTATGAAAGGCAGGTCAAATTAACCTGATTGCTTTCTATGATAAGGTGACCCTCTTGATGGATTGGGGAAAGGCTGTGGATGTACTCTATCTAGACTTTAGTAAAGCCTTTGACCTAGTTTCTCTCAGTATCCTACCTAAGAAACTAGCTACCATGGGCCTGGACAGGTGTACCCTATGCTGGGTTAAAAACTGGCTCTGTGGCCAGGCCAAAAGAGTAGTGGTAAATGGAATTAAATCCAGCTGGAAGCTGGTCACAAGTGGCCCTCCCCAGGACTGGGTGCTGGGTCCAGTCCTCTTCAATACTTTTATCAATGACCTGGATGAGGGGATCAAATGCACCCTTAGCAAGTTTGCAGATGACACTAAACTGGGAGGAAGTGTTGTTCCGTTGGAGGGTAGGGAGGCTTTACAGAGGGATTTGAACAGGCTGGATCAATGGGCTGGGGCCAATTGGATGAGGTTTAACAAGGCCAAGTGCAGAGTCTTACACTTGGGACACAAAACCCCCATGCAGCGCTACGGTAGAATGGCTTGAAAGCTCCCCGTCAGAGAAAGACAGCCAACTGAACATGAGTCAGCAGCATGCTCAGGTGGCCAAGAAGGCCAACAGTGTCTTGGCTTGTATCAGAAATGGTGTGGCCAGCAGGACTAAGGAAGTGGTTATTCCCCTGCACTCTGCACTGGTGAGGCTGCACCTCGAATACTGTGTTTAGTTTTGGGCCCCTCACTACAAGACACTGAGGTCCTGGAGTGTGTCCAGAGAAGAGTGACGAAACTGGTGAAGGGGCTGGAAACAGACCAATCAGATCTAGTGAAACATGTCCCTGCCCATGGCATGGGGGTTGGACTAGATGATCTTTAAAGGTCCCTTTCAACTCGAACTATTCTATGATTCTATGAGATGTGGAAGGGGATATTGTTGCAGACAAAGGCGCTTGGTGCCAGAGAAGGGACTCCCTGGAGGAACGGTGGTTGTGGGTGACTCATGCTGGGACAGAGGAAAACAAAGGAGCCAGGAGCAGTGGAGGATAATAAGTAAGAAATACAGAGTAGCACAGGGAACTATTATGCACCAACCCCAGCATCCTGAACAATCCATTGCCTCACCAAAGGAACTGTCTGAGCATAATCTGCAGCAAAACCAAGGAAAATCAAGACTGAGAAGTGAGGAGGAAATGCCGAGCCTGGGGAAGGGAGAGGAAAGCTATTTCCTTAAATGCTTTTATAATTTCTTATGTTTCCTTTCTTTTTCTCAATACACAATCCAGTAATCATAAATTTCTGCTAAAGGACAATGAACTGAATTACAAAACATTCCCTTAGTCAATACTGCTTTGTCTGTGACAGTTTTATGTTTGGTCTATGCTGAGGTGACGGGATGGCCTGCAGCAGAGCTTGGTGCTTAGTAAACAAAAATGCCCTCCTTCATGTGGGGTGGGGACCTCTCACCGTGTAGCTCCACATATTTTCTCACACTACTCTACATTGCAGTGAGGGTTTAGATGCCTGATTTCTGCCTCCCATGCGAGCCAGGCACTGGAGGTCTGCAGCTGCAGCGCCCTCCTCTGTCAATGGAATAGTCCAACACCCCGCAGGAGGACGGCTCAGTCTGCTTCAAGGGTAGACACCTACCTATGCTGTCTTGCCTCTGCTGCCATCACTGTCAAGTTCAGGGGCAGAGGGATAAACTGAGGAGAGCTCTGTGAGTGTAAATTGTAGTTATTCTCTTGGCAGGGGAGGGAAGAAGGGGCATCTTAAACTTAGTGACACTGAAAATGGCACATGCAGAGAGGAAAGACGCCTACCACCACTGCAGCTTGACAGTTCCCCCTTAGCAACTCAGTGGCAGAGAAAGAAAAAAAATCATATTCTGATAGATTATGTCTGCATAGCAACCAGCTATGCCTCAGAGCAGTTTCACCCCAAAGGGTATGTGGTGTGGTAACAGCAGAAGCCATCACACACTTGCATGTGCTAAACAAGATGGATCCTCTCAGGACTCCACGCATGGCCACGCATGTGATTGCCTCTGATTTTTTATATTTTCTGCATTGGGGAACAAAAGCCATACAGCTCATAAAAATGACACTGCACTCACTGCTTGCCCTCCCCCCTCCCCTCCTCCCCTCCCCCCAAAAAAACCAAACCAAACCCCACACCTCCCACATTCCTAAAACCAATAAATGCGTCTTTTATTACTGCATTAATTTCATTAATGAAGCAGCATCTGGAGTGCCTTGCCACCATTGCTCTTTTCTTGCGTCTCCCATCTCATGTGATCCCAATCCAGTGTAGACATGACAAAAAGAAACACTAAGCCATGTGACTTCCTCAGCCCCTTCCTCACACAGGTCTAATTTACCCCCTAAGTCTCTTTGAGGTTTTGTGGAAATCTGGAGTATGCACCATTTCCAAGCCTATCAGAGTTTGGCAGAAACCACATTTATCCTATTATGCTGTGAACACAAAATCTGTGCCTCATCTGACATTCAGGGTAAAAATGAGACTCTTTGGGTTCCTCTTATAGGACAGGATTTGGGTCCAGGGCATGTGGGTCTGTCAGTGGTCCTTCTGGGACACCAGGTATCTCTTCCATACAACAGTTGGCATCAAAAGTATAAGCGTGCCAGCTGCATAGGCCTGCATAGCCTCACAGAAACTATACTAGCATACTTCTGTACTTGACAGGGCAGCAGTACAGCATGAAGAAAACATAGCAGACTGGTCAATACCCTTCCATTCCGCTGGAAAGCATTCTCCACCTGTGGCACCACTGGTTAAGCATTTACTTGCAGCATAACATAATCCATTTCCCCTGCGAAGAAGTCTACAAAGATACAGCAATGAAGTCTCATGTACAGAATCAATGTCACAGCAAACATGTCAAATCTACACCAGTTCTCCTTGCCCACAGCTCCCTCCTAGGGCTATTCAGATGTTCTAGTTGTTATTTTTAAGACCAGGACACTGCCATCCCACCAGTCTGAACATAGTCACTAGATTATTAGGGTCGTCTTATTGAGAACACTCCTCTGCTTTTAACTCAGCTTCTGTAATTGGCCCAGCTCAGACCTTTTTGAACATGGCTGTGGCACTATCCTTCTAATGAATGTAGTTACAGGAAATACTGTATGGAAGACTGCACACTGTGCCATGTGTTCACAGCTGCTAGGAAGAAGTTCACGGAGACATCTGGTGATAAAGTCTGGAAAGCATCTGGGGAAGAACACATGCTGCCCTGCATGAGGACATCCATTAATACAGATTTGAAGTGAACCATAGTTTTTTCTTGGTCTAATGGAGCTGGCCTTGAGGCAGGCAGGCACAGATGGTCTCAAACACTTCACTGTCAGGAGGGCCTGCGGGGTCAGGAAGGCCAGGCTGGGCACCAAGGCACTGGAGGAACTGATTTGCCTGCTCCTGCTGGAGTGGATCACTGCTCTTTGCTCAGGCTGTTTGAGGCACATAGGGCAAACATGGCACACATGGCACTGAAGCTCTGTTGTCAAGCCTGCCTGTGCATGTCTACTGCTGAGCAGCCAGCTGGCTGAATATCTCCTGTGAGATCCTGCAGGAGGACAACAAGGCCCAGCTGAACGGAACATATGGACCATTGCTGTTACCAAATGTCCATATCATCCAAGATCGCATCAAGTAAGTGTTATCTGCCAAGATATGGTACTTGAACCCCCTCCATGAGACATGTATTTGTAGAAGGTATCTTTAAACTATGTGAGTATCACAATCTCTACCAAGAATTTTATACAATACAGTGACCGGTTCTCCTTTGGAAATCTGTGCTATAAACACCTTTAGCACTCTAGGTTTGTTTAGATCAGATCTGATGTCTCCTTTTTCAAATTTTTGACTGAAAAAATTTATCCTTTCAAACCAGACTGGCATTGTGCTGAGATGTGGTTTCAGGTTGCACATAATTTCTCTCTCCCTCTTACATTTTTTTTCATTATGTTCCTTTCTGGTACAGCTACATACTGAAAAAAAAGTGCACATCGGCAAGACTTTGGCCACAATCAGGTCTTTCAGTATATAGTACATCTTTTTCTCTAGAACTTTTCTTACCAGAAGTATTTAATGGAGTCAGTTTTCCTCTAGAAAGAATCACAAAGCATGATTTTTCCATACTGCACTTACAGTAATTAGCTTGCTGATCATTTTGATCTGTCTTATCCATCTGTATTTAGAAAAGAAATGTAATAAATTAAATACATTTTCCAAAGAGATTTTTGGATGATGTATAATCTGTGAAAAGATAAAAATGCCCTTCCATCACTACTGTATTTTGTGCTATATATTTAGTCATCTTTCTATCCAAATCAATTATCTTCTGTAATAATCAAATTAATTTATTTTGAGGGTTATCCCATCTTTTCAATTTCAGCTATTTAGGCCACATGCTGGGATCCTATCTTCCTTTTTGGACTTACTGTTAATAGCACTTCTGTCAAAAACTTCTTTCACATCAATATCTTGCAAGCAATCTTCAATAAGTTTCATCTTACTGAGGATTACAATTCAAAAATTGATTGACTAAGAGGAAGATAGTTAGAATAACGATTGAATATGATAGTGTTCTTTTTTTTTCCCAATATTAGACACCCAGGTAAAGTAATTCACCTATATTCCTTCATTGACTTCAGAAACACTTGCAAGTAGGGGACTGAGGTTTATATAATTGATGTTCAGATGCCCAAATTAGGTAAATTGAATATTGGTATTTTTTAAACTGAGGTTTCCATACATGAAAATCTTAGGTAGGATTTACTGAGTACATCAACTTTAATTTTTTCCAGTCCTGGAATCTTTGTTCCTAGAATATAGAATCATAGAATCATCCAATATTATATGTTCCAATCCTGTTGCTAATCTTATCTGTATACACAACTTTCATGTCATGTCATGGCCTAAAATTGTTTCTATATTTGTTCTCGAAAATGCTGTTTATTCATATTCCAGTGTCTATTCTGACTGTTATTGGATATTGGCTTAGAAGCTAGTGAGATAATTAGATTTGCCTCATTGTTTTCCTTTTCTTTACTCTGCGGGGGGTGGGGGGCTGGGGTGAGGGATGGTGGGCAGGGAGACCCCAGACCAACAAACAAAATAACACAACTGAGACAAACAAAAGTCTCCAACTTTGTCTATGGATTTCCATAAGGAAAGATGAAATCAGCAGATGTTGCCTCCTGTGAGTCCAGAAGCCTATTTGAGACAGGCCATAAGTGCTCAAAAACATCTATTTCACTGCAGAACATCCTGCCTTGTGTGATTATTCTTAACAACTCTTGCTCATTGGAATTCATATTTACAGAATAGCCACTTCAAGTAACAAATCTATCCTTATCCAGAATGTCGCTCTGTTTTGTCTTAGACATTACAGTTTGTGTATACTGAAAACTTCTTATTCTACTTCCTTTGCTAGTCACTTCACTTTTGCAGTCTGCTTAAATGGCGTAAGTACACAGAAGGTGAAGCTAATCCAAAATAAATTATTATAAATATCAGAAGTACACATAACTCAGTAGCATGGCAGTATCTTCCAGGTTTGTCTGACTTCAGGTTTGCTTGACTACCTCTGTATGTCATTACACTGAAGTAAATAGGCAACCATCAAAAGTTTTTTGCAGTTAATGCCACAATTTTTTTGTTTTTATATGACACTGCCTTTGGACAACCATTGGTTTCAAATTGCTTATACAGCCCTTTGGCATCTTTTTCCACCTGCTTTACCCAATTTGTCTTTGGGGAATTTGCTTTCAGATAATCCTATCTTCTTCACCAGCATGTATTAGACAAAGAGCCAAATCAGTCATATCAGCCGAATCCTTCACAGGTTTGATCCATTTTTTTTTTTTAAACCATGCAATTCTTAGCAATATTTCTGATTTCAAATTTCAGTGTCTGAGTATTTCTGGCATTATTCTGTAGGAAAGCCATTACTGAATGAAGCTTTTCTTCCAATACTAGGATTCAACTGGTGTACCAGAATTTTTCAGACACACCGTCAGTTATTCAGCTCAGCACATATGAGATGCAGTGACTAAGACATTGCAGAAGGATTTAACCATACCTGGGAACAAAACACAGTTTTATGTTATGATTCCATTATAGATTATAATTATAAAATTTAATGGGAGACTAGACTACCTAATTAATTAGATACCTCAATAATAATCTCTGATACACAAAAGACACATACCCACTGATATTCTTTAGGAGCCTTCCATGAGCTTTCTTAAGTTCAGTATCAGGTAAAATCTTCGGAGACCAATTTAGAGAAAAAAAGGGCATATTCAGTTGTAAAGAACTCTCACCATGGATACCATACAGTCAAGGAGCAATGTGTGCCCTGAATAGCAGCAGCAGCAGCAGCAGTATGAAGATCTGTCCCCCAGAGCCTCTAGGTACTTACAGTGTCTGTAGCAGGAATAGCTAAGGATACTAAGCTAGGTGCTCTGGAAGGAGTTTTATCAGGCAGCTTTCACTGTGTCTGCTGAGGGCTTACATATTCCTAGTAGAAGGTGATTTGGGATTGTCAAAGCATAAGTCCTGTCACCAGACTGTCCACAGTTAGACCACATATACTAGAACTAAGAAAACTGAAGCGTTAATTTCAGTTATACCAGTGCAGTATGAATTTATTTTTTTTTAGAATCTATTGCAACTGTAGAGTACATTGCTCCCTCAAATGATGATTCTCTTCTTAGGCATTATATTTTGTTTGCAGTTCTCTGTTGCAGTTTTATGTAAAGTCTCTACTCTCTTTACTATATCTCAATCTTCAGCCTGGGGACTGTATACACTTTGTTAGGTGATATGATTTTGAAGACAATCTTTACCTTTCTCTAATAAAATTACTGTAATGTTACTTCTCCTTGTCTTATGTTAAAAACAAAAGAAGGAGAAAGGAGCTGAGAAAACTGCATTGCACCATTCTTCTATTTCTTCTTTCTCATTTAAATACATATACATACAGAATAACACATATTTAAAAAAACACAAACTCAAAACCCCAACAAAAACTCTAATATATCATAGTAAAACACTTTTATATACATATATTATTTGTCAAGTCAGCCTTCCCTTTTTGTAGCAACTGACATGATCAAAGGAATTCGAGAAATATGGATTTGATAGATGAACTGTTAGATGGAAAAGGAATTGACTAGATCGTCACATCCACAGTATAACTCAATGGCTCAATGTCCAAGCAGATACCAGTAGTGTGTGATGACCTTCAATGATTCATTCTGGGGCAATGACTATTTAACATCTTCATCATTGACACAGACAGTGGGATTGACTGCACTCTTAGCAAATTTGCAAATGACACCTAGTTGAATGATGCAGTTGATTCACTTCAGGAAAGGAATCCCATCCAGACCTTGGCAGGCTCAAGGAGTAGGCGTGTGCGAACATAATTAAGTTAATAAAGGCCTAGCACAAGGTCTTACATCTTGGTGAGGACAGTCTCCATACCAGTACAGTCTACGGGACAAATGGATTAAAAGAGAAGGTATAGGTAGATGAAAAAAATTGTATGAGATAGCAACACATACTTGCAGCCCAGAAAGCCAACTGTATTCTGCGCTGCACAAACAAAGCATTACCAGCGTGTAGAAGGAGGTGATTCTCCCCCTCTGCTTGCCTGAGAGTTCTCAGACCCCACCTAGAGTACTGTGCCCAGTTCTGGGATCCCCAGAGAAAAAAAGATGTGGACCTCTTAGAGGACATCCAGAGCAGGACCAGAAAAAAAGAGCAGAGTGCTAGAATGCCTCTCCTATGAAGAAAGGCTGAGAGAGTTGAAATTGTTTCGCCCAGAGAAAAAAAGGGTTCTGGGGAGACCTGACTGCATTGTTTCAAGATGTAAGGCTTATAAGAAAGATCGATAGACATTTTACCAAGGTCTGTAATGGTAGTACAAGGGACAATAGAAGACAGAAGGTTTAGACTGGACACAAAGAAAAAATTTTTCACACGGTGTCTGGTGAGACACTGGAACAGATTGCCCAGAGAAGTTGTGGATACCTTGTCCTGGTAAGTGTTGGATGCAGTTTTGAGCAATGTGTTCTAGAGAAATTGCAGGGGGATTGGACGAGATGGTCTTCAAAGGTCTTTCCAAACCCAAATGATTCTAGGGTTCTATTATAATCAAGAGATGAGCAGTTAGCATACAGACTCTTAATATTAGTTTTCGAGCACAGGCATTTTATCCTTAGTGTCTATCCACTACACTTTACTCCATTCCCAAATCATAGAATAGAGTCATACAACCGTAGAATGGTTTGAGTTGAGAGGGACCTTAAATAAATTATTTGGAGATAAAAATCTCTTTTTTGAACTGAAATATAGTCATTGCTAATGAAACCAAGGAAGAATTTTCTATTGGCATGCATGAAATGGCCATATTAGGGTGCAGCAAATCATAAGTTTTTTTCTTTTGACCCTGTCTTTTTAAACACAGAGAACTACGTAATGTTCAGGTTTCTAATATTTTAATGAAATTGTTTGGAAACTTGCAAATCTCTAGTATTAACATTAAAAAGCAAACTAAAAGTTCCTCATTATTATTATTAGATCTCAAAACATTAATTAGCTGCTGAGCTCCAAATAATGATGAAAATAAAGATTTAGTTAAGAGCTAAAATTATTGTAATAACTCCACACTACAGTGTTCAGAATTGTAAATAACCATGTGCTATGCTATTCATATGAGTATGATTTTGGCTTCTTCTGAACCCAGTACTCTGTGATAATGCCAGCACTGTGGTGGTGAAAAAGAACCAGTAAGTCTAAGAATCCTGAAATCTCCACAGAACAGCAAATGGCACTAAGTTTAGGTCTGCTCTAAGTATCATCTATTTCAAGTATTTCAATATTACATGGAACCTTGCATATACATCCAACAATAGAGAGATTTTTTGAAAGTAAAAATTGTTCTTAATCACTGTGAGGAAAAATTGAGGAAGACTATATGTAACATCCAGTGGTTTGTCACACAAGTGACAAACAAGCTTGACAAACAAATGACAGCTGTTGGAGTACTCTCTTTTATCTTGTCTTATTGGTATGAAACATCAGAACATTCTCAAAAATAGGCATCCTTAGGTGCTTGAACTCATGTTGAATTTCACCCAGTTTCAGTTTTACCCATACTTCAGCATTCATTCCCAGAGTATTGAAGATTCAGCACTGCAATCTAAAGAATAAATGTCAAGAGGTACAATCAGTAGGAAGAGAGTTCATTTTTGAGTTGTGTTCATTTTTGTTGAAACCACTCAATAAACTTTCTCTTCTCCCAATTAATTTATTTTAGAAATCTATTTGAATTTGAATAAATAGTCTAGTGCTTGAAACTCTTAATGTTTTGAAGACACTGTTGGAATGCTAATCTATCCTCCTAGTGCTGTTTTGTTAACCTTTATGATAAAATGTTTCCTAACACAGACAAAGAAACAAATACATGAAATGAGATTTTCAAATGTACTGAGTTTTTTATCTAGGAATTTTGGTCTCTTCTCCCAAGTAACAAATGGTACGACAAGTGGAAATGGCCTCAGGTTTTGCCAGAGGAGGTTTAAATTAGAGTTTAGGTAACATTACTTCACCAAAAGGGCTGTCAAGAATTGGACAGGATTCTCAGGGAACTGGTTGAGTCACCATCGCTGGAGATAATTAGAAGACGTACATATGGCACTTAGGGATGTGGTTTAATGGTGAACTTGGCAATGTTTTAGAAGGTCAACTTTAACTTGGAGAAGGTTGAAGGTTGAAGGTTAAGGTTAAGGTTAAGGTTAAGGTTAAGGTTAAGGTTAAGGTTAAGGTTAAGGACAGAAAAGCATCTTGGAAGTCAGTCCTGAACTGAGAGATTATCTCACTTTGCTGCCACTCAGCCAAGAGGAAAGACCAGGAAAATTGACTCGTCCTGAGAGTGTACTGTAGTGAGCATGGGGACATGATTTCTTCTCGCATATCCTGGAGACTCAGGCTCATTATCTACTAAAGGTTAGTTCTGCCTGCCAAGATGCAGTTAGTGATATTGTCTCTGATTTTGTGAAGCAGACTATTAACTTTGGGCATATCTGGCTGGTAGTTAACATTTTCTTTAGTCTGGAGCTCTCTAGTTATAAGTACAAAAGTTATCCAAAGCTCCCAGTAGATTTGGCTTATGGCAGAAACACGTTATAGATGCCTTGTTTTCAGCTATTGCATGGTGTTTTAGACTATGTAGCCTTCTACTTCTTTCAGATTTTGTATTTCATTGGGAGATTTCATTTTCAGTTGTGTTTTCACTTGAAAGCCCTCAGTGGACATAAGTTATTGCATGTAAATTGCTATCCACAAAACTCATCAATTGTCCACAAAACTCATCAATTGTTCACAAAACCGGAAAGCTTGCATCAATTAAGTAGGTTATTATGTTTCATTCTTTGTAATATGCTGTCTCAGAATTTGTACAAAACTTCTTCTGGTCCCTGAAGAACTAGACAAAAGGATTCATGCTCCTTATACAAAAGGTTTAGTGTTCTTTAGATTTTACTGAAATGGATAAATCTGTACTCTATTTTGAGCATTCTGATGGGAACTAACCTAGCTTACTTCTTCACTCTCAGTGTTGGAGTATTTGATTGCTGCTTAACCTGTGTGCTTTAGCCCTTAGAGGGATTATGCTGCCCTTTCTAGCTGATGTGGGGGATGGTGCTTGCAGGCCTCATAAAGAGTCTTTTCCAGACTTCATCTCCCAGAGAGACAAATTGCTATGATCAATCATCTTTGTAAAAGTGAACCTGCTGAGTACCCAAAGACCTATCAAGTCTGTAAAGTTTTAAAATATTTTAAGTAAATTTCTGCTTCTGTTCGTCTTTTTTTCTAGTAAGATTCACTTTATAATTGATCTTATGGATTAACAGCATCACAAAGATGTAATTTGATGTTCCAAACAAAATGTGTCATCTCTTCTATAATATGGGCTGAATATCATACACTAGGATGCAAATGGTAATTCTGCTTGATAGTTTTAAGATGCTTGGGGGAAACAAGTAGAAAAGAGATAAATACAGTCTACATAACAACAACAATTTTCTGATATTAACCTCTATAGCTTCCATTTATTTAACACAATAGAAATAAGTTCTGAAAAGCATAATGTATCTTTTGTCCTTAAAAAGAAACCATATTAAGCTGAAGAAAAGGACAAATTATAGCACTAACTTATTAAAATGCAAGATAGGAGTTAGTACTAAGCTATTTCTATTAAGTAAAATTGCATATATTGTTTAGTGTTTAATGGTATTGGTTACTGTCAACGTAGTTGCTCTTGCAACAAGCACACAAATACCAAATGCTAGGGTAAATATAGTAATATGTGGCTGTAGCATTTATGTCTAAGTTCAAAGCAGTATTGCATTTCAATATTATAGAGCTACAACACTTGTTGCATTGAGAGCAGCCCTGTGGAGAAGGACATGGGGATTCTAGTGGATGAAAAATTGGACATGAGCCAGCAATGCGTACTTGTAGCTCAGAAAGCCAATCAATATCCTCGTGCTGCATCAAAAGAAGTGCAACCAGTGGTTCAAAATAAGCGATTGTCTCCCTCTTCTCCTCCCTTCTGATATTCTGCCTGGAGTATTGAGTCCAGCTCTGGGGTCCCAGTACAAGCAAGACATGGAGCTTTTGGCAGGACAGAGAAGAAAGGTCCAGAGAAGGAGCACAGAAAAGAGCAAAGGGCTGATACCCTTTTACTATAAAGAAAGGCTGAGGGTTAGGGTTGTTCTGTGGGGTGAAGGGAAGGTTTCAGGGAGACCTTTTTGTAATCTTTGAATAAATAAAGGAGACTTATAAGAAAGAGAGAGAAAAACTTTTTATCAGGGCTGTAGTGACAAGACAAGGGGCAATGGTTTTAAAACGAAAGGGGATAGGAAAAGGGTGTGGATGTAGTACACCTGGATTATAATAAAGCCCTTGACACCATTTCTCAGAGTATTCCGCTAGAGAAACCGGCTACAACTGGCCTGAACAGGCATACTCTCTGCTGGGTCAAAAACAGACTGCATGGCCGAGCCCAAAGGGTGGTGGTAAATGGAGTTAAATCCAGTTGGAGGCCAGTCACAACTCGTGTTCCCAAAGGCTCAGTGCTGGGTTCAGTTCTGTCAGGATGAGGCATTGAGTGTACCTTTAGTAAGTTCACAGATGACACTGAACTAGGAGGAAGTGTTGCTGTCCAGGAGGGTAGGGAGGCTCTTCAAAGGGATCTAAACAGGCTGGATCAATGGACTGCAACCAATGGTGTGAGGTTCAACAAAGCAAAGTGCTGTCTCCTGGACTTGCAACACAACAACCCCATGCAACGCTACAGGCTCGCTGAAGACTAGCTAGAAAGCTGCCTGGCAGAGAAGGACCTGGGTGTCCTTCTGAATATGAGTCAGCAGTGTTCCCCAGTGGCCAAGAAGGCCAATGGCTTCTTGGCTTGTATCAGAAACAGTGTGGCTAGCAGGACCAGGGAAGTGATTGTGTTCCTATGCTCGACGTTGGTGAGTCTGCACCCTGAATACTGTGTTCAGTTTTGAGCCCCTCACTATAAAAAGGACATTGAGGTGCTGGAGCATGTCCAGAGAAGGGCAACAAAGTTGGTGAAGGGGCTGGAGAACAAGCCTTATGAGAGGAGGCTGAGGGAACTGGGGTTGTTTAGCTCAGAGGGGAGATGTTATCACTGTGCACAGCTACCTGAAAGGAGGTTGTAGCGAGGTGGGTGTTGGTGTCTTCCCCCAAGTGACAGGTGATAGGGCCAGAGGAAGTGGTCTTAAGTTGCACCTATGGAGGTTCAGCTTCTTTAGTGATTTCCTTAGAGATATCTAGTAAGAAAAGAAGATAAGATGCTCTTTCTGTCTGTGTATCTATCTGAGACAGACTTCTGAAAATTGCTAAAACTTACGTTTCACTGCAGAGAAGTATCCATGTATTTATAAGTTCTTTAAAAATAATGATAAAAAAATCACCTGTAAATCTTGTAAATCTCCTGACTCTGTAATTAAAGTATACTAAAATATGAAAATAATGCATAGTACAAATGCTAGACAGCCAGAGCAATTAAGGGTATGATTAATACTGTACTGTAATATATTATACTACACTATCAAACTTGAACAATCTGAAGATTAACCATAGACTTAAATGATTTCCTGTACCTTAGTGAACATCATATGAATTTGAATTTAGGGGCTGCTGTTCATGACATGTATTGGTACCACTTTTGTGAAACCTTGAAGTCAGTGTACTGGACTGTCAAGTGAATGGTTTAAGTTTTTAATTCAAGTTCTGGAACTTAGCTGCTTGATAAGCTCAAAGAAATCACTCTGCTTCTCTTACAGTGAAAGGTTCTCATCTGTGAAAAAAGTCAAAAGAGATCTGCTTCCATAATTTATCACTCAGAACAAACTTTTCTTCAGAATTTTTGAAAACTGGTATAAAATAGGTGGTAGCTCTTTTACTGTCACTAACTTTTTTTCAAATTACTGGTGCAAAAAGAAGGAAAGGAAGCAGGCCTAGGAGAAAACCACACTCTTATATTTATTAAGAACACATATGTGTCATATTCAGGTGCCCAGTTAGGGCCAGATTCCAAGCATGGCTGCCCACACTGATGAGAAAAGTCAAATCTGTGGTGTTCGTGACTTTAGAGATAATTTTTGTAAATGTGCTGCCAAAATATTAGCTCAGCAAAACACTACGAACTCAACAATTTTGCATAAATTTCTGTGGAGTATTTTGTAAAAGAAGTCAAACAGTGACTTTTTCTCTATTAGATCTTTTAATCTTGTCCATATGAATTTTAACTTGTCTGTAATATACATAAAGATTACACTAAGTACTAAATAATATTATCTCATTAATTACATTTCTTTTTTTGTCAGTTCTGTGATTAGGTAACTGAGATTAATTGCAGTAAATTTATACGTGCTTTCAAACTTTTTCAAATTTAGGATTAATTGCCTTAATTTAAACCTTTTTTATTGAGCACACGTATTTTATGTCATAATTGCTCTAGGTTAAAAGTGTGCAAGATGTCTTCCCATATTCCTTAAGCTTAGTGAACTTTTAGGACGTCTAAGAGTAATAATACTTCATTTTGTGTTTGATTTCCTAGTAAAGTCTATGTTAATAATCAAGATAGAAAGATTTTATTTGGCAGCCAGCTCTTTCATCTGATTTCCTTTTGTTTAAAGAAATTAAGAATCATTGAGTTTGAGAGGTTGCACAAAATAAGGAAAAAGATATAAAATTGCACATTAGAAATACTTTAGAATTTTTCATTTCATTACATTTATTTTGATTTGTTAATGCTTGGAAATATATGGAGTTGTGGAAAATTGCTGTTAAAACTCTGTTAGGTTTCTCAGCTGGTACATGCCTCTTGTGCTTTTGTTCTGCAGACATGCAAATGCAAACATGCATTATTTGAAAGTAAAGAAAATGGGCCCAGTGATTTTTACAATCCACGGACATTAGGTTCACTTTGAATCATTCTATAGTACTTCTTTTGTACTGCCTCATTATTAGTACTGTCCTTAGCCTGGAATATTACAACAAGCATCACTAAATAGAGTCCATTAGCTTGGTTATTTTCCTTAATGGCGTTTTGTTCATTGAAAAATTGTCCCTTGAATTGAAGCAGTATTTAATTGAATCAGAAATCAGCTAAAATTAGGGAATTCTATTTCTGACAGGCTAAGCTTGGCAATAAGGTATGGCTTTTCTGTATTAGAAATAGCTACTGGGGAAATTACTTTACTTTCAGTCCTAAAACTGAAAACCTGCCTGTAAGATAATTTTGACATTGCAAAAATAATTTATTGCACTTCTCTAAGTTTACTTCTTTTGGAGAAGAAGGTTTATTACCTTCTGGGAAGTCCTTTAGAGGAAACTTGTTTCTCTTTTAATAAAACAGAAATAATGGTAATTAGTAAGGTTATAACACAACAGAATTTGGCCTTCTGCTTGCATGAGATTCTGTGAAAGAAAGGATTCTTTATTTATTTTTATTTTTTATTTATTTATTTTTTTTTCTTTTTCCAGAATGGGATAATTTAATATCCCAATTTGAAATTACTTTTTTTTTGAGTCTCGTATCTCAACGTGTTAAGTAAGCTGTAATGAAATTAAATATAATGCACAGCTTGAGCAAAACATGTTTTGCTATGATTTTTATCCAGTGGCATTTGCTGTCTTTTCCATCTCCTTCCCTCCATAAAAATATTAAATGCTTCTAAATAGAAAGATGCTCAAGATAAGTTACTTTCATAATATGTAACTCAGAATGTCAAGAGAGGAAAGGTTCTGCATCAGCCTTATGTTTAATATTCATTACAAGGACTGAGTTTATATTTGTCCTTATTAGGATCAGTAAGCATGAAAAGGTAGCTAGAAAGAGGCAAGGAACATATTTTAATCCCCCAGTAAACACAAACATGGTCATGAATTACCTGATGAATTAATTAATGGTAAAGAGCCTTGGAACAGATTACAGATTTCCATAGCCCTTTCAGAATTCCATTCCTTATGCTGTTAATGAAAGACTTTCTGTAACACAGTATAAAAGATGATAATCCTATTGTTATTGAATGCACCATCTGATATTAATATTTACTTAAAATGTCAGTACAGTGAAATATTTCTTTTTTATCCTCCAGCAACATTACATGACATTTTAATTAGGTAGATATACAGATGGATGTGAGGAAAAATTGATATTTGATTTTATTTAAATTAATTTAACACCATATAATTACCCTCCACATCAAACAAGAATGGGCAATTAATTTGGATAAGGAGACATTTACATAATATAATTCCTTTCCAGGAAAATACAACACCATGAAAATTCTCTAGTGAGCTATATAAACTACTTAGATATTAATGTAAAACTGTAATTAAATTGAAATTATCATAAATCTGTTACATAATTCAAGTATTATTGCTATAATACAAATAATTAAAGTAATTAACAAAAGTGGTTGGAGAAACAAGTATACATGAACTTACATACCTTACAACAAAGGCTCAGGGCATCCAGTGGAGAGAGAGGCAGCTGCCTAAATCAGATGGACTAGATCATCTCTATTGGTACAGATTTTAGTTCTCTTCACTGACTGAATAGGATTTACGAGTGTTTGATTTATGAAGACAGAACTGAGAACCCATGTCAATCAAGATTAGATTAAATAAATGCCTAAAGTGTGCACCATGGCTCTCAACAGGACCTTTGAGTACCTTGCTAGGTTAAGATCTACAAGACAAAATCAGAAAATATTTCCACTAAAACACATGCTTTCCTATAATCTGAGCACCCCCCTCACCATCCCTGTGCCCCCCGGAAGCACATCACATATAAAACTCAAACCCGAAACTAAAAAGCAGTCACGTAGGGGTTTTTTGTACCCTACCGAAAAAGTTTTCACTTACAGGTGATGCAAACAAAGGTCAGTTGCAGCCCAATTATCTTAATTCAAGTAATTTCACCTAACATTGTTGGACATGACGAGATTCCTTAGGATAGTTATAGAAACGCTACTGAAAAAAGTTAACTCACTAGAACTACAAAAGTTGCATTGTTTACCCTACCAACACACACAGTTTTGTATGTGCCTTAGTGGCTCATTACATCATAAAAGGAATGCCTGTAAGACTCAGAAAAATTTGCGTCAGGATATACCTTTTTTTTTGTCCTCCATGTGTTTTTTTTACGTGAAATTTAATTTTCACTCCTTGACCTTTCAAGAGAGGTAAAGCTGGGAATTTATTAACTGAAGTGTAAAGTATGAATTGATTTTTCTGTCTCCTTTTGCAGCTGAATTTCACAATAGTGCTGTGTAAACACTGTCTGAATAGGTTCTTGGCTGGGTGAATCTTTCATTTCAAAGGTTCTTGAAAGAAAGGGTATACTAGCCAACAACATTGCCAGTTTGTAAAATTGTGCATTATAATACATTGTTTTGTATCTATTAATTTTTTTCAGCACTTTATGTCTGACATGGAAGAAACGGAAAAATAATTTCTGAAAATTAGCTAATACTGAGTATTACATGAAAATTCAGTTCAAATATAGGGAGTTTATAACATACTAATATCTAATGTTTGATGAATTCAATGACTATAAAGATAACTTAGGAAATACTATCATGTTATTTCTGCTATAAAAATAATTTTGCAAGCTGGTGTCAGGAAACATCTTTCAGTCTCTTGTTCTCAACAAATATGTTAGAAACATATCTGGGATTGTGTGTGAAGCATTCACTTGGCTTGTTTTGAATTGACTGTGATGCTGCACAGAGTGAAAAGTTTGTAAGAGAGAGTCCTGCCCTCACTAAATCCTCCTTTGTGGAATTATCTTATTCTGACTTCAGTTGTTCCACCAAAATAATTGCAGGTTGCACCTGAGAAACTCCAGGTTATAGGACTGCTGGTGATTCTGTTCTGGATTCTTTCAACATCCAGGTATCCTTATATGAATTAAAATCCAGCTGTGAACCCTAACCTATCCTTTAGTTCCAGGAGAACTTATGGTATTTAAACAATACAAGTATCTGGGAGTAAATCAAGTAAATCTCCAAAACAACATTTACTGGCATAAGAGGTGGCAATCCATTTCCTAGCTTCCTAAACAGAGTTGGATTTTTTGCATCACTGCATCAAAGAAGATGCCTACAGATAAATCTCCTTGTCACATATGAAGAAACCCAATGCTGAATGCCCACGAATGCCAACTTTTAATACCTATTCTAGATGCTCATTCAACGCTGCATGGGGGAGGAAGTGCTTCTCTTTGCAACATCTCTGAAGCTTTTCTCTAGTTTGCAGGACAGCTAAAAGTTTACTTCAAAGAGAGAAGTAGAATGATGCCTTCTAGTCATATTGATTTGGTCAACATGCATCAATGAACCACATGAAAAATTTATCACCCAGTTGTTAGTGCGAGGAAAGGGAGAGCAATGAAGATAAAGTATTCCTCATTTTTGACCATATGCATGTTTTTCATCAACAAATCTGTCCAAGGGAATGTATAGAAACATGCACTATATGAGGTATTTGAGTACCAGGGGCAATTTCTACGTCAAGTGTCTGAGATAATATCTTGAGTTTTGGTCAGTTTTGTTGAATTGTTAATGGATTTAGCTTGGCCAGCTGGTTAGTAATTATTGAAATCAAATTCCCCTCTCAGTCTCCCTGTAACTGACACAGCAGGTTATGGAGATTTTTGCCTACAATCAGTTGCCAGAATAACATTTGTAAAGACTGAGAAGTAATCCTGTTGAATTGATCAGTTACTTGAATAAAAGTAGGAATAAATAGACCAGGAGTTTGTAATTTTCACAATACAACCCATTCTTTGGAATAAATTAAAATCCTTGAAAATTAGTAAAATCCAATACAGTCAAAGTATGGATCAGATCACATGTGAAAAATTACAGGACATCTGTGGCCACTTGTACATAGCAGTTAGAGTTAGTATTAAATATTTTATTATTAAATCATTAGTTATAATCCACTGAGCTCATGACAAATCCACTGCAGAACACTGTTGTAGAAATGTGATTGTCAATAAATGTTAAATTGCAGCTAGAAGTTTCAGGTATTTGAAAGCAATTCACTTAATTATGGAATAAATAGTCCCTCTATCTCTCTTTCTGTGGGTAATAATATGTCCTCATTTTGATTTTACAAATAGTTAATTATGTATCAGAGTGAACAGACAATGCTCATTAAAAAAACCAAACCCCAAAACCAACCAAATGACTCCCAAACCCACAAGTATGCTTCCTAAAGAATATTTATTTCTGTTACTTACTTCGATGATTCACCTTCCAAATACATTTTACTTAGCTGAAAGGCAATTTACGCATCTTCCTCACATACACAAAAAGAAAAAAAAAATTAAAAGAAAAGAAAAATGTAGATAGTAAAGTTTCTGAAAAGCAAAACCCACATAAATATGGCTTTTCTATTCTGTACATTATTCTTCAGTAGACTGTCTCTGAACTGTCCACTACATTATTTGCCAGTTATTCATCAAAAGGACTGGATTTTTGTAGGGAATGATCATTTATGTTAGCAACTTTAAGACTAAGTCCTTGCACTGTATTTTTTTTCTTACCAGCTTTAAATGCTCATACAAAGGTAAGGAAGAAGTTTATGTTTATAGTTTTAATCTTATTTGTTTATCAGTATATATGTGACATTTCAATCACATCTCCCCATCTGAAAAATTAACTTGCTATCTCTAAGGCCCATAACTTTCCTTGGTGACAAACTTCTATCTGAAACTGACTTGCTTTATATTGCAATAAATAAGTTAATGTTCCCTACTGTTTCTTCAGGGGTCTTGAACAGATCTCTTTTATACAGCATCTTTAAACCAAGCCTTATTCCAACTGATGAGAAGTACTCTAATAGGCTTTCAAACACCTGACTGACAGAAGAATTTAAAGAAATACAAGAAATTTGCTGTGGAGAAAATAGTATAATATGCTTCTCTTCCCCCCACAAAATGAGCAAATTTCCACATTTCAATATTCACTGTGTTATGCTTTACCAGCAGTTCAGATTATTGTGGGAAACATCAAAGTAAACAAAAATATTTTTGTAGGAAAAAAATTTGTTATAGATAGTTTCTCAATTAAAGGTGGATTCAGTCTCCTTGATTTGATGTGAACAATACCTGATAAATTGAAAGAGTCTCTGTTCATTTATGTAATTAATAGTAATCCAAATAGACCCCGAATTAGAAGATTGAAATTGATTGACAATTTGAACTTCATTTGTTGGGCTAGCTAAAAATTCAAGTTTGCCCCTAGAAAGAATAACTTGTATTCAGTTCTAAGACACACTTAAAAATATTAGGATAATTCAAGCAAAATATGGAATCATGGTTGACAAGTATAATGATATCTGACATGTAAAGACTGGAGTTGAAAACTATACCTGTCGTGCCCTTGTACAGGAACAGGTAGTAAATATATTTAACTCAATGTAAATGTGTTTTTCTGAGCAATTTCTAAACCAACCTGCTTCCAAAATCCTGGGCAAATCCAATCATTTAAAAAAGTATATGCAGAAATGTACTACAAGATATAACTTTCAGTGTTCTTTAAGAATCATAGAATTATAGAATCATTAGGGTTGGAAATGACTAAGATAATCTAGTCCAGATATCAGATCAACAACACTGTGCCTGCTAAACCATGTCTTCAAGTGCTATGTCTACATATTTTCTGAACATCTCCAGGGATGGTGACTCCACCACTTCCCTGGGCAGCCTGTTCCAATGTTTAACTACACTTTCAGTAAAGAAATTTTTCCTAATACCCTATCTAAACCTCCTCTGGTGCAACTCAAGGCCATTTTCTCTCATTCTACCACTAGTTACTTGGGAGAAGAGACCAATTCTCACCTCAGTACAACCTCCTTTCTGACCGATGTAGAGAGCATTAGTGTCTGCCCTCAGCCTCCTCTTCTCCAGGCTAAACATTCCCACTTCCCACAGCTTCTCCTCATAAGAAATTTGCTCCAGCCTTTTCACCAGCTTCGTTGTCCCTCTCTGGACACACTCCAGAAACTTGACATCCTTCTTGTAGCAAGGGGCCCAAAACTGAACACAGTATTCGAGGTGCAGCCTCACCAATGCTGAGTACAGGAACACAACCTCTTCCCTACTCCTGATGGACATACTGTTTTAAATATGAGCCGGGATAGGTTCTTGGCCACTTGAGCACACTGCTGGCTCATGTTCAGCTGGCTCTTAGACTACACCCCAGGTCCTTTTCCACCAGGCAGCTTTCCAGACACTTTTCCCCAAGCCTGTAGTGTTACATGGGTTTGCTGTGACTGAATTACAGGACTCAGAACTTGGCCTTGTTAAACCTCATACAATTGACCTTGGCCCATCAATCCAGTCTGTCCAGATTGCTCTGCAGAATCTTCCTAATCTCTAACAGAGCGACACTCTGGCACAATTTGGTGTCATCTGCAAACATTGAGGGGGCACTCAATCCCCTCGTCTGGATCATTGATAAAGATATTAAACAAGACTGACTCAAACACTGAGCCCTGGGGAATGCATCTTGTGACTGGTCACCAACTGGATTTAACTCCTCCATATCTCTCTGGACTCAGTCATCCAGCTAGATTTTCACCCAGCAGAGAGTACACCTGTGCTCTTGAGCCACCACCTTGTCTAAGGAAATGCTGTGGGAGGCAGTGCTAAAGGCTTTATTGAAGTCCCAGTAGACAACATTCAAAACCTTTCCCTCACCCAGCAGGTGTGTCATCTGATCATAGAAGGAGCTCAGGTTGGTCAAGCAGGACCTGCCTTCCATGAACCCATACTGGCTGAGACTCATTCTCTCGTTGTCCTGCGCATGCCTGGGGAGTACGCTCAAGATGAACTGCTCCGTAATCTTCCCTGGTATCAAGGTCAGGCTCGCAGGCCTGTACTACTCTGGATCTTCCTCCCAGCCCTTCTTGTAGATGTGCATCACATTGTCAAGCTTCCAGTCGTCTGTAAACCAGGACTGCTGGTAAGTGATGGAGAGTGTCTTGACAAGATCCTCCACCAGCTCCCTCAGTACACTTGGGTGCATCCCATCAGGTCCCATAGGCTTGTGAGTGTCCAGGTGGCACAGCAGGTTGTTAACTAATTCCTCCTGGATTATGAGGCAGTTTGTTATGTTCTTCATCCCTGTCTTCCAGCTCAAAGGGCTGAATACTCTGGGGATAAATGATCTGCCTATTAAATTCCCAGGCAAAGAAGACACTAAGTACCTCAGTCTTTTCCTCATCCTTGGTGGTAAAGTTCTGCCCCACATCCAATAAAGGATGGATATTCTCCTTGGCTTTTTCTTGTTATTGTATTTGTAAAATCATTTTTTTTGTTATCTCTTACAACAGTGGCCAGATTGAGTTCTAGTTGGGCTTCCGCCTTTCAAATTTTCTCCCTGTATCACCTAGTGAGATCCCTGCACTTCTCTTGAGTTGTCTGTTCCTTCTTCCAAAAGTGGTGAAGTCTGCTTTTTTTTACTGAGTTCCAGCAAAAGCTTCCTTTTCAGACAGGCTGGTTGTCTTCCCCACTGCTTCATCTTACAGCACATAAGGACAGCCTGTTCCTGCACCTTAAGACTTCCTTCTTGAAGAATGTCCAGCCTTCTTGGATCCCTTTGCCCTTCAACAACTGTCTCCCAAGGGACGTTCTTAACCAGTGCCCTGAACAGGCATAAGTCTGCCTCCCAGAAGAACATGGTAGTGGTTTTGCTGCCCTCTCTCCCTACTTCACCGAGAAACAAGATCCCTATCACTTCCATTCTCCCTTCAAACATAGTTAAAAACCTTCCCAATGAGCACTAATAACTCATAAGCAAGAATACTTTGCCCCCTTTGAGAAAGCTGAACTCCATCTGTACCTAACAGAGATGATGTCATGTTAATCTCCCTATGACCAAAAATCCCCATACTCTATCGATGGCACAAGCTTCTGAGCGATGTGGTAATCAAGTGAGTTTTTCTGTTCATTTCAGCATTCTTCCCTGCCACTGACAGGACTGAAGAAAATACTACTCATGCTCTTGATCCTTTAACCACTCACCCCAGTGCCCTAAAGTTCCTTTTGATCACTTTTGGACTTCTCTCCACAACCTCAGCACTACATCCACTACATCTACTTTCAGTCTTATGTGACAGTAATAACAGCTGTCTGTTTTAATTTGATGTTTCCTGGCATCTTATTTCTCTGTTATTTTTAAAGTAAATCATAAAAAGCCTTTCCAGAAGGACTGTGTTTCTTGCATTGAAATTTTTATGTGAAACAAAACTGCAATTGTAGAATCATCTCTAATCAGCTAATGTGGAATCCCATGAACTATAGGAGCTACAGTGTGCCCAGGTGGCCAAGAAGGTCAATGGCATCTTGGCTTGTATCAGAAATGGCGTGACCAGCAGGTCCAGGGAGGTTATTCTCCCTCTGTACTCGGCACTGGTGAGACCACTCCTCGAATACTGTGTTCAGTTCTCGGTCCCTCACCACAAGAAGGATGTTGAGGCTCTGGAGAGAGTCCAGAGAAGAGCAACAAAGCTGGTGAAGGGGCTGGAGAATAGGCCTTATGAGGAACAGCTGAGAGAGCTGGGGTTGTTTAGCCTGGAGAAGAGAAGGCTGAGGGGAGACCTCATTGCTCTCTATAACTACCTGAAAGGAGGTTGTAGAGAGGAGGGTGCTGGCCTCTTCTCCCAAGTGACAAGGGACAGGTCAAGAAGGAATGGCCTCAATCTCCACCAGGGGAGATTTAGGCTGGACATTAGGAAAAAATTCTTCACGGAAAGGTTCATTGGGCACTGGAACAGGCTGTCCAGGGAGGTGGTTGATTCACCTTCCCTGGAGGTGTTTAAGGTATGGGTGGACGAGGTGTTAAGGGGCATGGTTCTGTGTTTGATAGGAATGCTTGGACTCGATGATCTGGTGGGTCTCTTCCAACCTGGTGATTCTATGATTCTATGAAAATTATCATACTGAAGATTGGACTTTTGATGTGATATAAAAATGCAACTGTATGTAAGCAGTTAAGTTTTAAATTATATATTTGTAGTAATCCAAAAGTTTATTGCTATATTTCATATCACTTAAATGACTACATTAACCTGTGGTAGAGCATTATATACATACTCTTTTCATATCTTGCTCAGTCTTCCTCAAGAGTGTTGCAAAGAAAATGTATATACAGAAGTAAATTTTTATAAAAAACATATTTTCTCTTTTCTGGCTGCTGCTAGAGAAAGGAAGAAGACAAACGGACTGAGTGTTATATTTTTGTACCAAATTTGATCTAAATAGTCCATGAAACAGCTGAGAAATTAGAAGCTGAAAAACGTGGTTTACAATGGATGTGCTAAATAGACCTTAGCTCAATCATCGTGGTTCTCATGAGAGTTGCTGCAGCACAGGATATTTTCTATAACTTGACTTGTTATGTATGGCAGGCTTCTGTAACCATTGCAGAAGGAACACAGACAGACTAACTTCAGAAGATTGTTATGCAATGAATTACTAATCCATTATTTATGAAACTTATAATTATGTCATTTCTAAAAAAGGACAGATAATCATTGATTTTCATCTCAATAATTTGCCATTATCTAGCTCAGAATCAAACTATAGTCAGCATAAAAGATAAAATTATTTTCACCTTCCGTCATTAATACAGCGTTTCATAGAAGAACAGATGAATAAAACACAACAGTCCAGATTCTGACTACAGTGCACAGCTCATGGCACAAAAAATTCTAGGCTTCTAATTTTGGCATTTTTTGTGGAAGACTGTTCACCTAGCACTGAAACAACAGAGCCAATGCAGAAATTCTACACTTTAAAGCTAGTTTATTTCCATACACAGATATGTGCCTATTGACATGCTTATTTTTGTAGAAATAGAATTAAATAAGAAAAAAAATCTTCAATCCTTTCAAATTGTGTTAGAAAATAAGATTGAGCTAAATATAAAACATATACAAAAATTATATAAATAGCTCATTTAGAATATTAAAACATATTACTGTGTAGAGACAAGTAATAGTTCTCCTTCTCACTAAACAGGTATACACCAATATATTTTTCTATAAAATTATAGGCTCAGGTCAGATCTACTGCCTCTCACCGTGCATACATACCGGTGATCTAGGTTGTCATAACTTTCAGCACTGTTTAGAATACGTGACATTGATAGATTAACAGAAAAATTGCCATTTTGAGTCGACCTCATTCTTCTAAACCAAGTCTGCTTTAAGGACAGCTAGATGACTGCCTGAATTAGTCACTGTCAGAATACAACAAGCTTTTAGAATTATGACTTTATGCTCCGAGATGCAGATAAGCTATCTATTTTAAAGCTAAGGAATCCCCAAATTAATTGCTGTACTTTTTTTAACTCTCAGAAAGCAGTATAATATGTGTGTAAGCTGTGGGTAGCTATATTGTAAAGCTTTATTTCTCTTTAAGAAGGAATGGTCATTAAGGAGAGGCCCCAGGCACTCCCTGCAGTCTGAGACTTGCAGGGTCGCACCCACCATCTAAAGCTCCATGTGAGTAGAAGCTTCTGGTCTGATGGGGCAGCTCATAACAACATTTACTCATTATTTGTAAGTCTAGCAGTTTTTCCTGTTATACTTAGTAGTTTCTCATGGTTTGTTTAGTTAGCTAAACCTCAGGCCAGGGATCATGTCGTCTGCCTTCTTACCTTGGTAATAGTAAGCTGAAAGAATGCCAAATTCATACACTTCTAGTAAAATATTAATTGATAGTCTCAGCAATATAAATTTATGTTCCACTTAGTCCAGTAGAGTTTTTCATTTGGTGTCAAGGTAAATATCACCTCATGGGCACTGTTATGGGATTTTTAATTCATTAAAGTTTAATACTAATGGAATTTTTTTAATATATTCAATAACTTTAACATTATTTAAACCATCAGTCTGTATACATAAAACAAAGAAAATAAGATCCATTTGAAATGTGAAATGATCTGAGAAGTCAGTTCCTGAAAAATTTGTATGCATGGGAACTGAAGACAATGACAAAATTTAATAACTTTGTAGCCTCCAAACTATTGTAGTTAATTTAATGAAGTTTTGATAAATCATGGAGCCTGGAATAGATATAGGAATACATAAAGTTAGTTTTATTTAAACAGGATTTACTTTTTTTGTTTTTAAAATCATAATTGCTGGGGGGGGTTAGCCAATAAACATAAATATCTATATTGTACTCTCAGACAATTACGTTCTATATATGTATAATAATACATATGTATATCATATTTTGAAATCAATGAGAATACTTCATGGTGGAGGCTGAGATCTGAAGAAAGAAAAGCAGAAGAATAAAGGAATTTTATTCATGATCAAAAAAATGTCATGATAGTTGAATATCAATACATTCATGAGGAGACAATTCTATTACAGCACTAAGACAACTAACTGTCTAGCCTTAAATCTAATACTGTTATCAAATTAATATTGAATATAATAAATCAATTCAATATCCTGCTTCTACTATGTTATATTTTACTGTTGGCTGGTACGTATTTTTTACAAAATCCTCACACAAAAATCTTTGTTAACTTTGATTGAAATTTGCTAAACTACATGACTCACTGACACAGGCTACCACAAGTATTGAAAGAACAAGTTTATTATTTAATTTATTTTTCTTTTTCACAATTACAGCTATTTGTCCTGTTTCCTAAACTACAGACATATTTTCACTCTGTTCTAAAGAAAAAAAATCATCTAGAGTTTTGGCTTTTCCTAAACAATATAGTATCACAGTCATCAGGAACCATTACTATGAATAAATTACAGAAACATCATTACTGAATATATCAGAGTTATAGTAGCAGAGATGGGTTCAGGTGTGCCTTGGATTAAGAGTGGCAGAGAAGTTGACAGAATGAGTAGTAGGACTGTGGTATCCATGCAAACTCAATAAATCTTTCATGCAACATGGAATGCTTACCAAGTTTACCTGGATCACTTTTCCCCCTATACTACTGCCTTGGTGAAATGGGAATACCATGTCTGCACATTTCCCTGAGCTGAGAATTACTGTTCCATCAGCTTTGTAGCTTTTAAAAGCATATTGCTGCCTCTTTCACTGTATGCCAATGTAACGGTGTCATGGTAGATGAGGGTATGGGTTTGGAGAAGAAATATCATAGAATCATAGAATGGTTTGGCTTGGAAGGGAACTTAAAGATCATATAGTTCCAGGCTCCCTACAATGGACAGGGACCCTTTCCACTAGATCAGGACACTTACCACTAGATCAGGTCACTCAAAGCTTCATCCAGATTGGCTTTAAACACCTCCAGGAATGGGGCATCCACAAGTTCTCTGGGCAACCTGTTCCAGTGCCTCACCACTCTCAAAGTGAAAAAAATTCTTCCTAATATCTAATCTAAATCTTCTCTCTTTCAGCTTTAAAACTTTAGCCCTCTTCCTATCCCTACACTTCCTGATAAAAAGTCCCACCCCATTTTTCCTGTAGGCCCCCTTGAAGTACTGGATGGCTGCTATAAGGTTTCCCTGGAGCCTTCTCTTCTCTAGGCTAAACAATCCCATTTCTCTCTGTGATTTATGATTGTTTAAAGATGGCAGCTTCACAGGGCTTTTCTTTCAGCCAACAAATATGTCTGTATATCAGCTTATATATACTGACTCTTATGACGTCTAGATCACTCTGGGACCAACAGTAGCAGTGATCACAAAAGATAAGTATTAGAGATCTTTAGTAGGACAATCCCTAAAATTCTGGAATTCTTTCTATCCTCCAATCCAAAATACCCAGAATGTGCTAAACTTGTGAATGTGCTATCCAGACTATCCTGAAGACTGCGATACATGCACAGAGAACTGAATGCTTTACATTTTTATTTTTTTCCTCTCTGTGTTTAAAGGAAGCTATTAAATTTGTATTTGGTTTGTAATATGTGACTGAAGCTTTTGAACTCTCATACAATAAATATTTTTTATGGAAACTAAAATCAGTAAATAAAAACCTGTGATGGGGAAGCTGATTCCTCCTGCAAATAAAGTACAAGCAAGCATAGCTTAAATCTGTAAAGTATTCCCAGTAGGATGATGTTATACCCAAGGCAACATATACGTTGAGCAATGATTGATTTTCTCCTGCTTCATTTTGCCTACTGAAAAAACAGTCACTCATAAAACTGAGAGAGAAATGGATAAAATAAGTAAAGGAACCAGGAATGAGAAAAGCTGGAGATATTAAAATGCAAGTCAGATCAATGTTGAAGCAGATAAAGTTTATGGAAACTTTCTCAACAGTATTTATTACTATAAGTGGTCTTAAAAGTTGGATGCTGCTTCTGTATCTGTAAAACGTCTTTATTATTTACATAGTAATTCTACAGACAAGTCAACATCGGTATATTTTTAGGATGTATGACTCCCAAATGTCAAACAAAGGTGTATACCATTTAGGAAGAAGGGTAATCAGCCACGTCGATAACATTTTATTTAGTAACATTCTATATGATCTATTTTGCGGGTTTAAATGTCCTTGGATGTTTGAGACAACATTAGAAGTAAATCCTGCCATGTTTAGTTTTATGAGCCTATAAAAATGAAATCAGATGTCAGCACAAAAGCTCATAAGTTAACAGTATCCTGTTCTAAAGAAATGTAGGAAGAACAGCAGCAAATTATTTGATATTTTTTATCATACCTGGTCCTGTTCTCTAAAGATCATAAATATTGTCATTAAAGAAGAAGGAAAGACTGACAGTTTACTTCAAAATCTGATTTAATTCATATCAAAAGCAATGATCCTCCTATTTAATGAAAGTTACAGAAAATGCTTTGAAATAAATTAATTGCCTTCTATCCTAAGGAGTCTAGATAATATTTCATCTATTCTTACATTGCTCAACTTTCTTGTGTAATAAAAGGAGGGTTTTCTTTAGGAAAAAAGCATAACATTGTTCCTCTTATTAATACATGTCCCCTACCAAAATACTAATATAAGATAAAGTTTTTTCATACAAATGCATTTCTATCTACACTGGCTCCTGGAAAGTCATACTTTATTTGATGTGAAGACTACAGTTTTAAAAGCCACTTTTTTTTCCTTTTTTTTTTTTTTGTAATATTATGCTTCCCACAGGATGGATGCACAAAGCTTACACTTTTATTCAGGACCTATAGTGTATTGTTCAGAACTGAGAGAAATACAGTTGCTCTAGTCCATGGCAACAGGGTAATTAATCAACTAGACCCTCCAGCTGTAACATAAAATGACAAGAACCTAAAAATAATCTGGAATGCAGAAGGCTTATCTCAGAATTTCCCAGGTAAAGAAAAAATATTTTTATTGTTGTTATTTCTTTCCATCCTGCAGGATCATGGAAACTGTGCTGAATGGCAGTACAAGAAAGGACGCTTGACAGGCCTATGTTAAAATAGATCTGCTGTCTATTATATTTTCAGCTGTTGATGTTTTAGTTTGCAACAAAAACTGATCTGAAAGTGGGAGGTACTGCTCTTCATAGTCTTAAAGTTCCAGTAATTTCTGTCTTGGAGAGACTTTAATTATCTTGAACAGAACTACTGTGCTTTTGGATGACAGGAGGATGTCTGTTTTGGACTTCTTTCAGCTATGTTTATATCTGTGTTATATACAACATTTAGAGAGCTCCTTAAACCCTAGAAGGGTGTAAGGGTTCATATATAGCCTGAAATGTGTGTTGGATTTAATCGCCATTCATACCATATTTTCAAAACATTCTGTTTTCAGTATCTTGAAATGTTGTACTCTTGCTCACTGCATTGCATCCTTTCCCCTCACTGTCATGAGGCCTGTGTATGTAAGAAACCACTGTTCCACCTTCATCAGTACTTTAATAGGCGTCTGCAGGAGAAAAATGGCTTAGGTAGATTTTTAATGTCTTTTTCATACTTTTATGTAGCTCTTGATGTTGTCCTTTAAAATACAGGAAAATCTTCTTCAATGAAATTCCTAACAACAAAACTAGGAGAGGTAAGTCAATTTTAATAGAATGATACGTATTACTATATCATAGCCTCGTTTATTTCAAAGGAGAATGTGAAATTTTAATGGCATTTTGAATTCAATGCAGAAATGACATCGTGAATTGGTGTTTCAAACATCAGTGGACAGATGCAATCAGAAGTAGCGATTACCCTAGCTTTAACAGATATGTCCGCAGATGTTTTGATTATTTTGTAAACAATCATAATAATTATAAAATCTACTAAAAATATCAAATATTTAAGTCCCAACCTACTGGACAAATTCCAGGATTGCTAAGAAAAAGCAATCCTTTCACCTGTTCTATTATATTAGACTAAAAAGAGTTAATTCAGTGAGGAGTTGGACTCGATGATCCGGTGGGTCTCTTCCAACCTGGTTATTCTGTGTGATTCTGTGAGTTGTAAAGAATATTGAATATTGCATTGAAATGTAAAATTTATTTGTAAAAAATATATGACATGACAAAGTTAACCAGAGAATATAAACCTTTTTCCAGACTTATATTTATCTACTGATTTTCTGGTTATTTAAGTTGTGATGTATTCCATTTTCACGGGAAATGTGTGTGTCCAAAATTACAGAAATAATTTGGTTGGTAAGCATGAGTACAACGTATACTGGATTTTCAAGGGATATGTATTTCCAAACAAAATATTAATAGTTTTGTATATTGGTATGTTTTCTGATTTTCATATATAAGTTTCAGGCTTTTGGGTGATTGCTTGAGCAGAACTGAACTCCTGAATGTTCTGACATTGCCTGTTAAAATTAGTGACAAAATTAAAACATGACTGGTGAGAATAAAAATTCCAGATGTACATGAATTATAAAAAAAACCTAAAAAATCTGAGTCACATTGACCTAATCTGTAAAGTAGACCTCAAATGTCAGTCTTTTTTTTCTCTGAAACAGTGATAAATATACTTCAAAATACTACTGAATTACTCACTTGCAGTGTTACAATGACAAGAATTTCGAGAAAATAGAGAACTTTTTTGAAAAATAACCCAAACCTTTTAATTTTACCAGAAATACCTTTTCCATGCCTTCTCCCTCCTTCCACCATTTCCTTCCCTTGTAGACCTGGACTGCCAGATTTCCACGCTTGTCAATGTGGAATCCAGTAACTAACCTATTGCAGCTGGAAAAGCCTCAGATAGTCATATGCTTGTGAACTCCATCATAAAGGCAATAGCCAGAACCTGAAACAGGAGACATCAGAATATCAGGAGAACATCCACAGAAGGAACAAAATCTGGATCCAAAATGTAAATTAATTACAGAATTCAATTATCTAACTTTTGTTCCATTTATTTTTGTGATTTTTTTCTGCAGCACTTTTCACTGAAAATTATAGATAACAGTAGTTATTTAAATTAAGTGGAGTTCTTTTTTCAGATAGCTCATTTATATTGTATATTTATATTGTATATTGTGCTCCTGGATGTTGTACTGACCTTTGAATTTGTGTTTTCTGATGCAAAGTATGATCTGAAATCAGTTTTAATAGCCATGTTCTTCTAATTATTCTGCTTCTCAAGATCTTGACTCTTCTTTGAATTTTAATCTGTCTGACTTGGTGGAAGTATGTATACACTTTATGGATTTGGTTTTGCTTCAGTTCACAGTGTCTACAGTGAATCCCTTTCATAAATAATGTGAGACCTTTGTCTCCCATTGGATTGTATAATACTAGCTTCTGTAAGAGATAAATGAGCTGTCAGAAATCTTAACTTTTGGGAACATGTTGTGTATTATTGTTCCATTAGAATCTAGGAATAGCATCATCATCACAGATCTGTGATGAAAAAACTTTTGCTACTATTTGTAAAAAACTTCTTGGTTTTATACTTTCAATGTTAGTATATTTAATAGATATTCCATAGATATCCAGATTAGGGGAATATCCAAGTGCATGACAAAATCTGATTTGAAAACAAAATTACTAGATAATAGACTACATTGCATTGAGGAAAAATGGTGAATGCAAGGAAAAATTCAAGAACAGTCAAAGTAAAATAAAGGAACAACTGATGATTTTTCAAATGCAATTCTATTTTTTTTAAATGCTTAAGGTTGCCAATATTTTCCTCAATCATTTTCTTAATAACATACTTTTTGTCATTTAAGATTATTCTTTGCAAAACAAAATGTCAGTTTTAAGGAAACTTGTGAAAGAAATTAACTGATGTCTTTGAAAGTCATCATTTTTCATTATCAACTAGAAAAAGACTTTGTAACCCTATAGTGGATGTGTCCTGTTTCCAGGAATCCTCAAAGTTCACACATAATTTTGTTGACAAAGTATTCTACTTGTTCTGGCCAACTTTGTCTTTCTCACAAACACATTTTAGGCCTCATTCTTATAGCTACTTCTGACAAACACAAGCTGGCAGTAGTATTACGTTGCACTAGTCAATTTAGTTAGATGCCAGGCTGCATTTCTTCAGATCTGCTGTCATCTGTCTCTGCAAGGTCTCCAGAAAGAGATGCTTACGTTGTGGGGAGGGAACAACAAACAAAAAAAAGAAAACCAACTAAGCAAGATTAGCTGCTATTGTTATAAAAGCCAGACAGTTTGTTTCTATAAATATTATACACCTTAGAGTAAAATTTCAGATGTAGTTATTTTAAGAGAAGTAGTGTCAAAATTTGAAACATAGTAAAGAAACACTTTATTGCAAGAAGCAGCATGAAAAAATGCCATAAAACTTACAGGTTCTTTTAGGCTTTCTGGTACAGTCATCTGTAATGAATATCTCTTCTTTTCTGCATTTATTCATCATAGCTCCATCTGTGAGGATCTGAGTTAACTGGTTTTAATAATGAATGAAACAACTACTATGTCAGTTAGTCTCTGATTTTCTTTTAGGTATTGGGCTCACACCCTACCCCCCATTATATGATTATGGTTTTGTGTAGTATTTAAGGCAAAATCCAGTTTCGCTCAGTTATTCGTTGAATAACAACACTTTAATACAATTTTGGGCTATTTTACTTCTAAATCTTGTCATAGGAAGCTCATATGATCATAAAAAAGCTAAGTGTAAAAAGTAAGATAGGTCCTACTTTTAATAATCTTTCTGAGAACACTTGCTGGGGAATATGGTCCTCAAGAAGCTAGCTATAGTTCTTCAAAAATATATGCTTACATTTGCAGGAAGCCAGATATGAATTTATACATGTATAGGCATGGGCCTGGATCTCTCTCCCTCATCCCACATCCCCACCCTGAAGGAGGGGTACCTTTTGGGTAAGAATTGCGTGCCTCTGATTTTGTCAGACGTTCCCCAGGAAAATAGTTACTACCTCAAATTTCAATTGTTACTTCCTCCCTCCCCCCACCCACAAAAATGTTAATTGCTTATAATTTTTGTTTTTTTTCTGTCACTTAACATAAACCATCTACTATTTACACTAGCTGACTGGTGGCTAGCACATGTGTCACATAATCCTGTGGTCATAAACTGTTGATTAAGTCTGGAACTACTGATGAATCTGCACCTAGGCTCTCCTGTGAGGGGAAGCTTAGAAAGCAAGGGGGTCCATCTTAAACCTAATGTCCTGACTTAACAGGAGAGCATCCCTCAGCTGCCTGTCAGAGCCTTATGTATTTAAAGTGACATAAGTGTCTCAGTAGGGCTCACAGCTATTTCAAAATAAAACCTGCCAAAAACCTAGCTTTTTACTCCTTTAACTTTCTTTAATTAACAGATTATTTAAGACTTAAAAAATCATAGTATATAAAATACTTTAAAGACACCATTAAAAAAAGGCAGTCAACCAATAAAAAAACCCTTGGGTTGTGCCATATTGCAATATTTATTCCACTGTTAAACCCCTGCAGAAATAGTAAATGCTTGTTAAATTAATACTATTTAAATCAAAAATTGATACCAATATTAAATTAGTAATAATTTACTATTATATCCTGCTACTAGTGTGATCTATTAACAGGTGGAAAGAATATGAAAGAAAAAAACAAAAAGAAATTGTAGATAAAATGATACTCTGGGAATCAAGTATGGTCTGCTTGTAATCTAGCTGAATAGTTCTATAATTGTCTTTTCCATTGTGATTTAGTTTTAATTTTGAGAAACAATATACAATGATTTGAACAATACGTTCCATTTTTTCTGTTCTGCTCCCCTGTTCCTCAGTCCATGGCTTCAGAAGCTATTGTGAAGTCTTCCTAGTTTAATCATTACATTTAAAAAAAAAAATCTTGAGTAAGGAAAGCATGTATCTAATAGAGACAACTGTGCCATATAGAGGAATACATTCTGCCAGATTAGTTCCTAGCAAGATCACTTTACCAAGTTTATGGATATTAATTTATCTAGATATCTTGATGACTGCCACACTGAGAGTTTTTCAGTACCTTGGAAAATGGAGGGGAAAAGAGAAAATATTTTCTATTAATAAATTAGGAGAACTTCCAACAGTTACCTTATATGCTTAGAATAAATTCTTGTAGCAGTTCTAATGAAGAGTTAGCATCATTAATTGTTGCTTAAAAAAATGTTATAATGAAGTCAGAAGTTCTACTGCAGTTTTATTTTATTGGACCAAATCAATCTAATATGCTTTCAAAACTGAAAAATCTTCAACAAATGCCTTGTTCTTTATTCACTAATGGCTGCTTTAATTGAGGAAATATCCTGAAACTATATGAAACTGTGACCATAGATTAAAATAGACTGATTATTTCTGATATTTATGTAGAATCTGTAAACATCTCTCAAATGTTCTTCCTTTTCCCTGTCATATTAAATGAGAATTCATCTATATTTTAAGAAAATAATCTGTTTCAGATTTGGTGAAAAATAAACAAAATTAGCAGATATTTGCCAGGACACTGAAGAGGGAGTTGTTAGTACTAAGCACATATTTTTCAGAAATCAATTATTCTTTAAGAAGAAAGAGTTTGTAAATTTTGTTTCTGTATCTTAAATAAATCGCTAAATCACAAAACTACGGAGGAATTTACTCACATGGTATCTAAATACTACTGATGATTCACTGTGACATTTTCCTTGGGCTCCAGCTGCCACTTAAAAAAGACATAAGTTTTCTGTATGTCTTTTACATGTGCCTAGTAGATCAGACACAAGAACTTACAGGACAGCCTCAACCTTCTGGAGTGGCAGTGGTGTGACATACTGTAGAACACCTAAAATGACCTCATAAAACTTTGTTTAGGAAACTGAATCAAGTCACACATCCCTATTGCACGGATACCCACAAGACCTAAAGATATCATGAAGATATCTGCATTGAGATCTGAAATGCCATCCTACTTCAGCTTCTGGAGCTTGAAGCAGAATTAGGTATATATCATGTTATGTGCCAGACTGTGTAAAATACAAACTGACGTTTCTTTGTCCTAGCAAAGCTCCAGTCCTTCCGGTAGAGAGAAGTCTCACCTTATTGCATTGCCTTGTATTAATGACTCCTAGCTGCAGCACCTAACTGTAAAGAATATCCTTTCCATGGATAGTTTGATTTATCTTTCTGTGTATTAGGAAATAATTTTATAAGCTATTTAGAATGGCTAGCATTCATGCACTTGGTTTCTAAATCTATGCTCCAAGATTTTCTTGTTAGGAAATAACCTTAATACTATCCATTTCCTGCAATGCCATGATGGGATGTTGTCAAAATTGTCACTGTGTGTCCCTGACACATAGTTATAAACTCCTTTTGCTGGAAGTGATCATGAAATCGAATTTTCATGTGTTTTTAGTTTGTTTGTTGTCTAAAAATATTCTTACTCAGAATGAAATGGCAAATGTAAAAATTCAGTACCGGAAAATTGTCAATATTTAATTACGAAATATTTATTTATAAACAAAATTGCACTTGTAGGACATGCTATGTAATAGCAATCAAACTAATCCAATGATTCAGTTGAATCTGTTGCTAATTATCATAGGATGTAACAACACTGCAGGGGTAACAGTTTTATCAGCAGTATTACATCAGACTTAGAGATTTTTCTGTCTCTTTCTGTCTTTGGAAATAAATTATTTCCCAGGCAGCATGAGTCACACAGCCTGAGTGTCTGGAATGCCATGTACAACATGCAAATGCTATGAACATCATGAAAATGTGCTTTTCAAGCCAGGGCTTCCGTGGCTTTCAGAGCAGTCTAATTTCTACTAAGCTTCCAGCCTTGTGTCCTTTCCAGGTTCTCTCCTTCCTTAGCAATTTCTGTAAGAGCAGAAAGGGCAGCAACAAACTGCAGAAAATGCAGTTCTGTGTTCTGCACCCACAAAAACTGGTAAGTGTCAGAAGATTTCAAATACTACGTGATTTTTTTGATTATTTGATTGCTTGTTTGGTTTTCTTCTGGGAAATTTCATGGAGTCCTGATTAACAAGGAATAAAAGTTGCATAATGCTATTACAAATGCTACTGGCTAACTTTAGAGGTGATTAAAAACATTAAAGGAAAGTTAAAAGTCCTTGCTTATCCTCTCAGTTTTCTGAGAGAACAAGTCTGAACTTTTGCATGGTAAAACTTGATAGGCTGTCTTTTTCAGGAAGGTTTCCCAAGAAGGCTTTTGGGAGTCATTCTAGCTAAAGGATGACATTCAGAAATTGACAAATTCTCTCTGGCCATATATACATAATACTTTAAAAAGAGCTAATTCTTAGTGAAATTACTGAATGCTGAAAGGTTTTGCACATAGAATGTTTAAGGCTGTTCTTGACTAAAGAAATGTATAGTTAGTCTTAGAAGGAAGAGTTTTAATCCATACTGTTAAGCATACATAGTTTTAACTGTTTGAAACTATGTGGAAGCCAAAGAAAAGCATAGCATAATGAATTTAAAACCCCAAGTTTGGACATAGTTCCTCTTAAAAACTGGGATGCAAACTGACAGTATAATTCAGACCTCCCCAGTACCCAAATTTTAAACAGTATAAAGAACATCTTGTGTACACTTTTCAATGCAAATCCTCATGTGTCTGTTGGTATCCTACCCTTTCAATGACATATTGCACTAGTTTTAGCATTAAAAACTCTAAAAAGAGGTGGCATTTGTCCTTTCTTGATAAAATGTCAAGCATACTGGATGCACTTACAAGTTGAGGTAAAGATTTCTGCCCACCTTCCTTCTTCAGCAATAATTTTCTCTTTGTTTCTAGCACTGTGTCCAATCAAAAGGCAGACATTTATTTTTCAGCTTCTCTTCATCTAGCTCATAACTATCCTGAAATAATTTGCAATATATGGCATATCATCTTAAACTGTGAGGTAACTAATTAGCAATTCTAAATTGAACAAGAACTGGAAGCAGAAAGCTACCATTCAACAATAAATATGCCTGAAAATTTGTGAAATCCAGGGCTTATAGCACTTACAGATAAATATGGTGAAAAGGCAGAATATGTACATCTGGTATTTGCAAAAAAAAATAATCACATTATCAAGACAGTTAACCACTCATAATCTTGATATTTGGACCATCCAATTTTTGAGTGGGTTTAATTACTGAATTCATTAAGACATCAGAAATCTTTCATATAGAAAACTTTTCTTAGAAATACTTCTTATCTCCATAAGATAATAGTAACATTCCTTACACCTCACTGTGAAAACTAGAATAAGTAAAATAGTTGCAGGCCAGACTATATGAGGAACTGTGCCTCAGTATCAGACTCTCAATGAACTTTATTTCTCTTTAATACAGTTAAAAATCTTAGATGCTTTTAGTTCCTACTGAATGGATGTTTTCAGTGAATGGCTACAAGGATGTACATGATTTATTTCTCTGAAATAAATTCTGGATGCAAGTAATTTTCATCAGTTCCTCTAATTTGAATGATATTACATTTGTCTGTTCCAGCATATTCTGGTCATCAGTGGTCTAAGTGGCTGATTTCAGAAGCCCAATGGTGAAGGTAGTTGGCTGAGAACTCATGCAAGATTTTCTATAAATATTAATGGCCACAGCTGCCAGAGGGAATGTTCTTTACTTCCAGGGCTAACTAGCAGTAAAGCATCATAAAAATAAAGAATGCTTGGAAGGGATCCCTGGAGATCATTCAGAACGACTTGCTGTTCAAAGCAGTGCTGACTCCTATGTTAGACCAGGTTGCTCTGAGTCTTCTCCAGTCAAGTTCTGAGTATTTCTGAGTATTTGTTATTCTACAGCCATTCTGCACAACTTCCTCAAGTTCTTAAACACTCTCAGTGAAAATATTGCTTTCTTACAACCAGTCAGGATTTCCTCTTTCAGAAACTTGTAACTGCTGCATCTTACTATTTATTGTGTATTGCTGGGGGCTGGCTCCATCTCCTCTTCAGTCCTCCTTCAGCAGATGTCTGCAGTAAGATCTCCCTCCACTTTCTTTTCTCCAGGCTAGAGAAACCAATTTCACTCAGCTTCAAACTGTGTATTGTTTGTTCTATCCCCAGTCATCACAATAATTCGCTCCAGCTTGTCTTGTATTGTGGGACACAAAAGTTCAAAGGCAAATCATTTCCCTCAACTTTATGCTTTGCTGTTGTTAATAACCAAGTATGGTTATGTCTAAGGCTTGTTGTGAGATTTATCAGATCTTCAGCAGCTGACATGTTCACCTGCTGTCTACTGGGATTCCCAGCTCTCTTTTTTCATTCATTCAAGTTTTGTACTTTCCTGCCAAGGTTCCTTTTGGGATCTAACCCTACTGTCAACATCATGTATCAATGCTGTTATGGAATCCAGAGCTGCTTAACAGAACTAGGGAAGTTTAGAGCAGTCCAAGGAGTATAGAGTAAAATGGTCAAGTCAAGACACCTGTTGCCTCACTTCTACCTCAGTGATCCCATCTGTGTTGCAAGACCTGCTTCTTTTTCAGCTCTATAGGAAGATACCTCATGCTTTTGCTACACCTGACTCGTTGTTATATGCCTCTTGTTATGGCTGAATATTTTTTAAAATGGATAAAGTAACTTGTCATGTTAAATGTCACTTACGTCAGATGAGCCAGGGGCTACTGAGGTAATAGGACTCAACAGAGTAACACCAGTGCAATACCTCAAAGGAATTAAGGTCACCTCTAAGAAAGTGGCAAGGCCAACAGTCCAGCTGAAGTGCCTGCACTAAGGCATGCAGAATGGGCAACAACCAAGACCAATTGAAAGCTTCCATGCTGCTAGAAAGCTACAACCTTGTTGCCCAGGTTCATCCCCCTACTTGGTGAAATGAAGTTGAGTCAGCAGCTCAACTCAGGAACCACAGCTGACTGAAAGTCATAGAAAATGACCGATCATGCATAAACAATTATGCTTTTTGAGTAAATAAGAAAATAATTCTTAATATGTGATTCAATTGCTTCTTGCAACACAGCTGCAAATACTGCCTACTAGATTTCAAAAATGCAGAAATAATATTAAGTGCACTTCAGAAACTGTGTGCCTGCCAAAGAGCTGAGTAGAGAGGAGTACAATTGGTTGTAGTGGCAGGATAAAGTGAAGATAGTATTCGCTGTTGTTTTCTTCTATGAACTGTTGCAGGCTTCTATGAACTGATGCCTCTACCTGCCATTTTGATACATGTCATTCCTATATTTTAGCCATTCTACTTTCATAAGCTGATACTTCTGATGGTTGACGATGGCACAACATTAGTAAGGCCAGAGCATTCTGTATGTACTTACAGTGTCTGAGTTCAATCACATGTGGGGGTTGATTGCTACTCTGCTGTATTCATCAGCCTACTTTTTTACATTGGCTATGCCAGCTTTTCTTCTATTATTTTTCAGATTTTCCCTCATCCCAAGATACAGATTATCTGTATTAGCTTCAATCATGATATTCCTTTTTACATCCACACCACCTTTGATTTGTTTTTTCTTCTAGGTGTGTTATTTTACTATGAAGCCACGCATATAATAGTAAAATATCTTGTATTTCAGTAAAATACCTGTATCTCAGAGAGCAGGATTCATCTACTAAACATGGGGCTTCACTTGTCTTCTCTTTCCAGGCAGCCAGCAAATTCAGTAGACACTTTGGTGCCTTGGTTTTTTTTGTTCTAAAGTAGATGTCTAAAATAGGTCAAAAGACTCATGGCCTGGGATTGCTTATTTTTCCTCACTGACTATAAACTAAGCTTAAATTGCTTAGTCCAGATTAGATGCAAAATACCTGAGGTCCTCAAAGCATCTATAACCATTGGTGAATTAATCTAAAGTAACTAATGATTAAATATAAGAATCTTTATTTTCAATAGTATCATTATTTGATGAAAGACATTAATTTCTGTTGAGATTTTTTTTTTTTAAAGAGCTGCTGGGGTTTCTTAAAGCTTGATAGTGAAATGCTGAATGGAATGGGATTTTTTTCACTGATTTTTAAGGTGTGGACTTCTAAGTGTCTGAATCTGTTAATCAAAAATCTTGTGTGGTTGTCTATAGCAGAGCAATATGGGTGTTCGAAGTTATGCTTGGCATTTGGCAACAATATGCATATATAATGTAAGTGTACGAAAGCATGAGGTAGTAGAAAAGAAAGCTTTGATATTTTCTAGATTTTTTCCCAGGGCCACTTAATTTTTTTTTTTTCTGATGTACTTACCCCATAGTTACTGAACCTTGAGATTACTTTGTTGCAAAGATGTAGCAGACAGCACTGCCTAATTTCAATTTTTATTACCTTCCTGTAACTTTGAATGAGAAATTAAACCCTTAAATGTTGGATCTTAGGGTATATTTTGGTAAGGTTAATCATTCAGCTTGAAGTTATTTTCTGATGGGTATGGAAACAGTGAAAAGCAGCTAGTTTGCAGTGTTCCCAGAAGAAACACTGTTGCAACTGGACCTCTTGTTAGTTCAAAAACAAAGAAGATCCTTTGGGGACATATTATTATCACATTTACAGACAGGACAGCAGAATTGTTATGCTGATGCACCACCTTTGTATATGACAAAAGCTATAATAATTTTGTACGTGCCTATTCCAAAACCCTAGGCAGGAGATCATCCTAGTTTACTATAATTATATACGGGAAACAGAGAAAGCATGAAGATCTAGGGTATTAAAGAAAAAATCTCTAATATCTCACATTGGTGTACGTGGGAACTGTGACTGTCCAGCAGACCTACTTAAAGAAAGAGAGGTCACAGTCACATAGATGTATGACTGCTTAAAGAAAAGCAACATTAACTGCCTTTCAAACCTGTCTTGTTACACAACAGTATCTGCTACAGTTTATTAATAAAGGAAGACTAAATCAATAGCTATGTTGTCATGCATATCTGTTTTTGTGCACATATGCCTGACACATATGATTGGGTTCTCATTTTATATATATCAGCCGGATGCCACTATTTAAGAAGTTTATGACTGCATTATATTTAAGGAATTGTTTCCTCAATCCAGTTTTAGCAACACTGCTTAAGCAGAATCCAGGCACAAAATAAAGCCATTTGTCTTCATTATTAGAACAGACATGAAATCATTTTAACATAGACCCAAGCAAATACAAAAATAATTTACAGCTACCCAACCAATGGGGAAAACTAAAGTGACAAAGGCAAAAGCTATGTTCACATGTACATCTTAATTTCAGGCCGTTTTAACTTAAAAATAGGGGTTTTTTTCAGCAATGCTGATAAACAATCCCTTCCCCTTGAGAACCCTAATCTGAAAAGCTCTCCTGGAGGTATATAAAACAAGGGCTTTCTTTCTCAGATTGAGCAGAAGCCACTCTGGTTGCACAGCATAAAGTTCCTTGCACTGAACAGGACACTTTTATGGGATGAATGGATTTCCTATGGAAGTTTCTTTTGTTTTGAGTAAGACTTAAAAACCAAAGTGCTAAGTAGTCTGAGTGCTAAGATGCTTCTAGTGGGGCTTCTTTAAGAAGTCCAGGCTTCACTGTGATGCATGTTGAGCCAGATCTAGTGGTCATAGAGCCACATAGATGATACATGTTGAAGAATTTTTAAGGTACTCCTCAAGGTGAATTAAACGTGTTCGTGGCTAAATACAAATACAAATAAAAAATGAAGGAATTAACACTGCATAAACCAAATTCTATAAGGAGTGTACAAAGATGTGTTGTAAATCAATTCTTTATATACACTTGCATCAGCACCAATCTTGCGAGTAGTTGCATGAAACAACTTGGTCCAGCTTTGGGTCCATCCACCGGCCCAGCTCCGCTGCCCAGAGTTGGATCTAGAACAAATGCATTTGAGAATGGCTACCAGATAATGCTGAACTGTTTCTTATCTCATCACCAAGGGAACATTCACTCTCTTACAAGGAGTTTTCTTTCGGTCATTCCTGCTTCCAGCCACTGTAACTTCTTCTTCAACTGGGCCTTCTTTCCTTCCATGCTAGATCATTCCTCCATTACAAATTACCCCTGCTGAGCAGTTACAATTTGAACTTCCCCTTCATACAAATCACTGAACACCTGATCTATAAAATATGATGAGGTACACTGTCCAGCCACAGCTACCAGATATAGATTAGCTTTCCAGCACTAGTCTTAGGAAAAAGAGTAAAAATTAGTGTTTTGACAGATGTTATTTCAATGTTCAATGCTTTTTCAGTGTTCAGTCTTATTTTATATGCCATTTCAAGGCTAATATTAGCTGTGTAAATGCTGCTGTTGCTCTCAATTTGATTCCATATGTTTTTATTAAAGAAAAAATAGAATAGGGTTACTTCTGCTGTAGAGGATACACAAGGAGAATACTAAAAATAAGCACACACCCCACGACCACCAGTCCATTCTAATTGTTTCAGAGTTACAATACATTGCATCTATTTCTTATCAAATATATATATGGAACTTTTTCTAGAATATATTCTAACCACATTGCAGTATTTTTTGCATTACAGGGATAGAAGGGGTATTTTGCAGCCTCTACTTACACAGAAATCAAAATATGTGATCTGAAGAAAGTCCATTTGAGTTTATACATCACCCTTGTGATCATATATTATCCATGGAAAACACATTACTTTCCAAAAACAGATAAATATTTTGTTTCTAGATGTAGTTATGAACACTGAACATGGACAGTGGATGCAGTTATGGGCAAGTGGTTGTAGGTGTATTGCATAGAAGAATCCACCAAAAGTGTAGCTACTTTTATTTATTTAAAGTATTTAGAGGAACACTGTTGGGAAAACTGTACTATAAATTAAAAGCTTAGTTTTAAGATGATACTAAGATCAATTATATCATAGTTCTTATATGTTTTATACTAGACTATTAAAGATCTTCTTTTTTTCTTTGAATATAAAGCTTTCATCTTTGATATCAGCATGGAAGTATAGCAGAAACGTCCCCATTTCTGGAAACAGCCTGTATGTTTATTCAAATGGAGATTGTTACTGAGCATCTTCATTTAAGGTCCCTGAACTCCAGATGCTGTTGTAATTTCAACTACTCTGATTCTGTTGCAGCAGTTACTGAAACATTAAAGCCTACATACTTATATATACACACATCTCTCTTTATGTAAGTATATACTACATTATCCACTGCTGTACATGTGTTTTGTGTTTTTTTTCATATACTCATCTTACATAGTTCCATTTTGTTTTCTTGTAAAATATCTTGAGATGACAGTAGGCATATGAATAAATTTTGAAGCTACCAGAGTATATAATGATAGATGTATATAATTATGGTGATGTGGTTTAAAAATATACCTTAGATTCTCTTACCTTAACTTATGGAAAATCTTGATCTAACACTTGGAATTTCAGACTTGCTCTGAATTTTACAAAAGTACAAAAAAATAAGAAATTCCTGTATCTGTTAAGTCATATCTTTCTTCTGATTGCATTACACTTTTGCAGTAGCCAAATTACACTATAGATAATCTTCTGAGTTCTACATGCCCCAACAAGTTAAAAAAAATACAACCCAAATCCTCATAGACTTCTCCCTTTATTGTTGCATACAAGAGCTTACAGTAAATGAATGAATTCAAATTACATAATTCCAGTATATGAGTGTGTTTGCTAGCTGTGGAAGCTCAACTGCTATCTATTCTGAGAGGAAATGATTACTGAGAAGCAAGAAATTGGAATCTCTTGGACTTCTTTGACCAGTTAATTTAGGTATGTTAGCAGCAAAGGCATCACATTCTTTTGCAGCAGTTCATTGAGACAGAGCTGTGAAATTAAGATTTCTATTAAAATAATACCTCTGAATGCTTTTCTCACTCTGATGGATAATTAAGCTATAAAAAGCACACTCAGAGATGCCAACGTGATAGCAGAAAATTTAAATGAGCTTTTATTTATAACTGTTCACTTCAGATAAATTAAATAGTGTAACACAATAGAATTCTTCATAGGGGAGAAATATGAAGAGTGATCTCCTGTTGAAGTATTGTTAGAAGGTGGTGATCCTTCAGGAGAAGTAAGCAGCAAGATTCTCTTTATGTGTAAATTCTGTAGATGCTTAATATGATAGTGTCACAGTGGTTAATATAGTATGATATATAACCTAACATTTAAATTAGTCTTGCCACCACAGGAAAGGAAGATGGTAAACACAGTGTCGTTTTTGCAAGGTTCTTTAGAGGAAATCTGTAGGAATACAGACACTGGCTGGAGTGCATTTGAATTCTGTACCAAGCAAAGCAGTCATAACTCTAATAAAAAATAGAATTAAGTGAATGTGTGATGCAACAATGACAAGTCAATATAGCTTTTATTCAATAAAGTCATACTCTACAAATTCTGAAGACATCTTTAATGATATCAATGAACTTGACAGTAAGGTTCATAACAATATACATATGGACTACCAAAAAGCTCTTAACAAGCTTTTTATGGGAAAGTGGAAAAGTCTTATCACAGATAAATAGTTGACTGGAAACAAATGTAGGAAAAAATTATCTGCTCCTGTAATGAATGGAGGGTAATGATAAGCATCCCACATGGGTTTTTATTGGACTCATGTTGCTCATTATATCCATGATTTGTCCAGATCAGGGGTGAGAAATGGTTGATAGTACTGGCTGATGATGCATAATTATTCAGGTTGCTCAAAAGTTACACAGAATGAATATCTAAGAAATCATATAATGAGTCTGACTGACTGTGAAATACATTAAAAAACCTAATAAATGTTATTTTCATAAATAAAAGCAAGTATATGAGAAGAAACATAATCCTAACTGACGATATACTACAGTGGACTCAAAATTAGCAACTATCTTTCAGGCACTCTGTGCCCTCCATCATTTCCCTTTGAAAACACCATCCAACAATGCTTTAAGATGTAAATTGAATATTAGAATTTACTAGACAAGGAATAGAATTCAAAACCACTCATGTGCTGAATATTGGTGTGTAGCTGTAGTCAGACTATCCAGGAAAAAATATTTCAAAAGAAAGAATGGAGGGAAGAGCAATGAAGATGGTCAAAAAAAGATTTTTACTAAGCAAAATGTCACAGAAAATAACATCAGTACTTGTATATATATGATGTAATTATGAAAAGACAATGCAGTTTATACAGTATGTATAGGAAAACATTTTTTAGACTAGAAGTTTTCAGCATGGAAAACAGAAAGATAGAAGGGATAGAGAAGAGGTAAGTGATGTAATTAATGATATATAAAAACATCATATGGGAAAAGTTGAGTACTATTTCTCATGTTACAAGATGCAGAGAACACTTATATTCTCAAACGTTTAAAATAAAACAATTATTAATGTATTTTTTCACATAGTACACAATTGCATCCTTTATCTCACTGTGGCAGGACAGCTCTTATATCAAAAATAAACAATGCAAGACAATACTTTATTAAGTCATTGAAGTTATAAAGTTAAAGCACAGCCATACAGACAAAAATTGTAGTTCAAGGAGGATGTGTTTTACATATTGCTGCAAGCTGATGGGACATGCAAGAAGTAACAACACCCAGCATTTTACCCATTGTCAGCTTGATACAAGACAACAAAGGAGTGTTGCTTTCTCTTGTGAGTCCAAGGAACACCCAAGAATCTTCACTTCCAGCAAGAATGAATACTTGTGGTCTTAATTGCCTAGAACTTAATTTCTGATTATTACTGACTTTTTGCTAGTAATAAAAAAAAGATTAGTGGGCGAGTATCCTGACAAGACAGGAAATTCTGAGGACTGTCATATGCTGAATGAGATCATGCAGTCTCCCACTGTTTTATATCGTATGTGAATTCAATAGAAAATAATTTTGTTTTGCATATCAATGTGACATTGCCTGTCAAATTGCAGGACAAACCCGGAGAGATTATATGGTGAAACAGTGATTGGCTCAAACTATGAACAACAATGGGATGCATTAAGGAAACAGAAAACCTCTTGTCCATAATGAAAGGTACTATATTCCTCACTGAGGCACTAAGACATAGAGAATCATTTTGCTTAAGCAAAGCTTATGTCTGCTGTTATTGCACTCACACCAAAACAAAGGGTTTCACTCTGTAAACCATGCCCCTTAAACCATGCCCCTTAGCACCTCATCCACCCAAGTCTTAAACATCTCCAGGGAAGGTGGCTCAACTACCTCCCTGGGCAGCCTGTTCCAGTGCCCAATGACCCTTTCCATGAAAAATTTTTTCCTAATGTCCAGCCTAAATCTCCCCTGGCAGAGATTGAGGCCATTCCCTCTTGTCCTATCCCTTGTCACTTGGGAGAAGAGGCCAGCACCCTCCTCTCTACAACCTCCTTTCAGGTAGTTATAGAGAGCAATGAGGTCACCCCTCAGCCTCCTCTTCTCCAGGCTAAACAACCCCAGCTCTCTCAGCCGTTCCTCATAAGGCCTGTTCTCCAGCCCCTTCACCAGCTTTGTTGCTCTTCTCTGGACTGTCTCCAGAGCCTCAACATCCTTCTTGTGATGAGAAGCCCAGAACTGAACACAAGATTCGAGGAGTGGTCTCACCAGTGCCGAGTACAGAGGGAGAATATCCTCCCTGGACCTGCTGGTCACGCCATTTCTGATAGAAGCCAAGATGCCATTGGCCTTCTTGGCCACCTGGGCACACTGCTGGCTCATGTTCAGTCGGCTGTCAACCAACACCCCCAGGTCTCTCTCCTCCAGGCAGCTTTCTAGACAGACTTCTCCTAGTCTGTAGCACTGCACAGGGTTGTTGTGCCCCAAGTGCAGGACGCGGCATTTGGCCTTGTTAAACCTCATGCCATTGGACTCTGCCCAGTGGTCCAGCCTGTCCAGATCCCTTTGCACAGCCTCCCTACCCTCCAGCAGATCAACACTTCCACTCAGGTTAGTGTCGTCCACAAACTTGCTAAGGGTGCACTCAATGCCTTCATCCAGATCATTGATGAAGACATTGAACAGGGCTGAACCCAGCGCTGAGCCCTGGGGAACCCCACTTGTCACCAGACTCCAGCTGGAGTAAACTCCATTTCCCACCACTCTCTGAGCCCGGCCATCCAACCAGTTTTCCACCCAGGAGAGTGTGCGCCTGTCCAGGCCAGAGGCTGACAGTTTCCCAAGCAGAACGCTGTGAGAGACTGTGTCAAAGGCTTTACTGAAGTCCAGGAAGACCACATCCACAGCCTTTCCCTCATCCAGCAGCCGAGTCACTTTGTCATAGAAAGCGATCAGGTTAGTATACCTGAAATATAAAAGGAAGGGAATGGGTTTTCCATGAATTTGTGTTAAGTAGTCACCATCTTGTGTGTATGTTGTTTGTACACATATGGTGTTGGCCTTGTTTATTGTGTATTGTTACATCAGTTGCAAATAAATCTGTATAATATTTAGAATACAGTATTGTATGGACCTGGCCTGGCATAAGCTGAATGGCTCAAAGCGGGTGATTGCCCCCAGCCCCAGTGGCAAGGCCATCAGTGCTGGGAGCATGTCTGGACTTGTCTATGGAGGAGGGACATGCCTGAGGCTGTTACCTGTCCTTCCCCCACCTGACCAGGAGAGGAGTGGGAACACGAAATCCCCACGAAAGCCTGCATCTCTCTCTGTTGCTCTGTTGGTCTTGTCTCTTTCCGTTTGTGTTTGTATCTCTGTGCTTGTCTTGTGTTTGTGTGTTGTGTGTGGAGACCCACCATCTTCTAGATGCGCCGGACAAAGACGTGCAGTTCCTAAGGTGGTGACTATCTCTCATCTTTCCTCCTTTTTCATCTTTCCTCCTTTTCTCTTTGCAACATGTGCAGCTGCAGCAGGCTGTAGTGGGTGATTTCATCTTGATTTTGGGTTTGACTCCAGGAAACATCAGGGCTCTCAGCGCTGTTTCGGGCTCAGTTAAGCAGATTGTTACAATGCTGCCAATCCTTGCTGACCCCTAACTTTTGCAGTGGCAACTTTTCCTGTCTGTGCTTGGTCCCATGCGGGTTGTTTGATCATTTGAATCCAGTGTTTTAAGGGCATGCATCTTGTATAGTAAAAGATATAGTATACATCACTTCTCCTGAGTGATTTTGAAATTGATCTGGAGCTATACCGGGATAAAGAACTCAGGTTCTTCCAAAGTGCGCCGTGACACATATCCACATAAAAAGAAACTGAATATGATAGGTTGACATGGAGACTTGTAGCTTAATTTAAAAATATTTCTTATGCCTAGCTACATAGTCTATATCTCCTGTTTATGATACATTTTAACATATGAAAAGACAAATTAGGAAGAAAAACTTTTCCATTGAATACAAACATTTCCATAAATGACTCAACAGAAAGGAAACCAATCTTACCGTTAAAGTGACTGGTCTAACAAAGGGTAACACTACACAACATAAAAGGAAGTTGAGAATGAAACACGATTTTGCATAGTTGGAACTACTAATGCCATACGAATGAAACACATCATTGAAACAAAGTACTAATTGTGAAATAGTAATGGAAAAACAGCAGCAAGGTAAACAAAATGGGCAAAATTAAACTACTTCAGAAACAGAGGCCAAAAATTATGAAGAAAGAAATAAACTTTCGTATAGAAGGCCAGATCTGCAGCTATCTCTGTGCCTGCCCCTAATTTGTCAAAACCTTTTTTTTATTTTGCATTGATTGTGATTGTAGATGGAGCAAGGGAGTTAAGAGCTAAAAGCGTGAGGAATTTTCTTCTGCACATCTTTATTTCTAACCCTGAATAGACGCTTGATATCCTGGCTGATCTGATCTTTATACAAACTAAATGTGTGCCGGGGCCTGAAAGGCACAACATGAAAGATCTTTCAAATCTGGAGTTAGGGTCGTTCAAGTTAAAGGAAGCCTATATCAATCACTCTGATGCAATTAAGACTATCAGTTCAAATAATCCTGTGTTTCAGAGAAAACTGTGTAAATTCTATATTATTTTGTACTTGGTGATCTCAAGGAGAATTTTGAAATTGTCTGAAAAATTTTCTTGCTTCTTTCAGTAGGAAAAGAACACTAAAGTCTAAAATCCTTCAAGTCTTCATCAGCTGGAGAACAATATATCTTTCCTAGCTTCTGTCTATTTATCTCCCTGTGAAATACTAAAATTCTGGATTACTTGAAGGAAATTTTTGTTAACACTGTTTTACAGAAGATAAAAGGGACTTAGGACAGATGTTATGTGCTATCAAAACAACGCTGACCCCTTATCAGAAACAGAAGAGGGAAGATACACTCTAAGAATGCAAATTTGTCTTTGCAGAGAATTTACATCTGCACCTCTAAGATGACTTCCATCTGTGCTCCTCCATCTCCCTTCTTCTACTAGATCACACGAGACATGATATCAGCTGCTTTGAAAGACTACATTACTTGTACTCAAAACCTACTGGAATTCATATTCTAGGGAGTCTCCTGACCAATGTTCAGATAATTTTTTTTCTCGTACCAGGCTGTTATATAAATTGGAAAAGGTGGCACTCTTCAGCTTCTGGGTTGTACAAAAGACTCAGACTGGTGCTGAGAACATGGGAGAAACTAAGGGAGAAGTGTGAAGAGAAGCACAAGATTGTCTGTACCCTAGTTGTCAAAGAACTCATAGGGAGATTTGTGGTTTACATACCTGCTCCTAGAAAAACATCTTCTTTGTTATTTAAATTAAAAAGCAAGCATGTAAAATACTGAAACAGAATTGAAAGTCTGAACTGGAACCGAGGGTTCATTCATAGTCTCCAGATCTACAGTCGTTTGCTCGATGAATGTTTGAGAGTCCTTTCTCCATGTAGTGGCACACTTTTACTGGGAGGAATAATGCCTTGCTGTTTAAATGCTTACATTCTTTATTGGTTCTGGCGTTGTAGCAATTACATATTTCTTGTTCCGTTTGTCTTTTCAGTGTGTTTGAATCACTACTGTGCCTCTCTAATCTAAGACTGTAGCTTTTAGTAAAACTGCAGTTCCATTACTAACAACTATAATTGGAATTATGTCTCTATCTTCTTAATGGTGTTGCTTTTCTTCCCTGCAAATCAATATTAATGTGAATATTTAAATCTACAAAATCTGCACTTAGTCTATTTGAAGTATTAGATGAAGCTTGCAAAGCTGTTCTTTTACTCAATTCCTCCTCCAATCTAGTCAAGTTAAAACCATAGAAAAGTGTCAGGTTTGTGATTTATTCTTAAAGCTTTTAGCTGTAATAGCCCAGTGCTGTATGTTAAATTACAGGGTTTTGGAAATAGTGAACATATATGGTCCTGACGTGCATAGGAAATAAATGCGCTATTTGAACAGATGGCAAATTCTTAGATAGAGTAAGAGAAGGGGTGAAAGTTGGAGAATACATTTAACAGGTACTTTTGCAGGGGACTTTCCGTCCCACCTTTAATATCTCCTTTCTGAGGAAAAAGTAAAAAAAGAAAAAAAGATGAAAAGACTAAAGCTTCAAAAATTAAACCCTGCTTTTTTTGAAGCATCTTTTTCATCCTCATGTTCCCTTTTCTACCTCCAGGAAATATATTCATCCTTGAAACATACAGATGTGAAAATACTGAAATACATTTCAAAAGCAAACATTTTGTTATTTGAAAGGAATCCTGTCCAGCAATTTCTCTGGGCAAGCTATTCTAAACACATGTAGTGCTGCCTTTGTTGTGTTGAGTGATGCAGAGGTTATCGCAACAAATGCTATGATCAGAAAAATACTTCTCTTATCTGAGAAATATCTTTATTATTTGCATGACATTTGTACTATGCTTGTTTAAGCAGCACTCCCCATCAATGCCTTTGAGTCATCTTTATGGATCTTTTACACATTTGCAGCTAATTCTTATTTGTTACTTAGTTGTGATATAAATAATGCATAAAGACTCCAGTAAAAATTAGCATTTATTACACAATTAATCCAGAATAAATACAAATCCCACATCAGAAGACAACAGAATCAGTTCTCAAAATGCCCTGCATGCAACCAGGGGTTTACTTGCTTTAGGCTGGGGTGGATGGTTTATGGGTGAGTTGACCGTGGCTAAAATTTTCCAAGGGTCCAAACCTCATATAAGAGTGAGAATGAGAAAGAAGGTGCTGTCCAATGGCCTGTAATCTGAGGCTGATGTTTTTAGCTACACCTAAGCAAGTCATCATCACTCTACCCTTTTCCAAGTGGCATATTCCCTTTGCACTTGTTATAGCGATTGCATTGCAGTATGATGGGAAGACTTAATGAGATAAATAATGAGATGATTATTTCTTTTTAGATGCTTCATCCCGTCATCAAATGGTCAGCAGATCACTAGAACTTGTACGAGGAGAGCAACAGGAGTTTATGGTCACAAGTGAGAAATAGCCAATTTCAGCTGTGTGTCTATCAGATCATCCTAGTTGTGACATGAATTTGCACCTGAAATACTGAAAACATTCAAAGTACTGAAAATTTTGATATACAGTATAACCAATAAACCAATAAATGGTCCAATGACACACTCTCAACTGATTTTGATGAGTGCCTAAGGAACACCTTTTAGGGTACTATTTACAAAGGCTAATATTAGCTCTGAGAAACTTATTTCTGAAAGATTCTCCTACACATATTGGAAAGAGAAAGAAGTGGCAGAGTCTGTCCTCCAGAAGTATATTTGGAACAGCTGAAGTAAGTTCCTCACTGGACTTTCTTTCCATCAGTTTCTATTGATATATATAATTAGATTAAAATATCAGGAGAGTCAAGGTTAAAGAAGAGGGGCATCAACAGGGGAAAACAGGATTTGCAAAAAGGATATTCATGGCAGATCTTAAACCAGAGGAGAATGAGGAAGATTCTGGATAATTAAGAGCTATTGATCAGATCTTTTTTCCAAGATATGAAGGAACTGAGGCACCAAAATGCCTGTTCTTGGTTTCACTGGCATGTCTACAAAGTCATTTTGTATGCAAAACCATCTCTGCCCAAATATCTTTATGCTCCATGATGCATTCACCATATACCATGGAAGATGCAACTTCTACCTGTGTCCTCAAGTCTAATGTCTTCTCTGAGCATTTGAGGAACACTCAGGAAAACCGAAGACGTTTGAGAGATGTCATTAGCACAGTACCCTAATTAATTGCTAATCTCAGTAAACCATGCGAGTCTCTGTGCTATGTGACCTTTGAGAAACTCTTATTTAGTAAGAGAAACTCAAGTGCATCTTTCAGATGCCTAGTTTCTAGGTAACACAATTATAAGTCAGCAGAGCAGTACAAAGGGAAGTAATTCTGGTCCTATGAAATCTCCTTCTTATTTGCTTTCTCCACACATGTACAAAAACAGAATATGATGGAAGATTCCTCAGCCTCCCCTCCCATATATTATTATCTCCTAAATGTTGGACAGATACAGTACAATGGAGTCAGTCAGGGCACATCCATGGAGAGCAGACTTCCTATTTACCTTTGAGGTTAGCTGCAGGAATTATAATATAGGTTTTTAGATTTTATTTAGTTAGCTATCTTTTAGGAGTGTGAGTTAGTACAAATGCTACTATTCCTTTGATTTAGAAGAGCATGTTATATTTCTGAACTGTAATTGAAAGTATTCAGTTTACATCTAGAGGCTTTTCTATTGCCCCCTGTATTATTGGCAGTCTGTTTTCTATTGGAGTCTGAAGAATGTCATTGCATTTAACTACTGCTGTTTATTACAGATAGTAGGATCTGGAAATAATGGTAGTATAGAGGTAGTAGCTGATAAAGTATATAATTAACTTACTTCCTGAAACTCAAAGGTTAGTAAAATCACTTTCTGTTCTCTTGGAGAATGTAAAATGTTTTATCTTATTTCAGTGGTTCAATAGCAGTGCCTATCACTTCTGTTTTTATTTATCAATAGATCACAAAATGGAAAGATTTTTTTAAGTTACAAGTCATGCAGAATTTATCAAAAACCACGATGACAACAAATAAAGCTCTGCTTCCCTAGAAGACTGCAAAAGCTGTGCATTTATTTGTCCAGGTAAGATGAAAAAATAATGGACCACAATTCTTGAGTTTTTAAAATGTTAAATATTTTCAACTATTCTGTAGAGGGCAGCAGAATCTAAACAAAATAATATTAAAGTCAGGAGACAGGGGCAACAGGAATACTGAACTGCCTGATTTTCACTATATGAAGGTAGATACCAATGTACATGAATTACTACAAAATCAGTAACATTCCCTAATTATTATTATTTACACTAACAAATGCAAGTTTCATGCTTTTCTTTTTATCTAATCTCTTATTTTACATACAGAACTACTGAAGCTGAACAAAACCAGTGAGATAAAATTAACACACAAATTGTTTTTTTCCTCCCTTTGGGTAGAAAAAATGCAATTTACAAGGAAAATGCAATTACATATAAATATTTATGAAGCAAAAAAAGTCAAACAACATCAGTGGGGTTTTATATATGTGTGAGATAGCAAAAATAATACTGAGTTAGACTATTTGATTAATTATTAACATTTTCACTGCATCCCAATGGGGAACTTATTCTAGAAAAGAAACATTTTGCTAGTTGTTATTGTCTATAATTAATATTTAAGTGGCAACCTAGAGCATGAGTAAAAGAAATTTAGTTTTTAATTAACCAATAATACAAATAAATTCTACCTTTTCTGTCATGAAAATAGTGAAATTAAAGGTACAATACAGGAACATGTTGTTCTTTCCCCCAACTTGCACAATGAGTTTTTGGTAGAAAGGGATTAAGAAAGCAATATGGGTAAATTATCTTCTTTACTATTATGGGCAGAGAATTCACTCTGGTCACAGGTTTAAGTGGTATGCAGTAAAGGGTAACATTTTTCATTTAATGAGACATCTGGATTAACAGTATTTAATCATGCTACCTGAAAGCTCTAGAATACGTTAGTTTTCACTCTTAAAGCAGTGGGTCTTTGAAAAAATATTTTGACTGTGTAGCTACCATAATTGGATGTAAGCAGTACGTGCACTTAATACCCCTTCATTTTTGCTTTAATATACTCCTTCACTTTCATTGTTTGGGTTTTCTAGGTTTTAATTTTTTATTTCTATGTTACTTAAGTTATATGAAAGACTTCTGAAAATCCTTATGAGAAGTTGATAAAATCATGAAAGCAACCACAATCTAAAAACAACAGCACCAACAATAACAAACTTGTACACAGTAAAATATCATCAAGTTGACAGAGTGCAGCTACAAGACACTACTGGCACTTTTTTAAAACATATGAATCAGTGCACTATAAAGGAGATTTGGCACTGCAACATAGCACAATCATCACTCTTATTTGTAAATTAAGACAAAAAAAGTAAAGCTGTGATCTTCTGATAAAATGACAAACAATGCTGAGTATGAAAAGGGAGACAGTTATAAATGCTTACATCTCAATTTAAGTGTCTGACAATGAGATGACTATTAAACTTCCTTAACTTATTGTAAATTGAAATTATTCCATTGAAGCCCAATGTCTTTCTTTTTCTCACTCTATTGAGGTTTGAAATAAAACATTAAGCTGCCTTGCACTGCAGTCATTTTATTCTCCAAGGCAGTTATATCAAACGTCAGAACATTTGTAGCATAATCGTCACAGAGGATATTAGTTTCCCTCAGAAGAACATGTATTTATGAAGCCAGAGATGAACTTTGAAAGGAATTAATAAAATGAAAAGATTTCCACAGTGCAAAGATAACATTTTTCTCCCTCCATATCTTTCATAAGATCATGCAGACATAGCCACAGTAGGCCTAAATGTGTTTTCAGTGGGTGTTTGGTGTGGGCAGAGTGGAGCACTGAATCCCTGCTGCCTACTATTCATTAGTGAGAACAGATACAAATTCTTCTTCTCATTCCCAAAATGTGACATTCCCTGAAGTGTCTATCAAATTTATATAAGTACGTTACCCAAGGACAAATCAATGTCTTAGAGAAAATCATAATTTTCAAGTGTTACCAAGCTTTCCAGTGCAGAAACATACATTCTATTTAAACTACTGCATTAGGTACCCAAATAGTTTTCTGGAGGGAAACAACCCAAAACCCCAAAAACCATACTATTTCAAAAAACTTGAAAACTGGGTAGAAGGATGATGATGATGATGTTGCTGTTGCTACTATCAACTTTATTCTTTTGGACTTGAAAATTTTCTTTCAATTGTAAATCCTGTAAAAATCTGATCTGAGAAAAGTATAATTTCTTCAATTTTTAGATTTTAAAGACTAAAAGGGATTAAATTTTTGTCAGCACTGATTTCCTGATAAACTCATTTCATAATCAAATTAGCAGAAAGACTTTATAATAGATCAGCCTCCCCAGCTGAGAATTCAACTTTGTTCTGCTGTGCACACAGGAAGAGCTTAATCTTTAATTTCCAGTGAGAATGCACTCAGACTCTAATGTGAAAGAAAACAATAAACTTCCTTGTCTTCTAATAATCACATACTAGCATTTATGTATGGCTGATAGCCACAAGGGTCACTCTACCTGTCTCAGAAATGCGCAGGCAAGAAGGAACTTTACAAAATGACCATCTACAGAACACATTTCAGCTTTCCTAGTGGATTTTTTGCTCCTTTGTGGAACGGCACTGAGCTAATCCTTAAAATTTCCAAGTCCAACTTTACTGTCCTTGGTACCTCCCTTCCTTTAACAGGATGGAATGAACACGGAGCATCATCATTACTTGCACAGCCTAGCATGATCATGGGAGCCAAGTGGATATCAGAAACACCAGCCTGGTTGTGTGTAATTTTTTAAGTCTAAAGCCTGACTAGAACCTTTGAGTGGTGATCTCTCATGAAAGGCAAGAATCCTTGTAACCTTTACATATGAAACTGGCAAATTTTACGTAGAATCATAGAATCATTAAGGTTGGCAAAGACCTCTAAGATCGAGTCTAATTGCCAGCACCACACCACAGTACCTACTAAATCATGTCCTAAAATTCCATGTCTACAGTTTTTTTGAACACCTCGGGTTAGGGACCTTCCACCACTTCCCTGGGCAGCTTGTTTCAATGCTTGACCACTCTTTCAGTAAATAATTGTTTTCTAATATCAAATCTAAACCTTCCCTATTGCAACTTGAGGTCATTTCCTCTTGTCCTATCACTTGTTAATTGGGAAAAGAGACCAGCATCCGCCTCAATACAACCTTCTTTCAGGTAGTTGTAGAGAGTGATAAGGTCTTCTCTCAGCCATCTCTTCTATAGGCTAAACAAACCCAGTTCCTTCAGTTGCTCTTCATAAGACTTGCTCTCTAAACCCTCATTACCTTTGTTGCCCTCCTCTGGACACACTCCAGCAACTTAATGTCTTTCCTGTACTGAGTGGCCCAAAACTGAGCACAGTATTCAAGGTGCTGTCTCACCAGAGTTGAGTACAGGGGCATCATCTTTTCCCTGCTCCTGCTGGCCACACCATTTATGATTCAAACCAGGACACTGTCAGCTGTCTTAGCCATCTGAGCATACTGCTGGCTTGTGTTCAGCCAGCTACTGAGCAGCACCCTCAGGTCCTTTTCCCTGGGCAGCTTTTCAGCCATGCTTCCCCAAGCCAAATATAATAATAACTTACATCATATTTTTTCATCCTTTTATAACACCCATGTGTAACAACAAGACTTCTAGGAATTTAGATAGTCTGTACAGCAGGCACTGAGTAAAACTCCTCCAAAGACCTACTATTAAGCATCTTTATAGTTTCATTTTTTCATTCCTTGTATGCTTTTAACATGTTATAGCAGATTTCAGTGACCAATCTGGATTTTATTTCTGAACATTTTACATTCATACATTTTACGAACAAAAATAAGAATAAACTGTTCCTAAAACACACAATCAATTATTCCAAGTCAAATAGCTTAACAGACTATTTCCAGTGCTAGCTAATATTAGAACAGTGGTAGAAAAAGAGCTAGCCTCTTAAAGGGTATGTATCAGCCAAAAGCATTTGAACGTTTTTCAAGTAACTTTTGGTTATAAATTGCTTGCAAACAGTTCATGGAGTGTAGCCAGCCTGGCATGTTTAGTCATACTCAGTATTGCCAATACACAGATTAAAAGATTACACATTTTCTACAGGTCTTATGGGTTTTTTTAATCTGTTTGTTTGTCTAGAAGATTCATATTTTCTTTGTGTAACAATAATGGATAAAAATTTATCTCAATGTTTTTAGTTTTTCTGAAGCCAGGGTATTTGCAGCACAAGGTCTGCTAACCTTAAGATCGTTAAATATCTCTTTCTTCTCTTGTGCTTTCCTCCAGGAAATAAGTCAAATGCTCAAATCCCATAATGTGTCCCTGGTTAGCTACTCTTGTACTTTAAGCTAAGCACATGCTTATCTGCCTCACTGCATGAAGGGCAAAGTGCTTAGCTCTGAGCAACAGCTGCCATCCTTGGTATTTAACATAACATTGAGGCACAAGGTACTCTGTTGGACTAGACCTCACTTCAAACTGTCACAATAAATAAGCCAGAACAATTTGTTAAAATGATTTTTCATTGTCCTCAGATATGATTCTGCACTTGATATACAGTTATATGGTATTTTATATGCAACGTTCTTTCTGATATAAAATTGAGGATCAAAACATCTGTTTCAACAAATATTACAGGCAGGTAAAAATGTGCCAAGATACTTGGGAAAAGCAAACACAAAGGATAAAAATGTATGGAAAGTTAACAAAGGAAACATGTGGGGTGTTTTTAAATTATTATTATTCATCCATCTTCAGAGGACATCGGAGATATTAGAGAATTCTTCCGGTTGGGTTTTAAAATTAAATCATTAGAAAGTTTGTGTGCATAAGGATCTGGAAATGTCAGGATAAGGAGTATAGTAATGAAAATCACTGGAAGTACCCTCCTATTTCTAGAATAAAAAATGTTTTAAGAAAGCATTCAAAGATCTTTTTCTATGTTCAATCCTCTTTCAGTTAATATCTTATTTTTGAATCTGTATTATTTGTTCCTAGAGTCAGAGAAATACAAGCCTGAAGACAGAACTAAAAATTAGTCAAACATTCATCATTGGTGACTGCTGTCATTCTGTTCTTTTTCAGTCTTTAAAGTCATATTTGGGAGAAATGTAAATAAATGAATAAATTGTTAAGTTAGTAATGGAAGGTGAAGTTGAGTTGCAATTACACAAATAGAAGGTCCTTTACAAGTAGAACCAAAGTTTCGAGAGGATAACATTTTATTTTTTCAAGTTGTCTACTGGTCTGACTATAACTAGTCAGGGGACAAGGAGTGTTTTATGTGCTGAAAGGGAGTACTTTTTTTTCCTTACTCACATATGCATTTAAATTCAGAGAAGTGACTACCTTATGGCTATTTTTCCCCTGCATCTTTCACAAATAAAAAGGTAACAATGTGGTTCCTTACTGATCGAGCACTCCCTTACAGGTATGTTTTTGTAGAGAGGTTGTTGCTACTATTACGGTTACTCTGTCTGCCCAGGACTAAAGTATAACAAAGTGAACACAAATTAGACATGTGAGTTTCATGAGAACTGCATTCAGGTCTCATAAGAGCTATAATTTGAACCCTGTTGCCTTCAAATATTGTTACTGGAGGCCATAATTCTTCTGCATGGTTTTAGAAGGCTAGATTATGCATAAAACAGTGTTTGCTTTGTATTTTCACTACAGTATGTAAAGATTTGAAATAGAAATTCTTGACATAGAAATAGAAACAAACAGAAATAAAATCAATTGCAAATATTTAATATTTTTTGAATTTTCAGCTAGCTAACTTGTTTTACGGCAAGGAAGGAATTCATTGTGAATTTATAATATTGGTTGGGAGGACTTGTTTCTAGAATAGGTAGAAAATGAACCAGAGGGGAGAAACTACTCTTGTTTAGCCTGCACATAAAGTAGAAGTGTCAGCATAAGGACACATTCACAGTGACATTTTCTTCCAGATTTCCAAAAGAGTTTACTTCAAAGTAATATATTGGTGATTTTAGAAAGCAAGATGCTGTATACAAATTTAAGCTAATGTACTTTTTAAAACACTGTCTTACCTCCCTATGGAGAAGTAGCAGATATTGTGGCTTTGAAAGATGGCTTTGAAAAAAGGAGAAGTTATCTAAGTATATCTTACTGAAGTTTACTTATCTTTACTTATCTTTACTTTGTGTACCTCCCAGATGTATACTTGACAGATTACGCACACACACATATATATTTAAACAAAATTGGGCCTATTTTCCAAAAAGCAAATATAACAGCATATGGACATAAAATCAGCTTTAATGGCTCAAAACAAGTGTTCATCTAGCCAAGCATATAGTCTCCATTGATGGTGAAAGTGGAAGTGTATGGAAAAATTGGAATAAGTTATGGCTATATTGTACTCCCTCTAAGCAGTTGTCCCAGTCTCTTTTCTCAGTTCAGGGGATTTTCTGAGCCTGAGATTTATCCTCTAAACATCAGTCAATTTGTCTTCCAAGTATGTCTTCCATCAGACTTGTATAAACTTCTCAAATACACAGAATTCTTGGCAAGTAATTCCAGTTTTGTTGCTGTTGAGTGAAGAACCACAGGTTTTTTCTATGAACCTGAAGTTAAATTTAGGTTATTAAGTTCATTTCTGGGAAACTAGATTTGTTGAGAAAGGCAGTGAACAATCATCCCAGTCTGTCTTCTTCAGGCATTGATACCTCTATTCTAGCTCCTCTTTCCATTTGTTTTCCAGACTGAATCACAGAATCACAGAATAACCAGGTTGGAAGAGACCCACCGGATCATCGAGTCCAACCGTTCCCATCAAACACTAAACCATATCCCTCAGCACCTCATCCACCCGTGCCTTAAACACCTCCAGGGAAGGTGAATCAACCACCTCCCTGGGCAGCCTGTTCCAGTGTCCAATGACCCTTTCTGTAAAGAATTTTTTCCTAACGTCTAGCCTAAACCTCCCCTGGCGGAGCTTGAGGCCATTCCCTCTTGTCCTGTCCCCTGTCACTTGGGAGAAGAGGCCAGCACCCTCCTCTCTACAACGTCCTTTCAGGTAGTTGTAGAAAGCAATGAGGTCTCCCCTCAGCCTCCTCTTCTCCAGGCTAAACAACCCCAGCTCTCTCAGCCGCTCATCATAAGGCCTGTTCTCCAGCCCTTTCACCAGCTTTGTTGCTCTTCTCTGAACTCTCTCCAGAGCCTCAACATCCTTCTTGTGGTGAGGGGCCCAGAACTGAACACAGTATTTGAGGAGCAGTCTCACCAGTGCCGAGTACAGAGGGAGGATAACCTCCCTGGACCTGCTGGTCACACCGTTTCTGATCCAAGCCAAGATGCCATTGGCCTTCTTGGCCACCTGGGCACACTGCTGGCTCATATTCAGTCGGCTGTCAACCAACACCCCCAGGTCCCTCTCCTCCAGGCAGCTTTCTAGACAGACTTCTCCTAGTCTGTAGCACTGCACAGGGTTGTTGTGCCCCAAGTGCAGGACGCGGCATTTGGCCTTGTTAAACCTCATGCCATTGGACTCTGCCCAGCGGTCCAGCCTGTTCAGATCCCTTTGCAGAGCCTCCCGACCCTCCAGCAGATCGACACTTCCACCCAGCTTAGTGTCGTCCGCAAACTTGCCAAGGGTGCACACAATGCCTTCATCCAGGTCATTGATGAAGACATTGAACAGGGCTGGACCCAGCACTGAGCCCTGGGGAACCCCACTTGTCACTGGCCTCCAGCTGGATTTCACACCATTTCCCACCACTCTCTGGGCCCGCCCATCCAACCAGTTTTCCACCCAGGAGAGTGTGCGCCTGTCCAGGCCAGAGGCTGACAGTTTCTCAAGCAGAATGCTGTGAGAAACTGTGTCAAAGGCTTTGCTGAAGTCCAGGAAGACCACATCCACAGCCTTTCCCTCATCCAGCAGCCGAGTCACTTTGTCATAGAAGGCGATCAGGTTAGTCTGGCAAGACCTGCCTTTTGTGAACCCATGTTGACTGGGCCTGATCACCCAGTTCTCTTGCATGTGCTTCATGATAGCACTCAAGATCACCTGCTCCATGGCTTTCCCTGGCACTGAGATCAGACTGACAGGCCTGTAGTTTCCTGGGTCCTCCCTGCGGCCCTTTTTGTAGATGGGAGTCCCATCATACTGAATTATTCTTCATATAGAGAAAATACATTCCTTTGGTGATGCTTTTTGCCTTTTATTCCGAATTTACTTTCAAATTCTCATATATCCCTTTTTGGATGAATTATTGAATTCTCTAACCCTTCTGTGGTGCCATTTGAAGTGCTATTCATCACTTCCTGTGAGGTGGCAGACCAAGGATCCTTGCCAGCACACCATCCCTCGGGAGCCAACAGGGAATCACCACTGTAATACTGCAAAGGAACTAAGGGATGTTCCTCTAAGAAGGCAACATGGCTGACAGCCCAGCTGCAGTGCCTTTACAATGATGCATGCAGCATGGGCAACAAATAAAACGCCTTGGAAGCAACCATGCTGCTAAAACCTGGTTACCATTACTGAAGTTTGGTGGGATGAATCCCATTACTGGAGTGTGGCTATCAGTGGCTACAGTCTATTCAGAAGGGAAAGGTAAGGAAGGAGGGGTGATGGTCAATAGCTTGAGGTCCTGATGGAGACACTATTAAGTGGTGTCCTTCAGGGATCTGTATTGGGACAAGTGCAGTGGGATTGAGGTAAATCTCAGCAAGTCTGCAGATGACACCAAGCTGAATGGAGCAGTTGACATACCTGAGGGACAGGATACCATTCAGAAGGACCTGGACAATCTTTAAGAAGTGGGTCAATGTGAACCTCATGAGGTTCAGAAAGACTAAGTACAAGGTCCTACACGTGGGTCATGGCAACCCTCGATATCAACACAGGCTGAAGGATGGAGGGATTGAGAGCAGCCCCGTGGAGAAGGACTCAAGGGTACTGGGTCTGAAAAGCTGGACATGACCCAACAACGTGCACTAACAACCCAGAGGCTGACTGTATCCTGGGCTGCATCAAAAGAGGCATGACCCACATGTTGAGGGATTCTATGATTCTGTGAAATTCTTTATCTTGAAAAGTATTGGTTTGGAAACATAGAACTAAATGGAACCAAAGGAATTTCCCATTTCTAGCTATAACCTGGGGTTTACTGAAGTTTTATAAAGAAACTGTGCTACTTTTGTGTATCTCTTGCAAGATCTCTCTTACATGTTTTATTTCATCCTAACGTGGTAGGATAATATAGCTTAATATGCAAGAACTTTTAATGATCCTTTGGTTATCCAATATTCAGCCTAACATGAAGGAACACATGTTTGATAATCAAATACTATTAAAATGAAACAAATCTTCAATAAACACAGTCATATGCAATTTATCTTTCACTAAAAATATTTAATTGGATGGATAGTTGTTGACATGTAAAATAGAAAGGTTGTTTTCTTTGATGTGAAATAGAACCTCAAAATAGTTTTCTTTACTCATATCCTGTAAAAGTTCCTTTACCATATTGCCTTGTTGCCTCCCAGGATAAATTAAAAAAAAAATAAACTCTCTATTTTTTAATACACTTTTTCATTATTCTGTTTTCTCAGTGTGCAATCATACCTGGAGATTTCAATTCACTCATTCCAAGTGAAATGTCTTTGAGGATGGTATCTGACAGAGACACATCTGACTTGTATATTTATGTTACACTTGGACGCATTCCTTTTATCTTCCAGCAAAGAATGGAGCTGCAGCTGTTGCAGCTTGAAGTCCTGCAAATAAATTCCATGGTGTGAACCACCTAGCATACCTTCTCTTGCCAAAGAAAAGCTTATTGTACTACCACAAATAGATTAAGCATCTCTGGAGAGGACAGAGATTTTGCTAAATGCTTGAAAGGTCTTTTTTCTCCCTCTCTGGCTTACTTCTTCCCACTGCCAGCAATATATTTCACAAAAAAAACCCCCAAAACCAAACCAATAATTAACCTCTAAACAACTGGATAATTAAACTATACAGTAACTCCAGGCTTTTGTAGATTACACTTCTGCTGTATTTGTTTCGAGTATTGCATCTATTAGGGAATGCAACAGACATATTTCTCTGTGATTTATGACTAATGCTCTGTACATTTGATGTACACTTTTACATTGTTCTTTAGGACTGTATTCTTAATGACTTCAAGAGCCACAATTTCTAGTAACCAAGTCTTTCTTACATAAGCATGCACAATAGAGTATATAGAGTGTACTTAAAACAAAAATTAAAAAAAAAAACTCTGAAAAGAGGTATTTTTTGAAGTTAACTTTGCTTCTGGGAATGCATATTTATATTAAAAAGATTAAAAATAACAACAAGTAAGTAAAACAACATCAGAAAAGTGAACATAGCACCTTAGGACATAGATATATATTCTATTAAAATTCAAAAGTGTAAAGAAAAAAAACCTGCCCTAGCTCAGTCAGATCAGTTTTCATTTAAGTCAGTAGATACTGTGAGTGATTATCTAAGGCAAAATTTGCTTCCACGTTTGTCTCTCTCCTACTAAGACCAAGTGAAACACAAGAGCTATTCACATCAATATGATCAAAACAAGTACCCCAGAACCTAGAATTAGTCATCTCTACTACCCATAACAAATACTTTTCCTTAGGGTTAAGCTAATACATAATGTATAAAAAACATAGTTCACAGAACTGACAATGACCTACATAATCAATCATTACTATTTCAATTTTTTTATCTTGCTCACACAAGGAAGAAAGAAGTGTCTACATTTTCCTGGCTTTATATGAAGATCACTGCATTCTATGGAAGACTCCTGCTGACTTCAGCTGGAACTGAATTGGCTCTGAACGAGCAATATTTGACATCAGAATAGCTTAATGCTGCACTAAAAGACACATCTGTGGCTCACTGATCCTGATGTTGCTTCTGTGCCAGAATAATTCCCAATTTAGGCCTGTTATCAACCATCTTCATTACAGCAGACATGGGAAGTCAGAGGCAGGGTGTGGGAATGCCTCCCAAAGAGTCCCTTTGGTGAAAAAGTTACAGAAGCACCATTGGGCTGGAACCATCCCTTTGAATTAGAGCAGATCCAGGATGCTCAGCAGGAAGGAAGCAGGGAGTGGGTAGGTGGGCTGAAGAAGAAGCAGGGAAAATATTGTGGAAAGAGCTAACTGCTTCTTTTGCTTCCATGGGCATGATATATATTGGATGGTGTGCTTTTTGTGATGTGTGCATGTGAGATGTTTAACTCCTGCTGCAAAAATAAAAGGTAGAGCCTTTTAATTTGCTTATTAGATTTTTAGTTAAAGGCATAACGTTTTATCAATATCAGTTTATGTGTACAAATATTAATACTCTGTTTATTTTTAGTCATACTGTGGGCTTATGATATGGAATCCACTACTCCAAGATGGTTTTGTTTGCTTCTGACTCTTTTGGCATTTATTTCTCTGTATGTCTGTTCAAATTTTCAACTGAATTCTAGAACTGAATTCTATTCATACTGTTCATAAATGGTGCCTCCACTAAAATTTTCAGAGAAATAAGCTTTATACCTGTGAACTAGATTATAATAAAAAAATATGTAACTTGTGCTCAAAAAAGGGGAAAATACTCCCCAGGCATTGGAAAAAATACTTGAAAACTTCTTAGGAATTTACTTTTCCCCTTTTCTCTTATTTTGAATAATCCATCTGATAGATGCAATTACATTCTGTTCAGGAAGACTGCCATTTGCATTTGCTCAGTGGAGACTTATTGAATTTCAGAGGAAAATCAAGGAATATCTTTTAACATACTACATATTCCAGTGACAGCTGCAGCAGCTGGATGGGAGTTTTCTCAAAACTGCTTTTTTTGTTGCTTTGGTGCATAGGGTATCAAATAGCAAAATTAAAATTTTTGGATCTGCCATTTTAAACATTCCCCTGTGGCCCATCAGCACTAAGATTGTGATGCAGGAATAACAAAATATACGGAGAAGATAAATCCATGGAATCAGAGGGCTTAGTGAGAGATGCAGCATGATTCAATGGGACCTGAAGATAATGTGTGAGCCAATACCTGAAGTAAGAAAAAGGATTTCAGATGAATATGAAAATTTAGTAAGGAAGTTAGTCCTTAAACAAAGAAATGGAGTAGAAAAAGGATTAATCAGAGTCATCTGAAAGCGAAGCAAAATGATTAATATAGCCTATTCTCCAGGACATAAAATACAGTTCTGGCCTAGTGATGAACCTGTATTCCTCTACAGTCATCATATTGTCTCATAATGTGTGTCTCTTCTAACTTGTCTACATAGACGAAGACAACCCAGTAGTGATATCTATTAGTTCATCAGCTAAAATGCCACAGGTATGTATTATGGGTCTACAGATTTAAATCTTTTATAATATCCATGCAATCATTAACACTGATGCACCGTTTGCACTGCATTTAAACTTCCAGGCTTTACAGTTTGTTCTGTAGAAGGTTAGAAAATCACAGACAAATAATCTATTTCAAAAGTGTTCACATTAAATAGCCATCATATTTCATGACATACCAGCAATGCTGGATTCTTATCTAGCTCCCTTTTGTATATTTCATGAATTAGAATGTAACTACAGTGATTATTTTTTCTCTTCTATGCAGCAGAACCTGTTGCTATTTGATACACTGCATGTTTCTTCAACTACTGTGAAGCCAATAAAAAAGGTTATTCTTTAAGACCCCTCTGCTGCACAATCTGGATGCTATACTGGTATCCTGGAGAACATGACTTTTAACTGCCGTGAATTTCCTAGGAACTGCTGGGCAGGACTGTCAAGCTAGAATTTTCCTTTCCCTCCTACCTCTCAGTGTATACACACATGCGCTCACATACATTTTCAGACACAAGTACTCTTTTCCCGTTCTGTCATGGTTACAGAGGCAAGAACAATTGCTCAGGGAATGAAGGCAGAGAATTCACAGCAGTGAAACTAAGAAATCTTAAGAAGAAAGTCCAAGAAGAAACCAAAAAGAATTTAAAAAGCCTGTACCTGATTTATCTGCCTATAACCTGACATTCAGAATTCAAAAATAAAACTGAAAAAAATGATGGCTGTGATCTGAATATAGAGTAAGGTATAGAGCAATTTCTTTCTCTAAGAAGAATATGAAAATAATAAAAAACTCTTGTTTGCTTGGAAGATGTTGTCCTTAAAGGCCTGCCAATTTTTCCGGGGTTCCTTTACCTTTTCCTTTTTACCTTTCATTTACCTTTTCCCTGAATAAGCTTAACTCTGATAGCCTAATGTTCAGGTCTTGTATTCTGCTACTTGTCTTCTTCCCTCCCCCAGTATCTTGAACTCCACAACAGCCAAGGCTTCCACTAAACATCTCACTCTCAATCCGTTGTTGCTTGTTAGTGAATAGAGGACACAGTTTTGTGTTCCCACCTGTTTGCCAGTTTGTCCTCAATGCCCTTCAGACATCTCCCTGATAGTCTGCACCCCATTATGTTGCTCTCCTAGCAGATGTCAAAGGGATTGAAGTATCTCACAAGAACTGAGATCTATGATGCAGATATTTCTTCAGCTGTTTAAACAAGGCTTCATGCACTTTCTTATCCTAATGAGGTGATCTGTAATAAGTTCTCACCATGATGTCGCCTGTACTAGCCTCTCCTCTGATTCTGACTCACTAACTCTTAGCCAATCTGTTGTACAAGCCACACAAGATTTTCACACCTCTAAGATTCTCCTTCATATAAAGCACACATTCACCTTTTCATCTTCTTGCCCATCGCTCTTTGTTCTCATCCATCATAACACCTCACCCATGTCAGATGTCTCACAAGCTCTCAGTCATTCTGGCAATTTCACAATCCTGTGACCTCATAAGGAGTTCTAGCTCCTTCTGCAGGTTGCCCAGGCTGCAAGCATTTAGATACAGGTGTTGGAGGTAGGCTTCCTTTCAGACTTTTTGATGATTCTGAGGTCTCTCTTGTACAGATATCCCCACTATTTGCTTTCCGTCTGCATCTATTGTTTCCTCATTAAGTGCAGATTGCAGTTGCTCACCCACATGTTTTAGTGTAACAGAGAATATAGGTGCAGATGTCACTTATCAGTGCACTAGTGTGTACAGGACATATTTCGTATTCAGAATAAAAAAAACCTCCAGCTGTCTAAATTGCTTAGTAGCAATTAGGTGCTTTTGATATCTGGCAGCTTCTGTGCTGAAGTAATCAAAGGATGGACTGTAATATTTTGACTAATTAAACTGAAGAATTCTGTCGTGCCTTAAATGATATTAGCCAATATTATTCTGCCTGTAGACTTATTCATGAGTTATTAATGTCACTGGAAAATTCTTAGATTTCAATATACTCTTTTCCTAATGTATTACTAGGAGGGATAAAAAAGAATGAACAATGAAAAGAAAATTATATCATAAAGTAATAATTTATATCTGAATGTTAAAATGAAGCAAAAAGTTACATGTAAAGATAGGAAACAATTAGATCTTATTTTTTAGTAAATGATATTTTCCCTATTCCTCATGGGACAGTAGTATATGGGAAAAATTAAAATGGCTGCCAATTGTTTGTACCCAGATTGGTAAAGATGAAAATTGCAGCATACTCCAGCCTTTCACAGGAAGAGAAAAAATTAGCCTTCAAATACTTCATCCAAGTGACAGAACATCTATTAACAAAAGCTGCTTTGGTGTATTCAGGCACCTCTGAATTTCATGCTTGTTCTTACAGTCAATGGGAATGCAGTTAAAATGGTAAAGTTAGGTGGCTGTTTTACTCACTACCACAAACAACAATACAAACAAATATTATCGCTGATAGGTACACAAATTTAACAAATGCTATAAAAATTTCTCATATATAGAGTAGGCAAAGTATTCTTTTACAATGCTCTGCAATTAATACTCCTCAGAGAACACCAAATCCAGAATGAAAAAGTATACATCTGCACAACTGTGAAAACACTACCTCTACCTCTCTTTCCTTTAAAAACTGTATACAGGAAAAACAGCTTTCAGTTTCCTCTCATGCTTGCCTCCCTTAATCCTTTCACTCATTTCTTTCATTTGATTGTAATCTTAATGACATCACTGGCAAGAATATTTATATTTTCCTCCTTCTGTCCAAGATTTCTTTTGACCCTTGCACATTTAAACTAATTTTCCACTCTGCATGGATTCTTTCTCCAGAGTTAAACAGTTTCCCACTTTTTAGCCTCCAAAGACATTCAGTCCCATACAACAACAGTGGCTTTCCTTTTTCAGTGTATTTCCTCTTGGAATACAATCTTTTTCTTACTCTGTTCTCTGTTAAAAATACGAGAATATTTTATTCTCTCTTCTAAGCTAAACTATGTCTCATAGAATCATAGAATATCAGGTTAGAAAGGACTTCAAGGATCATCTAGTCCAACATTTTTTGGTGTTTCAAGTCCAGAATATTGCTTTTCACTATAACATATTTACTCCTCACAAACCTTCATGACATCAATCATATCATCATTCCTATGCAAAGAAAAATATATTTATATTTATAGTCATAATATTGCTGCATTTATTCTTATTACAGTTATTCATAATTGATGATTTCCTCCTTCTCCAGGAGTAACTCAGAATAATCAGATCCTATGTGTCTGAGTGTGTGATTAAAATCAAATCATCATTGAACAGGCTTAAGCCAAATGGCTTTGCTTATGCTAAAAAAAGAATCTCAGGAAAGGTCATAGCCAATGTGGAGTTTCATCTGCTTTAAAATTCATTCAGTCCTGATCAACTAATTCTGTGGAAAAGCAGCTGGATTCATTATTTCATCTGTATTTAAGGAATCCTTTTTAATATTGTCAGTGTTTCTTGAAAAAATCTTATTTTTACCTAAGCCCGATGATGCAGTGTCAGTAATACATGCCTATATTGCGTTGCAATGAATCTATCAGCAATCCATACATCTAAGTCAATATATAACAAAACAGTATATCTCAGAAAAAGCAAGATTTTTTGCTCTGATTCAGGTTTCTATATTCTTTGCCAACTCTGAGAGCAAGGGCTTGTGATGTTTAAAAGCTTAGCTAAAGCTTCAAGAGAAGATTCATGGTACCTGTTTCCATTCTTTATGATTAAATACTCAATGGAAAGATGAAATAAACTATTGAGAGCCCAAACAGGTAAGTTTAATGAATTTTACTTCAATCGTCACTTCTTTTGTACATAGTACCATCTACATATACAGAGTTTACATTATTTATTCTGATTTGTGGTAAAAAAAAGGCTGAAACAAAAGTTCATCTTTTCATCTTTCATCTGTAGAAATGATATCTAACACTTGAGTTAATATTATTTAAGATGATCAGTAGAAATTTCACTCTTATGTTTACTTTTATAAGAGTCTTCTGTTACTCCATACTTTTCCCATTCTGAATAAAATTTCTTCTTTTTACTCATTGCATACACCTGAAAATCTGAGCAATTATTCATGTGGGGTGCTGGTGAGAAATAGAGTGTTGAGCTTTGTCTCAAATTAGTGTGTTTTATGTTTCAAATGCTCATTTATACTTTATTTTCGTCTTTGGCAACATCCTTTCACCAAAGTTTTATAATTCTAGTTTTTATGACTCAACTCTTGCATCTATCATCTTCTTCAATGACTAAAAAACATGATTAAATTCATCCCAACTACTTGACAACTGCTTTAACATCAGGTGCAATATATGTTTTACGAGACCCTTTAATTTATGTGTTGAATATTTCTAACAACGTTCAGCACTAATAACTCTATTACATTTTTGTACTTTTTTGCTGTCTTGATACCTCTATACTGAAGACTGTAATGTCTGTAGTACACTGTCATTTCACATATTCCTGTATACTTTTCCATTTTCCACTTTTAGTGCCAGTCTAATTTTTTTTCCCCCCTTTGCTTTTGTCTGCTAATTTCTTACCTTCATCAGCTTTGAAAATGAAGGACTTTATTAAAGAAAGGTTCTTTTGCTTTCTGTCTTTCATGTTCCTATAATTCTGTTATACACTTTGTGAGTAGTGTGTAAAGAGGCTGTTACAGACGATTATGCTTTATGGCTATATATAAAAGTAAAAAGTAAAAGATTAACAATGAAAAAGTTATCTCAGACACAGATTGGCAAAGAACTGAGCATTCACTGCATCAAAATAATTTTGCAAAGGATGAAAAGTATAATAACCACCTCTTCAGAAACTCAAAAAAGAATGAGTAGACTATGTTTAAACAAACTGCTCTGTACAGCCTTGATACACAAAGTTATTATAAAGCACTTAAAAACTCAGAATGAAGATTTGCAAGGCTACTTGAATGACATTTCTAACAGGAATTATTAAGGCAGAACAGAAAAGCAGACACAAAAAGTAAATCTACGTGAGCACACACTTAGATAACCTGACAAAACATTCCAAACAATTCTGTGCAAGAAAGGGTAATATAAAGAACTAAATGTCAGAAAGATTATTGAAAAACAAAAATTAAGCATATGCAAACAGAAAACAGCACATTCCAAAAGAGTGATCAAGCAATAGCAATAAATAATTAGCTGATCAAAATAGAGTATTTTTGACAGTGAACATAATTAAGGAAAGAAACATTTCACAAAGGGAATGAAATAAAACTCTGAACAATCCCTGGGAAAACCAGTTCATATACTATAAATATGCAACTGCAAATTAGACAGTTTTTAAATACCACATTTAAATAGTCACATTTCTTGGAACATGTAAATTTTTTTCTCCATATGCACAATGGTAGGTATTGGAGATTGTTGCAAGAATCCTTGTACAGGCAATGCTTCTAGTTGACTCAGTGAATATTTGACCTATGAAAAGCTTGCTGAATGGTATGTTTTGAATGTAAGGATAATTCATTACTCTGTGATTTCTTCTGTCTTCTCAAGTGATGGCTGGGTCTCACAGATAAGCCAGCTACATGGCATGGGCCAATACTTTTTTTCTGTTCACACATTTAAATGTTTGCCCGCTGCTGCTAAATTATGTAAGTATGCACACAGCATTTGGAAACTGGATGAGTATCTCCAAGAATAAGGTTCCTGTGTACAGATTCACACAAACAAATATTCACTAATTTTGCCAATTTTTTTTACAGTCATTCTTCAAACAAAAAAATCCCCTCAATAACGTTATTTTGTCAAATCTGTAAACTCAATGAAAATGTAAGTAAAATTCTGAACAAATATTGCTGATAAGGCTGGCCAGCTGAACTTGTTTGGTGTACTAGCTGATACATCTAACACAACTCTTATGTAGGCAGAGGCAGGTGTCTACTATAGATGATATACCATTCTCAAGAACTGAGTTGGTATTTCAGTTTTTAAACTTTGGAAGTGAAAAAGACTTAGATATTATTTGAATTTATTAATTTCACATATTTACCTTGCATTTAAAGAGCTTAATTGCTTATGTGGCTTCTCATGACTATGTATCTTATTTACCAATTTTTAATTAGCCCTTTTTGCAACCTTCATTTAAATTCAGTTTGAATTCTTGGCAATGCCCTTCTTCTGGACTGTAGTATTTCTGTGATTTTTCTTAATTATTATTAATGAAACATCAGTTTCACAAGAAGCTCTTGCCACTTCACAGCTAACACTTAGTATGGTAAAAATGCTAACATGACATTGTTTCTGCTCAGTCCCTTGATGCTATAGAAAACAACTGTGACAATTACATTTTCTTAAGCAAGAGGCAGCAGGGGATAGAAAAGATTTAGATGATCTTTAAACATTATGAAACATTATATTTCCTGAATTATTTTGGTATAAAAAGAAAGACTTTTTAATAGGAATGTAAAAATATTTCAGTCAAATTAATGTTGTTAAGTTAAAAAAAAAGAATCAACTGTTTCTCTAAAACACCTCACCCCTGTTACCCTGAAAACCTCCCTGTTTTTCAGAGAGTGGGATGTTGGTGATTTGTGACAGGTGATAGTGATCATTCTGCTGCATATCTGGTTTTCTTTCAAAAAAGATTTTGGTAGAAATTTTTCAGCCAGACCTATTTTACTTGCTAAATTCACACCAGGAGGTTATCCACTTCTCTGTTTCCTGTTCTTTCTCAGGAGAGGTTTTCTCAGGAGGAGAGAACATATGGACTCTGATCATATGCCCTCATTTGGCTAAATCAAATATTACAGGATTCAAAGAAAGCAGGCAAAAGTGGCTTTATGCTTCATATTGTGCTTATCCAATTCTCATGGACCTGGTTAAACCTCAGGAGTGTATGTATTGTCACATGTTGTAAAAAAGCCAGCCTTCTTCAGACCCCTTAAGAACTCCCAATTGGCCTTTGCATACTTCTGAACTGTTGGAACATTCATACCCCATTGTGTTGACAAATGTGTCTCAAATACCATGTGTACAGAGCTAGCTGAGCAACTCAGATTCCTTTAAAGCTTATTTCTCTCCAATCAAAAGAATTATAAGGTAGGTAGGGTTTAAGGCCTGACACTAAAGTTGATGTCGCAGGTTAAATATAGTGCAGATCAGAATCTGTCTTTTAATCTCCTCTGGCAGTGAATTTTCTTATACTGGTACTTTTGTCTGAAAATGGGAATGCTATTCAGCTCTCTGCTTGCAAGATTATTTTAAGGAGAATTTGACTGAGTCTATTCAGCAAAAGTTAGCACCCTTGCAAAGTTAACAACAGTAATATGTATTTTAGAAATACATGCAGATTTTTTTATACTATATAACATGGCCGATCTAGTGGATGAGTCAATATTTTGATTACTTTGTCTGCCTTTACCAAAGCTTTTCACACTGTTATTTTGTTCCAAAATGTCTCTGTGGGATTAAAACTGCTGTGAATATTTTATATATCTCTTCCCTATGAGTTGGTTTGCTTGAAAGGAAGAGTGACGTTTGTTGTGAATGTGTAAGCAGTAAATGCTAGACTTTATTTTATTGAAGTCCATTGTCAACCTTCTTCAGCCTTGTGTTAGCATATGACTGCTAGGAAGCAAAGGTGATGGTGCTTTCCCATTTGAATAGTCATATTATGTCATCACAGTTTCAGCAGAAATTTTGCAATTTTTCTCTGGGTCAGTTTCATTGGATAACACTTGTAGCACACAAAGAGACATCGAGCAATATTTGTACAGAGCAATTATTTATTTTATATTGTATATCATAGATATCGAGTCACTAACAGGCAGCCAGGCTACACATTAACATGCTCACCAGCTCAAACAAGAGAGTCTCTGGTTGGATAGTCACCATCAATGAGAAATGGTCCATTATTCCTTGAAGGAGGCTGGTTGTTGATGTTTTCAAGTTACCAGCTGTAAAAGATGGATTCTTTTGGGCTGCCTTAAACCACTGTTGAGACTGCAGCAGAGGCAGTGTCCTTCCCGTCTTATCTCACTTTCACCAGCAGTCCAGATGCACTTGCTGCCCAGGGAGGTCATGCTGCGATCTTGCCAGTACAGAGAGCAGAAGCAGAATGGTCCAGAGAGCCCCCTGGAAGAACCAGCCCCCCAGACTCAGTTCCAAAACTTCCCTAGCAGAAGCACGGCACAGGCCCACAAGCAAAACTATAAATAATAATCTGCAAGGGAGTGGGACATCTGCAGCATGCTCACCAACCTGGGAGTGGAAAAAGGGGACTGGAGCCAAGGTGGTGTCTTTGTACCATCCTCTCTCTCTCTCTCTCTTTCTTTCTTTCTTTCTTTCTTTCTTTCTTTCTTTCTTTCTTTCTTTCTTTCTTTCTTTCTTTCTTTCTTTCTTTCTTTCTTTCTTTCTTTCTTTCTTTCTTTCTTTCTTTCTTTCTTTCTTTCTTTCTTTCTTTCTTTCTTTCTTTCTTTCTTTCTTTCTTTCTTTCTTTTTCTTCCCTCCCTTCTTTCTTCCCTCCCTTCTTTCTTTCTTCCTTCCTTCCTTTCTTCCCTCCCTTCTTTCTTCCCTCCCTTCTTTCTTCCCTCCCTTCTTTCTTTCTTCCTTCCTTCCTTTCTTCCCTCCCTTCTTTCTTCCCTCCCTTCTTTCTTCCCTCCCTTCTTTCTTTCTTCCTTCCTTCCTTTCTTCCCTCCCTTCTTTCTTCCCTCCCTTCTTTCTTCCCTCCCTTCTTTCTTTCTTCCTTCCTTCCTTTCTTCCCTCCCTTCTTTCTTCCCTCCCTTCTTTCTTTCTTCCTTCCTTCCTTTCTTCCCTCCCTTCTTTCTTCCCTCCCTTCTTTCTTCCCTCCCTTCTTTCTTTCTTCCTTCCTTCCTTTCTTCCCTCCCTTCTTTCTTCCCTCCCTTCTTTCTTTCTTCCTTTCTTCCTTCCTTCCTTTCTTTCTTCCTTCCTTCCTTCCTTCCTTCCTTTCTTCCTTCCTTCTTTCCTTCCTTCCTTCCTTCCTTCCTTCCTTCCTTCCTTCCTTCCTTCCTTCCTTCCTTCCTTCCCTCCTTCCTTCCCTCCCTCCTTCCCTCCCTCCTTCCTTCCCTCCCTCCTTCCTTTCTCTTTATTACAGACTTAGCAAGCCAATGCCAATCTTACTCCTACAAATGCCTGTTAAAATAAATTCCTTTTAGATCAATTGTTTGGAATAGTTTTGCCATCATTTAGCCCACAGGGTACTGAACCTATACATTTTATGGGGAGACCCAGAGTCTTAACTGGGCAACCCCTGGACTGTCTAGATTAGGTTGCTGCACCAGCTTTCAATTATTTGTTTGTTTCCTTAAGATTTTATATGTTCCAGCTAGTATTATTCCTCTTGTGTCTTTGAACTCCTAGTAAATGCCATCTTAAAAATTAAACTTCTCCTGTGTTTTCAAATTTCTTATCTCTAATTCTTTTGCCTCGTATAATTTTTCACACCCTCACAATGATTTTCTCAACACAACTGAATTAATATCACACAGCTGTGTTACACCAAGCTGGCCTGGGATCACAGACAGCTGAAATCCTATGCCAAAGGTTTCAGTTTAATCTTGAAAGTGAATTTTTAGTCTAATTGACTCAAAATTCTCTGTGTTTCTACTTCAAAGTGATAAAAAGTGATAAATGCAGAATAAATATATCCATATTTTTAGATGCTTTAGGGAAACTTCCAGAGGAAGATCATTAAATAAGTAAACAAAGACTAATGCATGTTTCTGAGGTAATTGTCTTGAAATATGAAGATTCATTAAAATGATGATGCTCCTTTTCAGAAGTTGTCCTTCAAAACCAAACTAAATCAGACAAGTAAAGAGAAAAGTTAGAAATGTTAACTGGAAAGTTATTTATGGATTCATACTTATCTAATAGGAACATGTATCATTTTTAGACAGGACAGTTTCATAGTTATGATTGTGTACAGTCTAGTGCTAAAGTTCAGATTGTTCGTGAACACTTCAAAATCTCTCAATATAACATATAAATGAATTAAAATTGCTTTTGATTAATTTTCATTACCTTTTTCTTGCATATTCACTTCTTATGAAACTGGGATATTTTTTAGCCCAATATGTGCATTTTTGCATAGTACAGTATAGTTGCTGTACTAAAATTTGTAAAGGAACCCTAATTTATTTTTAGTCTACTTTGTTCTATGACACATTGTGCTGCTATAAGATAATCAATAATGGATATCTTTGTGAGGTGGAAAATCTTCATGGGACATTGTACTGAAAGGAATACTGCAATGAAAAGCTGCTTATATATGTAATTCTGCACTCCAACTTATACAGTTTCTTTAGCTGCTATGATTCTTTAGGCAGTAAATAATGCAGAATATTTGCCGCTGAAATAAAACTGATTTTGATTTTGCAAGAGGTTCTAAAGGAGAAGTCCACAAAAATGCTACTAATGTTTTCAAACTTTTTAAAATTAAAGTGTACTGAAAAAGGCTGTTGAAACACATTAAGATATTCAGTAGAAATGATAAAAAACCCAGTTTAAGTTCAGAAATATTTCTGCCTCTGAGTGAGTTTCCAACCACTTGTTAGGGCCATGTTCATTTAAACAAACACAGCTGATTGCAAGGTGATTACCTATAAAACAAGAATAATGCAGGACACAGGTTTTGTTACACTTTCACATAAGCTAAAAGGCTCTTTTCAAGCTCTTTTCTATTAGTATAATGTACTTACTGCAATACCCACAGACAACTAGTTAAATTTTTAATGGTGTTAAATTTTTAATGGTTTTAAATTTTAAAGTAAAAGACAGCATCAATACACATGGTTTCATTTTTAAAAAAAATTCTGCAGGTAATCTCTGGAGCTGTTTTACTGGCACTTGATTCTCATGCATTGTGCCTTTGTTACTCTTACGCAATTTTTGTCTCTTGATGTAAGTAACATGAGAATGATACATCGTAGTTATTCCTCATACTTCAATATCATTGAAATGTTAAACCTGCATACAGGTTATGTGGTAGGGAAACATTAGAAAAAATCCTATTCCTCTTGAATAAGCATAGAAGCATTTTTTTATTAATTTGACATATGATGCATATATTACCAGCAACAACTTTTGTAGTTTTTATAGAGATATTTCAAACAGTAACCTGACAGAGATTGCTAAATAGTAGGTTACCTGACAATTCCCAGTATAACAGTGAATTCTTTGTCTGACACTTCTGGATTGGGAGATGAAAAGGAGGAAGAGATGAATTTCAGCTCAATTGGTATATTCTTGCATGGACAACAATGATCACTAATCACTACTAATTAGATGTGCCTCCTCTCAAAAATGTTTTTTTACATAAATAAAGGGGGACAAATCAATATTTGCTCACAAGAGCCTAACTTCTGTCTTTCACTTACCATCCCTGTATGATCTTGCAAATGTAAGTAACTGTAATTTCATAGAATCATAGAATCAAAGAATTGTTTGGATTGGAAGCAACCTTCAATATTATCTGGCCCCAACTCCCCTGCAATGGGCAGGGACATCTCCAACTAGATCAGGCTGCCCAAGGCCTCATCCAACCTGGCCTTGAATGCCTTCAGGGATGGGGCAGCCACAACAACCTTGGGCAACCTGTTCCAGTGCCTCACAAAGCTCTCACAGTGAAGAAGTTCTTCCTAATGTCTAGTCTAAATCTGCCCTTCTCTGATTTATACATGTTCCACCTCATCCTATCACAAAAAGCCTTCATGAACAGAATCATAGAATCATAGAATCACTAGGTTGGAAAGGACCCACTGGATCATCGAGTCCAACCATTCCCTTCAATCACTAAACCATGTCCCTCAGCACCTCATCCACCCAAGCCTTAAACACTTCCAGGAAAGGTGACGCAACCACCTCCCTGGGCAGCCTGTTACAGTGCCCAATGACCCTTTCTGTGAAATATTTTTTCCTGATGTCTAGCCTGAACCTCCTCTGGTGGAGCTTGAAGCCATTCCCTCTTGTCCTGTCCCAGGTCACTTGGGAGAAGAGGCCAGCTCCCTCCTCTCCACAACCTCCTTTCAGGTAGTTGTAGAGAGCAATGAGGTCTCCCCTCAGCCTCCTCTTCTCCAGGCTGAACAACCTCAACTGTCTCAGACTGTCCTCATATGGGAGATACTCCAGCCCTCTGTTAATTTTTGTAGTGCTCTGGACCCTGAACACATACATTGAAGTTCTTCAGGATCATGTTTGTGCAACAAACCTTCAGTTTTCTTTAAGAAAGGGAAAAAATACATTCCTGCTTTATATTTTAATGGAAACACCTGTAGTTTCTCTATTCTGTGTAGGACTTGTTTCTATTAATATGTGCTGGACTTGCTAAAACAGGGCTTGTAACATATATTAGACATTAATCAGGGTATCTGTTTGGGAAGTCCTTGCCAGGTTGAGTTGCAAAGAGGCAGAGATCTCAGCATTGTAAAAGTGGTGATAGTTCCAAGCCTTAACAGAAGCAGATATTTTTGTGAGTTAAGGAACTTCATAACAAATGCAGAAGATCCTGTGATTTTAAGTACTAAATATTCATGCTGAGCTTTTAAAAACCATACCCCTGAGGACTGCTTTAAAGTTAGATTAGGTCAGAATTTGTGCATTTCAGTTCTTTCATGGTTCTGGGCCTGAGTATCAGATTAGAACTATGTAGGAACACATAGTTAACCAGTATTCTAATTAACTGTAATTAAATGTAATGCAATCCAATTATATGTAATTAAATTAAATGAACCCATTACTATTTAGAATATGTAATGAGAACAATACTTGTAAACAAACTGTTTTTTTCCACGGAGAAAAGTAAATAAACAGTAAGAAAGCTCTTTTGTCTATTCTTTTTCCAAATCCATTAGCATCAGATTGTTCTTGTTTCCTAAATAAGGTCATTTTCTACAGTAATAGGCCTAAGGCTTTAATCACCTCAAAGTCTGCATTTGTGGTTTCACAGCTTAAAGACTTCATTATCTAGAATCTAAATGAAAATATCAGCTCTGATCAGAAGGATGTAAAGATGAAACTTTATTTCCTCCCTCACATAAATATTACTTTTTTTAATAAAGCAAATAGAGTTTACATGTTATTTCTCTATCTACTGACACTCAGAAATCAAAGACATTGGCTGCTCTTTCTTTTTTAAATAGGAATTTTCTTCAGCTGCTTCTGAGATCACACTCTGCAGGTGGTAAAGGATCAAAATCTACCCATATCATATAACCCCTTTTGAAGCATACCGATAGTCATTTCTTTCATGAGTATTGAAAATTTTGAGCTTTTTGTATTTTGCAAGTAAATAACAGAGGTGATGTAAGTTGCAAACAGGAATGCAGACCACATACAACACATCTGCAAAAGTTCTAGGAACATTTTTCTTTTTGTTATGAAGCTTAGTTAAATATGGCTAAAGTCTCTATTAGAATTGATGTTTCTGAGAGCAGTGGGTCCATCAAAACATGCTACAAACATGATATCTTATTATATCTTGGTCAGCTTGTAAATGGAAAACCTTTTGGATGCTCAGTCCTCTAAAGGGTTATGACTGGCTGTGTTCTGTGCTGCATTCACTAAAACCTAAGTCAGTCCGTTATTTTTTCATGATCTACCTCAGGCCCTGCCCACAGAAGCTCTGTGCAGGCCAGCCATCCATGCAACTTTAAGAGGCCATGATAAGCTCTATGTTTCCACAGCCACTGTGTTTGCAAGATATTTAAATAAATGACAGAAGCCCATGCTCCCCAACCAGAAATTCTGTCCTGAAAATGGAAAGAAGCCAGAGATTTTGAGAAGTTTATTAAAGAACTCTGGTGCAGCTTATTTTTCATGGATAGGGAATGTAGAAAGAAGCGACAAGAACTGTGTTACGTTTAATTTCATATATTGCATTTGGCAATGAAAAGTTCTCTGGCAGTGAGGGTCTGTTGCTATGGTGAAGTTGTCAGAGCTCCAACTTCACCCAACAACAGAGTGCCTTACAACAGTTTCGGTGTGAATAGAGCATGTCCCAAACAGCTGCTCTTTCTACTTGCTTAGGCTTCTCAATAAAAGTTTTGGCTAGTGAGTTAGACTTTCTGATCCTAAAGTACATACGCCTCACTGGAGTAAAACTGTATTGTGATTATGCTGATTTTGTTCCACAAATCTAATGTTCTGTATGGCTTATAAGGATATTTCATTTGATGTCTTATTAACAGGTAGTAAGTGTAAAAGCCAAAAAATCACAAACCCTGTGGCATATTAGATATCAGTGACCACAACAAAGAACAGAGTGCTCAGGTCTCTGACTGATAGGCCATTGAAGGAATTGCCTTGAAGATTTTCAGTTAGAATTGTGTAACTGATTAGAAAAGGAGGTGTCAAAATTATTGTGGGGTCCATAGGAAATAGCAAACTTACTATGGGATATTGCAAGGTGCTAAGGTAGGACTGTCTGAAACTTACTGTGCCATGTTTTAAGGGGATTGCATGAATCAGATAAACTTGTTACTGAATAACTAGGGAAAGGAAAGTGAAGGATCAACAAAAAAGCATGAGGATTAAGGAAATAAGTATGTGGAAATGCAGGGAGAATGAAAGAATTCAGTCATGCATAAGCAACTTCCTGGTCAGCATGATTATATGTCCAAACTCTGCATAAGACCTGTGTTCCTGACACTTTTTTCCTGTCTGAATGTGTTGTCTATGCTCTTTGTGTGTTTCTTCCTTTGCATAAGTTTGGCTAGACAGCCTAGGATTGAACTATCCAAAGGGTGAGAAAACATTCTCCATGAAAAAGAAAGCCAAGATCAGAGCCAGGGGCAGGGTAAGAGGCCTGACATGGGTTTCTGGTTTTTTATTTTTGGGCTGTTTATTTATTTTTTTTCTCAGAAGAGCATAAAATTAAGAGTAAAACCACTTTGGAATGAAATCTCAAGCACAATACTGACTTAATGACTGCATGGCTTGTTCAAATGATAGATCTTCACTTTAGGGTTAATGAATTTCTGCCCACCAAGTGATTTAATAATTCAATTTTAAGATAATTTTAATAATGTATGCTTCGTCTGCAGCATATACCACTGAGATGTTAGCTCTCATTGGTTGTGATTCATGAAACTTCTTATCTGACAAGCAAAGGCTGGTCTTAATTTGAATGTCTGTCCACTTCACAAGCAGCCATAGGTTTTATTTTACTAGGAACAAAAATGAGTAATTGATGGATAGGCATAGCATTAAGTAGGTGTTTTCCTTAAATTGTACTTCCCCTCCAATCCACTGTGGAGGCAGATGGAGGGGAATCATCTGTCTTGTAGGAAACACGCAAACAAAATCAAAAAAGTTACACCCCTTTGTGAAAAAGCCTTTGTGAAAAGAGATTTAAACTAAAGTTGCTGGGGAAGGAGAAACTCAGTCCATCCTACTCCTCTCAGTTTGGTGCCAATGTCAGCAAAAAATGCCTAGAGCCTAAAGAAGGATGACGGGTCAACAGGACAGTACTTGAAAAGCTACACAGAGGTTTTCCAGGCAGTAAGTCAGCTTCATCAGGGGCCCAGTTTAAGTACCTCTGTGCAAACACAGGAAGCATGGGGAATAAACAAGAGGAGTTAGAGATGTGTGCATGTCTGCAGTTCTCATTGGCATCACAGAGACATGGTGGGGTGGATCCAATGATTGGGGTGTTTGCGTAGAGATAACGGACTCTTTAGGAAGGACAGGTATGGGAGATGTCACCCTCTATGTCAATGACCAGCTGGAGTGCATGAAGTCCCACCTGGGGATGGACAAAGAGCCCCTCGAGAGCTGATGAATCAGGATTAAAGCAAGGGTAGGGAAAGGTGATGTTATGGTGGGAATATGCTACATGTGGGACTACGCTACATGTGGGACTACAACCACTCTCATGCTGGATGGAAAACACAGCAAGGCATAAGCAATCCAGAAGGTTCTTGTAGTCCACTGATGATAAATTCCTTCTTCAAGTAACAGAAAAGCCAACAAGGAGCTGGACCTTGTTGTCACAAGGGCTGATGGGAAGTGTGCAGCTCAAGGACTTGGAGGTGCTGTTGACTGAGAAGCTCAACAGGAACCGGCAACGTGTGCTTGCAGTCCAGACAGCTAGCCATATCCTGTGTCTGGCAGGTCAAAGGGGAGGTGATTCTATTCTGTTCTCGTGAGACCTTGCTTGGAGTACTGTGTTCAGTTCCGGAGTTATCAACACAGCAAAGACATGGATCTGTTAAAGCAAGTCCGTAGGAGGGCCACAAAGATGATCAGGGAGCTGGAGAACCTCTCATATGAGGACAGGCTGAGAGAGATTAACTTGCTTAGCTTAGGAAAGAGAAGGGTCCAGGGAGACCTTATAGGAATGTTCCAGTACATCAAAAGGACCTTCCTGCAGATTATGTGAATATCAGTTTGAAGGGAACAGAGAAAGGTTGATGTGTTTGTTTTCTTCTGGACTTAGCTGACTGACTGCATATGAAATGATGACTCAGCCAGCAAGCTCTGCCTAGTGTGACCGTATCAGTCAGTACGCAGAGGCTCCTTGAGGTGAGAGCCTTGCACATGGCTTCTACCTGGGCATGGCCTCGAGGAACTGCTCTGTCTGTGCTGCCTGCACCACCCTAGCTGTTTAACTTTCCTGGCACTGATCTTTCCCTTCCTGAATGGGATTTGAGGTAACATATATAATTGCTAGTCTCTTACTTAATGATTAGGGTTTTCACTGGCAATCAAGAGAGTAATCACGATTACAAGTGGTACTTTTCAAGAACAGAGAACAAGATTGTTGGCGCAAAGCTCTGGGCTACCTCATCTACCCAGCTTTGTGTGCCTACATTTGTTCTCCCTCTTTATTTATGTTTTATCCTGCTTAGAACCCTGTTTTTTGGCATGTACCTTTGTCTCAGGCAGTATGATACTCATTGAAGTGAGGACTCAGTTCTTGAGTCTTCTTATTGCCTTCCCATTTTGGACTTTAGTTGCATTGAAAATATACTTACCACAAATATATAATGAGAAATTTCTTCTGCCAAAGTAGATTATAGATCTATTTGAGCTGCAGCGTCTTGAAGATTTATTGACTTTTAGCCTGGACATCACAAGTATTGCACATGGAAGCAGATGATAAGTGGTGCATTGGGATAATATGACCTCACCTTTGTCCCCTAACTTGACCTCAGAGTTCTAAAATAAACCAGTGTCAGTGCTTGGTTTGGATTTTATTTTCCCCATATGAATGACTATTAAACTTGCATTTCTGTAAGAACGTATAGGTAAAAATGTGGTCTACTGAATTTTATGAGTTGGTTAAGCCATAACTGTAGCACTGTAAAGAATTGTGTATTGTGTCTGTGAAGAAAAACTACGCATTCATAATATTTCTGTGTTCATCTCTCCCTTCTATGACAGCTCTGTGGAATTGCCCATAAGAGGATGGTGTAGTGTCTTGTGTCAGACAATTTAACTTCATTTGTATCTTGAATTCTGTATCTATAGTGATAACTATACAGCCAGAATGTAGCACTGGTATCATTTGCTAGAAACTATCTATTCATTGTTTAGATTGAACAGAGCATGTGAAGTAGGATTTATCTACCCTTTACTTGAGACATTTAATCTACTCATAGATAGGATCTTCTTATCTTTATTAAACAGAAAAAAAAAATAATCTACCCTTAAACATTTGCCTGGAAGAGTCGAAATATATTTTCTTTGTGCCTCTGTCCTCTGACCATAGAAAAGGACTATACAATGACTGATAAAGGATGCCTGATTTTTATTATGTTCAAGATAAATGTTAACTGCGGTATGACCTGAAAATTTCTGAATACACACACACACAAAACATCTACCTTATTAAAACACCTATAAAAGTGATAGAAAAATAAAGTAAAGATTAGCTAGTGCTGGAAATGGAGTAGTAAGAATGGACTTTTTTTTTCTTTTTTTTTTTTTTAAATGTGACAACCTTTCTTCAAAACATTGAAGAATGTGTCAGAAGTATGTAGAGGTGCACTAGACTCCAAGACTGAGTCATTAATAGGCCCAGAATAAGTGTGCTAGCAGAAGTTCAAGCAATAACTGTGTACACAAATATTTATGTAGTTTCTAAAGTGTAACAGCCATCTTTTTGTCAGTTGCTAAAAAGCATGTATAGTATTTTTGAAGGATCACTTTTATATCATCTGTCAGAAAAAGCTTTAATAATGTTCAGTGTCTGTGTTATTTCTCCTCCTTTTTGAACTGAATCACTCGTTATTTGTCCTGCATTCTGTCATAAATGAAAAATATTCACTCTTCTTTTTTCTAAATTAGAAAAAACATATTGTTTCCATTCAGTTTTACTCTTCTTGGCTAACAGAGCTAATTGAGTGCTTAATCCATAAATAGAACTGAAATTCATATTACTGATTGAATTAAGTCATCAATGGTGTAAATTGTAACTTCTTCATTGCAATTACAAGAAACTGGAAACGGAACATGATTTGAAAAGAAAAATGAGGATCAGATTTATTCAGGCAATAGTAATATTACTTATGTAGTATGTGAAATAGATGTCATCTATGTTGGATCCTTTGAAGAACCGTTTTAACTGGTGCACAAAAAAAAGATTGACTGAAGTGAGAATAATAAATTATATATCAAAATATAACATCATGGGAAAGAGATAATTTGTAGGGGAAAGAGTGAATATGACACTGGTCCAAGATCCATGAGTGACAGAGGCTGAATAGCAGTAACTCTTCACCGTCTTCCAGTGAAAGCAACAGGAAACATTAACAAATTTACCAGTAGAGTTAAACAAAAGAAGAGAGCTTCACACGGAAGTGTGGTAGAATTGTGGAGCTTAAGGAATTTCATTTTCATTTTGTTTTTTAAGTGGAGACCATGCAGGGACAACCTGGAAGAGAAAAAGAAACCCATTGAAGGTTGCAAAAGAGGCAAACTGTGACAGCTTAGAAGAGTCATCATTCAGTGCTATGTTTTTGCTCTTCTTTCAGAATCAACTTTTGACCAATATTTGTGACAGTATTCTGTCTTAGACCAAGATCTAGGCCCTATCAACTCCAATGGTTTTGCATTGTGTAAGAAAATATGTAGTTACAATGGTGAAATGGCAGGATCTCTGTATCATTCATTTTGGCTAAAACCCAATATATTCAATTTATATGTGTGCATATACATATGTAAGCTGAATCACTGTCCAAAATCAATTTTGGACAGCTATGTGTAAAGACTGGAATACTGTTCTATTTTTGTAGCAATAAATGAACATTCTTATTTCTTGGAAGTATTGCAAGAACCTTCTTTTATACATGCAAGTAGCTCAGTTATAATCAATAGAACTGGAATCACTTGAGCTACACCAGAAGTCAATGGAGATTCTGCAGTATAATTAGATCAAATAGGCAGCTTTATTTCAACAAAGGATACAGACAGGAAGACAAAGTTAGATCAGCCTCAGAGTTATTTTTCTAAACAGCTTATAAGACCTAAAATCTTAACTGTGGAATTTGGATCACAAATTCACCATCTTCAGCTGAGCTTTTCTAATAGTTATATAAGCTTACAATCTGGCCTTATATCTTTACTGCCACCTGTTACTGGCATGAAGCTGAATAAGCTGCATGAATTTAAATTGTACTTTTTTTTTTTGCATTATTTTCATAGAATCATAGAATAGAATCATAGAATAACCAAGTTGGAAGAGACCCACTGGATCATCGAGTCCAGCCGTTCCTATCAAACACTAAACCATGCCCCTTAGCACCTCGTCCACCCGTGCCTTAAACACCTCCAGGGAAGGTGAATCAACCACCTCCCTGGACAGCCTGTTCCAGTGCCCAATGACCCTTTCCATGAAAAATTTTTTCCTGATGTCCAGCCTAAATCTCCCCTGGCGGAGCTTGAGGCCATTCCCTCTTGTCCTGTCCCCTGTCACTTGGGAGAAGAGGCCATCTCCCTCCTCTCTACAACCTCCTTTCAGGTAGTTGTAGAGAGCAATGAGGTCTCCCCTCAACCTTCTCTTCTCCCCTCAGCCTCAGCCTCCTCTTCTCCCCTTCTCCCCTCAGCCGCCTCTTCTCTTATGCCTAGGACTAAGTGATCATGAGATGATAGGGTTTTCTGTTCTAGGTGAAGTGAAGAGGGTGGTTAGCAGGACAGTAGCATTAAATTTCCAGAGGGCAGACTTTGAACTCTTCAGAAGGCTGGTTGGTGAAGTCTCATGGCAGACAGAACTTAAGGGCAAGGGAGCCCATGAGGGTTGGGAGCTCTTCAAAAAGGAAATCCTAGCAGCTCAGGAGAAAGCCATCCCCATGATCCGGAAAAAAAGCCGGCAGGGGAGACAACCAGCTTGGTTGAACAGAGAGATCTTGAGTGATATCAAGAAGAAGAGAAATGTTTATGGGCTCTGGAAGAGGGGACAGGCCTTTTGGGTAGACTACAGGAGGGAAGTGAGATTGTGTAGAGAAAAAATCAGAAGGGCTAAGGCTCAGCTAGAAATGAGATTGACAAAGTCTGTGAAAGATAACAAAAAATCCTCCTATAAATATATAAACAATAAAAGGAGGTCTAGGGAGACCATACAGTCCCTATTGGATACAGAAGGAACAACAGTGACAGGGGATGAGGAAAAGGCTGAGGTACTTAATGCCTTCTTTGCCTCAGTCTTTAATTGCAAAGAAAGTCGCTCTGTCCGTGTACAAACCCAGGAGCTAGAGGAGCAAAATGAGGCTCCCATGATCCAAGAGGAGGTGGTCAGAGCCTTGCTAGCCCGACTAGACACGCACAAGTCTGTGGGGCCGGATGGGATTCACCCAAGGGTATTGAAGGAGCTGGTGGATGTGCTGGCGAAACCCCTTTCCATCATCTCCCAACAGTCCTGGAAGACTGGGGAAGTTCCACTGGACTGGAGGCTGGCTGATGTTGTGCCCGTCTACAAGAAGTGTTGCAGGGAGGATCCAGGGAACTACAGGCCTGTCAGTCTGACCTCAGTGCCAGGGAAAGTCATGGAGCAGGTGATCTTGAGTGCTATCATGAAGCACATGCAAGAGAACCGGGTGATAAGGCCCAGTCAACATGGGTTCACAAAAGGCAGGTCTTGCCAAACTAACCTGATTGCCTTCTATGACAAAGTGACTTGGCTGCTGGATGAGGGAAACGCTGTGGATGTGGTCTTCCTGGACTTCAGTAAAGCCTTTGACGCAGTTTCTCACAGCATTCTGCTTGGGAAACTGTCAGCCTCTGGCCTGGACAGGTGAACACTCTCCTGGGTGGAAAACTGGTTGGATGGCCAGGCCCAGAGAGTGGTGGGAAATGGTGTGAAATCCAGCTGGAGGCCAGTGGCAAGTGGGGTTCCCCAGGGCTCAGTGCTGGGTCCAGCCCTGTTCAATGTCTTTATCAATGACCTGGATGAAGGCATCGAGTGCACCCTTAGCAAGTTTGCGGACGACACTAAGCTGGGTGGAAGTGTTGGTCTGTATACGTGGCAAATACAGGAATTGTCCACAATTATTTTGTTTGCAACAAAAGAGAAAATATCTTATATAGGGACTTCATGTTTTTTTCCACGGGATATTTAGAAATTTATAACGTATTTCTGATTTCATTATTTCATTCAGTTTTACTATTTAAAAGTGATAGTGAAAATACATGTAGGGATTTTTATGTGTTTTAAAGGACTCATCAGCACGGAGAAGGCAATGTTCAGCAATCTACAGTTTCCACTATATACTACTGTAACTGTTCCTTTATGGAGACAAGCACTTGAATTACACTGCAGTTCATAAAACAAGATTTTAGATATCCTACATTATAACTATTGCATGAAATTGAAAATTCAGTATTCTAATTTTTAAATAAGAGTGGAGAAGGAAAGATCTATATATTTTAATTTGTAGTTAAAAGTGTCTAGTTTCAATCTCATTCTCCCGACCTTAATTTGGCTGTGGAGAGTTTACTTAATTGAAAGTCCATTGCAGAAGTAATTGAATATTTATTCCATTAACCAGTAATGCAATTAATCTGGATATTCATAGATAAGCACAGAGAAATCTTTTCGAATCTTCTTCTCCTTCAGTTCACAAGGATATGGTTTAGAATGGCTTTTGGAGTAATTGTTTTGATGTGAAAAGCTCCAGTGAAGACATACAAATAAAAAGAGATAACAAAAGAAGTTTTAAGAATTTCTGACTTAATCAGGGAGAGAAATAGATGATATCTATCATCAGTATCTAGAAACATACCTAGCTCTTCTTTCATAGGTGATATAAGTTTGTCCTGTATTACTTACATTACCTTTATCAAGTGCTAGATAACTGTGTACTTTGCTTTCCAGTCAAGTGAAGTTTTTTTGGCAAGCAGGCAGGCTTGCTATATTTTTATCCCAGAAACTCCATCTTTATGGGAAAGTTCTTACTGTTAATGCAGGTTGCTTTCTCTCCCTCTTGGCTACAAAGAAGCTTAAGATAACTAAAATAAGTTCAGCTGTCAAAGTTTGAAATGTTGAAACATGAGATGAATCCCTTGGAAAGAACTAAGCTAATACCATGACTGTCTTCTGACATTTGATCCACAGTATAGGAACTTTTAATTTTGAATATATTTGTTAGATGTTGCCAGTGTGATCCTACATATTTATTTTTAAGGTAACGCTCCCAAGAGTATAGCATAATGTTAGATCTGTCCGAATCAAAACATTTCCCTCTGAAAATAGTATTCTCACATTCAGTACAGCTGCATGATAATTAAAATTTAGATGTAAATAATAACTATCAAAAAGTCCAGTTTCATTTGTGTTATTTATCCCAGTTTCTAATTTCTAGAAGCAATGTGAAATTGCAAATATAAGTCTTTTTTATTACTTATGCTGTCTTCTCAGTATTTACAAGTATGAAAAAAGAACTCCTAAGTTTCATCTCTCAGTTTGCAGGACCAAACCACTATTATTTCCCTCTTTTAGACTGGTCATTGAAAAGGATTTTTGAGGCCATGTGAATGCAAATGTAGGCAGCTGTAGAAAATTTTAGAGGATTACTTTGTGTTAGACAGAGTATGACAATCACTGATTTTTTCTCTAGTGATGGATTCAACAGCAAAACCATCAACAGTCAAAATTGTGGTATATAGTGATTACTTATATAAGATCCCTAGAAAACTTTATTTTTAGAAGTTAAAAGACAATAGCAAGTCATTCACTTGTTAAAAGAACAATATAATTTAATTTAGAGATATAGGATTTATTCTTTTTAATGTTTTCTGCAACTCATACATAGAGTTCATATTAAACAAAGTGATTTGTGGGATGGTATTTTCTCATACAATTGTATGAGAAGTAGTTTTCTGTCCTTCAGCTTTTAAGATTCAGTTTTGTTTTGTTTTATCCTTCTGAGTCGGGGTGATATATAAAATTACAGTGTCCTTCTCATCTGCCTTTCTTACTAATAAAAATGCTATTTATATATGTTTTCTTTTATTTCAGTTTCTTTATTTTTATTTTCCTAGAGAAGTTCAAAGAATTCAAAGAATTGAGTAAAAAAAGGTAATGATGTTTTAATGATATCAAGTTTTTTCTTAAGAAAAAATCCTTTTCACAATGAGTTCTGCTTTGAACAGATCCACCCTTGATGAGGAAAACAGGTGGTAAATTCCACTATTTATGCATTTGTATTGCCACACATGCTAGCAAAGAATTTTTAGAGCAAGTTCCAAAATGGCATCATAGTTGTCTCATTTCTGGTTTGCTTTTTACATTAATGAACATTTTGGGGTTTTATCTTGTCCCTTGAAAAATGAATCCTTTTGGGTTTTTTTTATGATCTTCATTGTCTTTGTTTACATGAACAGCACAATGAAAGTGGTTTGTGAATTTGATATTGGCCTTCAAGAAGTACTTAGTTGATACTATTTGAAACTGTAAACTAAATTATTTTGGAGGAGATTTAAAATGAGTATCATCTACATATAAATTGGTTTTAGAACCAAAGGGGGCCTGCAGTCAGTATATATTATAATATTCTATCACATTGTCTAATGAATTAGATTTTATTAAGTACTATAAAACAGTATGAGATACTCCCAACAGAAAGCAAATTGAACTGAAACAGATAATTAATTACTGCAACTCTTATTTTTTCAACACAGTGTAGATGCAAATGCATGTGTAATACGTGTGTACTGCATATTGCATATTGCGTTATAAACCTGTCAACATAAACATTTGCACACCTAAAGATATCAATATGTTTTTCATTTGACATTTTTAACATTTTTGTAACATATCTGTTTTGCAGAGACAGAATCATTTTGCCGTGTTGGAACTAGTGAACTCCTTAACAAATTCCCTATTAAAATGCTTTTCTATAGTTAATAAAACTATTGCAGATACATATCCAATAGTGTCTTAAAATTCCATCTAACTAGATCCTAATGAGGAATGTCCAATATGTGGAAAAATGGTGTTACTAAAAGCAGCCAAATCTGTATGCTGAGGATCCTTGAGCAAGGACCTTACTCTACAGATATTGAGAAGAGCTGTTTTTGTAAATTCCCTTATCTAGTGAAGTCCTTATTTAACTCTTTGGAAAGGAGATTCCTATAGTCTCCTTAGTACTAATCCGCATCATCTGTGAAAAACGAGACTGAATGCTGGAAGGCAGCTAACTTGCAACTAGAATTGTTTATTAAATTTCATTAGTTGGATAGCTTCAGAAAAAAAAAGAAAAAGAGAGAACTTTCTAATGAGATCTCATGCTATTGAAAACTTTAGTACTCCAACTATGAGATTCTTACAATTTTGGAATAGGACATATTCTTCTGTGGAGGGGGCACAGACTTCTTTTGAAGGTCGGAATTGGGGTGCAAAGTAGCAGTCAGGTAACTCTCCCAAGTCACTTCTACTCCAGAAATGATTGGAGAGACAACAAATAGAAAGACTATTGTATTAACACTGTCAAACCAGTGACACAGATTTTATTTCCCTCCAGAAACAAGTTATCTACAAGAATATAAAGTGTTTCTTTCACATTGCATGTATTTAAGCACAAGGTAATTACACAGACCTTTAAAACTTCATTTATACTGGTCAAAGGTGTCAAAATATATATTCTGCAGTCATGTATAGTTTCCTAAGGCACCTGCTAATTAATTAATGTATTCAAATCATATTTAAGGCAACAGTATTCCACATGACTTATTTAAACCAATTTCTTTCTATACCAATTCATGGTGGATAGCATCCCCTTCTGTGCTCATTTTATTGAACAGTAACATTCTAATATATCACAAGTTATTTAAAGATCTCAAAGGAAAACATGTATTTTTAAATAAGTAATGCAAACAATACGTTGAATAGAAGTCCAGCAGTATCTCCCCGTCACTTGTAGCCACCTATCTGTGGGACTTTCACAAGACCTATTTTATAAATACCAATATCCTGTTATCTTCTGTCTTATTTGAAAAACTGTATTCACATACTGATACAGACTCAGTTGAAGGTCTTTACTTTCTAAAAAACCTGTTCTATTTATATATTATATAAATTGCTTTTCTAGTACTGCAATTACAATCCAGTGATGCAGGATGCCTGCATCTTATACAGCACAGCGACAGATGTAAAGAATGATAATAATGATAATAGTAATGGATGAGGGAAAGGCTGCAGATGTAATATACTTGGACTTCAGTAACGACTTTGACACCATTTCTCATGGGATTCTGCTCAAGAAACTGGCTACCATTGGCCTGAACAGACATATGCCCTGCTGGGTAAAAAACTGACTGGATAGCTGGGCCCAGAGAGTAGTGGTAAATGGAATTAAATCCAGTAGGAGACTGGTCACAAGTGATATTCCCCAAGGCTCAGTGCTGGGGTCAGTTCTGTTCAATATCTTCATCAATTATCTGGATGAAGGCATTGAATGTACCCTTAGTTAGTTTGCAGATGACACTAAATTTGGTGGAAGTGTTGATCTGCTTTAGGGTAGGAAGGGCCTTCAAAGGAATCTGAACAGGTTGGATTGATGGGCTGAAACCAACAGGATGAAGTTTAATAAGACCAAGTGCCAAGTCCTGCAGCGTTACAGGTTTGGGGAGAAGTGGATGGAAAGCTGCCTGGTGGAGAGGCTGGGGGTGTTGGTTGACAGCCAACCAAATATGAGTAATAAGTGTGCCAAGTGGCCAAGAAGGCCAACAGAATCTTGGCTTGTATCAGAAACAGTGTGGCCAGCAGGACCAGGGAAGTGATTCTGCCCCTGTACTCAGCACTGGTGAGGCCACACCTCAGATGCCATGTCCAGTTTTGGGATCCTCACTACAAGAAGGCTATTGAGGTCCTGCAGCAAGTCCAGAGAAGGGCAATGAAGATGGTGAAGGAGCTGGAGAGCAAGTCTTGTGGGGAGAGGCTGAGGGAACTGGGGTTGTTTAGCCTGGAGAAGAGGAGGTTGTGGGGTCTGTCTACAATTGTCTGAAAGGAGGTTGTAGAAACATGGGTGCTGGTCTCTTTGCCCAAGTGATAGGTGATAGGGTGAGAGGGAATGTCCCCAAGTTGTGCCAGGTGAGGTTCAGATTGGACATTAGGAAAAGTTTCTTCACCAAAAGGATTATCAGGCACTGGAATATCCCTGGAGGAATTAAAAGTCAGGTAGACAAAGTGCTTAGGGATATGATTTAGTAGTGGACAGGTATGGTTGGGCTTGATTGTCTCAAAGGTCTTTTCCAACCTAGTAATTCTATGATTCTATAATAATAATAACTGTAGCAGTGTAAAATTCAGCTTCAGAATCCCTGCTGTCTTGGCAAGCAGGGCATTTATACTAGCTTTCCACAGATATTAGCTTAAAATGATGAAGTTTATGCAAACTTATTCTATTTCTATGAGAAAGGTGGAAGTCTTGCACAGTCTATGCCACTTGACCTAAAAAATACCTTTCCTGATATGAAACCTGGGGAGTCTAATAAGAGCTATAGTCTCTTAGAAACATGCTTATTGTGCTACAGACACAAGACAAAGATTTATATTATCAAATAGAAGAAGATAAAGAAGAAACTGACTTGTTTTCTCATCTTCATTGCCTGGTTAGCAGGAGTCTCAATACCTTGTCTCTCACCTCAGTCTTTCATGGGTCTGTCCACCTCACCAAGTGCCAGAATCCGTTTCTCTTTGCAAAAGATGGCAGGGAGGCACAATGATTAACTCGGGAACTCCACTTAGCCTTAAACATAAACTGTTTCAGAAACATCTGGGTCTAGGAAAGGTATAATTTTCATTCTTTCAGATAAAAAGTATTAAATCACAAATGCTACATGCAAATTGCTTAACAATTTGGATTGTGTTAACTAGGCATTTGCCTTCAGTCCAGTAGTTAAGTTCAGCATACTTAAAAGATTTTTTGTAGATTATTCCTGATGTGGAGCCTTTTAAATCTGTTTCACTTGCACTTGCATATGAACTGGTATGAACTACTACAATTACAATGAATTATTGCAGGTATGATTTCTTATGTCTTTGTTCCCTTTTCTTTTTGTATTTGTTCCTTATAATTTCTGTACTCCATTAGTAGAAGACAAAAATAAAGTATTCCACTAAATCCAACTGTTAAACATGAAATACCACAGATACAAAATTTTAAACATGGGTAAATGATTTTTGATTCACTGTAAAAAAAAATGTCTCTTGATAGGCTTAGAATTTTCCTTCTTCAGGCAAGCTCTCCTCTCTTTGGAATATGTATTATTGACATTCAAATAAAGACTAAGAGATTTGGGGTTGCCATGTATCAACTTTGAATGTCACCTTACTTCCACAGTTATAACTGAAATCACTTATTTTGATAGAAAATTCTCAGTGTATCAGACACTTTATGTTGTAACAAAACTAGATGGAGTTCAAATAAAATCACTTCACTTGTTATCTTCCAAAAAAAAAGGATTTTTGTTGTTTGTAAAAACTGTTACACATCTTTGAATAATGTCATTTATATCAGGAAAGATTTATTGTCTTTTTTATCCGAACTTGAGCAAAATCAGGAAGCAGTTAACATTCTTTGAGTAAAAATCTGTTCACAACAAACATTTTTTTATACATCTTGCTGTAAAATAGTAGCTGCATTTATGAGTAACTTATAATGTTTTATGTCAACACCTTAAATGTAGCATTACAGTAGAAAATGATACTTCATATTCTTCTGCAATAGACATTTTATTTGTACCGTCTTAAAGAAAATATATATGTATAAACATACACATGAACATAAAAAATACGTAGGGACAATGATAAAGTACAAAATACAATGAGGAAAAATTTTATGGAAGCTCACTAATATATTTTAAAATAAAAGAAAAGGTTGTGCAATTGTAAGTTAAAATGTGGAGGAAGAAACAAATTTTTGCTGCATGTCCAAGATATGATCTTTTCTATAACTTTAAGAGGCCCTCATCCTGGGTAAACACTGAATTGTGAAAGTTGCTCTCAATTCATAGAGTAAGGGCTCCTTTGAAAGAACTGATCTACAGCAGTTTAGAATATATTCTCCTGTAAACTAGGAGACATTTAAGAATTAATTTCAGAGTCTTAATTAAAATAGCTCTATAGAAGATGTATCACTTTTGTTCTGGAATTATTTAAAATATTGGTGGGTTAGAATTCTGCCTTCTATGGAAAATTATACCTGGGCACCTAGCTAATTGACCACTTTTTACCATGACCTGTGCTTTCTCAAACTGCAAAAAGATTTGAATTATTAACTGTTTTAAATTATTCATAGATGCTTCTAGTGAATAGCCCTTGTTGTTTGGAATAATTAATTGCTAATACAGAAATGCTGAAATTATCCCCTTTTTTTCAGGTGGGACTTCAGCTCTTTTAGATTTTCAGTGAGAGAAAAGAGAGTAGTATCACATTACCTTAATTTTTCCCTGTAGTTAAATTATGATTTTGTTTTTGGAGAAGAGCTGTTGAAACTAGGAATGCATACCCAGTTTACTTGGTTCTTATGGAAACATGCAGTCTGCATGAATTATATATATATCATGTTCATGGTACTCTGTGAGACAGTTTTCTCCTAAGCACAGAGAAAACTTAGGGTGGGCTTGCTAAGATTTCAGTACTGGGAATACTACAAATGAGCCAAACAGCTTTACTACTCCAGCGTTTTTCAGAAGCTCTAGTGCTTTGTCCAGTAAAAGTATATTATACCTGTACTAGTAAACAATATAGAAATGAATCTCTTCTCTGGTGCTCATGCCAATTGGCAGTCTGGCTGTGATGATGACTGAACTGTCCCAGCCTCTGAAAGGGAACAAGTACATTCAACCTTTTAGTAATGATTGCTGACCTGTGCTAAGCCTCCAAATTTGCTTATGAGTTGTCTGGCAGGATGCAAGGTGGCACTGCCCAGAAACATGCAAGATTTCCAGAGTTTAACAGTACAGCCAGCTGAGCAGCAGTGCCCAGTCCCCACCTGTGCTTAGGGCACTGCTCTAGACATAGTTAACATATACTTGACTGAACGGCTAAAGCTGCACTGTATAAAATACCACATGAAAGGGGAAATATATTAGAACAGCTTGAAGCATGAATTACAAGGCACAACTTCAGGAACTCTGCAAGGTGCAATCCTACTTGCTGTAGAGCATATTCCACCTGAAAACAGTTGATGTAAGAAACACGTCTTAGCAATTTCCTTGGTTTGTTTCATTTAAATCATCAATTTGGATGCATTTATTTCTTCCTTGTTATTTGGTCTTTTCAACTTTATTACTGATAGTTTTTTTCCTTTCTTTTGACCTTTCCTTCTGATTTTTCTCCCCTTTTGCTGCATGCCAACATTGAGTGATCATTTGTGGTGGGTTGAAACTGGCTGGACGTCAGGTGCCCACCAAAACCACTCTATCACTCCCCTCCTCAGCTGGAAAAGGGAGAGAAAATATGACAAAAAGCTTGTGGGTCAAGATAGGGATGGGGAGAGATCACTCACTAATTACCATCATGTAAAACAGACTTGACTCAGAGAAATTAACTTAATTTATCACTAATCAAATCAGAGCAGAGATATAAGAGAAAAACCCAAAAACTTAAAATGCCTCCCACCCCACCCCTCCCTTCTTCCCAGGTTTAACTTTACTCCAAAATTCTGTACCTCCTCCTCCATAGCAGGACAGAGGATTGATGAAAGTTGTTTGCAGTCAGTTCATCCCACTTTCTATGTGCTGCCCTTTCCTCCTCAGGGGGAGGACTCCTCACACGCTTCCTCTGCTCCAGAATGGGGTCCTTTCAACAAGAGACAAGAACTTCTTCAAAATAAATCCTTCCCACAGGCTACAATTCTTCATGAACTGCTTGGGCGGCGCTCCTTTCCACAGGGTTCAATCCTTCAGGAACAGACTGCTGCAGAGTGGGTCCCCTGTCGGGTCACAAGGCCTGCCAGAAAACCTGCTCCAGTGTGAGTTTTCCATGGGGTCACAGCCCCCTTCAGGCATCTACTTGCTCCAGTGTGGGGTTCTCTATGGGCTGGAGGTGGATATTCGTTCCACTGTGGACCTACACAGGCTGCAGCGGAACAGTCTGCCTCACTCTGCCTGTGTCTTAACCACAGGCTACAAAGGAATCTCAGTTCCAGCGCTTGGAGCAACTCTTCCTTCTTACTTCTTCAGGTTCAGGCTTGACATCAGGAAAAAATATTTAGCCAAAAGGGTCATTGGGCACTGGAACAGGCTGCCCAGGGAGGCGGCTGAGTCACCTTCCCTGGAGGTGTTTAAAAGACGGGTGGATGAGGTGCTGAGGGGCATGGCTTAATGGCAGATAGGAATGGTTGGACTTGATGATCCAGTGGGTCCTTTCCAACCCAGTGATTCTATGATTCTATGATCTGATTGAACATGACAAGACATTAATTTGATTGTCACTCATGAAGCTGATGTATCTTGAATCTTCTAATGACTATTTAAATCACATGATAAAATATTATTTTTGTTGAACTTGTTAGATGGTTTATTCCGTCCTTCTGCACGCACAGAGAAAATTACATTCCCTTTCTGGCTGAAATTTTAGCTTTATTCTGTCAACAGACCAAATAAAATTCTATTCTGCCCTTAATATTTCCAATATAACTGTGTAAATAACAGTTTTTATCTTTGTAGGCAATTACAAAAAGCTGAAATGCCATTGAACTAAACAAATTTCTTAGCTTCATATCTGAGCTCTATATTTTTTCATCCTGATTCAAGAAAGAATTCAAAATGAAAAATGAGTATTTTGACATGCTGAATTTCTTTCCACATAAATAATCAAGTGATACAGATTAACGAAGGATATGTTTTGGCAACAGATAGCATGCATTTTTTGCCCCATCATATGAAAAGCTCTAATTAACATAAACAAACTGTGGCCCATTGAAAACATGAAAATATGTAACCAATTAGAATTTTATTTCAATATTCAAGTGAATTAATGTAATTCTCCAATTTACTCTCAATATACTGAAATTGATCTTTAATTTACTTATTAGTTGCAAGAGTATTTTAAATCCATATTGGTGGAGAATTTGCTGGACTTTTGAACAACACAAAGTATTCTATAATTTGCTTTGAAGAATGTGGTAAAAAATGTTTGGCATTTTATACATTTATTATATTATGTTATATTCTTTAGATCAGCAGAACCAATACCATGCTGAACACTAGCAGTCACCTTTAAGTTAAGCATATCTTATTTGAAGTTTACTAGTTGTCAAATCCATCTGGAAGTAATGAGAGTAATCATTCAGGCATTATCTCATTGTGAATAACACTGCTTTGAAAAACTCTAATTAACCATGTATGAGGAAATGTTTGGAGGCAGTGATTCAGAAATTTTGAAGATAAATAAATAAATGATAGTACTTCCCATAGACTGAGTTTTTTCCTGAACTCATCACTTTAGTGCATGTAGAAACAAAATGTAGAATTTACTAGAACATAGTACAGCATATTATTGGGACTGAGTACTGCTCTAACGGAGCCTATAACTTTCATGACTCTTAATATTTCAGCTGAGTAGAGTTCCAGCAGAAGATTAGGACTTATAAACACCTTGGTATCAGCAACATTTTTAAAAATATTTATTCTATCCTGGATAGTTTTCAACCTGATTATCAATGCATGTAAAATACACTCCAAAATTCCTCAGCTTTCTGAGAGCTAATAGATATTCTTTGTAAACTGTGTATCTATTGTAGTCTGTATGGGTCAGTGTCATCAAAATATTGATTGAACTTAAAGGTTTTCAAGAATCCCAAGTGTTCATGTAAAGATACCATTTGGTCTATATTCTCTGACAGAAACTTTTTGGTCTATAGTTAAATATGTTATATTTTTTGTGGCACATATGAACAGTTGTTTGAATTTACTGTTTAATGTGCATTTCTTTTCCGCCTGTGTGTATCAGAATCACAGAATCATTTAGGTTGGAAAAGACCTTTAAGATCATCTAGTCCAACTGTAAACCTAAACTAACACTGCCAAGTTCAACTAATTTTTATTCCACACTACAGTTCTAATTGGCACGTTGAGCTATGCTGGCAATAGGTCAGGCCAGTTTGGTACAGCCGAGCACTTAAAAAGAAGCCACTTGCCAGAGTAACTATTAAAAGCATTTTCAGCCAATGTATTCCTTACCCCTGCTGATTTTTCTCTGAGGGGCTGAGAAAATTTGGCTCAATATATAGCTCTTTTTACAGACATAAGGACTGAACTGGACTTGTTCAGTCCCCACTTTCAGAGATGGCTCGTTTGGACAGTAAGATCCAGCCACACTGTAAATTTATAAATCTCACTAAGGGAAATCTTTGTTTGTTGTTCTGCATAGTGCAGCATGTACATGTACAGCAACTAATGACATGCAGCAAGTTTCCATGGAATTTAAATCAATATTCAAACATTATACAGAGTTCTTTTGCATTTGTGCACCTATTCCTTGTGTCTTAGTCCTCAGTAGGGATTTTTCTGGCTTTTTTCCAGGCTTGCAGAAATTCTTATGTAGAAACACGGACATGAGCACACATGAGTTTCTTACAAGGCTCCTTACAAGTTAATAGACTAATGTTTTTCCTTTTTCTAATGTAGAACAACTAAATATTCTCATCCTACCAGTGTTATCTTGATAATGAACAACTTATACTTTTCTTCTTTAGTATACTAATTTTCCTTTAAAATAGTGTTATAGTGCACACACACTCACCTGTCTACATACTCAGGCATGTGCTCATTTGCTGCACTATTGTGATTCCCACCAGCTAAAAGATAAAGGAGCAGTCACAGACTATAATACCTTCTTGATTTAGTTTGATATTATATCCTGGTACAGTTTTGTAAAACTCACTTGCTGCTTCATTTACCTGAGATATTGCAGTATCCTCCACCCCCAAACTTGTGAAAACCATTTGAAGCAATGAAGTCTTGCTACACTTGTGTCTGGGGTATTCACATCAATCTTTCATCAATATTGAAAGTCCCTTGAGATCTTCACCTTAGTCTTTTCTGCTCTCTCTTTTTGTGGCATTGAGCATTATTTCCTTATATTTATTGTATAAATATATACACATACACACATATATAATATATCCGTTTAATAAGTTTTTTTAAATATGAGATGGCTACTGTGAATAGGGATGGCCATTATTTCATCCAATGTTCAATGCTATCTTTGAATACCTTACTAGAATAGAGAGGACTAATACAGAAATTAACATTAAATGGGAGTTCACTGTATTTATATAGCTTCCATCATGCAATTTTCTTATATATTCCTGGTTATCAACAGAATAACTTTATAGTGGTACCAACTGACAGAAAAGAGAAAGATTCCCTTCCCCAAGAACTTTCATTATACAATGAAATATTTAAAAAAAATTAGCAGTTTGAAATGTCTGGTTACTGTATCAAGTACTGTTTTTTTGGTTTTTTGGTTTTTTTTTTTTTTTTTTTACTGTACACAATAAAAAGGTAGCCCGTTTAATAAACAGATGGTTAGACCATAGTATACAATAAGCTTTTTTGTTTTTAGGTATGGGATTTTGGGGTTTTTTTTCAGCTTGACAGTCACAGTTTATCTAATTAATAAATGCATTATCTTCTTCAGAAAACTGACAAGGAATACATCCTTGGTAGCTAATGGCTGTTATCATTTCAGTGTCATCTGCCTTGTGCTCATCTTCTAAATTTGGACATAGCTGATAGAAGCTTTAAGTGACTTAACTGGAATGAGTTTTTGCACCCGCTTAGATATAAATTCCACTTGTTTTTGCAAATATTGTGAAGTAGGTTCTTTGTGTGATTGAGCTGTGAAAAAAAAAATAAAAATCCCTAAGCTTATTTACTATTTTGGGGAAAGGAGGGGAGCTAGAAAAGGGGAAAAAATCTCCTCAGTCAAATAGAGGGAAAGGATGTGTATTAGAACTTATTTTTCTTCTTATATAAAGAGATGTTCGTTGTAATTTACATGTATAGTATTTGTCTCTGATGAATAACTTTACAATAATATTAAGAATGATGGAGAAAACTTTCTGTAGAAACCCAACATTCAACAATATCCAATCCTTTTTCTATTAGTCTATTTCCATTATAAAAGCTGACAACTTGTTGAAAATACCTTTTCTGCTTGTGAGAGGTTTTCAAATGCCAAAACCCCTAGCGTTACAACATACAAAAATGCTTATATTTGTAGCAGTTCAATTTTCAGGGAAAAAATATTAAGTCACACTTGGTAACAGATATGTATATTTTACTAGAAAAGCTTTCTCTTAAAATGCAAAAGAAAATTTGATCTTTATAGAATATAGAGAAAGGTCTAGAGATGTGGCTAAATTTGAAACTACAAATTAAATTCCTTTTCTTTAATTGCAGTACATACAGTATGCTTCTATGACTAATACCTATATACAGATGTTGGAAGGATCCCTTTATTCTGGTATTCTCGCTATAGTAAGAAACCTTTGATACTGGTCCTGAAAGAGCTCTTTACTGAGGAAAGTTCCTTCAAGGTGAATGTGTAGCTCCAGTCTTAGAAATGTTTGCTTTTTGATGTTATTCTATTGGTGAGAATGTGAAAGCAGAACACAACCAAGGCAGCAATGAACATATAGTCTGCATTTCTTGCAGCATAAGAAAAGGGAACAGGAAAAAAAAGACTATATGAGGGCAAAATTCATGAAGTACAAAGACAGTTGGAGGAGTTTTCACAGAAAATACATGAGCAAAAGAGTTTAGGACAGCAGAGAATTCTTTAAACAGCATCAAGGGCACAAGGATACAATATTTCAAGAAGCTTAGAGCTAGGATGGTCATGATAGATCAACTGGACTGGATTGTGAAATCCTGCAAAATAGAGAAGTACTGAAAATTTGAGAAATTTGAGCTGGAGAGATGACTAAGTATAAAAGAATTGCATTATTTTTGCATTTTGACTTTGTTAAGTCAAGTCATGTAATGAACCACAAGAAAAATAAATTTAAAAATACCAGTGGCTAGGTAACATATTAATGACTTTTTTACAAATAACTCTAGAAATGTCATGCAAGTCTAGGTCTTTTTCCAGGAATGAATAAAACCAAAATAATTGTTGTTTTAATTGTGAGTCTAAATTAAAAAGTGTCAAACTTTATAAACCTTTGTTGATATAAGTGAAGTAGCAGCCATCTCACCAAGTAGCACAGATCAAACTATGTCAGAGGAGAGAAGTAAACTTGAAAATTTATCCATGGGCTGTACTCATTAATTGTAAAACAAAAAACATGTACTGAGTAGGATCCAGATGTTATTTCTATGTCTGGTACTATTTGATATTTTCATTAGCAACTTGGATGAAGGAACAGAAAGTATGCTTCTTAATTTGCAGACAATCCCACCTGGGATGAATTTCAAATACATTGGATATCAGAATTACAATGTAAAATAATCTCAACAAATTGGAGCCACGATCAATAAAAGTAGGCCACACTTCAACAAAGTAAAATGAGAAGATCTGTATTTAGGTGAAAAGAATCAGTTACATAAATCTGAGATGAGTAATGGCTGGCCAGATGCAATCCTGAAGAAAAGGGTTGTGAATAAAATGAACAAAACCAGGTACACTGACTGACATTGTCATAGAATTAAAAGACGGAAAAACACCAAGCTGGGATGCACATGCAGGTTTGTAATGTGTGAAAACATTCTGGTCTTCTAGGTACTCATAAATTCTGCACAGAAATTGTGCATTGAATTCTGGGCATCATGATTTGAGAATCTGAACTAATAGCAGTGTCTAGAAAAGAGCAGTTAAAATTATCCATACAGGAATACTGACTAGCAAACATTATCCATGCAGAAATACTGAAAGAGATAAAGTTATCTGATCCAGAGAGATCAGACATAGTTACAGACTTCAAATATGGAAGAGGATTTTAAAACAAAGTGCATTAATTCTTCCCCATGTCTAGAGAGAAAAAAAGAAGCCATACATCAGAAATTAAAGCAGAATGCAAACAACTTTGTTACTTACAGTGATTGTATTGAGTACTGGAATGATGTTATCTGAATATTTTTTAACATATTTTTGTAGATGATACCTTTTCTATTATTGGAGGGCAGGGATGCTAATCACCAATAACGAACAAGAAAACTAATTAATGAATGTTGAAATATTTACAAGGAAAATGTCAAGTCCTCTGTCATGTTATTGCTAGTGTCTCACTACATTTAGCTCCTGAAGTATGAATATCATGACGCTAATTTTAAAAGCTACCTTTTGACAGCTTGTTACAGAAAGATTGTTTTCAAGAGAACTGATCCCCATGGAGGGTGAATGATTGAAATTTTTGATGGACTGAAATACAAGTTGGGAGTTACCCATTCGTAACCTCCATAGGCCTTTTACAGTGGAGCTGGAATACTAAAGTACATTGTATTCCAATATACCATAATTTATGTAAAAATTAAAGAAAATATACATATTGTTTGTGTTATTAAAATATTTCTAGTGAATCTGAAGTGATATTAAAGCCATTCTTTCTTCCTTTCCTGTTAAAGAATCATTCTAAAAGCAAATCTACATTTTAACTTATTTGAAAAATTTGTAAACCTCTTTTTCCCTTGTCGGGCTTGATGACGAATTGAAACACAGAGGTTGATAATTTTACAACCAAATACACTGTGCTAGCAGAAGAAAGACAGAGAAAAAACAAAAGAAAAGGATCAATTGTTTCGTAGGATTGCTGCAGAATATGTACTGAGACAGGTCAGAAAGTCACCTCATCCACCTGCTTCCCGCCTGTTCAGATGTAGATAAAGCATAGATCTATGTGTTTGTGTAATTAATTCAATAGAGATAACTTTGAATGCCCTAAAAAGAGGCTTTAAACTGATAAATTTGAAAATTCGGTTTGACAACCTTATTTCTGCTATGGGCAAAGGCAGTTTAAGGCATGACAGAGATAAGGGATGAAAAACCTCTTGAGTTGTCTTGACATAAGTGATAAGTGCATCTGCCAGAATGTTCTTTTTGACACCATTGTCATTAAGAAGACTTTGATCACCATAAAGGTGTGCTCACTGAATGAGCATAAATGCTTATTAGTAAAAATATCACAAAAAGACACGCAGTGTGTGATGGTGGACAGAAAAAGAAATCTCCTCGAAAAAACATTAGATGTATAGAGGACAGAAAAATATTTCTTTACGGTATCACTAGCAGATTTTTTTTATATTGTAGCTTTTATTTCTTTATAAATGAAGTCTAACTGGACATGTTTTATGAAGACTGTGGCCTCTTCCATTCTGGAAATGCTAAGAGGAAAATACTATTGGCAGTATTCAAAAAAACCAACACTCTTCCTGTTTCTCTAGGAATTGGTTATCATAGTAATGCAACCATTTTGATTTCACTAGATCTCATTTTAATGCTGTAGTTCATAGCCGTTCCTCTATTTTCTGACTTTCTTAGACACCATTAATGTGTTTATTTACAAATATACCTGTGGGAATGGTACATGAATTTGTTTTGGAGCTATAGAGTAAAAATCTGTTTGAGATACGCTGAGCTGTCTTCTAGTTAAATGCACAATAAACTGACATTTTGAAGGAGTCATATAAGCTTCCTTTTAATACAAGTATTTGGGATATGAAGGCTGGAGGCAGCCTTTGTGCCTTGACTATGAGGTAGATTTCAGGATCCTGAAGGGAGGGAAGAAAGGAAACAGCAGGCTCACAGTCCCGCACTGCAGAAAGGAAAACCTTGGCCTGTTCAGTCCTCAGGAATAACTGAGGACTAAAAGAAAGCAAATGCAGTCTTCAATCAGAGCAAGAAGGAGGATCTAGGGACTTATGGGCTGGTCAGTCTCCCCTCAGTTCCTGGTAAAGGGACATGATAAATAATATTGGATGATTTTTTTTTTTTCCAAACATAAAAAGGACAAGAAGATGGTTTGGAATAGTCAACGTGGATTTATGAAGAGAAAGGAAATCATGCTTGACCACCCTAATGGACTGCTACAATTAAATGACTCAGTCAGTAAATGAGAGTAGAGCAAGACTTTTGGCACTGTACCGTTGGTTACCTACTGATAAGAAGGTCTGGACCTCTGTAATACCTGCACTCAAGGGCAATCTCCTGCTCTTCTTGCTGTTACTCCTCATGATCAGGGCAATCGCAATTTGAATTAATAACATATAGTCATTGCTATTGCATCTAGTTTTGCTGTTGCATTTCTTTATGTATATCATAATAGCATGCAATAGAAGAGTATGAAAACAAATCATGGCTTTATCTCTTTAAGTTCAGCCAGGAGATGACGTGGGAGAAAAAGTAGTTGGGAAGGAAATGTAGATTGATATCTCAGCTAATACTGAGTGTTTGTCTGGAGTTTTGAATAAATCTCTGTCAGTTCTCCTCCTGTCATTTTTTTCTCTCTATTTTTACTGCATCTGCCTCATATTTTGAACTGCTTACAAATTCCATTTAATTTATTAGCCACAAAGTTACCCATATACACCCTCTAAACAGACCTGTCTTGTTCTTCAAACAGGATCTGTAAGTAACAGTATCTTCTCTGAAGTATTTAGAGAGGGTAAACCAGTTTAATTTTTCACCCCAAAGTTCATTCAGCTCTCTCCTGAAATAGGATGCAGTCCTGTTTGTTCCTAATTTTAAGAAAGACATTTTTCCCCATAAACGTGTAAATGTCTATGAGTCATTTGTTACATTTGATTAAGTTGCAAAGAACTCTCGATCTCTAAGAATTGCAAAAATATCCTCTTCACTTTCAATAGATTGTTGAAGTTTATCAGTTAAGAAAGAACCTTTCACCAGAAGTTCCACTTAAAAGATTAAATACATCTGTGATGTAGACATCTAACGTTCTGACTGCATTTGATTAATTATTTCCACTGGAATAAGACAAGTCACAAGAATAAGTAAGAAGTTTGATATGGAAACTCATTGATGCACAAATTATTCATTTGATGAATATTGTTATAATTATAAACACTAATTAATAACACTGAATTTTAAATTTATAGTGATGGTAGAAGAATCAATAGACAATATAATATTCTTTGAACTAACATATATTAATACAATGTTTAATAGCGGTACTGAAAAGTATAGAGGACAAGTCCTATAAAAAGCAGCTGAGGAAACTGAGGACGTTTAGTCTAAAGAAAAGCAGGCTCAGGGGAGACCTTACTACTCTCTGTAACTGCTTGAAAGGAGGTTATAGTGAGATGAGTGTCAGTCTCTTTTCCAAAGTAGCAAGTGATAGGACAAGAGGAAACATCCTCAAGTTGTACCAGGGCAAATTTACGCTGAATATTAGGAAAAAATTCTTCACTGAAAGGGCTGTCAAGCATTGGAACAGGCTGCCCAGAGATGTAGCTGAGTCACCATCCCTGGAGATATTTCAAAGACACATAGATATGGCCTTAAGGGACATGGTTTAATGGTGGTCTTAGTATGAGGTATACAGTTGGAATCAATGATCTTAAGATTCTTTTCAAACCTAATTGACATTATGATTTGATGATTCCATTTGTATTTAGTTTAATCCATTACACTGGAAAACCTGACTTGGGTAATACATCCTTTCAAAAAGAATATATTTTGTACCCAGATTACAATACTCAAGGTTTTTCAACCTTCCTTTCTTATATTTGCCTCTTCTCCTTATCTAATATCCCATCTTATGGAACGTGATCTTTTTTCCCCAGCCAAATGTAACTTTTTAAATTATACTGCCACTCTCAAAGGTCATACTGTATACACTTTAGATTCTGTTCAACCTCAGATCTTTCCTATCTGTGCTTATGATGTGACTTTATTTTTTCCTATAACTATAAACTTCAGATACACTTTAACCAAGTTTGTTATACTCATTTACAATGGGAAACAAAAGAACATTCCCCAAATACAATGTAATGTTTGCAAATCAGTGCTGATGAGGAAAAAGTATTTCATAATAATTTTGCATCCTTAATCTTTTCCTTCAATGTTTGTAGAAAACTCTATTCTGTTCAACACTTGCATTTCATGAGGAATTGTTACATATCACATTTTCAGTAGCCTCATTTTTTTCCCTCACCATCACTTCAAATGAAGAAAATCCAGCAGAGATACTAAATGATGTCTGTAAAAGCATCAAGATCAAGGGGACACCTTTATTCCAGACTTCTGTTCCTTTGACAGCTCTTCTCAGTGACTTCTTAGTAGTCTATTTCTCTTTTCTTCCCGGCTGGAATGTACATAGTGGGATTTATTAAATTGTTGCTTGATTTCATTCATTTTGCCAATTGTTTTAGTAATTGCATTTCTAAAATGGGTATCATTGTCTGATTTGGTTATATTTAGACCATATTCTTCTGGACACAATTTGCCTAGCAAAGACTTTTGGAGTTTCTTGATAATATTATTTTAGAAAATTAATTTAAAAACTTCTTCCCAAGAAGCAAGTTCTTATTTCCAATCCCTGTTTTTCTAGAGAGGCCTAATAAAGTAAATTTGAATTCTAGATGAATGCCACAGACATTGAAATGTCAAGAGAATTTTTCTTCTTTGGTTGCGGTTGTCTACAGCAAACAGTTTTTCACATGCCATGTGATGTCTTGCTGTAGTTTCAAGCACCATGTTGAGCTACATCACTGTTTCTTGGAAGCTTTGCCTTCCATATACAATATATATATTGTTGAATCAGTCATTTAATTTGGCCAAGAATACTAATTAAATTATTTGAAATTACTTTGAAAGATTATTTTGTGTGCATTCCAAAAGGGGTCACAAGAAATTCAAAAGTAGCTCACAGTTTAAAATTTCCCTGCTACTTCATCATACATTCTTATTCTTTCCAGAAGTTCTCTGTATGGGAATCTTGCTATTGATTTTGAGTAATTTTTGTGATCATTTGCTCCTCATTTTAGGTGGTACTGATATCTTTCAGTTTAGGACTACCTGCTATTTCTTGCACTGAAAGAAGCTTCTAACAGGCTGATGTCATCTTTTCTCCTGAAAAGGATACTATCTAATTAATCATGCCCATATATTGTTTTCCAAAATGTAATTAAAAAAAATTGGTTTATAACTCTTTTTCATCATATGAGCAATCTTTTTCAATAGTGGAAATCTTTCTGCCAAAATAGCTTGTTTGAAAAATGAATCATTGTGATTTTATCTGCAGTAGACAATTCATAACCAACAAATATGTCTTTTTAAGTATTTCTGGATATTTTTCAAACTCTTTTTTTCAAATGTCTTTCAAGACATATTATGTCTGGGTGGGAAGAGTTCCATTAAAACCTTCCATCAATTAAAATAATCTATTATTGTGTTCCTTGCCTTCAGGCTGATTGCTGGCAACTGCATCATAAATTGCAGCAATGCAAAAAATGTTTGATTGGTTAATCACCGAAAAAATTAATCCAAAGATTGCTTTAAGTGACATTACCACTCTATAGCTATCTCTTTCATTGGATTATATTTGAGACAGGTCCCCACATGAGTTTCTAGCCCTATTTCTGTAGCTGTACAATAGCCCTGTTTCTTCCCAGTGCCACTCCAAGAGGCATAATTCTCCCACAGGCCCAATGACACGTCCATATGCCTTCATCTTTGGGACATCTCAGATACATCTCCTGTCTTCGTTGTAGAAGTGTTCTAACAAACTGTCCTAGCAATGGCCCTAGAGATTTTTCTTTTGTATTCTCCCCCTTTGATCTTCTGTTATATTGTCTAGATCTTCTTTATAATTAATTAAGAAAAATAATTGATTCAAGACTACAATATACCTCACCCAATTTTTAGATCCTAGTCCCACAAGGGACTTCTTAGCAATACTACACGGCTGCAGAAAGAGCCTAGCCAAGTAGTTTGGGATAGGCATTAACTTTTAAATAATTAAAGTTGCATGAGAAAAATCTAGTCCAGTAGAACATAGGTAATAGGATGTTGAAATTGATTAATTTCAAAATATATAAAGGAATGATTTCATGCACAATTGCTGAAAAAGTGGGAGAAAACTTTACTTAAACCAGGTTTCTCAACAACGGAAATATAATTATCATCAATGTAGTCAAACTGCTGGAGCATATATGTTTGCTGTTCCATGTTTTCCTAAAAATATTTAAACATTCAGTACCTAGATTTTCTAGACAAATATTGGTTTAGTCTTTCTAAGTTGAGGTAGGCCAGAAGGCAGAACAAACTTGTAAACTATTCTTATCAGACTTTAACCAAACCCATCTCTCACTTTTCTCTGCCTGGTTGTGTAACAGATTCATACCTGTTTTCTAAGATTCTAGGTATGATACTGCCTAAGAAGGTTCACACAGGTTCTGCCTTTCTCTGTCCTTATTCACTATCCAGTCTGTATGATTGTTGGAATTATGATTGGATTACAGTCGTAATAGTAAGACTGACTGTACAGGAAACTTCGCTTTTGCTTCTGCAGCCCTGAGCCTAGAATACTTCAGAATCCAAGCTTAACATGAAATGAGAACTTCTGGCTTGTTACTGCACAGGAAAGAGGAATTAAATGTTCCAGGTTGCTTTGCATATGTTATATATTTTAGCTTTAAAACAGCAGATGGACTGGTATTTGTGAAACACAATTTTATTGGAACTTTTTAAAAAATTCTGAATTCCAACAAAGTTCAAATTTAATCGTTCCATTGCTTTAGAATTTCAACTGTCTTTAGTCGTTGCCAACTGAATAAGTTAGTATTTGTTTTTTTTAAATACTGTAATTAGTGCAGCTAACTTATATTCCTCATTCAATTAGTAAAGTCCTTCTAAAAGATTGTTGTGATGTATCTAGCAATACTATCCAGAAAATTTAACATTTAAAATACACTATTTTTCTCCTAAAGTGCTTTGCAAAAAGCATCATGAAAAGAGTTCTTCACAGAAAAAAAGTGTCAGACTAGTACGTGGCAGACCCACAGAAGAAGCTGAAACTCGTATGAAATGCTGTTCGACAAAGGTTGAGAAGAATGTTTGACTTTTAGAGCTAATCAACACTGAGCTAAGAACAGAATGCTGGAATTCAACACCTTCTAAATCTAGCCCATATATCAAGCTGCTCCACTTCTCAGATATGGATTACACTAACCCTTGGTTGGCTCAGATTATTTCTAGGGAGTTGAATGTGCTGCTAGTTATCCATGCATACGCAGTGACCATAATGTTCTTCAAAATGCATCAAAAAATTATGAAGTGTAAGTAATAAAGAGATATTGCACTCTCAGACCAAAACCTAGTTGCAAAATCAGTGAACTCTTTGCCATCACAGTTTTAAGCTGTGCAACCTGAAAAGGGACTAAAATGGATGTTGCAAGTTCTGCACATTGAAAGCATTAGCTGATGTTATGCCACAAGACAAATATAAACACCAATCTTTTCCCCTCTCCCTTCGTCATCCAGAATTCAGAATATGTCATTTAGTAATTCACAGGTACTTACAGCTGAACAGATAATACTTTAGGGAAGTGGTATTCTTCTCTCATGTGAGTATTGGTGGTATATAAAATGCTATTTCCATGCCTTCAGGAACATGTACTTACAGAAGCAAAACTATTACTCTACATGGAATCAACATACAACTCTGGGAGAGAACAAAACACTCTGATGTTTAATGAACTGACCTTATTCTTAAACAAACTCTTTCTACTCAGGCCTCTGGGCATAATCTGATACAATTTATTATAAAACAGATCCAGATTGCTTTAGTTTTCTGCTTCAGTGGGTAATTCCTTACTGTGACTAAAAAAGGTATGAAACACAGAATAAAAACGAAATACTAACAGGCTTCTTTCTCAAATTAAAGCATAGCATATTTCTCAGAGGTAGAATAAGAATGCAGTAATAAAGCTATAACTCCCCTAAGTGACTGCAATAAGTAACACATAAATGATGCAGAAGTGGATAAGAAACGGGTGGATTACAGCTATGAATGTAGTGAAGTGAAATGTTGGATCTGGAAATGACATATTCATGCCCTATATTCATCCTCTGTGGAATATGGATCAAATAATTCTGTCGAGTAATATACAGCACCTATGAGTCTCTTGAAGTTCATTTTTAATGGCTAGCAACACAGTGCTCTCTGCTAGAAGCCCCTTTTGGGGTAATACTTTCCAAGTCTATAGAAGTGAGGTTCATTTCTATGCATGCATTCAAACACTGATTCTTTAGGAGAGGGGAAAAACATACAGGGTATTCCAGTTATTAATTTTCAGCTGTGCAGACAATAAACATTTGCAGGCTGAAAGTGGAAAGTTCACACGTGACATACCGGATGACGATGGAAAGCAGATATCTGTGCTTTAAAAATATAAACTTTTTATGATAAGTAAGTTTAGGAACATTCTTTGGATGTACATTTTACTTATTTTTTGTAAATATCTGTCTTTCTATATGCATAAAACATAATACAATAAATAAATCCTGAAGCAATGGTGGGGAATACCCTGAACTTAATGCAGTAATACGTAGTAAAGAATACTTCTTGTAATACTTGTAATTACTAATACTTCTAATACTTCCATATAAAAACAGTGTCTACATTTAACTAGGTAATACATACCTCTTTCCTTGCCTTTTCTACCCAGAAGATTTCTCTTCTGAATCATTAGTTCAGAACAGGTAATGGTGAATGATGAAGTAACACTTTGCATGTGGTATAAGAAAGGGGCTTCTAATTTGCAAGTCTAAGTTTTAGAGAACTGACATTGTCCTTGGGGGTCGCAGATTGAAAGTAGGTATAGAAGCAGGTAATCATACATGTTTAAAGTTTTTTATTTCAAAGATTCCTTGGAGAACATTCACCTGATTTAACTTTGTCATCTATATCTGAACTAACAATACTAGTAAGTCTTTACAATGAATAGATAGACATATTTGGGGCATGACTCATCTGACCCATTTTAGACATTTACATGAGGCAATTCATGTGTTAGAAATGCCTGTTTCCTTCCATTAACTGTAAAAAAAAAAAAGCTACAATGACTAATTTGTGTTTAAGGACGCATTTTGGATATATTTTTGGTCAGATGCCTCCCGATTAATATGTCTGTCAAAAAGTAAGAATTCTTATAAAAGAAGTCCAGAATAATTCAAGATTTCCATGCGTTGAGTTAAACTGTATTTAGAAAAAATGTCTTTCTGTCTGTGCAAAACAGATTACAAAAGAAAAAGAGTGGTTGTCATTGTTGATGTACTGGTAGGTGTAGTAAAATCAAATACCTAAGAGAGAGAGAGAAAAAGAGAAAAGAAGAGAGAAAGACATAGGGGTACCTGCACTGTTGAAGGTTTTCAGGTCATTAATGGGACTATCCTGTCACAGTGGTTGCGGTAAAACAACTCATCCAGACTCTTTTCTTCAAGCAGGTTCCAAGTACTGAGTTTGAAAAAGCACTTGACAGTAAAAAGCAGTCATGATTGTGTACCAAACTCTGCTTTGAAGCTCCTTTAGCAGAAAAAAAGTTGTAGTGTGACCACATTTATCCCTTCATAGACTATAACCTCATATAATCCTGGCAAAAGTTGATGTGTGTGCTCAGTGCTAGAAAAGGACCTAGGTAGATAAAGGTTCATGTTGGCACCACTTATGCAAACAGCCAGGGTATGATATCCTATCAATGGTTGTGCTCCAGGGCTTTGATTCAAGGATACACCCTTGGGTTACATTTGAATTCTGGGGCAGATGCAAGCTGCAGCATACTTCTGAGTGCTGATCTCATAACTATCCAGACTGCTATGATCAGCACTTGAGGATGTCTGCATAAGTCCTGGTATACTCACAAAATCAAACAAAAGAAAAACAACCTCCAAAACCAGCTGAAGTGATTCATTTGATACTCGAGTTCTTTGTAAGTTATAAAAAGTAGGAATCAGTACTGTAGTTTTAGTAGTCTGTTAATAGGTAATAGGTTATCTTAAACTGTAGGCTATCCCTGATTTAGCAAATAATGTACCACAGTCAGAGATCAGTAGACTGAAAGCCATTAGGATTCTGCATGCACAATATTGGCAGTTTGAGGTTTTTTACAGAATTTAGCCTGGTTCAACATCTTCACCACTGGTGATATGAAGGTGTCTGAAAGAAAATTATCTGCAAACTCTTGTTTCTTCAGCTGTGGACTCTTCTCATCTGTCAAGGAAGGATCATCATGTTGTTTTGTCCTTTTCATGCAAATAATAGAAATTAATCTCTTCTCTGTCATCACCACCTGGATAAAGACAAACAGAGAGAAACAAACTCTGTTTTTTCTTCTGTTCTTTTCTGAGTGACACCAGACTTGTTCCTGTGTACTGCCACCTGCTTATGGTGATAACACCCCAGGAAGTCCAATAGTCTTCCTAAAATTCATTTTGCTTAAATATAAATATCATTCCATAATCTAAAGGAATTTCTTGAGGTTATCAGTGATCTTAACCTGTGAAACTTATACACAGGACTTGTTCTTCTCTGCACTGTAAACTGAATCAGTTTTGGAAGTGATTTGCCAGTTGAGGTAGATTGAGAACTTCATGAAAGAAGCAGATTAGTCACTAGAAAGAAAAAAAATTACTTTTAAAATTAGAAAGTTAAGTTTGACTGATCCATTGATCATACAAACTAGTAGTCTTACCAAAATTCCTTCTTTTTTGAACACATGTTGCACTTTGCCTTTACTACCATGAAACCCTTAATAGGATGTTAAAAAGGAAAGAAAAACAAACCCATCCACATCATAACACAGAACTACATGTACAGTTTCCTCATACAAAAAACAAGTGAAAAAAAGTAAAAGACTAAAGAAATATGATATTACAGAAACTTCCCTGATATAGGGAATTTCAATAATATAACTAGAACTGCAGAAGTACAATCAGCTATTATGGATTATGGTCCTAAGAAATATCATGGACATATTATCTCAGTAGTACATTTCTCTTTTCTAGTCTAATATCTTCAGTAGTGCATTTTAAGCACAATTTCCTACTCATAGATTTAATTCAACTTTTATTCAATGACATTTTATGTAAAATACACAAAAAGCTCTGAGAAAAGTTTACCATACTGAATTTCCTGCTAATGTGTGATATTTTTAATTACGAACATACAACCTGAGTCCTTCCTGGACACAATATATCTCAATAAAATTTAGCATTCCTGCCATCTGTAACAGGATTGCTTAAGCAACATTTACCTCTTCAGAGTACATACAATATCTTTTATGAAAGCACTTCCTGACTAAATTTTCTTTTCTGCTAAAACCAATATATTTTGAGTAGGCCCTTGGGGACTGGAGTTTCTGTGTCTCAGCATATTTGGCTTTAACCTGAGATATGTTTAGATTTATCCCAGTGTACATTTCTCCAATCAGAGATGTTCTGCGTGTTTTTATTTTTTTTCAAAGATGCGGTTTAGTAGTGGACAGGTACGGTTGGATTTGATGATCTCAAAATTTTTTTCCAACCAAACAATTCTTTGATTCTGTGATTTTATGATTCTATGTTGTACCGAAGCAGAATTGCAGCCTTCGGAACAAAGAATCACCTTATAAGAGTATATAGAAGTACAAACAAAAGGAAGGAGAAAAGTATCTTAAATTCTGTATTTGGACAGCAGCCATAAAATCTAACAATAAATAATAATTGTTTGTCTTCTGTCATTCATGGCACCCACAAATAACACTATTGAAAGAAATCAATACATTGTTGGAGCCAAATTCTTGAGAGAATTAGAGTAAGAGCACTGCCATTCTCCAGTTTCATCGTTACTGGAGAATCACCGAGTCTGTAAAGTTTTATTTTGATTAAAATATATTTATTCTTAAATTTCATTCTAAAATTATTCCGAATTTTAGTCTAAACTGTCTCTCTCAAGGTGTTTTCTATTAATTCATATGAAATGTTTTGATTATCTTCTATAATTATCTTGAGATTTCATGGAATGTTCGACAGCTTTGGTTGTACCTAAGTTCTGCATTGACAGATTTAGAACACAGTGTACCTGTAGAAGGAAGGAAAGCACATTAAAAAAGGAGGAAATTTCAGAATTTTTGAACTATTATTGAACACAACACAACTACCATTATTACATTTTTCTTTCTAAATGCCAGCTCAGATGGAATTCTGAATTTCAAAGATGAGATCTCTTTGTCTCAATTTTTGCTTCTGCTTGTAGTGTAATAGATCAGTGTAGTCAAAAAAAATTAAAAGAAGGTCTAGATACATAGAAGTAGAATAAATGTTTCTTTTCAGGGAAATATGATCCTTCTTATTTTTCTAAAATTTCTGATCTAGTTCCTAGGAAATGGAATTTGTTCATCGCAAATTACAGTCTGTATTTGATAAAAAAATTTCATCAAACTACAAGACCAAAACTACGAGAGTTTTAATCTCAACTAGCTAAATAGCTAAACTGTTCTTGAATTTCCAAGTCTGTTTCTCTGCATAGTTCACTTATAGGGAGAGGTGGAGAATAGACAAACTCTGCCTTATGAATAAATTCTTAGATCATGTAGCAGTATCAGATTGTAGTAGCATTATAATATTCTGCTTTTTCTTCCCCAGAGTTACACCTATTAAAAATATTTAGCATAATGATATCATAAGCAGTAAGATTAAATACTATGAAACGAAAAAAAAGGGTCAGTAAAGCTTTCTAACATCAACCATGGTCATATTTGAAAGCAGAAAAAATGGACCAAAATGCACAGGGGATAGTATTACATTTGGTTAAATAACATTTTAAAAGCAGAAATCTTGTGTTTTTTAATGTTACTGTGTTATTTATCCCATCAATCAGTTCTGTGGATTTGGTTGCTTTTTTTCCTTGTATTTTGGGTAAAGGAATCTAATAATAGTGTTTCACTAACTCATTTCTCATAGGGGACGTAAGACTTTGAACTTTGTGAAAGGCTGAACTTAAAATATATTATACCAAGGATACATTTTGAAAATCTTTATATCCATCTCTCACAAATTAATTTGAATAATGTTTCTTAAAAATGTTGATAAAGAGAATGACCTTAGGAAAGTTGTGAGAACTGGTTACTTGTGATAAGTTCACCAAAGCTGCCTTCTGAATCAATATTTTCAAGCACTTTTCAAAGGCAATGAGATAGCTCCGGGTATTAACACGTTCAGGAAAGAATGTCTGTGGAAATTTAAAAAAAAAAATAAAAAATCAGGAGGATTCTAGTTGTACCTTAAGGCATGGGAAAGAAGTTACAAGTCAGCCTGTATGTGCTTCTTTTCCTTCTGAAGCCAAATTAATGACTGAACCGTAGACGAAGAGTATTTTTCTTGGCTGAGCGAAGTTCTTCCAGACTGAGAGAAGTTTTACATTTGAAAAATAAGTTTTTTTTCCTGCACAGAAATAGGAAAAAAACAGCTTTTTTTTTCCAGCTGACATGTTCAAAAAATATATGTTTAGAAACAACAAAGTGAACAATTAAAAATGATCTAAACTTAATATTGAATCAATATTCCAATCAAAAGTATGACAATTTCTAAGTAGAAGTATAGGTGGAGGAGTGGGAGAAGTTTATAGGTGAAATATTCATACACAGATTTAAAATGATTAAATTTATTAGATTGTGAAAATGTCACCTAGAGGAAATATGACCATCATTTGACCCTGACTGAAATGAGACATTACTCGTCTTAGCTAGAGAACAGATTGTGGTAGGTGACTATGTAGGTCTCTTTTGCTATTAATTTCAGTGGGTTTAGGAACTCTGGCATATTGGCTAGCATCCCAACCATTTTTATTTAAAACACGTGAGATTTTATTCATCCATCCAATATCTCTGCATAAACACTATTTCCCGAAGATGTGTACAATAGAAATGTAATCATTTATATATTATCTCATAAAATCCCTTCCTTTTTATGAAGATGGTAAATATTAAAGGCAATTTTAAAATTGGAATTGCAGTGGGTAATGTGCCGTCTTGCACACTGCTAAAGGTCAAAATCTTTTCAGAGTACCTGAAGATTAAAAATTTGCTGTAATTTGAATGTCCAATGAGGATGAGGAGTGTTTTGAGCTTACCATTCACTTGAAGCTCAGAAAATACATATTTTCCTCGAGTACTTAGGCCACCTGCTAAAAATTTGGTTTGCTATCCCCGTAGTTTTAATAGCCTAACGTGGTTTAACTGTGGAATTAACTCTGCCCCACACAGCCCCACTTTCATTCCCCCACAGTGGTATGGGGGAAAGAATCTGAGTTGTATGTTGAGATAAAGACAGGTTATGTTTTTGTGATTGTGTAGGTAACGAGGTATTATTTTCATTTTGAAACAATTCTAGTGTTTTGATAAAGTTTTGATGGTCTAAAATTTTTGACAGTACAGGATTTGTAGCTAGAGATAAAGGTTTTCACCAGCTGGTGAAAAGAATAAGCTGGTATACAAGAGTATTAGCCACACTTTCAGACACCCAAATAGTTCTTCATATCTGAAATAGAAGCAGCAGATTTCAAACATTTATGTATGTCAGAAATTGTTTAGATCATGTTTAGTTATGCAAGGAGACACAGCCGATACTGAGAACTAGG